>NC_136795.1:30214733-30872233 GCF_951216825.1 Electrona antarctica | reverse complement strand
GTGGAACACCTGACCCAGGATCTGTTGTGACTGATCCAGTCATCATCTCCATCCATGGCCGATGTTATCATCTTCAACGCCCAGCTGGCAGTTGATAGATACGACCCGCGATGACTGTGATAACTGACAACTTGAGTGACAGACATTGATTCAAAGGTTGAGTTTGGGTTCACAGACTACTGAGACTAGTATAGGTAAGCAGCAATGTATTTTTGTTATCTGTGTGATATTTGTCAATATGACAAAATAATGCGATCATGTTCAGCTGTAACACACCCAGTTGTGTTGAGTTCCACTCAGTAGGGTTTGAGTATAGGATAAGTCAAGTATCCTTTGACCTCTTCAGGTGAACAACCACTTAAACCCTGTATACTTTGTCGACTGGGGTCCCCCAGGGGTCCGTATACTTGACCCCCTGCTTTTCCCTTCTACAACAAAACCCTACTAAGATCTCCAAGCTAGCAATGTGTCACATTGCAACGCTTTGTGAGCTTGTAGAACTGCATTTTTTGGTGACCTTATGACATATAGTGACGCTTGTGCCATGATGTCTATCTGTCTTTGGTTGAAGACTTTACAAATGATAAAATATCAAATGTTTAGGTTCCGTCTGCACGCTTAAGTCCATTCAACTCCATCCAATTCTTTAACAACCACAACTGTAGAGCTCTATGTGTGCGAATCAGGGATCTTTTATATATCCCTGGATATATTGGGCAAAGAAAAGTTCTTCCATGGCCATGCCAAGTATTTGGTAGAGAGAGAGGGAGAGGGAGAGAAAGAGATGCATTCATTGTATGTGGTGTTTTTCCATAGCTAGTGGTGAATTTGGCTGTGTACACAATAGTACTATCAAGCATTCTCCATCACACAGTCTCCGACCTACAGCACCAGAGATCATATCACACCAGTAAGGGAATGAATACGTGTGTGTGTGTGTGTGTGTGTGTGTGTGTGTGTGTGTGTGTGTGTGTGTGTGTGTGTGTGTGTGTGTGTGTGTGTGCGTGCGTGCGTGCGTGCGTGCGTGCGTGCGTGCGTGCGTGCGTGCGTGCGTGCGTGCGTGCGTGCGTGCGTGCGTGCGTGAATATGTTCCTCTACAATACAGCATCAATGTCCTGTCCTCACAAGGGTAGAAAGATAAGGTGTGTGAAGGGGAGGGGTCCCAGGTAGAATTACCTTTAGTAAAGGTAAAGGTTAGGGTAAGGGTTAAGGTTAAGCATGTAGTGATGAGGGTCTTAACAATCCTCACTACATTCCTAGCCCTTAGGAAAGGATTAGGAAATTAATGTAGCATTACAAAGCAAAACAAAGCCCTGCGCGCTAGAATAATGTTTACGTGCAACTGCATGCACGTGCAATCATACATTGTAGAATGTTGAATATTATAAAACACACACACACACACAGTCACACACCTGTGCAAACACGTGCACACCCAGGTCCCACACACACTTCCGAGGTATATTCAGTGTCTCTGACTGATAACATACATGTATGTGGCCTGCTCTACAAAGCCGGTTGAATGCTATGGAGAATGCTTGAATGTTGGAGAAATCAGAAATAATATTTAATTTGTTTGTTTTCTGTGTTCATGGTACAGGTCACCCCGCTGTGAGGACGGGATGTTGGTCTGAGTTCAGGATCCTGTTTCTCTTTTTTGCGAACAGTCAGAGTAGCGAGAGGGTTTGCTGCGATAGTGGTGGCACATATTATTATTTGTATTTTATTAACTAAGGTCTGAATGTTAAAAACATTGTTTTGGGGATGGAGTTTTAGATGACAGCTTTTACTAAAAGATAATAATAAAGAAAGAAACTAACCACAACCCTGAACTAACCCTAGCCTGGTGTTGCTATATTTTAGGCCCATTTTTAAATTAATGTACATTTCTTCGTGTCTGTGTGTGTTCCTGTGTGGATGCAATCAAATGTTTGTAAATAGCCAAAAGAAAATCTACAAGATTATAATTGACTAGTTTTTCTATTTGTCGTATGGCAAAGTATATAAGGTTTAAGTCGTATGGTGGGATACTGTACCTGCCAATACACTGGGGGAATATAACTCCATGTCAAAGGCTACTGTACCTGCCACTACACTACAATCCGTCGGATTTATGGTAGGTGTTGCGCTCCACCTCAGCAATCCATCTCCCAGATGTCTAGAGCATTGCGAAACGGGGATAGACTCCCACGTTCTGGCTGATACCGACAATAAGCCCCTCCGACCTACTTACTTACATGTAACTCCATGTCAAAGGACGCTGTACCTGCCACCACACTGTGGGATTAGAACTCCATGTCAAAGGGATACGGCACCTGCCACCACACTGTGGGGTTAGAACTCCATGTCAAAGGGATACGGCACCTGCCACTACACTGTGGGGTTCCCCTGTCAGTATCTGTAGGATACCATGTTTGGCAACTGCACCAGAGTACCTGTGAACACGGAGCCACATCTCTCACTCCGTAATCACAGTACAAACATGTTAGGGCAGAATGAAAGGAAAGTGTTTAAAAGAGCTACATCACACGCATGCACGCACGCACGCACACGCACACGCACACGCACACACACACACACACACACACACACACACACACACACACAGGGAAAGTTGCACAGTTTTGTGACTAATCAGATCGCAGCAGTGTGGCTATACACACACTTTTGTGCATGCGTGCAGATATGCACATACAGCATAGGCAAAAATGCTTTGATCTGTGGTGGTAACACATCCTAAAGTCATACTTTAGCTTTGCTAAGAACCCACTAATACACATACTATAAAGCCTAAAAACATTCTTAAGCATGTTAATAGGTAATAAATGTACAAGTCTATATTCTATACTGTAGGTTCATTCCAAGCCCTGGTTGGCTAATGTAACGGGGACTGCCATTAAGTCAGACATCCTGTTAGTCAGACCTGCGTGGCCGGTTAAAACTCACCCGTGGCTACGACATGCGTGGCCGGTCAAGACTCATGCGTGGCCGGTTAAGACACATGCGTGGCCGGTTAAGACTCATGCGTGGCCGGTTAAGACACATGCGTGGCCCTTTAAGACACATGTGTGGCCAGTTAAGACTCATGCGTGGCCGGTTAAGACTCATGCGTGGCCGGTTAAGACTCATGGGTGGCCGGTTAAGACTCATGCGTGGCCGGTTAAGACTCATGCGTGGTCGGTTAAGACTCATGGGTGGCCGGTTAAGACTCATGGGTGGCCGGTTAAGACTCATGCGTGGCCGGTTAAGACTCATGCGTGGCCGGTTAAGACTCATGCGTGGCCAGTTAGGACTGAGGTTAGGGTTAGGTTTTGGGATAGTGTTAGTAATGGTCTGACTAACGGGAGGTCCAACGTAACTTGGCACTATGGCTAACGTGATTCTCGTATGTAAAATAAATTACAAATGATTCCCCTGATGAGAGCTCAGCTGTGTCTTCACAGCGTCAGAGTGGACTTAGGAACGCACCCACCCAATATGTCAGGACAATTAGCTGTACTTGCTAGCAGGGCAGGGCGATGGCGTGTGGCCTGGATGGAGAGGCCCCAGGCAGGGTCAGGGAGGGAGAGCAGGATCGAGGGAGCTAGGCCAGGACTTGCAAAACCTTTTCAGCTTGTTGAGATCCAAAAGAGATATTTGGTTTGAAAAACAGGGGGGGAAAGAGGGGAAAGAAAAGACACTGGGGTGGTTGCATCATGTTGTCTCCCAGCTCTTCTATTGAGGAGTTTAGATCGTGTCAAAGTTCATGTCTCAACTACACACAAGGATCTGACACGATTTTTTGCCCTGATGATGGTCAAGATTCAATATATCCCCTTGTGCAAGCAGCCAGGCTCTGCCTCAATGGTAAAAATGTCAGCACTTACGAAAGAAACCAGGTTCAAATTCGGGGTGGAACAAGAAAGGTATGCATAGTGCAGCTTTAAAACAAACAGGATCTTTATTCGCGACCCATAACAAATTGGTCCAAAACCTGGGTTGTTTGGGATAACAGAGAGCTAGGCTAACCGTGGCTACAAGTGTGAACCTGCCCCTCCACACAGCTCTGAGTAGATAAGGAGGCCCTGGTATCAGGTAATTGCTGGCACCCTGTCAAACACTGTGGAAATAATTATGGTGGCAGTGGAGCACGGCGTTGCCACATTCTGTGAGAGAAGTGAGAAACCAGGTCTAGAAAAACAAGCCCAAAGGAAGAGACTACTAGGCCATATGAGCACTTATCCTACTGTTTGCATTGGATATTTAAAAATGGCAGATCTACAAGCTCAAAGCACGTCGCATCAAGCTTGTAGATCTCTTGTTTTCAAGAAATCTTGAAATAAAATGTGGACTATTCAATTGTAATTGTTAAACTGTCTAACAACAGTACAACACACACCTGGTGCGAGGCCTCCCCTGGTACAAAACATTTTCAAATACATAGAAAATATTTTAGAACCACTGATTTAAATAATAAGAAAAAAACATTTGGAAGCAAGCGGCCCCAAATAAGCAACTGCACTTTAGAAACAAGCCAATAAAACTGTAATAAGTTTTCAGAAAAAGAAAGTCGCTTATAATAAGTGGATATGGCAACACTAATGGAGCGCCCTGTCTCCGCTCAACTTTGCATGTGTGTGTGTGTGTGTGTGTGTGTGTGTGTGTGTGTGTGTCCATCTGTCGGGCTTGTTCTCACAGTTGTGCAAACTCTAATCCTTTTCTTCTTATTAATACCTCCAGAATCTGATAGTAAAAAAGGAAAAAAAACAAGAGACGCACAATCTCTCTCTCTCGCTCTGTTTCACACAAACCAGTGCCCACTGATGCGTGTGTGCGCACACGCACACGCACACACACCACGTCATATTTACTCACAGGGTTGGGTTTCTGGGAAAGTGTGTGTGTGTGTGTGTGTGTGTGTGTGTGTGTGTGTGTGTGTGTGTGTGTGTGTGTGTGTGCGTGTGTGTGCGTGTGTGTGCACGCGCGTGCATGTCATGGAGTCGGAGAGTGACAACCCATGATTCCTTGTTGCCCTTGTTGCTCATGGAGTTTGCTTGGAGAATTGAATGAGTGTGTGTGTGTGTGTGTGTGTGTGTGTGTGTGTGTGTGTGTGTGTGTGTGTGTGTGTGTGTGTGTGTGTGTGTGTGTGTGTGTGTGTGTGTGTGTGTGTGTGTGTGTGTGTGTGTGTGTGTGTGTGTGTGTGTGTGTGTGTGTGTGTGTGTGTGTGTGTGTGTGTGTGCGGGTGCGGGTGCGGGTGTGTGTGGGTGTATGCGTGCGTTTGTGTGTGGGTGTGACAGTTTTTGTCCGGTGATGATAGCATGCTTCCTTGTTGACGTTCAGAGTTGGGGACACATCACCATCTTCCACTGTGGGTCACTCTGGAACGTTTCCTCTCACATGGACGTTGGAAGGAATTTCTAAAAGCAACAACAACAAGTACTATAGTGTGTTGCCCTTTCAGGCAACCACACTAACGACATCTGTTCTGCTTTTAAGAACTTTCACCCTGACGTCCCTGATTTGGGCATTTGATTATAGGTGCAAAGCAACTTGAAAATGATCTTGTATCACAACGATGTGTTTTAACTTAAGCCTTAAGCTTGGCTATTTTTGAACGTTTTTGAATAGGGTGGTTAATTGGAATGGAATAATTAAAAAAAACTGCAAATCCAATTTTGAGTGCTGTGGTGTCCAATGGTTTTTAACATGACTTTGTGGTTTGGTTAAGGTAATTAGATTTAGTTAGCTTAGCTTGTCAGAAGACCTTTGAAGTTGTATGCAATATTCTGCGGTTGTTGGACATAATCCAAAGAGGTGAACAATTGCAACGTAATTTGTTTTTTTAAAAGGACCTTGTCTTATTGGACTGTCAAGTTTAGCCCATCTCAACTCACGATTTACTTGACATCACTGCTGAGCTGACCATGTTCCATCCGTTCCGTTTAATTGTGTTTTTGAGGAAACCCACAGGATAACCACATGAGCTAGGCAAGTGGAGTAGTGTTGCGTGTTGCAGATCTGATATTTTGTCAAAGAGAGTTGGTGTAGAAGGAAAAGGGAGGGAGGGGATCAAGTCAACTAAGTATATAGGGATTAGGTGGCTAATGCATTTTAGTAATATAGTAATATAGTATATAGGCATAGAGGGTATAGAGGAAATGGAAACAAGTCTCCAGGAACTTTGTGTGTTATCCTTTGAGCTTTAATGTAGTACTATACCACGTGCTGTTTACATTTCTGAGTAATAGTATTCAATTCAATTCAGGTCACAGGCTGAATGTAATGCATGCACGATGTTGTGATTAGATACAGCCACCAGTATGTCCCTATTACATCAAATAAAGACTACTTTTATTCCAAAGAGAAGAAAATGAGAGACAGGAACAGTGAGACGAAGAGAGAGGGAGAATAGGGAACATGAAACCATGTGGATCCCTGGGTCACAACGTGGCTCTACTGTGGGTCTCGGTCGTTAACTTACATTATGATTATAAAATTATAAAATTATAATTGTATAATATATAGTACTATAAAATATGTGAAGAGAATAGTTGGAGGTAGTTCTGTGACCTTACTGGCAGTGAGGTGCTGATGATCGGTCCAGCAGGTTGTTTTGAGTTTAGCTCCAGAGACATAAGGACTGACCCATGCCGTAAAAAAGCAGGCTGACATCCAACTAGGCAACATTGTGAGCCACTAGGGTAGGACACTCCATACAGGGACAAACAATAAAGCACGCACATCCAGAAAAGAAAAACAGGTTCTGGGCTGAGGCTGCTCCAAAGCTTAAAGATGTATTGGTTCCTTTTACACCATCATTGTACATGACGTTTCAATGTCCCTACCGGTTCTTCATCAGCCTGATGAAGAGCTGGTATGAGCCAGTGTGCAGAGTTTGTTCTCTTTACACTCCATACAGAGTACATTGCTATAGTTTATGTTTGAGGTCCTGACCTATGGTCACTCCAGCTTGCCGATCTGCTATTATCATTAGTTTGGGTCCACGGGCAAACGTCTTAATTTCTCTTTTGGGTCTTGAGCAAAAAGAAAACGTTTGGGAACCTCTGGTCTATGGCAGGGGGGGGTCCCAGATGTTTTCGTGGGTGTCCCCAGATGTTTTCGTGGGTGTCCCCAGATGATTTGCAACCTTGTTTGCTCACTCAACACTGCAGTAAACAAACCAACACACAGTATTATAAGTGTCTACAAGCTCACAACTTGTAGATCAGCTATTCTCACAGTATTCATCTGTCAAATATGGTTATTTTGGGGGGGCAAAGTTCAAATCTGATTGTTTTGGGAAGTCACAGCCTGAAAAGGTAGAGAACCACTGGTTTATGCAGGGGACACGGTATAGCTGCAACAGGCCACCTTGTGAGCCACTGGTTTAAGCAGGGGACACGGTATAGCTGCAACAGGCCACCTTGTGAGCCACTGGTTTATGCAGGGGACACGGTATAGCTGCAACAGGCCACCTTGTGAGCCACTGGTTTAAGCAGGGGACACGGTATAGCTGCAACAGGCCACCTTGTGAGCCACTGGTTTAAGCAGGGGACACGGTATAGCTGCAACAGGCCACCTTGTGAGCCACTGTGGGTGGGACACTCCATACAGGGTACATTATGCTACATTATACATTATGCTCAAACATATAGCATAGCAGCTATGCTATATGTTTGAGGGTCTACTATGCCTATGGGACACAGGGATAGCTGCAGTGGCATTGATGCAGTGCTGCGCTGGATCGTGGCCAACACCCCAGAAGAGAAGGGGGTGGAGGGAGGGAGGGATGGGGGAACAGTGCAGGCCTGTGAGTCGTACAGGGAATGTTGGCTAGAGCATGGGGTGGTCAGGATCAAATTCCCTCTGAGTGGAAGCAGATTCTCCCCTTGTGTAAATGTCTCTGTGTTTCTTTCCTTTGTGTGTGTGTGTGTGTGTGTGTGTGTGTGTGTGTGTGTGTGTGTGTGTGTGTGTGTGTGTGTGTGTGTGTGTGTGTGTGTGTGTGTGTGTGTGTGTGTGTGTGTGTGTGTGTACGTACTGTGTCTTGTTGGCATGTTTATTTGTTCGTGCTGTGTTTGCGTTAGAGCTTTTTTCATTGTATTGCATGTGTGTGACGTGTGTGTTGTTGGTGTTTCTCGTGTGTGTGTGTGTGTGTGTGTGTGTGTGTGTGTGTGTGTGTGTGTGTGTGTGTGTGTGTGTGAGCTTCTGTTCTTCCCAGCTAAGTCCTGCCCTATGCGGGAGCTAACTATCTCCGTAGACAACGCCCTGGTAAAGTCTGTCCCGACAGCCAGGAACCTTGGTGTTGTCCTGGACAGTCAGCTCTCGTTCAAAACACACATCACAGCTGTCACTAGATCCTGTAGGTTTACACTCTACAACATACGACGAATTAGACCGTTCCTCACCCAGGAGTCAGCCCAGCTCCTAATCCAGACAACAGTCTTGTCAAAACTTGACTATTGCAACTCCCTCCTTACTGGCCTACCGGCATGTGCACTTAAGCCCCTCCAACTGATCCAAAATGCCGCAGCACGCTTGGTCTTCAACCAACCTAAATTCTCACACGTCTCCCCCCTTCTCCGCTCGCTCCATTGGCTCCCGGTCGCTGCCCGCACAGAATACAAAACTCTGATGCTGGCATTCAAAGCAACCAAAGGCATGGCCCCCCCATATCTCACAAGTATGATCGTACCCTACAAACCCTCCCGCTCACTCAGATCAGCCAACGCAGGGAAGCTGGAGGTACCTTCACTAAAAACGCCGGGACAACGCTCCACACGTCCCAAACTCTTCTCCCTTCTGGCTCCAAAACTATGGAATGCACTTCCCATTGCAGTCAGAACTGCAGCCTCACTCCCAATCTTCCGCCGTAGTCTGAAAACCCACCTCTTCAGACTCCACCATGGCCCGTAGCACTTGCCCTAGCCTAGCCCCTTAGATAGCACATTATGTAGACTTAGATAGTATTTTAAACAGACTTATAGCTTGTTATGTAGACAGCTCTAGAATTGCACTTTATGTAGTCATAGCACTTTATAGTACACATGTATAATATATTATATAGTATAGTATGTATAGTTTACATAGATACTCCACTGTTACGTTCTTAGTTTACGCATGATTCATGATAACTACTTTTTATACATGTGATGTATGCCATGCTTTTTGTTATTGCTTAATGTAAGTCGCTCTGGATTAAGAGCGTCTGCTAAATGCCTAAATTGTAAATTGTAATTGTGTGTGTGTGTGAGTCCCAATGGTCGGGAAACGGAGAGAGGGGGGGTAGGGAGGGCATTAGGAGAAGGAGCTGCTTCTGTTCCAGGTTAACTGTTCCAGTGTATCCTCTCTCCTGTATATATACTGTATGCTTAAATCCTATCTTATACCTGGTCACAACACCGCCTCGCTCCATGAGGATAGCTGCTTTTAAATATCACACAACAACATGTAATATCGTCTATATAGTGGAAGATCAGTCTTCTGGGTCTTCTGGGACGGGTTGGGTTTGATATTGCTCATCATCTCAGGCTTCTTGTTAACAATAATAATAATTGAAAAGTTAGTATCTACCAGCTAGCTAACTAGTCGGTAGACTGGCTAACTGGACCGATTCATTTCCATTAGCACTGCTACAAAACAAGCGGGCATTTCACAGACAGTAACACGTAAAAAAAATAATTAAAAAAAAACACGATTTGTAACCATTTGACACGACCCTCGGGATGTGAAATACTAAACCAAAATTTAGAAAAATAATAATAATAAACTATCCTATCCCTTTTTTAAAGTGCTGCAGTTGCTCTTGCATAGCAGCTCTCAATTAGTTTCACACTGGGAGCCAAATGTCACGTTGAGCGTGAAGTCTGGAACCAATAGCATGAGATACATAGTTCTGTGTACTCGAGTCACTCCTCGTCCGTGACGCTGTAGGAGCAGCTCATGGCCACCTTTAAGGTCCCAGGCCCACTGGTTGAGAAACACTGCTCAGGCCTTGATGGAAGAAGTACTAAAATGTTTTACTTAAATAAAAGTATCAATACCACAATGTAAAAATACTCTGTTACAAGCTAAAGCAAAGGTGCAAATGTATTGCCATCAAATTATTCTTAAAGTGTCAAAAGTAAAAGTACTCTTTTGAAATAACGTGTTGCATCATATACAGTAGGGCTCAAGGCGTTAATGTATGTTTTGAAATAACAATACAAATCTGCAAAGTAACTATAGTAACTGAAGTTTTCAAATATTCAAATTGTAGTGGAGTAAAGTACATTTTCCTCTGAGATGTAGTGGAGTCAGTAGAAGTTAATATATAGTGGGACTCGGGGACCGTCTGGTTTTACCCCACTCATCCACTGTCTAACCACCACCCCCCCACTAACCCACCACCCCTCCACTACCCCACTCATCCCCTGTCTAACCACCACCAACCCACTAACCCACCACCCTCCCACTAACCCACCACCACCCCACTAACCCACCACCCCTCCACTACCCCACTCATCCCCTGTCTAACCACCACCAACCCACTAACCCACCACCCTCCCACTAACCCACCACCACCCCACTAACCCACCACCACCCCACTAACCCACTCATCCCCTGTCTAACCACCACCCCCCGACTAACCCACCACCCCCCCACTAACCCACCACCACCCCACTAACCCACCACCCCTCCACTACCCCACTCATCCCCTGTCTAACCACCCTAACCTACTTTTGCTATTCCTCAATTTGAATCCAGAAAAGTCATAGTTTTGAACATATGAGGTTACCACCTGACAGACAATTATATTCCAACATACGTTTTGTTTTTAGGCCTCAGGTCTGTTTTTAGTCTTAATGGGTTAACTCAGAGTGTGTACAAAATGGAACCAAATTGACCTTTAAGGGTCTGTTTGGTTCCATTTGTACATTCTCTGAGTTTCAGTAAATTAATACAGATGACTTTTTACTGTGTGCATCCTCCAAATCTGGCCATACTGTAACTGCCACTACTGATTAATCGACAACTTTGCTTCAAATGAGAAACATGTGTTGATGGCCAGTTGTTTAGTTGGCCAGTCACCGATGATGCCTTTGAACCCACTCTCGTCTTAAAAAAAACGAAACAAAAAAAGACAATGGCGACAACAATGCAAGCATTCAGTCAGACTCAGAGAAGGCAAAGTTTCTGAAACTGCAGCCGGAAAACATGCATGCACGCACATAAGCATGCACAGTTGCACAGACACACACGCACACGCACATTATCTTCTATTAGCTTCTATCAGTGTCCTCCACACACTGATATGGGTGTGGTTATAAAGGGGAACTCCAGTTCCAAAGCTAAATTAAAAGCATATTTATGCACAGAGATAGCAGCCAAGGGGTAGGGTAGGCTATTAGAGAGAGGTATACATAATCGTACCTCTACCCCCACTCAATTCTGAAGCACTATTCCAATTATTTTAGACGCCTACAAGCCAAACTATGTAGAAACCAACTTTTCATTATAATAATCTGGACTGATGAGTAGGTACACTAAGCTGGCTGTGACCTCTTTTTAAGAGGATTAAACAACCTTTCTATATTCTTATGTTGTTGTCACTGGGATATTAGCCAAGTACATTTGCCCATACCTTGGAATTTGTCCTCTGCATTTAACCCATCTTGACTATTAAGAGACTACTGAAGAGCGCATGGGGAGTGGTTTGGGTTCATTGTCTTTCTCAAGAACGCAAAGCCAGGAGGCACCGGGAATGGAACTGTTCTACCTTTCTCAGCCACTGCCCGCCTCCAATACAAGAGAGACCCACACAGTGCCATTTCCTTTAAAGCTCTCTGCCTCTAAAGCCACAAGATATAGAAAGCTGAAAGAGGGAACAGTGGAGACAGTGGAGAACAGTGGCGACAGCCTAAAACAATTTTTGCACTCCACACACCGTCAAGGTATTTATATTGTAGTTTTACATACATGTAAGTAAGTAAAAGGATTCAGGGTAGCTGATTGCCGTGTGTGGGATATGAACCTGACAAGTAACATAAGCACAGGGTTCAACCTGAACCAGGTTGTAGGAGGCCCAGGAGGTCCAATTCTAGAATCCACCAGGACTGGGAGTCTTGAATGGAGGAGGAGGGGGGGGGGGGGTCGTCTACTCTACACACCAGGCCTGGTTTGAAGGGGGAGGGCTGGCCTGTGGACATGCAGGGAGGTGTGGGTCGGGGGGGTTGATTTGTCTGGGCTTGTCCAGGTACATGCAAACCCCCTCTCTCTCTCTCCACATTCCTTGAAGGTGTAGAGCTCTGACAACCAAAGTGTGGATGGGAGAATGCACGTCCTCACACAACATACACACGCATGCACGCACGCACGCGAGTGTGTCTGCACACGCTCAAGCTCACACACATGTGTGCACACACAAACACACAAGCATGCACACAAACACTAGGCACCCTAGTCTAGTTGGTGGTGAAGCCTACTTCCACTTACTAAAAAGCACATCTGGAAGATGCATTCCAGCCAGCCGTTTGCAATGTCGTAACATTGCAAATAACACAGTGCCTGGGGACTCATAAATACACACAGACACAGAGACATGCGCGCGCACGCACGCACACACACGCACACACACACACACACACACACACACACACGCACGCACACTAATGCCTACATCACTTAGTTATGTATGTAAAGCTGCTATTTATCCTCTTAAGCACCTGTTGGCTGAAATAAAACATTAAAAAGAAAAGACATATTAAAGGGTGAGACCGCACAAACTTCAAACTCCCCGCCTTTCCTGCCTGAAAAAAACAGTCTGTCTGTCAATGTTGCAGGCTTGTAGATGACACAGAACCACTTATGTAACCCCAGACAGCCACAGGCGTCATGTTACAAACATTTTTGTAAAATGTACATACATGGAACTAGGGCTGAGCAATATTACTTCAAATCGAGATCACGATTATTTCAAACATTCGCCTCGATTACGAATTAACGTGTTTTTGGTTTTCCATCCATCCATCTTCAACCGCTTATCCGTAGTCGGGTCTCGGGAGCTCCACCAGAGAGCTCCAGACTTCCCTCTCCAGAGCAACATTAGTGACTTCCTCCTGGGGTATCCCGAGACGTTCCAAGGCCAGTGAGTCGATGTAATCCCTCCATCTGCGCCTTGGGATCTCCCAGTGGGACGTGCATCGAGGACCTCCCTAGGGAGACGCCCGAGAGGCATCCTAACCAGATGCCCGAACCACCTAAGCTGGCTCCGTTCCAGGCGAAGGAGCAGCAGCTCTACTCCGAGTCTCTCCCGTGTGACTGAACTTCTCACCCTATCTCTAAGGGAGATGCCAGCCACCAGTCAGAGAAAACTCATTTAGGCCGCTTGAATTTGCGACCTTATTCTTTCGTGAGAGTAGGAACGAAGATTGCTCGGTAGACAGAGAGCTTTGCCTTCTGGCTCAACTCTCTTTTCGTCACAACAGTGCGGTACAGCGACTGCAATACCGTTTTTGGTTTTATATAGTGAAAATAGTAGATCTATCTACAAGCACATGATGCAAACTTGCCACTATACAATGAATGAATACAATTTTAAGGAGTTCAGACTAATCAATGTAGTTGATTACAAATCTATTAGAAGAATGCTTTAATGTTGTTTTGTTGATATGATATTTTACAAATATATTCTAAAAACTGCAAGATTAAGTCAATATATTTTAATGGTTAATTGCCCGGCCCTGAACTGAAACTGAAACAAGCTTATGGGACTTGACTGAAATCCTTGGGAGATAAAAGAACCAGACTTAAATCGCCTTACAAATATTGAAAGATTAACTATATGAATTATCTAAAGCCCTTTGTAATGCTTGAGCTTGTAGAACTGCAATTTTCACCGGATGTTTGCCCTTTTATTACATGCCAAGAATAGAGCGTCGCAGTCCCGCCTCCTACCCTGGACCAGGAAATGAAACCCAATGCATTTTCCTCATAGACATTTCTTAAAGTATTTATTTAAAGACGGTTACGCCGCGGACAAAGCCAACTCGAGTCGTGACAACTCATGAAAACACAAACAATATTTTGGACCAAACAAATAATTAGAAAGAAGAAAAAACTAAAATTATTTGTTTGGTCCAAAATATTGTTTGTGTTGTCATGAGTTGTCACGACTCGAGTTGGCTTTGTCCGCGGCGTAACCGTCTTTAAATAAATACTTTAATAAATGTCTATGGGAAAAATGCATTGGGTTTAATTTCCTGGTCCAGGGTAGGAGGCGGGACTGCGACGCTCTATAGGGTCTCTATAGGGTTCACGTGGTTCAACAGAGTTGTTCTGACTGGTGTGGGAAGGTCATTATTTCACCTCTGAGGAGAACGAGAAGCGGACAGAGAAAAAAATATAAACCCGATATATGAAGATGATGTAAACATACGCCGTTATCATCTCCTGGAACATGGCTCCCTGCCTTCTCTCACAGTCTCATTAGGCGAGGACCCAGCATGGTTTGAGGGCCTGAATGCTCCTTGACATGTCTGAGCACTGCAGCCTTCACTGATGTTCTGCCAAGATCTGCTCTGTTACGGAAGAACGGCTTGGCAGCACAGCATGTGCGTGCGTGCGTGCGTGCACGAGCGTGTGCGTGCGTGCGTGCACGCCATTAAGGTAGTTCAAGATAGAAGCTTTCTGAAAAGGATTGGTCATAAGTGAATAGTAACTTGGTGACAGGTGAGTTAGAGAGTGCGCACACACACACACACACACACACACACACACACACACACACACACACACACACACACACACACACACACACACACACACACACACACACACACACACACACACACACAGCCTGTTAGCTGCTGCAACATGCCAAAGAATCGCATGACGGTAGAACAGACACACAGGAGCATGTGAAGTACGTGACCCTGTTACAACATTTTCCACAATCTCACTTTATTCGCTATATGGAACCTATATAATATGACGGCTGTTTTAGCTCATCACTCATACAGTTACACTAGCCCCGTTTGTGACCGCAACCTTTTAACCCGTCGATTCTTTATTTATATATATTCTGTCAAAACTCTAGACATCAGTAGGATTGCTGGACTACCTTTGCATTTTTGTAAAGGTAGATGACGTACAATTAGAAGAATGTAAGAATTAGACATTTTCTCCGATCCCATGCACCCTCCGCCAGAGCCCAATGCAGCAGGAACTCATTCTTTTTATATAGAGTATACCTCCTATCACATCCCACCGTTCCCACGGGGGAATTTCAGTTTTCGACTTCACCCAGCTGAGTGGGGAACAGTGTATTGCTCAGGGACACTTCAGCACATTGCTGAGAGCTGGAATTGTACCTGGGACCTCCGGAGCTCACTAACCATTCAGCTATGGCCGCCCCCAATAGAGCAATAGCGTGGGGGAGGTCCACATCCACACGCCATAGACTCGCACTGACATACGTACAAACACCACGAATGGCCCACATACACAGTATAAGATCCTCAGTATTCATTTGTGTGAAATTGGACCCCAAATGGGCCCCGCGAGAGTTCATCTGGGGTAGTGTGCACAGCACACACACTATCACATGGCACACCCACAAAAGGATTTTCACATAAACATATGGATCGACATTCAAACAGACAGCCGCGCACGCACGCACGCACACCACACACACACACACACACACACAAAGCTCCACAGACTTAATGCAGACTGGAATGTAGGAGTGGGACACCCTGCTCTTTGTTTTGACTGAGTGCCACTTGTCAACCCGACCAAAGACCACTAGCTCTGTGAGTGTGTGTGTGTGTGTGTGTGTGTGTGTGTGTGTGTGTGTGTGTGTGTGTGTGTGTGTGTGTGTGTGTGTGTGTGTGTGTGTGTGTGTGTGTGTGTGTGTGTTATGCTAATATGTGACGCATTTTGTGCATTTGACTGTATTATGTGTACATACGTGATTCCATATGTGTATTTGCATTTCAACCATTGTATGTATGTGTGTGTGTGTGTGTGTGTGTGTGTGTGTGTGTGTGTGTGTGTGTGTGTGTGTGTGTGTGTGTATGTGTTGTATGTCACTGGGTCAGTGAGTCATGGGACCGTCTGATGTTTTGGGGGTCCGGGTGGGGGCCTTTGCTGGATTGGAGTACCAGTAGGTGACAGGGGGGAGGGCGGGACCACCCGTACCCTTCTGACCTTCTGCTAATCCCTCCCCGCTACCCGCTGGCTCCTGTATTCAAACCTAGGAGCCGCTCTGCGATTGTGGCACTTAGTTGGTTTACGATGACACTTTCATCCTTATTTGAACAAATGAGAATTTATTCTAGAAGGATTGTTTAAGCAGTTAACAGTTTTCTCGCCTCACAGCAATCGAGCAATAAGATGAAGATTTATCCTTTTGGAGTGTTTTGCAAGCGTGTGCTGGTTTTAGGGTTGGCAGGACAGCAAATCTGATGATACAAATGCTTTGAGAAAAGTGGTGTGTGCCTGACACCCCCTCCCCTTAACTTCATTAGAGTTTAGCACTCAGCGGTAAATTCCTGTCCTGGGAGTCAATCTACCTTTCACACGCACAAACACGCACAATCACGCTTTTCTGATTTAGCGAAGAATCCTCAGCAGCTTCCCACATGTTTATATGTGCTCTGCACACACATCTACATAAACACACATGGTTGACGTGGGACAGCACAACACTGGCCCTTTTGTTTCGGAAAAGGGGCCCGGCCCGGGCCTCACTTGATAAGGTAAAAAACACTACAAGAAAAGTCCCCTCTCCAAGATCACATGCCTTAACAAAGGGGTTGGCTCTCCTGAATCGGATTGAAAGGCCCGCTAATTGAAGCAGGCACTGTGGGAGAGGGGGGGGCACAGTGATTCGTTGAGCCCTCCAGCGGTATGGGCAGCTTTGAGATCAACAATCGATCCCCTGTGACCAAAATTGAATTAGGAGTCTTGTCACATCTGATGATCCTGTGCCTCCAAAGGAGACGGTGGCAGCGAGCCACAGGGTTCAGAGTATAGTACTGGAACACAGAAAATTGAAGACAGCAGCGAGATAACTCACTGTCTTCTTTCATTCCCAGCGGGCGGCGGGCGGACAAACATCTGTCTGGCAATTTAAAACAACGTTGGCTTCATGGAGGCATCAAGGGCAACAGTGCTTTGGTTGTCAGGGGACAGAGGGCAGTCACAGGTAGCCCATGTTGTTCACTTCAAACTCAAGGGGTTAGGAGGGCCAGCAACGCAACTCGATCCTAAATGTGTTTACTCTAGCCCGGGCCTTAGCTACTGCCTTAGCTGATCTCTCTCTACCCGCGAGGACAGCCTTATTGTGGGTAATCAGCTTAGCTCTTGAAGAGTCATCTCAGAAGAATCTAGGAGGGTGGGAGATAAGACGCATTAGCTCTGTAAATCTCTAACACATTGCATAAGTTGGCCTGTTGCCCCCACACAAGATGCTGGCTGGGTTCAACTCAAGTAAGACACACACTACAGTAGTGAATGAGCTCGCTGCCGACGCCTTGTACAGGGTCGTAAACGATGGGCGGAGGCTAACTACTATTAACACTCTCGTGCCGATGTTTTGAGGTGACAAAGGCACTCAAATTCAGCAATGGTGGCTTTCTCTGACCGGACGCTACAAGGCTACTTTGTTTAGCCCCACGGAGCAACACCTGTCTAAACAGTGCGATGTGGAAATAGAGGAAGAATGACAGAGAGAGAGAGAGAAAGAGAGAGCAGCTTTTGTTGGACCATCCCTGCAGGGCCCCAGGACTTGATGGATCACCATAAGAAAAACAAGGTCTCTCTCTTATTGCTTCCTCTCTCTATTGCTGACAGTTCTCTTGCTAAATTATTAGTCAGTATATTTTTCTCCTTTCCCCGGTATATTTTATTACCATTATCTTGTATTTACTGTGTGTGTGTGTGTGTGTGTGTGTGTGTGTGTGTGTGTGTGTGTGTGTGTGTGTGTGTGTGTGTGTGTGTGTATGTGTGTGTATGTGTGTGTGTGTGTGTGTGCGCCTGCGAATTCCCTCTGCCTCTTTACATCCAAAGGTTCCTTTGTCTCCCCCTATCTTTGAGAAGGAGGAGGTCCCATTAATAAAGTACAGTATGTGAGCTGAATTTTAATTGCTTATCTTAACCACTCAGTTATACACTTTGTTGAATGGGGCCCCCTAGTTGTCTGTACCTGTGTCAATAACGACCCCGCTTTTTCGCACCAAATCTCTTTGCATGCTTACAATATCCGATTTACAAGCTCTCAAGACTTCACGGCTGCTATTTTTGCCACATGCATGTTCGCCTATTTTCACCAAGTGATCGCCTATATTATCCCATGCCCACTGCCCAAGAGAATAGGGACAATATAGGGCAGTGGTTCCCAAAGTGGGGTCCGGGGGTCCACAGCTAAATGATAGTTTGGAACCAAATGGACCCTTGTGGGTCTGTAACTCTGAGAGTGTACAAATGTGTATATTGGAACCAAACAAATGGAACCAAATGGACCCTAACGGGTCCATTTGATTCCATTTGTACACTCTCAGAGTTAAATTAACATTGATTTTACAATATAAATCGGGGGTCCCAGAGATAGAAATGCCATTAAATGGGGGTCCGTAGAGTGTCAATTTGGGGGTCCTTGGCATGAAAAGGTTTGGGCACCACTGCTATAGAGTTCATGGGGTTAAGGATTATGTTGTGCGGTGCCATTCCCGGTAGGCAGAGAAGCCACGGCCTATTACCTGAAAGTTGAATCATTATAAATAAATCCAATTCGTCAATGCAGAAAGAGAGGGGAGGTGGGGGTATGTGGGGGGGGGGGGGGGGGGGCAATTCCTTCTACTCAGTTTCCCATGACATACGGGAAGACAAGGGGCTTTGCAACCTGTGCAACTCTAAATTTGGATGATCCGTTTTCACGAGGATTATTTTAAGGCATCATTCATACTTTTATGAGAACAGCGGAGAGAGACAGGAAGGAGTGGGATGTGAGAGGAGATAAATGTGGCACCGGTTTATATTCACATCCGTGATGTTGTCATTTCAAGGTCTGTGCCAACGTGCACGATGGTAGTCCTCTGCAAACTGTCTTAACCACTTCAGCCCAATTTAATACTTTGTCGTACAACTGTGTCGTACAGTTGGGTGCCACCGATATTGTCCCTTATCATTTGACCCATTTAGGCCTGACCTCAAAATTAAAAAAAATCCTTCTAAATCCTCCAGTTTTCTGGAATAAATATTTTCACGATTTTTCAAAAATAGCAGACCTACAAGCTTGTAGCGCGCCACTCGGTGGCGCGCTATGAGCTTGTAGATCTGCTATTTTTCAATAGCTAAATTATAACATAATGTTTAAAACACCAAAAGGGGTTTTGCGCAGATCACGCAAACCTCAGCAAAAAGAAAAGAACAATATCGATGGCCTCCAACGTAGGGTTGGGATCCGAGTCGGTTCCTTCACATTTGGAACCGTTTCTGGAACCGTTTTTATCACACTGTCAGAGCTGGTTATGTGGACTTCATGTCTGCTATGCAATTACTATACCAGTGGTTCTTAAACTATTTTACTTCAAGGACCTACCATAACTCACTGAGAGTGTACAAATGTAACCAAATGGACCCAGTTGGTAAGGGTCCATTTGGTTCCATTTGTACTCTCTCAGAACAGTCCTGTAAGGTTTCATTTGGAACCCCCTATAAGAACTGAGGGGATTGTTAATGAACCGGAATGGTTATAATCCTAACGGATCGCAACCCTAGTCGCATGTCAGGCTACATGTAATATTTCAATAATAATGATATGCCCAAAATAGGGATGCCAGTGGCTTGAAAGTGGTGAAGATGTCCTCTACCTCATTTTTTTCCTTCTTCTTCTTTTGTCAGAATTAACAAGGGATCCTTATCCGTTGTTTCCTAACCAGGGAGGCCAATTGGAATGCGGGGACCCGTGTCACTGGACCTTCACAATGTATTAAACAATATAATCTTCCCCTGGCATCGCTGTGGTCCCATGCCAGTCCAGGGCCAGGGTCCTTGGAATCATGCCAACCTGCCAGGCGATCTGCCACAACAAGTAACTATAACCTTAGCTTGAAGCTATGTTATGGATAGAAGATGTCAATGTTTTGGAGCTATTGCTGGCGGGGCGGATCTGGTGGCAACGAGATATTTCCATCAAACAACCATATGCCCCAGTCCTTCAGGGTAGACTTTGAAGAGCCAGGCTGTAAAGAATGGCTGCTGCTTGGGGGCCTGTGTGTGTGTGTGTGTGTGTGTGTGTGTGTGTGTGTGTGTGTGTGTGTGTGTGTGTGTGTGTGTGTGTGTGTGTGTGTGTGTGTTGCTGCAGTCAACAGCTTCTTTCATCTCCCTACAGCTGGGCAGCTGCCAGCAGCACACAATAAAGAAGCATGGATCGCCCTGCAGTGGCATGTGGCTGCAGTAACAATCATAACAATAATATTTCTCCACAAAGTGACAATATCTAAATAGTACATGTATATTCCCAACCTGTGGGCCGGGGCCCACTGGTGGGCCGTCAGGATTAGTGCAAGTGGGTCCCCAAATAACTGGCAAGACATATACGATTTTAATTAGGCCTAATGATAATATAGCATTAATTTATTACATTTATTTTAAATTGTGATATGCCTACCAATGAATATGAATGTATTGATCCGAGCCAGAAAACGTTCGCTCAATTGATCATCAAAAATGCTCTGAAATAGTATCTTAAAAAAACCAACATATCCAATGTTTAATTCACTATACATCACGAGATATAAGGCACTATATAGCCTAGCCTAGCATGATTCATGAAATCTCTGTGTGATTAGAATCCAGATGCTCTATCAGACCTCAGAGTTATGGAGAACAAAAGAGGGTGGCGTGAAGAACAAGACAAAACCATGCATTTAAATAAACTATGAGCACACAACACAACACAGGTAGGTAGGCCTACAACAAACAAAGGTTCTTGTTGGATAAACAACATGAAAGCTATACCATCTATAGCCCCAACACAGGGACAGATTCCAATCCATGACCATGCGATTACCATCGATCGCACTGTTGATAAAGAGACTGCAGCACTTGAGATCAGAGACAGTGTGAGTGCGTGCATTCATGGGCTACTATAGCCTACTACATCACACGCACGCAGCGTGGACACACACACACACACACACACACACAGTCACACACACACACACACACACACACACACTAACTAAAAATGTACACTACACGCACGCCCTCATGGAGGTCGGGGCATTCAACAAAAAAGCAGTGTGCGCAAACTGCGCATTGGCATTAGCAAGCCGTTTAATATTCCAATGTAATGTTAAATCAATGCTAAATAACGCACGCACGAGTGACAAACAGTTATCCAGCCTGAACTAGTAAAGGGCGCAGGGCGATATGTTTTCCACTTAAACCGCTTCCCTCCTTCCTTTCTTTGTAAATTAGCTGCAATTTAGGCCAGTGAAACAGACAGTCTTATGTTACATACCTTCAAAGTCTGACAGAATGCCCTCCAGGTGGTCGTTGACTGAAAACTCCGACATCCTGCCTGTGCCTCGCAGTGCGCGGTGCGGTGGTCTCCGTGTGGCTGGCAAAGCTCAGAGACTGAGAGTGTGCACAGAAAAAGTTCAAAAAGCAAAACTTTTTGGTCACTATTTAGGATGGAAGTAGCGTTGCATAACACAAACACATCGAACTTCTTTGGACAACAAAAGACCAACTCGGGGCAACCGAAACAAAAAGTTGCATTCGCCGTGGTGGTCGCCTCCACACATCCGAGTGCGCACTGCTCGCTGGCTTGGTGCGTTCTGCTCTCTGACTGCCTCCCTCAGTCAGTCAGTCATTCCTGCAGTCACTACTATGGGACAGAGTACAGACAGCGGGTCTGTGGACATGCGCCTCCCCGCGAATAAAGCCCAGCCCCCCAAACTCACCCCCACCAAACACACACACACACACACACACACACACACACACATACACACACACTGCCTGGAAGTTGGGAGTAGAGAGACAGAGAGAGGCTGGAGGGACTCAGAGGGTACCTTGTAGGCAGCCCTGCAGTGCAGACAGACAACACCTGGAATTCTCAGTAAAATTCTCTCTCTCTCTCTCTCTCTCTCTCTCTCTCTCTCTCTATTAAGGCCATCATGGACCAAATTGAGGTTACAAATGGGGTTACAAAGTCCCATTTGGGACCATTTTTTTGTAACCTCGACCTGTAAGGTTCAGTTTGATTCCTATATAACTATCAATCATTTAAGATGGGGACCCCCTGGAACTCCCTCCCCCTGGAACTCCCTCTGGCGGTACGGGTCCCCAGACCCTACTTTGATAACCACTGCCATAACCCCTTCCAACCAAACTTCCACAATTCTCTGTAATCTTAATCTCTACCCCTTCATTTCTCACTTTAAAGGTCCGATGACACGCCCTGAAAATATCATAGGAGCTTTAAAAGAAAATAACAGTTTGTAAAAACATGATTTAATACCAATGCCTGGACAGTAAAGTCAGTATAGCAGCGAGAAATCAACTTGTTGATGAATGAATGGAAACTTGTAAAAGTGCCAAATCAAAATCACCAACCATTACAACCACAAATACTTATAATCTTTGTCAAATTGAAGCCCATAAACTCCCTGGAAAGGTGTGCGCGCAGCCTCGCACACACACCAACACACAGAAAGCACGCACAGCGTCTGACAGACCATGCAAAGCCTCAGTGACATTAATCCTCTTCTCTTCAGAGCCACAGGTTTAATGAGGGCCCTCCAACCTCAGGTTAGTGTGTTTGTGTGTATTTGCGTTTTTGTGGGGAGAGAACTAAAGGAATTTGGTGGGTGTATCATTAGGAAGACATGAGGAGGGGGTTGCAAAGTCCATAGGGCAGTGCAGTGGGTTCTCAAACCGGTGTCTGGGGAAACAGCCAGGTGTCATTGAGGAGTGTGCAAGAGGGTCCCGGACAAAATGAGGGATGGTTTAATGCGCTGGTTCCCAAACGTTTTAGCTTGAGAGAGCTAGAGCTAGACCCAAGCTAGTGAAAATAGCAGATCTACAAGCTCACAACACGTCGCATCGCCACGAGTTCAAGGAGATCTGTTGCATTCCTAATTCGATGACCGGGTGGCTGGCTGGTCAGTAGAAGACTGAATTGAGTCCGCTGGTAATCAAATTATTGGCTCAGGAATGTGACCAAGAAAAAATCTCCATGAATTCAAGGCTTCATGCAGGTGTAATTGATAGAAAATATTTTTTTTTTTGGGTGAACTACTGCTTTAACAGTTTTTCTGTGTTACATCTAACACAGAATAGGGGTTAATACATAATTAACTAGGGGTTAATACATAATTAACTTGTGGGTGCTTGACTCGAACATGTTTGAGAACCACTGTCCACTGCCATATAAAGCATAGTGTATAAGTGTGTCAGTCAGTAAATATACATACATCTACATGTATGTTGTGTGCGTATGCATGTACGTGCATGAAGGAGACGGGATTGTGGGAATGCAACCCCCTCACACAGGGCCCTTAATTGGCCAGTGTTTCCTCTGATATGCTTGATAGCTGCAGACAGTGTGTGGGTGTGTGCATGCATGTGCGCATGGTACGCACATGCTCTGTCTGCAGCTTATTAGCATGTGTGCATTTCGTTTGAACAGCAGTTGATAGTTTTTACGAATACATATCATAATAGACAAACATGGGGTGAAAATAGATCTACAAGCCTACAATGTATCTCAACAACACAACACATTGTGGGCTTGTAGATCTGCTGTTTTCGCTACAGACGTACAACAAACTATATCTAGGTTGTTAGTAATTGGACATTAGTCCAATTACAATTTAGGCATTTAGCAGCCACTCTTAATCCAGCACGCCTTATAATATATAAGAAATCACACCCGTGTGAACTGAGTGGTGCAACTACACATTTATTGTTATAGTTACTGTACATTAGAACCAGGAAAGGTATTTCTATGTAATTCAGGGTCTTTTGATTTTTCCATATCGTCTTCTAAAGTGAAATATCTCCAATCTGATCTTTTGCCACTATGCCTAACATCTGTTGAGGAATAATTATAAAGATTGATTATATAGAGATTGATTCACTCTGACGTGATATCTGTGATGTCAGTGACGTCACATACTAACCATAGCAACCATGCTCGTTTTTTTGGTTGCTAACCATAGCAACCATGCTCGTTTGTTTGGTACGAACAAACACAGGTACAAAGCCAGTTGTTGGAGTGGTTTGCACCACTCAAAAAATTAAAAATCTATACATTAAAAGTTTTAAAACTATACAAACTATAGGATGCCAGGTCAGCCAAATGAACCTGGCCTCTGTCTACATAACATGCTAACTAAACATTTTAACCTTTGCATAAGCCTGCAAGGTCGTTGAGGCTAAGGAAGTACTACGGTCTAATGTCCATGCACTAATTCAACGCATGCATCGTGTACCAATGTAATTGATACAAAACAGACTGCTTCACAGAACACTTTGTATGAGGATTAGTGTAAACACTGCAGTGGCTTAAGTTTGGCAGGCGACTCGCATTAAGCAACTTGCCATTGTCCTGGCTCAAGAACCTCAAACCCTCAATCCACTCAACTTGCCATTGTCCTCCTGGCTCAAGAACCTCAAACCCTCAATCCACTCAACTAGCACCTCATAACCATGAGATCCAATTCCAAAGCATTCTGACTTAACAAGCATAAATATTGGGTTTCATGCACTTTTCATCAATGGGAAAACTCAATGGGGAACACGCTTAACCCGATTAAGACCTGAAGCCGATTCTACAAATTGATTGATTGAAATATTTATTAACAGTTTGCAGAATTACAGTACATTTCAAGCACAAACTCAATACAAAGACTGTTAAAACACTTTAATTGCCCGGGGTTATTTAATCCATTACATTATAGCGCCCATTCGATTTATAAACACAGACCCCTTTTCCAGACGGACCGGCGGAAGTTGTTGATGTGTGTGTAGCAGCTAACAATAGCCACACCACTCTAGAGTCGATCGACAACAACGGGAGACAATAATACATCTATCGAGACTAGCGACTGGACCGCGGAGCGCCGTCTAACACAGGATCTTTTTTCATAAAAAGACGGGATGATTTAGATTGCGAGTTATGAACGTTTTAAGATTTTCGTTTTCATCAGCTAAACAGAGGAGGGAGTTTTTCGATGACGTCTCACTCTTGCGCGTCACCGAGGATTGCCCAGGAGGCGCGCCTGGGCTATAGAGCCATGCGATCCGTTCTCATATCAATAATCTTCGTCTTTTGGACAATACTTCGTCCTGGGCGTCGGGCGTTACTAATAGAAAGGACAAAGTACTTCGTCCTGGGCGATGGGAGTGTTAACTGTGAGTGGACGACCGAATTAAGCATTACACTTGTTTACAAGAGGGTCCACCTTGTTCAATTCATCAAAACATTTAGAGACGTACAAATAGACACTTCTATGTACCGGATACCCCAGATTTTACGGGGGCCAGTTTCGAATTGCAGCCGTCCGTAGGTGCCCCTTGAGAGCGGTTTTGAAGGAGTCAAGGGATTTGCATGTCTTAATGACTGTTGGTAGGGCGTTCCACATTTTGGTGGCATAGGAGCGAAAATAATTTAGTCCCTTGTTTGTGCCGAATCTGGGTTGTACATGGTTCGTTGCACTGGTGTATCGAATCTTGTGTATCAAATGCCTTCTAAAGCTGTGGTTCTCAAACTTCTCCATGCATTTGGCCGCGGAACCACCCATCTGAAAATATGTTGTGCCAGGGACCCCCAGAAGAAGAGAAGATTTGTGTTTTAATAGCACTGTGGTGTGGGCATTTTTGAAGCTGCCGAAATGTTTTTAACCAACAACCACAACTTTCTGCAATTTCATCTCAGTGCCTTGGGTGGGGGATCCCACAGGGCGCTGTGCTCGGCCCTGCACACACAGCTCCTTTCTTAGCCCCAAATTTGAAAAGGTTCCAATTGAAGTGGTGAAGAGTATATGAGTTCAGTTGACACTAAGTCAACTTAGTGGGGCGACTGTGGCTCAGGGGGTAGAGCAGGTCGTCCAATGATCCGTGGGTCGGCGGTTTGAATCCCGGCTCCTCCTGTCTACATGTCGAAGTGTCCTTGGGCAAGACACTGAACCCCAAATTGCTCTCGATGTGCTGGCTGGTACCTTGCATGGCTTCCGTCGCCATCGGCGTATGAATGTGTGTGAATGGGTGAATGTAATGCACAATCTATGTAAAGCGCCTTGGATAAAGGCGCTATATAAATGCACCATTTACCATTTACTAAGTGGTTTTTCCATGCAATGTACCAAATTATATTGGCTCAGTGGACAGACAGGTTTAATGCAATGTTGCCATGTCCGCTTGTTATAAGCGACTTTGGGCTTTCATTGTTTTTCTGTAAAAGTAGCGTGCAAATGGACAAATCCATGGAGCGGTGCCCTGTAGGCCAGGTGTAGGCAATCAATGCTGAAGTGTCAAGCGGCACTTAATGTGACATCTCAGCTATGCCTGCGACCAAAGCACCCCTCTGTGGATTCGTCTATATTGGTACATTTGGTAGGTCTAGGTCACGTTTTTTGGGGGGGATTTTTTCTAGTCTAGTCTGTAGTTGCTTATTTGGGCGTGTTTCCTAATCCTAAACTTCTCAAACATTTTCATGTCAAGGACCTGAAAATATCCGATCTATAAGCTCTCAACACACTGCATCACGACACATTGTGCACATGTAGATCAGCTATTTTCAAATAGCCAATGTAGCTAGTAGCAGCTCATGTGGCCTATAGTCTTTCTTTTGGGCTTGTTTTCGTAGAACTGGCTGCTTATTTTCTCTCACAATTTGACAACACTGATTTAATGCTTTCCACCGCCATGCCAGCTTCGTTGCATGATACAATAAGATGCCATTAGCCCAACTAAGCAGGCCCTGCTAAGATAAATACATTATTATTAATCTGTCAACATGCTGCACTTTCAACCGCGTCAGAACTGAAACGGTCCTTTTTTTCTTTTGTATTGTGATTCCAAGCACTGAGCAGACCTTTCAGGAGCCTTTTAAGTTCATTCATATGAGGGAAGTTGGGAACTCAGGGAAGTGTCAGCACCTATTTAAAGCGCCTAAATTGCCTCTTGTCTTAGCTATTGCACTGGCACGTCACTCTTATCTGTAACACTGTGGTCCCAAACAAGATGTCTCTAGAAGTACTGCATGGCTGGATTGTCATGGAATTTAACACACACACCTTCAAGGCAAGCTCCATCCTCGATACTTACTTACTGATTTTGGTGACCATGGCCCGTCCTCTAGCGCCACCCTTAGGCCAAAACGGGTCATTGTTTTCCCTATTTTACCCAGATGCACACTAGAGCACCTATTCTGTGCATGTCATATAAGCAAACATTCAGTGAATATACGTGAACATTCAGCAAAAATAGCGAAATAAAACCTCCTCAGTCTGTGTCGGCACGTCCCCAATCAGCAGCAGATCAGGATTAAAGGGATAGTTCACCCCCAAAATGACTTTTTGTCATGCCCTGAGCAATCAGGCAGGCTCTGTTATCTCAATGGTAGAAAAAATCTCAGCACTTTCAAACTCCCGGCCCTGATATAAATTCTAAACATCAATGGTCATATCGTTGCTGTTGGGCAGAAACCTCTTATCTCCTTATTTTAACCTTTGGTGGGTTTTTTTGTAAATGAATGTCCTACTTGATCATACTACTGGCTGCACCTGGTGAGCAGGAGTGGACCTGGTGAGACGTAGGAGGGGCCCGGACAGGAGTCAACCCACAGAGCCTAGTCCTTCCACGTGCCAGACCTCCCAGTCCCGGCAGAGTAGTTCGGGAGTGGCGGACTGTGTGACCCTGTCTTTCCCTAATGTGACCGTGATGATCGTGGGTAGCTACTGGGACATAAGTCGGGACTTGCTCCCCCCGGGCTGGGTCACCTGAGTGAGGGTATGATGTTGCGAGACCCGAAACCCTGATGACCTTGGGATACATCACTAAGGATACGTCCCAGGTGCATCCATGCGATGTTTTTTCATTCAGCGTCACACAAAAGGATAACAATTAGCAGATCTGCAAGCTTCACACCGCGTTTCAAGCTTGTAGATCTATTATTTTTGTTATTTTTTAATCTGAATTTTGAAAAGTAAGAGGTTTGGTTTTGGACATATGACAGAGGCGATATGATATACCTCACAGTCGTGAAACGCATCCTCTTCCTCCACGAACAAACACCAGTGTGCAGCTGCAGCAGCTTGCATGGCTTTGCATGGTCATCGTTCGTCAGTTGCTCTCAAGAAACTTGATGAAACACGGGGTAAAAGAGAAAAGGGATTGGAAAACAAGGATTAGCACTGATCCAACCCACCCAAGAAAACGACCTGCTCCATGAACCCAATACCAGTCCATCAAGACTAACACCACCTCTGTACATTAACACACAACGTAAACTGTGTGTACATTAACTGTGTAGAATGCATATCCATCCATCAGATTTCTATACACAGCTAACCATTTATTTACTCTGTAAAATAACCTGTCTTAGATCGATAACAAGCAGTTTGCTGGTTGTTCCATAAAAGTAGCTGTCAGGCAGAAACTTCTTATCACCATTATTATAACTTTTTGGTTTTATTTAAATTCCCTACTTTTTTGATTATACTACAGCGTCACACAAAAGCATCAAAATACAAGCTTGAAACATGGCACGTAGCAACGCATTTTGAGCTTGTAGAGATCTTGAAGACTATAGATCTCTACAAGCTCAAAACGCGCTGCTATGAGCTAAGAGCTTGTAGATCTGAGCTAAGTGAGCTTGTAGATCTGCTACTCTTTAAACTAAAGACATGAGGTTTCCACGCGACAGAGACAATTCATCTAATTTGTCGTCTTTTCTGTAGATTTTATTAGAAATTCAACACTATTTTAAAAAATGAGAAAAAAACAATAATGGCGTAGAACAGGTTCTGGCATCAGAATCTCTCTAATTGAGTTACATTGTATTACAACATTTTAAAGTATCTGATCAATTTATTTGGCCATTTCTCACATACAATATACACATTTACTGTAAAGAAGCCACAAACGTTAATTTAGGAACAATTTGTAATAAATGTATACATTTTTATTTCTGGCAGAGAGAAAACATCTTTAACCACATGAACCCCGGAGGCCCTATAGGATGAACATAGATCTACAACGTCACAACGTGCTTGGCTAAGCGATTTGTTGTGGATGTAAAAACAAACAAAACAATAGTGGGTTTAAGTGGTTAACTGGGGACCCCCTGGAACCAATTCAAGGACCCCTGGGGGGGGGGTCCCTAGACCCCACTTTGAGAAGCTCTGGTTTAAGTGGCTAATCCTGGGAGGTCATCGACTGGGCTCTGCCAACAGCTTTGCTCCCAGGGAAGCCCCTAAAGGAGCTCCAACAAAGGAAGATCTTTAATTTGATTTAAGGACATCCTGTGCAAAGCCAGTGTATATCTCAAATGATCAAACTGCAATTGACCCCAGGGCCGCGCAGCGTGCATTAAGGGCTAATAGCACTTTAATGATATCACATTGTGAACTTTCCGCTGGCTGAGAGAGTTCTCCAAACAACCACAGTACAGTACGAGACTGTATACGGCTGACTTCACTTCCCACACCACCAGTAATCCCCCAGTAAACTCTCTCTCCGACCACAAGCCTACACATCCCTGGTGGAACGTAAGGTACTTATACTCATGTACTGTACTTCAAAATGAAATGTCTCAACTCCTTAATGCTGTACTAGAGCACAATGTTGAGGTAGCCTGGTGTTGCCAGACTAATCACTATTACCTCTGGCAGATTTGTCTAATTTTGACCTTACTTGAGAGACCTACAAGGACAAGCTGAATCATAACAAGACAGGCTGTACCAAAACAATAGCCATCAGGCCTAAATTCTTCCTCATACACTTATTACCACTACAATTACCTGAAAACTTTAGTTACAAGTTACTTTGTAAATTTAGATTGTCATTACGAAACATAAGAAAAATAGCAGATCTACAAGCTCTATTTTTGAACATTTTTGAAACATCTTGAAAGTGTGAGAACTACTTATTTAGAAAGGCATTTGTAGAATCGGCCTGCAGGTCTTAATGGGTTAACAGAGTATTTTTTTATATTGTAATATTGCTGCATTTACTCAAGTAAAAATAATAAACTCTCTCAGACCACAAGCGGGCCTTGAATGTGGATGTGTGTGGTTCAGGGTAGACGGAGGTCATATAGTGAAGTGGCCACTCAGAGCACGTCTCTGTGTGTGTTCACTAAAGGAAAACAAAACGTATCCCCCTCGTAAATGATGAAACGCTTCATTACTTTCACTTACTTAACCTTAACCCATTTAAGGCTGATTCTCCAAATGCCTTCCAAATCAGTAGATGTTGGTGCCAAGGACCCCCCAAAATGATATGCATTCATTTGGCCGCAGACCCCCCATCTGAAAATGTTTTGTCAGCTAGGGACCCACCAAGAGAAGATTTGTTTAAAAAAATGCAAACTGATTGAACATTGCAAAATAAAATTATTATCATTATTTTCAATAATAGCAGATTTTCTTTAAATTTTTAACATTTATTTGGGAGGGACGTAAAGCACATTGATGAACACCACACATACAATGCAATGTAAATATGCCATATATACTGTATAGCATGAATGTTCATTTCCATTCGTATAGTTCCCATGCATAAAAAAGCATATGGTGTGAATTGGTGTGGTGTGAATTCACTGTACTCAATGTGCTATCAACTAGAAAACACTTATTTACTTCTTTGCCATGTGTAGTGTCCAAATGTTTAATTCTCATATTTATAGCTATTTACTAGCAGTAATGCTGTTAAAAGCATATTTATTAGTAAAATATGTATGAACTAATGATTGCTGGCTGTGTGACATTGGTTAACTAAGGGCCTGCCCCCTGTGTACTTAAGCCTTACTGTGTTGCCCCCTCGGGCTATGACCTGACGAAGATGTAACTTACACATCGAAACGTTGTCACTTTTTACTTGCACCCTGCTATAATAAACTAAGGGCCTAAATCGTCTGAGCTGCTCCAGTGCCTTCTTGTTCGCATGTTATCCATCCTGCTCCTGAGATGCACCAGACTGGCCTGCTATAGGCTAGAGGCGCGGCTGGAACTCCCTTCTACATATTTATTAGTGTTATCTAATACCTTAACAGTTTCTACAATGTATAAATGTCATGCATGTTAGGTTCGCTCTGTATGTGCCAAAGTGGTATAGTTAAGGTTGGGTTTAAATAGATGAATCTTGGAGTCAATCCAAATTCTGGGGAGAACATCCAGCTAAAATAGTATAGCTTACAATGCCATGTTGCAGTAGATCAGATCTATTTTCGCAGAAAAAGTTTGGTGTAGAGGGAAAAAAGGAGGGAGGCTCTAGTCAATAACGTATTTAAATGTTTACGGTAGTAAAAGGACAGTACATGTAAGTGGAAAGTTGTAACAGAGGCAATGGTTATGATCACATTCACAGCATCATGGTACAGTGTTCATATACCAACAAGCATCTGTATGTGGGGCTACCAAGAGTGAGTGAGAACTTAGAAGACAGCAGCCAGGAGAATGAGGCTGGCCAGTCTCTCACAGAGACAGGGAGCTCCCAGCCAGCAAGCCTGTGCTACGGATGGGAGCAAAGTCAGCCAACACACGGACATCGATCACAAGGACGTCCCACACCTACTTGGACGTCCTAAAGAAAGACACGGGGGCGGAAAGTATACTGGCTAGCTGGCCAGATGTATGGAGGATCCAGATGACTCACTGGAGACACCGCTGGCTGGAGATCTCGTCCAAGGGAGAGAGAGAGAGAAAAAAGAATCACACAGGGAGTCGAGATGTCATTTATCTCTGCGGCGGTATATCTTAGACTCATGTACAGTATATTGCTTTTCCAGAGTCTTCCTTTATTCATCTTGTTTAGATTTTTGCTCACATGTACTTTATGGCTGATCCGTGTCCACTGCAGAATTCCCAACACAATACAAGCCCAACAAGTGCTAAAATTGTTTTTTGAAGATCCGACTGCAGCGTAAGCAAAAGCCAGTAAGCAAAAGCGAGGATTAACGGGACACTGATCTTACCAATAAATGAATTACAAAAAACAAAACAAAAGCATGGCCCTCTATTGAAGTCCAGCAGTGTCCATTTCCAGATGTTAGATCATTTTAAACATAATAAGACACTGTGCAGATAGTAGTACTGGATACATATTAGATGCGCAAGCGCACGCACACGCACACACACACACACACACACACACACACACACACACACACACACACACACACACACACACACACGCCTATACATTCATGCAAACATGTTACATGTGGAAATACTGTATATGTGCACTCAGGCAAGCATGAGCGTGAGCGTGCACATTGCCCACATACAACTGTACAGTGCACAGTTGAGTGTTCAGGAGGACTGTATGTATGTTGTTCAGTAGAGCTGAAAGAAAGGCGAGGCAGCGTTTTGGGAGCAGCTCGACTAGGGAGGCTCCTGTTTTTATTGGGCCCCGGGGCTAGGAGAGCCCACGGGGCCACAGGGCCTGCTCTTTAACGATGTTACAAATCAATCAATAACGCAGTCTGTAAAATTTGTCATCTTCTGTTTATGTGAATGGATTCTCTCGGGAAAAATGTGCTGTAAATGCCCGTTCACGTTTATTGGCCAACATTGGAGCTGATAATCTCCCTCTCTCTCTCTCTCTCTCTCTCTCTCTCTCTCTCTCTCTCTGTGTCTCTCTCTGTGTCTCTCTCTAATTGCTTTATACTTAATTTTCTTTTAAATAATAGTGGAAATAGCAGATGTCGCATTGTGATGTGTTTTGAGCTTGTAGATCTGCTATATCCACACACACACACACACACACACACACACACACACACACACACACACACACACACACACACACACACACACACACACACACACACACACACACACACACACACACACACACACACACACACGCAAATAGGTGAACTCTTTTCGAGGACTCCTTTTCCCAGGGGGTAATAATAATTAGGTCCATCGACCAGGTTATACCTCAGGCTAGCTGGACAATGGGTGACCCCTGACCTTTGGCCTCTACCTGCCTATCAACGGGGTGGCGTCAGTCCAGAGAGAGTGTCACTGCCTGGAGACAAAGTCCAGGCACCTGAGAGAGAGAGACAGCCATGCACAGAGCATGATGTGGACAGCAAAACATTAGCCCAATGCACGCGTGACGCACGCAAACGCACACAACAGTGTTGATTTCGTCAACTGAAAATAGCAGAACTCAGTTACTAGAGCTCAGACGTCTATTTAAAATTACCTGACAAAAAAACCTGCAGTAGTCCTGGTCTCTAAACAGCCTCCCCCTGGCCAGCCAGAAAACTCTCCACCTACTGATCTAGAACTATAGGGCAACCAAGTTGGGGACTGTATAGATCCGAAGTCTCGTTAGTCCGAACATGCATTAAGGTTGGCGAACATGCATTAAGGTTGGAAGGTTGGCAAACATGCATTAATGTTGGCGAACATGCATTAATGTTGGCGAACATGTATTAAGGTTGGCGAACATGCATTAAGGTTGGCGAACATGCATTAAGCTTGGTGAACATGCACTTGTGATGGGAGCTGATGTTGAAATCCACCTCAGCAATTCATCTCCCAGGGGTCTAGATCTACATTGTAAAGGGTACAGACACCCTTGTTGCGTGGCTGATACTGATAATAAGCCCCTCCGACCTACTTATGTGCATTCTTATCTTCACTAATGATGGTACAGTGATAACGGAGGGTTGCTTTTCAGTTTGAACAAAGCCCACCTCTGGCCATTGTGGCCCTTCTGTTTGGATGGCTGGGTGTCCATTTCACCTCCACCTGTACATAGAAACCACTCAGGTTTGTGTGTGTGTGTGTGTGTGTGTGTGTGTGTGTGTGTGTGTGTGTGTGTGTGTGTGTGTGTGTGTGTGTGTGTGTGTGTGTGTGTGTGTGTGATTCTCTGTGCTCAGTGAATCAAATCCAGCATATTATCGTTTAGCGCCTCTGCATCGCTTGATAGTAGATCGGAGATGATAGATGACAATAGGATGGATGTTTCTACACTATAGCATTCATCACACGCTGACATGAATTAGATCTACAAGCTCACAATGCGCCACGACCGCAATGTGTTGTGAGCTTGTAGATATTCTCCTTTGCACAGCAAACCTCACGAAAAAGGCTTTTTATGGAAAGCAATAAATGGAAAATAGTAAATAGTTTATCCAAAGCGCTTTACATAGATTGTGCATTACATTCACCCATTCACACACAGATCTACATTACACCAATGGCAGGGGAAACCATGCAAGGCACCAACCTGCACATCGGGAGCAATTAGGGGTTCAGAGTCTTGTTCAAGGACACTTTGACACCAACTCTGGGGGAGCCTGGGATCGAACTGGGAACCTCGCGTTTGCCATCTGGACGCTCTACCCTGAGCCACTGCCGCACACACACACACACACACACACACACACACACACACACACACACACACACACACACACACACACACACACACACACACACACACACACACACACACACACACACACACACACACACACAGTTCAGGTGGTCCAGACACTACTTTGAGAAACAGTGGTGGGACTAGATGGATATGTGCTGAGGCAGGTACTGAATAACTGTGGTTTGTATTGTCTTTCTGGTGTGGTGGCGGTCTCCTCCAATGCTGATGTCACAACACTGCACAAAATGATGTATTACTAAATTATATGAGTGGATTAAAACAATGAATAGGATAAGTGCGTGCTTAGGGAGAGAGGGAGAGAGGGAGTTTTGAAGAGTTGTGTATGTGCTCCCCTCTTCTCTATACCAGGTCAGAGGTTAGAGTGTTCGCCCTGCAAGACTGGGAGGTCGGGGTTCCATCCTCAGCCAGGTCATACTAAAGACTACAAAAATGGGACGCAAATCCAATGGCTCCCTAGCTGCTTGGCACTCAGCATCAAGGGCTGGATTGTGTACTTGTCTTAGGGGATGTACTTGTACATCACCAAGCCGCCTCACGCTGCAGAAACAGGAGATAGGCTCCTGCCCTATGGGCCACATGGCGTGGCAAGGCTTACTTACTTACTCCCCACTCACATTCACAATTCCTCCACTCACCAACAAGTGACCATGTGAGCTGAATACATACATACTGGCTTATCCAGTCCATCGCCTGAAAGCAATTCAATTCAAGTGACAAAGTGGAGGCATTTTAACTATCATGCAATACAAACCACAATCGTAGCAGTGCTATACTACCACTTAAACCCTATTGTTGACCAAGGTCCTACAAGGGTTTATCCTATTTCCCCTCTACACCGAATCTCTTCAACGACTCCAGCCGATACACAAGCTCACAACGCATTGCATTGCTTGTAAATCTTCTACTTCTATTTTCCACCAACCTTTCTTTGCCACACGCTCATCTATTTTGAAATGCAGGTTCAAGTGGTTAAGATGAGCGAAAAGGTTGCGCCCTAGTTTTCCTCCCCTTATAACATGTCCAAGAAGGACCACTCAGGTAGAACTAACACGAGGTGGAGGCGGCTGTCACTGAGAAATGTGCAAAGCCAGAGGGCCCAAGCTGTCCCGAATAATCTGCAGAAAAATGCCGGGCACTCAGATCCCAGTGCAAATCCTGTTATCTCGCCATCAGTCAAGCACTAGTCGCAATCAAGGAGAATTCGCAAAGCTTGTCCCGTTGCCAAAGTGGAATGTTGCAGTAGCCATGCAGGGCAGCGTTGCACGTATGTATACCAGCTGTTCGTTTACTTTGTTGTGCACCAGTGTTGCGCAGTGGAAATTACAGATATACAAGCTCACAACGAGTCACATTGCAGTGCGTTTTGAGCTTGCCGATCTCAGTTTGATTTATGATACGTAGCTTGTGGAGTTAGTTCAGATATACTCGAGGGGTTTCATGCCGTGCTCAAGGGCGCATTCATATACTCAAGGGGTTAACATGCTGCATTACTATGTGGGTGTATTCAGTGTGTGCAAGACCCACATGTAATTCGCTGATGTGGCAGTCAGCTGACCAATTGGGTGGGCTATTTAAGCTCACTAGACTGCATGCTCTTCCTGCCTTCCTTCTGCTTATGGTTCCTGGTTGTTGTTATGTGATTTGCTCCCACCACCACCCCAGCACCACCGGTGGGCTCTGTTATTTATGTTCCCCATGGGGTTTTTTATCTATCTCCCTGCTCTTAATGTTTAATGATGGTGTTTGATTGTGTTGAGCAGGGAGAAAAATGTAGCAGAGCCGAACACCAAGATAAAATATTATATGCACACTTGTATTCTCATTCACAATAAATATTGGTTAAATCTATTCGCGAGTTGTCTGACTGAAACACTGGTTAACTAGAAAAAGTGCCCTTCTGGGCACAGGTCTCCACCAGGAGGATAGGAGTGTGTGTGTGATGTTTGGCAAAATGTTTAGGAGCAATATAAACGTGTGTGTGTGTGTGTGTGTGTGTGACACGGCTTGGCCTGTTGTAGCGCCACCATGAGGCTGATTTGAAAACTGTCAAGTGGCATTTCTTCCAAAGCCTAGTGGGAATATGCATGCAGTTTCACCACAATCGGATGCTGCGTTGAGTAGTTGTGGCGATTTGTACAAAACGGGTACAAAGCGGGCTACTCCTGAAAAGTTTAGAAGCCAATCGTAGCCAATGAGGGTGGATTATGAGAAATCAAACAAACCCGTCTTGATCACATGACTATGAAGAGCATGTGTACCGATTTGCGTGAAATTTGGATAAAATCTGAAGGAGTAATATTCGAAAATGTGTTTTACATATGTCGGCCTCCTGGTGGCGCTATAAAGAGCAGATGTGAACAATTCCAGGCAAAGGTTTTTCCTTGGCCTCTAGGGAGTTGGCATACAAAGTTATCCACAGATCTGTGCAGTTAGAGGTAAAAACACTTTTCGGCCAGTTATAGCGCCACCATGAGGCTGAGTTGAAAATGTTCATGTGGCATTTTTTCCTCTGCCTAGTGGGAATGTGCGTGCACAATTTCACGGAAATCACACAATGTGTTCATGATTTGCAGCATTTTGTTTGAAACTGAGCACTCCTGCGAACTTTGGAAGCTAATCTTAGCCAATCAGGATGGAGTCTGAGAAATCTGAAAGACCTGTTTCGTTGAATGGTTCTAGAGAGACTGTGTACCAATTTGCGTGATGTTTGGACAAAATATGTAGGTGTACTGTCCAAAAACTTGTTTTGCACAAAGCGGCCTCCTGGTGGCGCTATAACAGGCCGTTCTGGAAATGTTGGGGCAGAGGTTCATCGTTGGCATACAGTGTGTGTGCAAAATGTGGCATCGACGGGTTTAACGGTGCCGGAGATTAGCTGTTCACAGACGGACGGACGGACGGACGGACACACACACACACGGACGGACTGCAAAACATACTCTCTCCCCATGCCTTCGGCCTGGTGGAGACAAAAATGAAAGGATAAGAATAGTGTAGCAATGGTATTTGGATTGTTGATGTTTTAGCTTTTTTGCATTGGGTATTCAAAAATACAATACACTACAATACAATACAAACTTACTTGTACATCTGCTGTTTTGGAACATTTTTGAAAAACATCTTGAGGCATTGTAGTATCGGCCTCAGGTCTTAATGGGTTAAGACAAAGACCAAGATAGAAGAAATTTGTTCATGTTATCAGGTCAATGATAAAGCAAGATCAAGCAAAAAATATAAAAGCAGTGTTCTTTTGCAAAACACTAATCCTCAAAACACACTAATCCTCAAAACATTTAAACGACCTGCTCGCTCACTGACGCTGTACGTGCCTCTGCTTCAAGTACAGCTGATACTGATACCGTCTTCCAGAGCTCCTCTGAATGACAGTATCAGCTTAAACCCGGCCTAAAAGGTCAACGCTTTCACTAACTCGAGCGATGATTTGAGCCTAATTTGTGAGTAAGCCCTTACTACTAGAGCTTATAGTGTGTGGGATTCCGATTGGGGCTTTAGGTCAGAAAAGTCGATCCACCGCTACTGACAGACAGCTTTTTACTCAGCCTAATTTCTCTCATAGTTCCATTAAACTCTGTACGACAATTTTAGGCCTGTGTCTGTGATCGTCGACTGGAATATCACGCATGTCCTTCCCTCTGGTTATTTTTCCTAGCCGCTGCAGGTCTTTGAACTTTAAGTAACTATATGTTTGAGTGATGCCTTGATTAAGCTCAGGTATGTTTTCGGGCCACATGTGGCACCTAATGAATAACAGGCAGTGAAATTTTACTGTACAGTTATGCAATCCTTTCACCTCCAGGAAATAATGTTATTACACTGTGACGGTGGTCCCTGGTTTCACCAGATTTCTGCTGTCAGTCAATCTCCCCTGATCTCAACATAGATACACATATGGATTGCTGCCGGCTTCAACAGTGTGTCTCTATTCCACAGTGAATGGCTGTTGTGCTGAACACAGCTCGGGATAGTGTAGGTCAAGTTAAAATCTGACACTTTGGCATAGTAACATGAGGTCACATGTTGGAAATATTGCTTCAGTGCTATTGAAGCATATAGCACATAATCGTATTTTTTTAACCAGACGCTCTTAACCCAGAGCGACTTACAGTAAACAAGGACATGACAAGGTAATACATCAAATGCATAGATATATTATATGCATTTGCTGTTATTTTTAAAACTCATGTACATACCTGCTAGGCTGCTACTATGCTATAATTACGTATGTCCACTATACTCATATTAGAACACACAATTTGACTAGCTTGCCAAAAGAAATTTCCCTGCACTGTTATTCAGTAAATTTATTTTTACTGCTGCTATAGTATTGATGATTTCTTGTACAGTATGTCTTGATGAATTGAATACAAAGGACCACAATGGAAACAAGCCACTGACCTGGTATAGCATTATAGAGGGTATGCGCATGCTTAAAGTGAATGGCACATTGAGTGGCAAATCGAGTGGCAAAGCAACAGGCAAAGTGAGTTTAACATTGTTTAATGCAATCAGATAGGACTTTTCTGTTTGCATGTATGGGCAGTCAAGGCCAGAAAGTAGTTGTTTGCCACTCAGTAGGTGTTCCTGCATAACTTCCGGGTTTGATGATGATGTCACGCGTATACCCTCTATTGTATAATGTACCTCTGTACTCTGTTTTCTTTTCGTTTTGTTTTCTTTCGCTTACCGTCTTTGGCTAGCAGTCCCCAGGGACTACCTATAACAAATGCAAGGATACTTATAAATAATTGTTAATATACATTGAACTTAACCTTTTACAGGCATGCATGAATATTTCAAATATACATGGTTTTGAATGCTAGACATTTACAAACATTCAATTATAGGCCAATATTGTACTTGAAGTACTGGCAATACATCTAGCAACTTCTTTCAATATTAATGTTATCATGGTGCAGTTCCCTTTCTTGTAGGACCACCTTGTCAAAACGTCTCATTTTAAGCTATTTCCATATAAATATATGAAAAAATATATGTTTAGATATGGACTTATTTAAATATCAGAAGTTGTCCCTTGTCTGTTGGGACAGCACCTTTTAAACATGATTTGACTTATTGCTCCCTCTAGTGGCACATTTAGCTTCCTACCGTTTTAACATGGTGGAACAGTATGTCACATACTTTTAAGAGAATTGTCTCTCAGCAAAAACGTTAAAATTAAAGTTAAAATTAAGTTTGAACCGGCACCTAGGTTACAATGTAGCCTGGCAGCGTGTTGCAGGTTTGATTTGTGTGTGTGTGTGTGTGTGTGTGTGTGTGTGTGTGTGTGTGTGTGTGTGTGTGTGTGTGTGTGTGTGTGTGTGTGTGTGTGTGTGTGTGTGTGTGTGTGTGTGAAAACTACATTTTCAGAAAGAACAATCATCTCTAATAATCATAATCACACTCACCGAGATATTTCCAATAAAAAAGAAAGTAAGAGCCTAAGTAGCCTTGGTCCTCAACTAGTTCCCAAGCCATGTGGCCCAAAGGGCAGGACCCTATCTCCTGTTTCTGTAGCAGGAGGCAAGTATACCCCCCTGGACATGACATGGAGATGCTAGTTTGTCACAGGGACTTAGTTACCCCCAATCCAACCTTTGATGCCGAGTGCCACACAGGGAGCCTTTGCGTACCATTTTTATAGTCTTATGGTATGACTCGGCCAGGGAATGAACCCTGACTGAACCCTGTCCTCCTGGTCTCAGGGCAGACTGAGAGGTCACAAGGCCACTGAGCTGGTAGAAGTAAAAGTCAAACTCCACATTAAACTGTTTGATTGTCTGATTTCTCTTTTGTTTGCCGTGTTTGTGAATTAAGCAGTTTGGACAGACTCTACACGGCTTCGCCTCTGAGAAACCACGTGGTATGAACATCATCATCATCATCATCATTTACCGGTAATATGAACATATATGATAGCATTATTGTCAGTGTTAGTAGCTTCTGCTAAATGGATAACTAAGACAATACACGATTACACAGGGAGCCAAACTAGTTTGATGTTCAAGGTACGGTTGATGATGATGATGCATTTATTTGTATAGCGCTTTTCCAAACATAGGGCTTTAGATGTTAAAAACAGCAAACAACAGTGGCCTGTTTTGAATTAAAAGCTGGATCTCTAAAAATGTCCGGAGGTGTTATCGCCGAAACAAATAAATAGCCAGGGAGGGAGGGGGGGGGGGGGGGGGGGGAAGCTCAGTATATGAATGTTTAATCTGAGCATGAGAGCTTTATTGTCATCCACATTTTGTCTCTGTTATAATATAAATAAATTGTTCCAATAATAGTAATATTTACAGAAGGCAATGTATCCTGTTATTTTTAGATATTTTGTCTGTCTTTTCTTTTGTTCAAATATGTGTTAAATTTCACTATATTCCCATAGTATCATTGCTTTAGACTATAGCAAGTTAACTCTGTTCTGATCCAATGTGTCTCTCCAGCTCTTTAACTCTTTTAACAAACTCTTTCAATAAACAAACATACTTTGATTTAAACATAAAGAAATTAAAATAGAAAATCTAACCCGTGTGAAGTGAGGGGCGATCTGTTTACGCAAACACTCAAAATTGTCCATTCATTGTCAATGGGATTTTATTTTATGTGTAGGACGTCAGTACATCATCATGACGTACATTATGACATCATCAGACACTATAACGTAAAATTCTCCATTCATTGTCAATGGGAATTTGTCTAGGACAAAGTTTGTGAACATACACTAAAAGCTGGACACTCAAAAATAACACTTATCATCATACATCACATTGCTCACACATTGGGTACACACATTGCTCAGACAATCAAATCATCGTTATGGGGTACAAAGTACACACAGACACACAAAGCTGGTCATAGGAGGGGCTAGCGGCCCTCAAAAGATTGCTGGAAAGGTGAAAAACAGGAAATGTATGAAACACTGATCCACTGCAGGGTAAACAGACCTCACCTTGTGCTTCTTGAGCTGCCCTCGTCACCTTTGACCTCTTCATGTTCCTTACAGCCGGGATCGATCTGTTAAATCTGTTAAATAAAAGAAGAAACAGGAACTTTCTTAAGCCCCGATTAGCTGATCTACAACTCACAAGCTTTTAGATCGTCTAGTTTAGCTATTTTTGTCTCAATCTGACCAGAAGCAGGGATAAAACACATCCCCACGGTGATAAAAAATCACACCCGTGTGAACTGAGTGGTGCAAGGTCTTATATAGTCTGATCAGCTATGTCAGTGACGTCACACACTAACCATAGCAACCATGCTCGTTTTTTTGGTACGAACAAACACGGGTACACGGGTACAAAGCCAGTTGTTGGAGTGGTTTGCACCACTCAACAAAAGAATGGCCAGAGGGGGATATCAAAAGCAGGAGACATGATCCCTCCCTCCAAGGTACAGACCCCGTAAGGGTCTATTTGTACCCCTGGGGGTACAAATCTGAAGTTGAGAACCAGTACCATAGTCTCCACTATGGTGACCTGAACCTGGCATTGTGTGCTTGCTTGGGTCCTTGACTTTATAACTCACTAACTCAGTGGCTCTCAAAGTGGAGTCCGTCCATTTGGTTTGACTTTATAACTCACTAACTCAGTGGCTCTCAAAGTGGAGTCCGTCCATTTGGTTTGCTTCTATTTGGACTTGGTAAATTAAAATAGATTTTACAGTATAAATTGGGGTCCCAGGGATAGAAATTAAAATGGTTGAAAATCAATGCTAGACCCGTAAAAATTGGCATATCCTTTCAAATGGGGGGTCCGCTGACTAATAAGAGTCAATGTGTGGGTCCTTGACATGAATACGTTTGAAAACCACTGTTCTAGTAGTCAAGGTGGGCATCAGTCACACCTCTTAACATCCTCACCCTCGGCACCGAAGTCCCACAGGGACATGAACCGAGCCCTCCGCTGCACTCCCTATACATCTATGAATGTGTGGCCAGAGACAGCTGCAACACCTCTGTCCAGTTGGCTGATGGTGCAGTGATGCATGGTAGGCCTGGTCAGTGATAATGACGAGGAGGCAGAACTGTCACAGAGGTGCCAAAGAAATGGCCTCTTCTTGAAAGTCGGGGGGAAACCAAGATGATCATGCGTTTTCCGCGGGAAAGGCAGAGAGGTCCCACACGCCACCCTCTTCCCGGCGGCTGTCAGAGCCATGAAAGAAATACACAGACAGTAGGAAGAAAGAGAGAAACTAAATAAAAATTAAATAAAAATATATTCCTGTACAGATTGCTCAAACTGATATTTCACAATGTACAGGATATATATAAATGTATCTGATTCTGTATATACATGCTTATGATTTATTGCGCATTCTTTAAATCCATACACTAGGATATAAACATTGCTCATGGGGCCTATCTTTATCTGGGCCTTATCTTTATCTTATTATATATTTATACTTTTATTTTTTTGTTATGTTATGTTACGTTATGTTGCCGTTAGCAGACTATTGTGGACCTTACTACACTTGTATTTCACTGCTTATGTCTGTAATAATTAATGACAAATAAACCCTATGGATTCTTCATTGTTTTGAGACAGTGACGGAATAAATAGAACAGGAATTGGAAAAAAACATTTCTGTTACTGAAACAAAAGTAAAAACTAGGATTGTGTTTACAAAACTACATTAAACTAACTGAAATCATAAGAGAAAATGTCCTTAGTTTTTTAGTCCTTGTCAGTATTTAATAAGGGCTAGTAATGTGGGTGGATATGAATGTATCTTCCAATTTCTTAGATGGATGTCATCTTCTGACCTTTCTGAATCTCGCCCCTGGTAAATACCCCATGATGAAAATAAATTCAGAAAAGAAGTCAATTCAGAAAATAAAAACTAAGGTAAACTAGCAAACCCACTTTAAAAAACGAATTAAAACTAAACTGAAATTGAAAATGTAAAAACAAAACGAACTACAATTTTACATTTTAATTTAAAATAGCTGACAACTTCAGAGGATTATATGTTTTATTATCAACCGTGAGTTTTCTAAGGTCGTCTGCTCTGGTCTGTAAACTAGGCAGAACTAAACAGACTGATTTTAAGATACTTGAAGACATTCAACAATTGAGTCTGTTGTGTGTACTACTACTCTTCAGTGATACTAGCTTTTATACCAGTATTTCAGTTACTTGCCTAACATTGAATAATCTATGTTTTGTGGATATTGTAAAAAAATATGTAATTATTATTCAACTGATGGCTATAAGATACAGCTTGATATTCATTGATGTCCAAAACTATTATTATAATTTTAATGAAATTAAAAGAACGCTCAAGTGAGTTATGATATTCTTATCAAAAGCTCTAACACATAGGCATCCCTATTTTGCGTATATCATTATAAGCTAAACTTTTAGACAATAATGAAAATAACCGATCTACTGAGTATAAGATAGAGCTAAGTATAAGATAGAGCTTAAGTGGTTAATTGTAAAACTCCACAGAGACATAAAGAGTGACCAGAAATATTGATCTATAAAGTAAAACAAAACATAGTCCAAACATCCAGCAACTTAATACTCTTCCTGTTCGTCTCCCTCTCCCTCACTTCCAGCATCGAGGGAGTCAAGTCCAACCTCCTCGAAATCCTTCTCCAGGGCTGCCATGTCTTCTCTGGCCTCCGAGAACTCTCCCTCCTCCATCCCCTCGCCTACGTACCAGTGAACGAAAGCACGCTTTGCGTACATCAGATCAAACTTGTGGTCGAGCCGAGCCCATGCCTCAGCGATAGCAGTGGTGTTGCTCAACATGCACACGGCCCTTTGGACCTTGGCCAGATCTCCACCAGGCACCACGGTGGGCGGCTGGTAGTTGATGCCGACTTTGAACCCAGTCGGGCACCAGTCCACAAACAGGATTTTGCGGTTCCCCTTGATGGTGCTGATAGCTGCGTTGACATCTTTGGGCACCACGTCACCGCGGTACAGGAGGCAACAGGCCATGTACTTGCCGTGGCGAGGGTCACACTTCACCATCTGGTTGATTGGCTCGAAGCAGGCATTTGTGATTTCGGCCACCGAGAGCTGCTCGTGATAAGCCTTCTCGGCAGAGATGACAGGAGCATAGGAAACCATGGGGAAATGGATACGGGGATAGGGCACCAAGTTGGTCTGGAACTCTGTCAGGTCAACATTAAGAGACCCGTCAAAACGAAGGGAGGCTGTGATGGACGACACAACCTGGCCAATGAGCCTGTTGAGATTGGTGTAGGTAGGATTCTCAATGTCGAGGTTCCTGCGGCAGATATCATAGATGGCTTCATTATCCAACATGAAGGTACAGTCCGAGTGCTCTAGTGTGGTGTGGGTGGTCAGAATAGAGTTGTAAGGCTCCACCACAGCAGTGGACACCTGAGGCGACGGGTAGATGGAGAACTCCAGCTTGGACTTCTTTCCATAGTCAACAGACAGGCGCTCCATCAGGAGTGAGGTGAATCCTGAGCCCGTTCCACCTCCGAAGCTACGGAATATTAAGAAACCCTGCAGACCGGTACTCTGATCAGCCAGTTTGCGGATTCTGTCCGACACCTGGTCAATGATCTCCTTGCCGATGGTGTAATGTCCACGGGCATAGTTGTTGGCGGCGTCCTCTTTGCCGGTGATCAGTTGCTCCGGGTGGAACAACTCTCTGTAGGTCCCGTTGCGCACCTCATCAATGACCGTGGGCTCCAGGTCGAGGAACACGGCTCTGGGGACGTGCTTTCCAGCCCCGGTCTCGTAGAAGAATGTGTTGAAAGAATCGTCCGCTCCTCCGATTGTCTTGTCACTGGGCATTTGTCCATTGGGCTGGAGACCATGCTCCAGACAATAGAGCTCCCAGCAGGCGTTGCCAATCTGGACACCCGCCTGCCCTATGTGGATGGAGATACATTCGCGCATGTCTGTATGATTTAGTAGCGCTTAACCAAGAGATCTTGTTTAAACAGATATTTTGAACTATCTTCCCCTCAGGATTTCCAACTGAATCCTACTTATTCGTCCAAAAAAAGGTTGAAATTATATTCATGTACACCCTACAGAACATTATAAACGCTGACAGAGCTCTAGTCTGATGTTGCCCCCAACACAAACCATTGCTTAAGAACGACGATTTATGCAGGTGTGTCCTGAATTTACCATTGCACGAAGGGGCACAACAGTTAATCAAACAAACCGATTGAATCTATATAAAACCTTTACGATAATGGATAAATTAATACAATTATCAAATAATCGATCCCTGTTTTGGGCATGTCATTATATAAGTGAAATTAGTGCAAATAGCCACGTTGCAGATCTGTTACTTGTGCAAGCAGAGCGCGCAAGTACTAGTTTCGCCCGACGATGCGTATGCACCGTCCCAGCAAATGACGTAATGACTACTGACTACTGAGCTAGCTATATCAGATATACCCTGACGTAATTTGCTGGGACGGTGCATACGCATCAAGAGTAACCACAGTATACCGCTAATCAACTTACAAATTACATATACATAGGAAAATTACCTCTAATCTTCTCGACACTAAAACATATCGTCATTACGTCACCATCAAAAAACAATTACATTCTGGCATTGGGTCCTTTAATCCATATCTTTATCTATAAAAAAAGATTTTTATAGATAGAAAGTTCTACACTACTTCATAATACCACTTTTTTACCTGCAAAAAGTAGGTACGTAGCAAATAGCTAAACCTAATAATTCAATATTTCAATCGTTCTTTCAAAGAGAAGCTGAGATTTGACAGTTTGTAGCGGTCGACAGTACTTGCGCGCTCTGCTTGCGCACTAGTAGGCCATTTATGGCCTACTTGTGTGCAACAAGCAAGTAGGCACTCGACAGAGTGCAGTTCTAGTTTTCACTATTTTGGAATGACACCATTGTTCGACCATATAAAATAATGTTTAAGTGGTTAATCGATTTGTTTTATATTTAAACAAAATTGCACTTCTCAATTACTTGATTAATCAACAAACTAATCAATAGAATAATGTCTAGAAAATAATTTGGTAGAGTGTATTGCTGCTGTTTATTGTCTTACCTTCTGAGGTGGACAGTAAACTACTGTACAGTAAACTACTGTACGTAAAGGTAGGGTAAGTGATATTTGTTCATTAACAGAAAATGCATTTTCAGGTCGGAATACAAAATTTGTTACACAGGATACAGGCAAATGTTATGCTGATAAATGGGTACTTTCTCCTGATTTGCTGAAGATTGGCCACCCACCTGAAAAAGTAATGTAATATTTAATGTTTATTAAACCTTGACAGACAGACAGCTCTGCTGCTTAGCGGACAGTGTGGTGTTGTAGAGGAGGTCTCCCCGGACATGTGCATATGTCACACTAGTCGATACATAGCAGGGATTTTTGTCCAGTGTCCACTTTAGTTCACTTTAGTCTGGAAATGGGATATTTCTTATCTTTCACCTCGCTGTATGGCGTGCCAATTTTTGTTTTACACCTCTGCTGCTTAGCGGACAGTGTGGTGTTGTAGAGGAGGTCTCCACGGACATGTGCGTATGTCACACTAGTCGATACATAGCAGGAATTTTTGTCCAGTGTCCACTTTAGTTCACTTTAGTCTGGAAATGGGATATTTTTTTACCTTTCACCTCGCTGTATGGCGTGCCAATTTTTGTTTTACACCTCTGCTGCTTAGCGGACAGTGTGGTGTTGTAGAGGAGGTCTCCACGGACATGTGCGTATGTCACACTAGTCGATACATAGCAGGGATTTTTGTCCAGTGTCCACTTTAGTTCACTTTAGTCTGGAAATGGGATATTTTTTTACCTTTCACCTCGCTGTATGGTGTGCCAATTAAATATTTACACCTCTGCTGCTTAGCGGACAGTGTGGTGTTGTAGAGGAGGTCTCCACGGACATGTGCGTATGTCACACTAGTCGATACATAGCAGGGATTTTTGTCCAGTGTCCACTTTAGTTCACTTTAGTCAGGAAATGGGATAGTTTTTGACCTTTCACCTCGCTGTATGGCGTGCCAATTTTTGTTTTACACCTCTGCTGCTTAGCGGACAGTGTGGTGTTGTAGAGGAGGTCTCCACGGACATGTGCGTATGTCACACTAGTCGATACATAGCAGGGATTTTTGTCCAGTGTCCACTTTAGTTCACTTTAGTCTGGAAATGGGATGTTTTTTGACCTTTCACCTCGCTGTATGGTGTGCCAATTAAATGTTTACACCTCTGCTGCTTAGCGGACAGTGTGGTGTTGTAGAGGAGGTCTCCCCGGACATGTGCGTATGTCACACTAGTCGATACATAGCAGGGACTTTTGTCCAGTGTCCACTTTATAAAGTCCATGCACTCCAGTGAATAGCATTTATCCATTTAGATAACTTTTTAATTACTTATCTTTACACAGAAGCATTACTTATTACTTATTTTTACACAGAAACATAATGTGTGTCCTATAGCATCGTTTAAATGCTTAATTTATAGTTTTAATGTGCAAATTAATCTTTTTTTCAATACTCTAGAGGGTACTCTTATTTTGAAGAGATCGTCCCCCGGAAGTCTTATATTTGCTAGCTTAGATTTGCCAGAAAAACAGTGCCGCAAGTCTGTTGATCATTGATAGTGTTGTTTCAAAGTCGGTGTTGGTGTTTATTGTTGTTGTTGTTTTGTTATGGTTGCTTTTTGTTGCTTATGTGTTAAATAAAATGAGGCAACATTAAGAGAGGCTCAGAGTCGCAGATGTTATTTATAGCCCTGCCTAGATGATAATATATCACATGCATTTCGTGCATTCCAAATACACACACCTTTATTGTGTTGCGAGTCGCGCTGCTCGTGTACTCACCAAATAATGAATTCCTAAGAGTCAGATATTGTCCTCTATAGTTTCATATCTATTTGAAACTTCTGGCAGAAAACGTGTGTTTAATAGGGGCGACTTCTCCGGGCTTTGGGGCGGTCGAACTTCGCCGCTTCGGGCGAGTTGGCAAAGGGGCGAGCCGTCCCGTATTCGTAAAATATATCCACGGACGACATTCTCTCTGTGAGGTGCCGGAAATGAGTACTGAATATATCAAAACTTCCTTTGGGAAGCACAAATGTAGGCCTATGTGGCACACAAATAGCAGGTGGTGTGATTAATTAATAATTACCCAATTTACCCAACACCAATCGCAACGCATCTGCCAATTGTGTGCCCCGATACAGCATTTCAGCACCACCGGGATTGAACAGCGACACACGCACGCACACGCCTATATTAACATATTTTCCAGCAACGTCTCGTCATAGAGAGCCAAATTAAAGTTATTTAATTACACACGCAAAGAAAACAGCAACAGTACATTACATTCATTTTAGGCCCTACATTTTGTGAGCTGAGCAGTGAGTGAGCTGAGCACCCGGGCCACACTATTGACACTAGCCTACGTGATAATCTTGAGTTACAACGTTGTTAAAATATAGTTGTAGTTTTAGCCACGTGTATGCAGTGCACTTGATGAATTAATCTGGCTATATTATTCTTGTCACAGTTGACAGTTCAATACTACAAAACATGGTTCAATCTTTGTAGGCCTCCTAGTGGCCTACTTGTCCTGACGAGGCTCAGCCTGGTGGTGACGCGAAAATAAGTTACAGCCCATGATGACCGTAGCCATAACAGGCGCAGCAGTATTTCCGTCTTGCATAGGCCTACTTTCGTTTTCACTTACGGGGGTGGAAGACAGACGGTCGACGACATGTTTTGCTAAAGGTGGGATAATTACAATTTGTAGAATGCTATAGGCCTACATGACTCATTTCACCATATTATGTTATATTTTAGGATAGGCTATGTAAACAATTTGCTGATTTATTTACGTAAAAGTAGGCAATATGCCTATAGGCTAATTTAAAGCAGAGTAGGCCTATCAGTCTCTACGAGGCAGTCAGGCCGGCCTTATAGCCTAAAGTCCTATTCATTATAGGTCTATAAAAAGCTCTATATGCCTTTCTAAATGTTCTATATGTTGGCAAAGTCTGATGATAAGAAATACTTGGTATAGCAAGCAGTAGCCTATATGTCCTATGAATATGTTGCAAATGCCTACCGGCTACAGGATACAGCCATATTGAAATATATGCAATATAACTATACTGTCTATTATTATATTGGGTTAAACATCTAAAACTTCATAAAAGCTGTAGTACTGTTGTCTCTGTTATTATTATTATTATTATTATTATTATTATTATTATTATTATTATTATTATTATTATTATTATTATTATTATTATTATTATTATAATTATTATTGCAGACCCAAAATGTATGTCATAGCCTATAAGCGATTGACTCAATAACAATGTTCATAAAAGTATATAATTTATTTAGATTACATAAATGTAGGTCTAATTGTTATATAATTTTACTTGATCAATAGTGGTGATCTTGAAATAAATAATAATAAATAGTCAATTCTAAATTGTTAGTAGGGCCTAATAATATCAAGTGATTGGTTTGTCATACTAATATTTTAGACCTTCATGGTTTGGTGGCTTTGCTAATCTAACCTTTCTTTTCCAGATTTTCTCATTTTCTCATTTTCTCATTTTCTAGACAGGTACATGGGTATCTTGGTGGTGTATCGAATCTTGTGGACCAGACCCATTGCAAGATGCTGTACTCTGTCGTCGACCCTAAGCCATTCCAGCCTGTCAAAGTGGGCAGGGGTGAGGTGGGTTCGGGGGGTGAGGCCAAGTAGGAGCCTGACCAGTTCGTTTTGAGGGGTCACAGCACGCCACAGCACACTGGGAGGGGGGGGGGGTCAGTGTTCCATTCACCTCCACCATCTGTTCTCTCCCCTCCAGGTAGGATTGCATCCAGCTCACTGATGTGCTATCGAAACCAATTGCTTTTAGCTTGTTAACCAGTATGGAGTGGTTCACGGTGTCAAAAGCCTTTTGGAGGTCCAGCATGACCATGCCGCAGTATTTGCCAGCATCCACCTCATGTTTGATGTGGTCGCTCAAATAGAGAAGGCATGTGTCAGTGGAGTGGGACGTTCTGAAGCCAGATTGGAACTCGTACATTAATTTATTAGTGGCAAGATACTTTTCAACCTGTTCATAGACTATTTTTTCCATCACTTTCGAGATGGAGCTTAGAATAGAAATAGGGCGGTAGTTGCCGGGGTCTAATTCACTCCCTTTCTTGTGCAAGGGGGTTACTTTGGCCAGTTTGAAATCTTGGGGGACCTGTCCCTGTTTGATGGAGAGGTTTACTATGTGGGTGATGATTGGAGCTATAGAGATGGCTGAGTCTCTGAGAAATTTGGAGGGAATATTGTCATGGCCAGTGGCCTTGTGGGGTTGGAGGGCACTCAATTTCTTAAGAGACCAATAACGTTTAAATTAAAACACGTCAGTGGGTCTAAAAACATAAAGGAATTCTTATTTTATTTTTTTACAATTCAGAAGCAGCGCAAATATATTCAGTTTGACTCATTCTGAATGTTTCACACCTAAAATAGACTGCATAACAGAGAACACAGCATAAGACAGCTGTAGGTCTATAATCTTTTAAATACAGTCTGAGTCTCAGAGTCTGACACGCACCGCGATTGACTGATGCGATAGTTGAGGATCGTGAATCATCACTGATGAACAGGCTTAATAATGAGTTATTTCTTGCTTAAATATTTGGCGGCGGCCTATATATTAAAAGCCATTTATGGTATAGGCTATACAACAACAACACACACAACTCGCTACAAACTACAATGAGAAAATAGTTGGCAAGCCTTAGGGTACGTTAACGTTGATCGTCGCTCCCTGTTATCATAACTCGCTCCTCTGTCTGTTTTTTTAAGTGACTGTCTGTCACTTAAAAAAACAAACCAGCTGGACTAGTTACTTTTCCCCGCCCAACCATCAGCAATTCAAGAATGCCAGAAAGCCTCCAATAACGCCAGAAATGATGGATAACCTGTTCTGAGCGAAACTCCTCCCTACACTCTGGCCCTGCAGCATCAGTGGTTCTTGATTGATTGGGTTCAAGTGGTTATTAAAATATTATAGGGCCTATAATAAAAATGGTCTGAGGAATTTAATCTAACATTTTCTTCTGACTTCTTTTCAGATCCTGAATCTTTACTCCAACACCTTAACCAGTGATGGCAGGCCACAGAGATTGTCTATTGGATATCTTTGAGGATTTGGATAATTCAGAATTTGGCAGATTCCAATGGCAACTGCGCAACGAGGGCAGAGTTAAAAAAGCCATGCTGGACAATGCCGACAGGATGAAAACAATAGATGCAATGATGGGATCATACAACGATCAAGTTCTGGAGGTCACCAGAATGATTCTGGAGAAGATCCATAGGAGTGATCTAACCAAGAAGATCCCAGGGTCAGGTTCAGGATACAACGGTAATGAAATGAAATAATAGAGTTTTATTATGTCATGTCATTCTCCTCAGCTGTGGGGTCAGAATCCAAAGTTAGTTACTGAGAAGAAACAAATTATATAAAAATCAAACATTTGCTCAATCATATGCTTATAGAGGGTATGCAATTGTCTATTAGGGATTCTTGAGAATCTTGATTCTGAACAATTAAGTAAATTCCATTGGCATATGTGCAACAATTCCAATGGTAAAATTAAAAAAGCCCAGCTGGAAGATTCAAAAACTAGCAAAAGTTTGACTAAAGGTGGCCTTACACTAGCCGATTTTTTTCAATCTGAAATCTGATAGCACCACACACTACAGGATAATCGGAGCGGGGCAGAGCAAATATCAAACATTCTTGATGTTGATCGGGCCGATCCCGATCGCGCTTTGAGCGGTCGGGCACCCCCCGAGCGTCAAAAATGCCCGATTATCGGCTAGTGTAAGGCCGCCTTAAGGAAGCCACAGTAGATCTGCTGGTGCAAACATATACAGATGGAGCTGTGCAGTTCACAAAATGTCTTCTGGAAAACATGCAAAGGAACGATCTAGTGGAGAAACTTACAGACACTGTCACTGGGACAGGATCCAAAGGTAATTACATTATTTAAATTACATTAGGCTACATTAAATTACATTAAATTGTCATGGAATATCATTCCCCCCAGGTGACAGGGTCAGAAGCCAAAGTTAGTTCCTGAGTAGATTAGAAGATTTATCTCATGAGATAAACATACGTTCTCAGTCCATTTTATAGTATTTCAATCTTTTTAGTTGCATGTTTTTTTCTTTTTTTCGTATCTATTGCAGTTTGAACACTATGGGAGAAAGTTATACTCAGCCACTTGATGAAATACAACATATTGTACTAATTAGTGCTGATGATCATGAAATGTATATGTGAGGCATGAATTCAGTTTCAGTTAGGTGCTGTCCCCCCAAATTATGTATTTGGCAAGCTCATAGCGTGGCACAGAGTGACGCAATATGAGCTTGTATATCTGCAATTTTTGAATTGCCAAAATAAAAAGGAATGGTTGAAATGGTGGTTAAATTGTTATAATATAATGGGTTAACCAATGAAAAGTATTATTACAAGAGTTTGACTAAATAATAACTACTTTGGATCCATTGGAGGGTTCTTTTTTGTTTTTGACATACAAGTTTTCTGGCCAACAATAAATTATGATATTATTTATATTATTTATTATACTAAAAAAGTGAATCTTGTCTTCAAGGTGGTACTGCAACTCAGCAAAATGTCAAGTCCCAAGGAGAGTCAGAAGAGCTGCTGGTGTCTGTGAAGAATGAGTCAAGTCAATTGCCAGACCTCCTGAAAGTTATACAGGGCATACTTCTGGCTGGCAATATTTGCAGAAGTAATGAAGAACTTGAGTTAGCCAAAGCTCATATCCGCTGTCCAGAAAAAGCACGGCTATTTGTGGAAATGGTCAGAGACAAGGAGTGTTCAGACATGCTTGAATGTAGGATTTCCTTTGACATACAGCTGAACTGCACACGTTTAAGACTGCCGGATCAAGATGAGCCTGCAATGGAACACTTGACAATGTCAATGGCACTGTATAAACTTAGGTCTTTGTGGTCGAGGTTTGTTATGAGAATCTCAGTGCCCGTACTGATATCTCTACTGGATGAACTTCTGGAGATGGACATTATTAATGAAATGGAAATGGAGTACGTCATCTCTGAAAAGACAAGGTTAAGAGCACGGTTAAGGTTAAGAGCACGGTTAATTATCTACATGGTGCGGAAAAAGGGAGACAAGGCGAGTGCAGTAATGATTGCCGTAATTCAGCAGCTGGACCCTGAGTGTCTTGCTGAGTCGCAGCACAAAATTGAAAATAAGCTGAGGAAGGATTCCCTAATGAGAATCTCAGAGGCCAAGCCTACTTCTTTACTGCACAATTATAACAGTGATGAAGAAATGGGTTGCGTCACAGGTGAAATGTTGAGGACACGGGTCGAAATGGTGCGGAAAAGGGGAAACAGGGCGGGTTTAGAAATGACTGATATGGTTCATCAGCTGAATCCTAACATGGACCCTAACCTTAGTGAAAAGCTGACTTTGGCTTCTCCCTTGCAGGCACGTGCACAGATATGGCCCATGGGGGGGCTTGAACCTCTGCCTCTTTGGCAGAGTACACAATTGCTCTTTATTTTGACTGGTATTAATTGTATTGTATTTTTTTTTTTTTTTTTTTTTTGAAATCTTATCAAATATAGTCACTTGTGCACATCATAAAAGCAACTTCTCAATCTTTTGAACAAATTGTAAATACATTGGCACGTTCATGAATCCAAATGTCGGTTGTTTATTTCAGCTAGCTGATATCAAAATGTATTACACCGGTTCTGTTGAATTGTCTAACCCTCCAAAAACATCTCAGCATTAGTTCATTACATAAGAGAAGAGGAAGTTTAGTTCAAGCAGTTGGCAGATTGGCCAGATCTCTATGACCTCTGCTATCGGACAAGAGTCCAGTTAAAATGGGCAAAAGAAAACGCTGTTATTGGGGAGGATGTCTTAAAATTCACCATCTAAGCAAGACTGCATGCAAGTACCAACCAAGTACAATCTGTCAATCTGGTATCCAGACATAGTCTACTCTACTCTGTTAAACCATCATGATTCTGAGCAACATCTAGAATCCATTTCACACATCACAAATGGATGCAGTGCATATAAAAACGTGTACATTGCTTGCCATGGCCGTATTGTTGACATTGCGTCTGATGCAGTAGAAAGATGTATGCCATCCAGTGCAGCAATGTATAAACATTCAAGAGTGTTACCAGAATGGTTTAATTATAGGTGATGTCTTTGCTAGCATCCCGATTACACCGGATTTTGTTGACACCAGTCACAAGGAGGGTACCGATTCTAGCTGTGTTTTTATTTGTACATGGAACAGGCTTTCAAAGATAAAGTACCAACCGTTACTTAGAATCATAACAAACTTTGGGTACAGATGTAGACTCTGCATATTCATATTTGGAAGCCTGGGCCATGTATATAAACTTACCAGTGGCCTGAAAATCGCTGGCATGACAAAGAGCAAAGCAAAACAACTTGCTAAATTATTGCTCTGTTTCAGCTGTTAAAGGCAGGTTGGCTGTGTGGAGGAGAAGGTGATGTATCCCTTCCTTGTAGGTGCACATGGACTGTCTAACCCTGTTATTTGTTTCCCTGTACATTCATATTAATTTGTTGATTCAAATAAATAATTAAAATGTGTGTGGCTGTGTGTGAGACTGTCCTGAATTAATTAATTGCTCTCAGGTGAATCTTAACTTTTAAAGAGAACATAATAGTCATACACATTTTATGAAGGTGCAAAGCAAGACGATCATAAAAGGTAAAACTGTCCTTGTGGCCCTGCATAATATAAAAAGGAGAGCCATTAAAACCAGGACAATTGACTGCAGGACTGCCATTCAGATGATGCATCTAGTCCAGTGGCTGTCCACTTTACTAAAACTAAACAAAATACCCACTCTCAGATACCTTGGCATCGAGGCTAGTAGAAAATGTCCTCATAGATTAAGTGATATGTCATGGGTCATGTATTTTTATTTTATTATTATTTTTTTTAAATTTGTTCTGTAATTATGGACATTTCCTGATATTTCTTCGAAGATTTTGTTTTGTATTTGCTGCCATTGGGATGGGGGGGGGGGAAATATATGTAAATAATTCCTTTGAAATTACTATGCTACTATGTACTATGACAATTCAATAAACATATGTTTAACTTTTTTTTTTTTTTAAATGGCATCACTATACGTTCTGTTTAGTCTGTAGCTTACTCAAAGTGCATTTAATTTGCACATCCAACAAACATGACATTTCTTCATCAGTGTGCGCCTGTGCGGACCTTCTTTTATCTTATGAAATAATCTTGCAGGTTCCCACACATTTTTACCAATGAATTTCCAAAACTTTTCCAGAATATTAAACCCAATTTCCAGGACTATATAACAATCATTCAGCAAAAGAATGAGTCTCTTACTCCTATGTGCAATGCCCAAAGACAGGCAGTGTAGCAACAATAAAGCATAGAATATAGAATGCTATAATTCTATTCCAAATGTTGTGCCAAATGTTTTGCTACAACAGCTATGCTAGGTCACAGGATCATGCTGCAGCACGTTGTGAGCTTGTAGATCTGTTATTTTTGTCACATACTGGTACACATTAGGCTGCAATCACGCTGCCAGTTTGGCGAATAGTGACTTATGTTACATATTTCGTGTAATGTTATACATGTTTTGGAAAATGGTTTCTATTAACAAAATCAATAGCCAAAAACAATGCAACATTTCCGACATCTATCTTTTTCTCTTTTTTAAAATAAATCTATGTTTACCACCTTAAACCTGGTATTGGGCAAATTTGACAAGTTTTTCGATTATTATTATTATTATTATTCAACTTATTTAACAAATAGTGAAAATAGCAGATCTATGAATAGATGTAGATATTTGTCGTACAGAGTAGTACCGGTATATGCTGTTCTTGCTGAGGGCCATCTTGGAGCAGTGGTTCTCAAACGGTTTCATGTCAAGGATCACCAAATTAATAATGTATTTGGCTGCAGACCCCTCATCTCAATCTTTAAAAAAAAAATATATATACTTTATATTCAACAAATTTTGCAAGGGGTTCCCTGGAACCCCCTTAAAAGGAAAGTTCACCCAAAAAATTACTTATTTTCTATCAATTACACCCCATGAAGCCTTGAATCCATGGAGATTTTGAGTTTTTGTCACAACCTCTGATAGGTAGGAGACTCAATAGGTAGGTAGGAGTCTCCGGTAGGTAGGAGACTCAATAGGTAGGTAGGAGTCTCCGGTAGGTAGGAGACTCAATGCACTCTTTGAATCTCACTCCTCCGGTCATCAAATTATTGGCTTATAGGAATACAACAAACAACAAAAAAAAGTAATTCTTTTCGGGGTGAACTATCCCTTAAAAAGGGCCCCTGGAGATTTCCCGGACTCCACTTTCAGAACCCACTGCCTTGGAAGTGCTGGGACTTTCTACGCCAATGAAACAAAGGACATCACACATAATTCTCCTTGTGCCAAATGCGATCAGTAAAATCTCAGTATTTATTTGACCACTTACTTAAAGTTTGCTGTACAAGAGTGTTTACATCACATTAGCCTCAGGTGAAGATGACAAAGATGGTAGAAAGGAACAGAGTTGACAGGAATTATGAGTCTTGTCATATTTGTACTAGTCTAGCGGGACACGGCCATGCATGTCCCCGTCCACGACATAATGTAAACGTATTAGCAGTAAATGTCCCTCATTTTCGTCCTCTCTGCTTCATTTGTGATCGTCAGTGTGTTTTAGTCACCCCCCTTTACCAAACATCTTAAAAGTTGGATATCTTTTGGCCCTTTTCAACTACAAGAACTAGGTGAGCCCAGCCGCGCCGTTCTCTACGGCTCGGTTTTAGAGAAGGTTCTCAGAACCTAATTTGGGTTCCTGACTGTTCAGGAGGTGGTACTAGGGATGGGACCCAGGATGGGACGATATGAAAATCGTCCCATCCCTAGGTGGTACTAACTCAGAGTTCTGGGAGCCCATAACGCATAACTAACATAAATAGTGACAATATAGCTATTTCCACTGTTTTATGAGTTGTTGTTTTTTGTTTTGACTTGATTCTGGTTATAATAGAAATGTAAGGAACAGTGTCAGAACTTCAAGGTTTCATATTATTATGGAAGGTTCTGGGTCACCGGGCCTTCGTAGTCGAAAAGATCCATTTGTGGGCCGATCAGGGTCACAGGGTGATCACAGAGGTCAGTGGCCAAACTTGCTTACATCTTCTAAGCCATGCTTTTCCTTTATTTGCTATGTTTTATTATACTGATCCTATTAGGTCTTTCTTTGCAATGTTTGTGGCAGTTAAAAGTTCGCAGTGGCTCTATTGCTGCTGTTGAACGTATCAAACAGATTCAAATTTAGCAGGAGACACTTTCCTCCTGCACACGTAACCACTTTAACCTGGCGGCCCCATTTTTGGGCATGTCATTATAGGCAAAAGCATTTCAAATATTTTCCAAAATGTCCAAAATAGTGAAAATAGCAGATTAGTTTAGCCATTTGTTGTACAAGGAACGATATAGGGCTTAAGTGGTTAATTGCTTCAAATTACAGTATGCCAGGAACATGATTCTTTGTGAAAACCTAAAGGGCTTCAACAGTCTTTTGTGTTCTTCATGTAGGGCAAATTGTATGTAGAAAGCCCGCCCCCCCAAAACACACACAAACAACCAATCCCAAAATAGAAACATCAATGCCACAACTTCTTTACTGGTCCAACTTTCAAGTAGTGAAATGTAGGCCTCTTCCACTAGACAAAAGACAAAAATAAAAATAAGAAAATGGCCATGTCAATAAATAGATTAAATAAATACGATGCAAATTAAGTTAAATAAATAAATAAATTACAGATATGTACATCAGAATGAATACACAGATGCGGAACAATCTCCTCCACAAAAATGGCCTTCTCTTGAAAGGCAGCTTTCCTCTCCAACAACCTCCCTGCTTGGTGTGCCATGTTGCCCACAGAGGTACACACAGAGAGCTTTTCAGAAAAGCTAAAGTTTAGATACATTAGTCATTTTCAAACCCTTTAATCTCCAAAGTACCCTCAGTATGGTATGCATGGGGATCCATGGCACTCTGAGAGTGTATAAATTGAAGCAAATGGACCCGTAATTGGAGTTACAGACCTGTAAAGGTCCATTGGGTTCCTCAACTATCAATAATTTAGCTGGGGAGCCCCCTGGGTCGATACAACAAACCCTTCAGCGGCAAATGTGACAAGACTGGCACATGGCTTGGCTAATTGATTTTTCGTAAGTAAGCTGGTAAAGAAATTAAGGAAAGAAATAATTGAAACAAAACACTGCTAAAGAAATTATATCTTTAGTATATTTACTTACGATATTATACGTCTGTATAATATCGTAAGTAAAAAGGTTGCTTGGTATCAAGCAGGTATTGCAGTACATAACCCTTTTTATATATAAAATGTTATTTTGGCCAATCTGTATGGTAGAGCATGTTAATAGAACATAACTAGCACAACTGTGGTGGTTGTAGTTCGTCGAAATGCATATCCTGTGCAACACAACGAATCACGTTGCATTTTTCAGTTGAAAATCTGCTATTTTCGGAGAGTGACGTAGCCAAAGTATAAATGAGCCATCATTTGTGGTAATCAGTGTTAAAGGCAGGGCCAGCGGAGGGGGTGCTATCGACTATAGCCCCTGTAATGGCCCTTCTGAGCAACCATCTGCATATATTGTACATTATATATGGTTGCTTTGAAGTTACATCTGAGCAACCTTCTGTATTGTACTGTACATTATGGCTGCTCTGAATTACCATCAGGGAGCCATTCTTGCCCTAGCCTCGCATCGGGGGGCTAGAGCATCGAAAATGTCCACAGTCTATTGCACGCCTATGTTGGGGGGAACATTCACCCAAAATAGAAGATCTACAAGCTCACAGTGCGTCATGTGAGCTTGTAGTCTCCTATCTTTGGCAAAGAGATTTGGTGTAGACAGGAAAAAGTGGACCAAGTACAGTTGTAACACAGGTTTGTTTTTGACTGAGAATGAAGTTTAACTTTCAACCCGACGTAAATATTGATACCTGGTGTACCTACGGGTGTAATGGCTAAAATAGCAGATCAAAAAGCTCACAATGTGTTGCATCGCAGTGCGTTGTGAGCTTTTACTGTATACTGTGTCTGTTGTTCTTTACTAAATAGGGCTTGCAGTAAGTGATTAAAATGTGTTGCTGACTGTACAGGTGCCACATAATGCACTACATTAATTTAAAAGTATACATGGTTTTACAGTCATGTTTTTGGATACGCTATGAAGTGTTCATAACAGTGGCATGAAAGAACGTCAGTTTCCAATATTGTAATCAATAGTCACTCAATATTTCAACACGCTGGAGACAGGGGGTCGTATCTAACTCTGCACAACATAAACGCTTTATGGTTTAGATGTGATCCCAGACTAAGTACTACCGTATGTAAAACTGGAAGGCATGGCTCAGATCAGAGCTCTGGCAATGCTCATACAAACACCAGAGAAATATCCCCCTAAATCACTGTAAATCCACAACAGCACTTGTCTACTTCATAGCGGGAGGATTTATGTAAACTCTGAAATGTTGCAGCTCTCAAACCAATACCTCCCATTGATTTACCATTATTATCACGAGGGTCACAAACCACACAATTCAGTTTGACTTTGTTAAGACTGCTGCCTGACTCTATGCTCTGGAACGGAATATAACTGTACATCTGAGTATCATATTAGAAAAGTAGAGCTTACATTGTACATAACTGAAGGTAAGCTTTTTTTAATCGTGGAGTGGTCGAGGAGTTAGCAGTCTAGTGCGTGTGTGATTCACATCCAGAAAACTACTACTGAGACTACTTGTGAGGAATCTTGTAAAATGTAACCATCGAGGCATTGTCTGATTCAGGCCGCGTTGACAAATCAAATGTATTAGTAATTACAAAAACAAGAGAAGGAAAACAGTCATGTTGGCTGACCGCCACAACGCAAAGTAAAATCAGTAGCCAGCCACTGCTAGCCAGAAGAGATGGGGCTATATGAAAATGACAAGTCACGATTATATTGTGGCAAAGACTTATTGCGAATAACGATGTTATCTGGGGAACGATAGGCAAAAATAGCAGATCTACAAGCTCACACCACGATAAAAAACAGACCTCAGAGGTCTGTTTTTATCAAGCATAGAGAGTTTAAGTGGTACTGAATTTGCAGCCCAACAAAAGCTAAATTCATCCTAGTGTATGAGAACTAAATTAATCGCGATACGATTATTGTGTTTCTTTATCACGATAAATGATAATAAGGATTATCGGCCCATCCTTAAGATATATGGTTTGAAATGATGTGTGATGCAACACCAGTAAATATATCTCTCTCACTTCCCCAGTCCAAACTGTTGACTGGCATTAAGCTTCCAACAAATCTCTGCCCCCAAGCTCTTGGTACTGATCAATAATGCATTCACAGCCCTGCATTCTATACTTAGTCATAGAAAAATAGCATATTTACAAGTTCACACTGCGACACATTGTGAGCTTATAGATCTGCTATTTTAGGGACGTGGCAATGTCGTTTGACGGAGCATATGATTGGGTCTGCATTTCACAGCAATGCAGAGCTGTCATTTTGTATTTGGTAGACACCGTTTCGACGGGCAACGAGCGAGAGGGAGTGTGTTTTTGTGTGCATGTGGATATCTGTGCACATGCATGTGTGTGTATGCCTGCACACACACACACACACACACACACACACACACACACACACACACACACACACACACACACACACACACACACACACACACACACACACACACACACACACACACACACACACACACACACACACACACACACACACACACACACACACACACACACACACACACACACACACACCATGTGATGCAGTGGAAGCTAGAAGACCGCAGGCCAGATGGCAGCAGGTACTCATTACCATCCTGCCTCCCCGTTCCGTTCCACCACAAAACCCTGAAGTAAACCGACCCCGAAACCTCACGACCGCACGCGGCACAAACACGGAGCTGATGCTTCCGCCTCGCGTTTTGAGTGTGCATTTAAAAAGAGAAAGCGAGAGAAAAAGAAGAGTTTCATTCCAAAATGCGATTCCCATTCATAAAAAAACACCCACTCTCTCTCCCGTACTTACAAAGTGAAATGAAAGTTCACCGTACTATATTATTGTAGTTATTATAGTTATTAGCTCCACGTGAGTCCTTTGCTTACAAAATAAGGAATTAGTAATATCCCAGGAGGACGTAAGCAATTGTAGTTTTGAAATATTGAGCTATGAACATCATGTAACACTTTTTTGGGGGGTGGGGGGGTTATACAGTATGACGTTTTGTTTTTTTGAATGATGCCCTTCAGATATTACTATTTACCCATGAGCCACTAACACACAAATCATATCATCCCTATTCTGGGCATGCCATACATAGGCGAAACATTCGGCGGAAACTGCAGATCTACAATGTCACAATGTGTTGCATCGCCAGTTGCGACTAGGGTTGAGGAGCCAACATTGAGGAACTGTTTCCGGAACCTGTTGTATCACACTGTCAGAGCTGGTATGTGGACTTCACGTCTGCTATACAATTACAATACCAGTGGTTCTCAAATGTTTTAAATTCAAGGACTACCATCATTTAGGCTCCATTTTGAACCCCCCCAGGTAACCCAGAGGGTCCCTCCCTCTACCTCATTTAAAGAATTAGGTACAGGGAATCGTTAAAGGGAACCGTTAAGGAACTGAACCGTGGAATCGTTAAAATCCTAAAGGATCCCAAACCTAATCGCGACGACATATTGTGACATTGATCGGCCGTTTTCACTGAGGAGTTGGGTGTAGAGGGGCAAAGGAGGGGGCCCAATTACAGACCCCTTGGTGACCCAAGTCCACTAAGTAATATAGGGTTTTGAGGCAAAGCATGACCCTGCGCAAACTACGCAGGGAGGACAATGACAACGATCTGTCTGTAAAAACAAGGCCATGTTTTATGTGATATCGTCCGTCTGTGTGGTGCGAGTTTGGCATCGCAATGTACTGTACTGCTGCACAGACACTGTGACACAGCACTCCTCCAATGTGTTCTGAAGCAGGAATGGAACCAGAGAGTGCAGCTGTGGCGCTGCGTCGCACCATGTCTTCAGCGTCAAATCTGCAATTGAGCCACTGTGGGGCCAGTAAAGTTCCATAATGTACTGTACTGTTCCTTCCCATGGTAGGTTGGATTGCCCTTTAAAGTCTGGCTTGTGTCCCCTCGATGAAAAAAAAGGACAACAACCCCCTATCCCTCTTTACCCACCCACCCAGATACGTTCTCTTCAGAATCTGGAAATCAAAAAATCAAATAACAGATATGCCATTGCAAAGAAAATGAGCGAGTGGAAAATTAAACAGAGAAGACAATGAGAGAATTAAGCGTACAAGTTCGAGGCAGAAATTAAACTTGGCGTAGGCTGTCCTTTTTATAGTTCTCTTTTTTTGTTTTAGTTTTAGTTTAGTTTAGTTTTGGGCAAGACACAGAAATGGAAAAAAGACACGGCATCTTGAAAAGGGAAATGTGTGGCTCCGTGACACACATCACACCAAAGTGGAAGCCAGAGACTCCAATTTCCAATAGTTTCTTACTAAAACCAAGTCTCTTCGTCTCTCTCTCTCTTACTGGCTGGGTTGTCATCTCTCCCACACGGCAAGAGCAACAGTTCAACTTTTATACCCTCTGAAAAAAAAGGTAACTAACTATATTACACAACGTGGCGGGAATAGCGATGTTACTCCTCGTGGCCTTGAGGAGTTAATTTATTTCAAATTCTATCTGTGTGTGTTTACAGTGTACAACGCATGTGCAACCTCCATCAGCTCAACTGAAACATGTCCCACACAAAGTCTTCCAATTGTATTATTATTATTTTTTCCGTCACACTCCTTGATGCCAAGTCCCGATCCGCACGCGTATCCTCATGACTACGGTCAATGGCGGATTGCTCCCAAAAAAGAACCCCACCAAAGTCTGTTTAAGAAACATCCCCTCTTAAAAATAAAAAATAAAACATATTGAAATTCCCTTTTCTGTAAACGCAACGTTGTTTTTCTGAAACCACTTTTTTTTTTGCGAATAAGGAATGCGGCTCTCCTCCCCTCATCAGTACCGAAGCTTTCCTTTCTGGCGCCTCCCCCAAACGACGCTGGAACCCCTGTCCCATTGGTCACTTAGCTCTGGGTGTGGGGAGTACGCAGCGATCATCAGCGTCTGCCCACCTCTCGCCAGTCTGTCCTTCTGTCCATCCATCCCTCCATCCAACTGTCCATCTTGCCTTTCGGTTGTCCCCCTCTTTCGAAAGCGGGGTTAGGGTTTTGAGGGGTTTGGAATAGGCGGTTGATGAAAAACTCATGGCATTAAGCGTTAACGTCAGGGAGGGGGAGGGGCTGCATTTCGGTTCAAGTCGGGTCTCAGCCGGCACTTTCCCACGGAGATGGTGGGGGTTTGTCGGGGAGCGGGGGGGAAACAGCGAGGGGGGAGAGGGGTGGGCTGGAAGGAGGTGGAGGTATGGCGTAGTATCGGCGGTGGTGGAGGTCGGGTCGGCGGTTCTACTCGATGACCATGCAGTGTGGCAGGTGCTGGGAGTAGTACTTGAAGAGCTCGGCGGTGGCTCCGGGGCAGTTGGTCAGCTCCAGCTCTTCCAGCTCCTGCAGTTGGATCAGGCCTGACAGGCCAGTGGTGGTCAGCAAGGGGCAGCCTGGAGCACACACACGCACACACACACACACACACACACGCACACGCACACGCACACGCACACGCACACACACAATTACTCAACTTCCCGTACAGATGTCCCATTCCAACTCTTCACGCTTTCCTAATATTTTCATGAAGGTTTTCTGAAAATGCATGTTTTCCCTGAAGGTTTTTTCACTGATTAGCCTTGCTAATTCTACTGCTTTGCTACTGAAAAGAAGTGTCCAGCAGAGGGACTCTATCTATTCAGGGAATCTGAATAGAATTAAAACACCTTGAAGGGGCATTTCTGTAAACCCAGGAAAAAGAAGAAGAAAATGAAATAGGTAGGTAGGTAGGTAGATAGATAGATAGATAGATAGATAGATAGATAGATAGATAGATAGATAGATAGATAGATAGATAGATAGATAGATAGATAGATAGATAGATAGATAGATAGATAGGAATAGAATGAAGATGAAACAAAAGTAATTGTAACACATTATAAGGACAATATCAGTCACCAGAACCAGTGTGTTTTCAATTAGTCTAACGTGGTTAAAATGTATTATTAATTATCCACACACAGTTCTAGTTTCTTTAAATAAATAAAGACACACACTCATTGGAATGAGGAGGAGGAGGAAGATATTGGTGAGGGAATCAGAATTAGTTGCACTCTCATGGTAACAGAATGGCTTCACCATTTTGTGATACTGGATGTAGACACCAGAGGGCGAACTTGAACAGTGGGAGAAAGGCAATGAAACTATCCCCTGAACACTGGCCATATACTGCCCCCAAAACCATTAGCCTGGCATGGCCTTTCCCTGTGGCAGATTCATCTGGTTTCCAGGCTACAAAGCCATCATCTCTAGAGAGATGAATAGCACGTATTAATAGTACTGTATTGCACTTTGGATGCATCAGACTTTTTTCTCTTTTTTTAATTTACCAATGTTGTCTGCTTTCTCTCTACTTAATTTTTGAGGGGCGCTATCCCCTCCTATATACAGGTTTAATGTTTGTTTTTAGTTAAACAAACATTAAATGCCATTAACTATAAAGAGAGTTTAATGTTTGTTTTACATCACCATTACATCACTTAATCATAGCAACATGAGTTAGACTTTAATAAATTAGCGCCCCTCACTTCACACAGGTGTGAATTTTTTTAATGGATTTGCCTCTTTTTAACGTGTCTATTGTTTTAAAATGTGACAAGCACCATGACTGCGGAGAACGGTAACCTATTGTGTATTGTGGAAGAGACAATAAAAACTGATTCTGATTCTGACGCAACACTTGTGTGTGTGTTTTTTGTGAAGGGAGAAACAGAAGTCAAGTTAACCACATTAAAGGTCATTCTCTTTTTTTCCCCTTTACACTTAAGATAACCTTTGCCATAGTGAACAACAATAAAAAAAAATCACTGCATAAACTGCCTCCCCCTGGCCAGCCGGGGGGGCAGCCTGATGGAGGGGAAAGGAACTGGTTGGAATAACGTGACGTGTTGTTTCCACACGCTACGTCCAACTGGGGAAACTCCCCCCTGAAGGAAGCATGAGGTCAGTCCGTTGCTCTCCCCGGGTTGGCGGAGGGAGTGTAGAGCCCAGGATTACAAAATAATGGGTTACAAAATCGTGGGATAAAATTATTATTATTAAAAATATATATATATCACTGCAATTGATAAAAAACTAAACACAGACACTGATAGAAAGCCATTGGTAAAAAGTACACTTAATAATCTCTCAAGCTTAGACTTTCTATTAAGATTCAAGATTCTTTATTATTCCATTCCATTATACTGTACAAATAAGTATAAAGAGGGTACAATTATTGGCTTTCAACTCCTATTGTATCTTCACCCTAATTAAAATAACATAGCTGCCATTTTAATTGTTAGCAAGAATAATAGCAAGATCATTTTAAAATTTAAGGTGGGTACTGTGCCATCCTAAATACTGTTAATAGCTAATCCGATCTGCTTCAAAGATCGGACAAGAATTAAAACCTAGAAAGTTTCTGTAAATAACATTAACATTAATAACAGACATCTACAGTAAGAGATGCTAGGTATCCAAATACTGCTACACTAACGGATATTTCAACAAACCGGGAAAGCATTCTGTGTCATTTAATACTTTGTCTGTTCAAAACTATCAGACATACAAGCTCATAGTGTATCACTATGTGCCGCACTATGAGCTTGCAGATCTGATATAAAAAGCTATAAAAAACATGAAAATTAGTGCAAATCTTTGACTATACTATATGTTTGTAAATGGAAAAATGTTAACTAAAATCTTTGCTTCTGGAGGTCCCTGAATAAATTATTTTGAGGGGGTCTGGGCCACGGCCAATACATATAATTTACAGTAGTAATATATATAAATTACAGTAGTAATATACTGTATATTATGATGTAGTAAGTAATAATATACTGTACATTATGCCTGAGGTGTGTCTGAAACCTGAACAAGCGGATCGATCATTGTCAGCTTGTCTATCATATTATATCTATAAATTCTAGGAATCTATATACTGTATGGCATAGCTCACAATGCGTCACATCGCGATACATTGTGAGCTTGTAGATCCGCTATTTTCAAATGGCCGAAATGTATAATATAGTCATGTAATCATAGTCATGTAGTAATCTACAAGTTACTAGAAACGAATGTTTTCAAATAATTGTAGTGGAGTAAAAGTATAATATTTGCAGCTAAAATTGAGTAGAGTACTAGTAAAAGTACAGAGAATTTTACATACTCAAGTAAAAGTAAAAAATGTCTGCCAGGGTATGTAATAGGACCCCAAAGGCAGGCGGGGTTAAATTCAAAAGGTTTAATATTAACCAAAAGGGCTGACAATAAAACATAAAAGCTCGACCACAGAAGGCTCACAGCCTAAACACTATACTCACACTGACACTACAAACGGCAAACTGACAAAGAAAGAACTGACTACACACAGGGGAGTTTAAATAGACACGACACTAACAGGACCCAGGTGAATCAACTGACAGTCAACACAGGGATAGGCTGGGGCAAACAGGATACAGGTGACTAGGATTAACAAATAATCAGGGTGGAGAGATAAGACAAGGTATAGACAAGGTACGGTCATTAACATTATTTTTTCTGGCAGATTCTCCTGCAGATTCACATTTTCTCTGGCAGCTGGCAGATTCGACTCACTTGGGTTGAACTGTTCTTTTCCCCCCCGCCTAATTTGTGTTCAGTGTTTCCACTGAACATTAATTGGTGCAGAACCCCCAAAAGTTGGTTCGGAACTGGAACCAAAAAATGCTCTCTCTTGCCTTGAACTGGGAACCAAAGTGGGAGTGTCACTATTTAACAGAACTGACCATTGAATTCGACCGGTTATTCGACACGTTGCTAGCAAGGCCTGAAATCGAACCTTGGGACCTGGGCAGCTGGGGATTCCTGCTCCCCAGACACTCATTCAGCTATACTGCCCTCAATTAGAAAAGTTCTGCTTAAAACTGGAGGAAACGCAAGCCGGCTCGCGACCGGTTCCGTAAAGCACCAAGGTTTAATGAGATAACACACAATATTACGACATGCCCAGGAAAGGGACAGTGACTAGGGTTCAAGTGGAGAGATGGATGCAAGCTGCAGGTAGACATGGCAATGTGCTTGAATGCTCATTGAGTTCACTCAGTTCAGGTTACCAGACCGGTTCAATGCAATGGTACACGGCTAAAATCCTGGGTGTTCAAGTTACGGGTCAATTTCTACACACTCAAGAGTTAAATGAGCGAGTGAGCGAGCGAGCGAGCGAGCGTGCGTGCGTGCGTGCGTGTGTGTGTGTGTGTAGGATATGGAGGAGGAGAGAGATGGAAACGGGAGACGAGAGCACATACCTGCAAGAGACAGCAGACGCAGACTCCTCATACCGAATAAATGCTGTAGCCCGAAGTCTTGCACCTACATGCACGCACGCACGCACACGCACACACACAGTCGCACACGCACACGCACACACACACACACACACACAGTCGCACACACACACACACACACACACACACACACACACACACACACACACACACACACACACACAAATATTTACACGGTGATGTACACAGATGAGCTTTCTGAATTGCATGTTGTAAAAATAGTAAAACTAGCAGATCCACAAGCCGGAAATTGATTTGCATCACAATTCGAGCTTGCGGATCTGCTACTTTTGAGTGACGCTGTAGTATGTTCAATAGGGCATTCATTTATGGAAAAAACACAAAAAGTTAGAATGTGGAGATAAGAGGTTTCTGTCGGACATCGACGATATCACAGTGAGAGGTTGTAAGTGAGAAAGGATTGGAAGAATGAATGTTCCTTGTACTAGTTGTGCATGCGTGCGTGGTATTACCTGACAGCACCAGCGCAGGTAGAGACTCCTTAGTGACGACATGGTGGACAGGTAACCCAGGCCTGTATCTGTGATCCGAACACACCTGCACGTACAGACCAAATTACTGTCATTCAACCCTGAAGTACAGACCAAAATACTGTCATTCAACCCTGAAGTACAGACCATTCATTCACACCTTCCAATACTTTGACACGAACTGGATTTGATTAACAAAGACAGAATTATATTGCATAGACGTTCAATTGTTTCTGGCGAAACATAGATCTATGTACCTTACAATACAGCACGCACGCAAGCACACATGCACACGCACACGCACACGCACACGCACACGCACACACTAAATGAGGGTTGTACAATTCTGGGGTCCCAGTCGTGTCTGTCTCTGTACTTCTACCTTGTAAACTCATTGCTAAATAAAAGGATAACATTTGCTAGTGCAAAACTGATGAGCGCCCACGCTGTTTTTACCTGAGCTCAGCGCAATCCCCATCATCATTATTAGAGCGCTGTTACTCTGCGAGACACTCTGCGTCGTGATTTATTTTCAGCCACCTCCCACGTGTGGCGCAGCAATATTTTATAATGACAGGAATCTGTGGGGAGCAACGTTACGGGAGCACTGCAACTTTCCTCCCTGGAACTTTTAGATCATATACTGTACACATAGCTGGCCTCATGGACGGTAATATTGGGGATGACATATCCATGTTATTGCCAAAGGCAATTTCATGCGAAATTGATGAACTCGTTGATGTAATTTGCAAATGTTAGGACATTTTCTATAGCATGTTTGTTGAGTCAGATATTTTTTCTACTCAGACTGTAGTATTCTGTACAATATGACCCGCTTTGTCAGAATGACCCTAGACCTCATTTTGCATTTTACAGTGCAGTCTCCCTCCTCAACTGTTTTACAGTGCAGTCTCCCTCCTCAAACTGTTTTACAGTGCAGTCTCCCTCCTCAACTGTTTTACACATAGAGTATATAAAAGGATAGAGACTGAACTGGCGCGAAGCTCCGCCCCCCCAGCTATTCATGTCAGTGGAAGTTGCTCAGTGGCGTTTTGAAGCACCCGGAAGACTGCCGGAAGTCCCTCCTCCGGACCTCAACTTTGAGGTCCGGGGTGACGTATGCAACCGAGCGCTCAATGTTAAAGCCCAGCTGCACGGGGTTTCCCGGTCATGAATCCACGGGTCCGCCTGTAGTCCCTCCTCCTACCACTAGGGCCCAGACCTTCAACGTTGAATAGCCTCACTGGCCCCTTGGTTTTACAGTGCAGTCTCCCTCCTCAACTGTTTTACAGTGCAGTCTCCCTCAACTGTTTTACAGTGCAGTCTCCCTCCTCAACTGTTTACAGTGCAGTCTCCCTCCTCAACTGTTTTACAGTGCAGTCTCCCTCCTCAAACTGTTTTACAGTGCAGTCTCCCTCCTCAACTGTTTTACAGTGCAGTCTCCCTCCTCAACTGTTTACAGTGCAGTCTCCCTCCTCAACTGTTTTACAGTGCAGTCTCCCTCCTCAACTGTTTACAGTGCAGTCTCCCTCCTCAACTGTTTTACAGTGCAGTCTCCCTCCTCAACTGTTTACAGTGCAGTCTCCCTCCTCAACTGTTTACAGTGCAGTCTCCCTCCTCAACTGTTTTACAGTGCAGTCTCCCTCCTCAACTGTTTACAGTGCAGTCTCCCTCCTCAACTGTTTACAGTGCAGTCTCCCTCCTCAACTGTTTACAGTGCAGTCTCCCTCCTCAACTGTTTTGCACTGGGTTTGTATCTGTTCTCAGCTAATTGCCTTAGCGGTCTAATGGCATGACATAATGTGGTATTATTTTGGTACTTGGCGAGCTATGTCAGTATGACACATAATATTATTGACTATCGCCAAGCTATACAGTGTAATGTGTTCTGCCTTGGATGACATGATCTCCATATTGAGAACTGCTGTCACTGCATGATGTCACCATGTTTGGTTAAATTGCTCTATCACAGTTTGATGAGCTTATGATCCCCTTTAACTCTCTGTGTGTCCGGACTCCTCAGTCTCTCACACGCACACACGCACGCACACACGCATGCACACACGCACAAACTTCACTCGCTCAAATCGGTGAACCAATAGGATCCACTGGATCCCTGGATCCTATTGGTTCACTGATCCACCGGTACCCGCCCTCTAGACCAGAAATCACACAGGCTGGGGCAGGCTATGCCTGTCATAACTAAAAGTTAGTTGATGAACATTTTTTCACCATAGTTTTAGTAGACGAAATCAACACACACACACACACACATACACGCACACGCCGACTGACCTGTCGAGCACCAGCTCCTCCAGCTTGTGCAGGTCGCAGGCGATGTACTCCAGGGCCATGTCTGTGATGCGCGGGCACCACGACAGGTCCAGGCTGCGCAGTTTGCGCAGGTTCTCGGCCACCAGCTCCACGCCATCGTCCGTGATCTTGGAGCAGCCGGACAGGCTGAGGGCGGTCAGGTTGGGTAGGCTGTGCACCATGTTCACCACCCCGTGGTTGGTGATCTCCCAGCACGAGTGCAGCCGCAGCGTGTGGGTGGTGTAGCCCTGGTGGTGGTGGGGGGGGACAAACACGGGTATGTTACATAGCACTGGTTCCCAAACCTTTTCATGTCAAGGACCCCCAAATTGACACTAATTAGCCTATATATATATATATATATATATATATATATATATATATTAGGTAGATTAGATATTCTATTGTATGAGCGATATTAGAAAGAACAGAACAATTAGCTTGAAAGATGACTCATGATGAATCCAAAGCCAAGCCCATGAGGGGATTAGATATGTGCACGTCCGTTTGTTTTGATTCCTTTTATTCTGTTGAAATCTTGTATCTCCATATTTGATCTTTTTACGTTTTTTTTTCTTCATAAATCAATGTCCTATTTTATACTTTCCCATCGTGAGCTTGTAGATTGTCCATTTCTTGCTATTTTTGAGAGATAAGAAGATGCCCAAAATAGGGACGCCAGGTTGAAAGTGGTTCAATCTGCATCAACAAAAGCTTGTGACTAAAGTACAAGGCTACAGTACATTTCCTGAAAAGTAACCGTTGTACACATACAAGGTTTCTGCCTGTCAGCAACTATATTATATTGAAACCAAAAGCATTTATGTCGAAAATGTCAGCCAGGTCCCAGATGTGGAGGTGTATAACAAGCTAACAAATGAGCATGAAACAAGAATACAAAGCAGCTATTCTGCCATCGCAAAGAAGACAAAATACACACCGCCTGCATGCATTGCGGGCCACACCATTTCAGTCACTAAATCCCGATTTAAAGCCGCGATCCATGACTTATTTTAATTAATAAAACCAATCTGTATGGTAGAGATACTGTACAACAGGGGTAGGCAACCTTAGGCACGGGTGCCAACATTGGCACAGGGAAGGTTGGCACACTGGCAAAAGTGTGAGAGTTTTTTCTTCTAAAATTAAATATTTATAAAGAAAATCTATATACAAATTCACATTCATTTACAAAAACTACTTCCATATTTCTTTTTCTGTTTTTCTGTGATGTTTATTCATTTATTTTTTATTTCTATAATCATATATTTTTAGTACAAGGTTTCCTCCATTTTAATCTTTACTCACATAAACTGTATTAGTAATACGTTTAAGAACTACACAAAAAAATATTATTATTATTATTAGTGGTACAGGTAGTGTACACGATATTTGTTTGTTAAAATAAAACGTTTTTTTTCTGATCATTGATTGTTTGAGAGTAGCAAAGCAGGGGTCTGTGCGTCTCTTCAGATCTTTAATAAAACAGAAAATACATTTTCAGGTGGGTGGCCAATCTTCAGCCAATCAGGATAAAGTACCCATTGCAATTAATGTTCCAGTTCCAAATTTGTCTGCTCGTTTCTTTGTGCCATCACTTTCAATGTGGGCGTACGAGGAACCGGCGTCCATTCATTCATCCGGTAGATAGTTTACAGTATTGGCCTTTCTGGTATTCTCTATCTGGGTTTGGCACCCGATTAAACCAGCAGTTTACTACACACTGATCCTTAACCCATTCAGGCCTGACGTCGAAATTTAAAAAAAAAAGTTTTCTAAATCATGACAATTTTCGGAAAGATTTGAGGCACATTTGAACGATTTTTCAAAAATAGCAGACCTACAAGTTCATAGCGCGCCACTCGGTGGCGCGCTATGAGCTTGTAGATCTGCTATTTTTCAATAGCTAAATTATAACAATGTTTAAAACACCAAAAGGGGTTCCCGCCCAAAATGGGTTAATGGTTAATGTGGTTAAACGCTAACGTGACATGGATGCGTTCCAGGTCTCAATGGGTTAACTAGTTTTACAATTGTTTAATCTGTATCCTGTGTGGGTTCTCTCTCTTGATTGGATCAAATTGATATCCCAACCTGAAAATGCATTTTCTATTTAATGGCGAGACCCCTGTTACTGAATAAACACTGTAGTTTCTATACCAATGAGTACTATTAGGATATAAATATAAATGTAACACTTATTTTAACATGGCTACATTTGTAAACTCCCAGAGTTAAATTATAGTGCCACCAGCACTGCATTAGTAACACTATGGGGCGGCAATGGCTCAGGGGTAGGGTCGCCGATAGAACAGCCGGATGGGAAGTTGGGAACCGTGAAGTTCCCAGTTCGATCCCGGGCTTCCCCAGAGTTTGTATCCTTGAGCAAGACGCTGAACACCCAATTGCTCCCGATGTGCAGGTTGGTGCCTTGCATGGTTTCCTTTCGACATCAGGGTATGAATGTGTGTTGTGAATGTAATGCACAATCACAAGCACTTAAAGTTTGGATAAAAGCGCTATAAATGCACCATTTACACTGCAGTAGGCATTGAGCTGGGGTCACCTCACCTGTTTGGCTGTGAAGTAGGCATTGAGCTGGGGTCACCTCACCTGTTTGGCTGTGAAGTAGGCATTGAGCTGGGGTCACCTCACCTGTTTGGCTGTGAAGTAGTCATTGAGCTGGGGTCACCTCACCTGTTTGGCTGTGAAGTAGGCATTGAGCTGGGGTCACCTCACCTGTTTGGCTGTGAAGTAGTCATTGAGCTGGGGTCACCTCACCTGTTTGGCTGTGAAGTAGGCATTGAGCTGGGGTCACCTCACCTGTTTGGCTGTGAAGTAGGCATTGAGCTGGGGTCACCTCACCTGTTTGGCTGTGAAGTAGGCATTGAGCTGGGGTCACCTCACCTGTTTGGCTGTGAAGTAGTCATTGAGCTGGGGTCACCTCACCTGTTTGGCTGTGAAGTAGTCATTGAGCTGGGGTCACCTCACCTGTTTGGCTGTGAAGTAGGCATTGAGCTGGGGTCACCTCACCTGTTTGGCTGTGAAGTAGGCCATGGCCGTGTCGGTGACGTGATAGGCCTGCAGGCTGAGCTCCGACAGGTTGGGGAGGAGCTGGGAGATGGCGGCGATGGCGTCGTCCGCCACGTTGATGCAGTCGCTGACGCTGAGCGAGGTGAGCCGCGCGTTCAGGCTGGACCACAGGCCCGCCTCCGTGAAGTCGTTGCAGCCCGACAGCTCCAGGTGCATGAGGCCCTGCATCTGCTCCAGCATCACCTGCGACAACATGCCAAAACACACAGACGATTTTGATTTAGTTTAGTCATTTCATTTTAGGTTTGTATTGTATCTAAAAAAAAACAACAGAGACAGGTCGTCTTACATGTAATCATGTATAAACGAGCTGAAGAAGTAGTTTCCATTCATTCTGGCATCAACGTGTATATAAAACGATGTTATCATGTAATCCTGTCATTCATTTAGCTGATGCGGCAAAACATGGAAATGCGGTATCCAAAATATTAGATCTGTTTCCTTTAATCTTTTAATCTGGCTGTTTCAGGCCAGTGCAGTCAGCTTGTGGTAAGGTCATTAGTTGAGGCGCTGTTGTAGCTACACACTCAAAATCCTCCGTGTCCATTTATCCATTTGCAACTCTATACAAGTCAAGTGTAACCAAATGGAGCCTTTTCTTCAGGGTCCATTAACACTTGTCTTGAACACACAGTCAAATTAACACTCAGGATTTGACTGTGTAGGTGGCGGCACAGTGTGTGACCCTCATTAGACTTTGTTGCTCGATAAAAGTAATGGGTTTTCAAGAGAAAACGTGCATGAGGCTGGGTTTGATCAGTCTTTAGAGTGCAGAGTGAGGATCGAGGATTCTTTTCATTGTGGATGGGACGGTATGAAGAGTTCAGATATTAACAATATTGTCACAAAACGTATTCAGACCTGAGGCAGACTCTTAAATGCCTTCTAAATATTTTTTTCTGAAAAAGGGGTTCCCGGATTGAAAGGTATAGGGGTTCCCAGATTGAAAGGTATAATTATGTATAGGGGTTGCCAGATTGAAAGGTATAATTATGTATAGGGGTTCCCAGTCTAAATGGATTGAAAGGTATAATTATGTATAGGGGTTCCCAGTCTAAATGGATTGAAGGTATAATTATGTATAGGGGTTCCCAGATTGAAAGGTATAATTATGTATAGGGGTTCCCAGACTAAATGGATTGAAAGGTATAATTATGTATAGGGGTTCCCAGATTGAAAGGTATAATTATGTATAGGGGTTCCCAGACTAAATGGATTGAAAGGTATAATTATGTATAGGGGTTCCCAGTCTAAATGGATTGAAAGGTATAATTATGTATAGGGGTTCCCAGTCTAAATGGGTTAAAGGTATAATTATGTATAGGGGTTCCCAGATTGAAAGGTATAATTATGTATAGGGGTTCCCAGTCTAAATGGATTGAAAGGTATAATTATGTATAGGGGTTCCCAGTCTAAATGGGTTAAAGGTATAATTATGTATAGGGGTTCCCAGATTGAAAGGTATAATTATGTATAGGGGTTCCCAGTCTAAATGGATTGAAAGGTATAATTATGTATAGGGGTTCCCAGTCTAAATGGATTGAAAGGTATAATTATGTATAGGGGTTCCCAGTCTAAATGGGTTAAAGGTATAATTATGTATAGGGGTTCCCAGTCTAAATGGGTTAAAGGTATAATTATGTATAGGGGTTCCCAGATTGAAAGGTATAATTATGTATAGGGGTTCCCAGATTGAAAGGTATAATTATGTATAGGGGTTCCCAGTCTAAATGGATTGAAAGGTATAATTATGTATAGGGGTTCCCAGTCTAAATGGGTTAAAGGTATAATTATGTATAGGGGTTCCCAGATTGAAAGGTATAATTATGTATAGGGGTTCCCAGTCTAAATGGATTAAAGGTATAATTATGTATAGGGGTTCCCAGTCTAAATGGATTGAAAGGTATAATTATGTATAGGGGTTCCCAGTCTAAATGGGTTAAAGGTATAATTATGTATAGGGGTTCCCAGTCTAAATGGATTAAAGGTATAATTATGTATAGGGGTTCCCAGTCTAAATGGATTGAAAGGTATAATTATGTATAGGGGTTCCCAGTCTAAATGGGTTAAAGGTATAATTATGTATAGGGGTTCCCAGTCTAAATGGGTTAAAGGTATAATTATGTATAGGGGTTCCCAGTCTAAATGGGTTAAAGGTATAATTATGTATAGGGGTTCCCAGATTGAAAGGTATAATTATGTATAGGGGTTCCCAGACTAAATGGATTGAAAGGTATAATTATGTATAGGGGTTCCCAGTCTAAATGGGTTAAAGGTATAATTATGTATAGGGGTTCCCAGTCTAAATGGGTTAAAGGTATAATTATGTATAGGGGTTCCCAGTCTAAATGGGTTAAAGGTATAATTATGTATAGGGGTTCCCAGTCTAAATGGGTTAAAGGTATAATTATGTATAGGGGTTCCCAGTCTAAATGGGTTAAAGGTATAATTATGTATAGGGGTTCCCAGTCTAAATGGGTTAAAGGTATAATTATGTATAGGGGTTCCCAGTCTAAATGGGTTAAAGGTATAATTATGTATAGGGGTTCCCAGTCTAAATGGATTGAAAGGTATAATTATGTATAGGGGTTCCCAGTCTAAATGGGTTAAAGGTATAATTATGTATAGGGGTTCCCAGTCTAAATGGGTTAAATGTATAATTATGTATAGGGGTTCCCAGTCTAAATGGGTTAAAGGTATAATTATGCATAGGGGTTCCCAGTCTAAATGGATTAAAGGTATAATTATGTATAGGGGTTCCCAGTCTAAATGGATTAAAGGTATAATTATGTATAGGGGTTCCCAGTCTAAATGGATTGAAAGGTATAATTATGTATAGGGGTTCCCAGTCTAAATGGGTTAAATGTACAATTATGTATAGGGGTTCCCAGTCTAAATGGATTGAAAGGTATAATTATGTATAGGGGTTCCCAGATTGAAAGGTATAATTATGTATAGGGGTTCCCAGTCTAAATGGGTTAAAGCTCGACTTTGTAACTTTCCTCTTCTACTGCGAATTTGAACCCAGTTTCCTGCTAGTGCTGACATTATTTTTTACCGTTGAGCTACTAGAGCCGGCCTGCTTGCTCAGGGGATAAATTGAATCTTTACGGGTCAGGTCAAAAATTCCTGCCAAGGAGAGAGAGAGCAGGGACACAAAATACAACCACACAATAAGTAATATTGTATTAATATACTCTACCATACAGACCTACAGTTGGGTGCCACCGATATTGTCCCTTATCATTTGACCCATTTAGGCCTGACCTCAAAATTTTAAAAAATCCTTCTAAATCCTCCAGTTTTCTGAAATAAATATTTTCACGATTTTTCAAAAATAGCAGACCTACAAGCTCGTAGCGCGCCACGAGCTTGTAGATCTGCTATTTTTCAATAGCTAAATTATAACATAATGTTTAAAACACCAAAAGGGGTTCCCGCCCAAAATGGGTTAACTGTCCTTTTGCGCAGATCACGCAAACCTCACCAAAAAGAAAAGGACAATATCGATGGCCTCCAACTGTATTCATTAAGAGAAAGTTACATAGTGAGGCTTTAAAGTACCACTTTTGTTAATAACGTAAACCTCAGCATCCATGTTCTGGAGGGGAACATTAGCCCTTAAAATGTGTCGCATCGCAACGTGTTGCCACCTCATAGAGTGTCCATTTTCACTATAGTTGAAACAGAATTCAGAACGTAATTTTTACTCCCTAGAAATGTAGTGGAGTCTCTATGAAGACATGTACAACATTTGTATGTATAGTGGAGTGGAGTGGAAATCACATGTATCCCAAAACACAAATACTCAAGGATAAATGTAACCACTTGTGCTGCTGCACGTTTTCTTCATGGTTTACACTGATTTATCCTCATGGTTGTGACCACCTGGATCTTAAAGCCAGGCTTCTCACATGAAAACACAACTTGTAGCACTCAGGGGGACACCGTGTCCCCCCCCCCCCCCTCCCCCCATCCTCCTGGCCTAGTGAGATATTAGGCTTCTGGGATTCAGGTATAGGGCTATTCATCTGCTACATGAACATCATTCTTTTTAATTCCCTACTACAAGAAGAGCTCAAAGTTTGTGCGTATTGCGCTGTGTTTACCCATGTATTATGCTGTGTGTGTGCGTGTGCACGTGCTTGCATGCTAATTATCCCATTCTGGGTGGGAACCCCTTTTGGTGTTTTAAACATTGTTGTAATTTAGCTATTTAAAAATAGCAGATCTACAAGCTCATAGCGCGCCACCGAGTGGCGCGCTACGAGCTTGTAGGTCTGCTATTTTTGAAAAATTGTGAAAATATTTATTTCAGAAAACTGGAGGATGAAATGATTACTATATTTACCCAGGGTATCTGGGCTAAGCTCAATAACTTGTTTCCAGCCAGGCCCTGCTCATAAAACACATTTCATCGTAGTGGTTCAATGCCTTGTTCAAGGGCACTTCAGCGGTGGTAATTTTAACGTGTCGGACCGCTGATTCGAACTGGCGACCTTCCGGTATCAAGACCGCTCCGCAATCCGTTCGGCCACCGCTGCCACCAATTAGAAGATCTTTTTATTAGGATTTAGAAGATCTTTTTTAAATTTCGAGGTCAGGCCTAAATGGGTCATACAATCCATGCTGATCACACAGACATTTCACATAAATTCAACAGCACCTGCATGTGTACAGTCAGTATTTCCATCTGCTGCAGGGCAAACCATTACTCTCCTCATGGGTCAACCACGTGGCCATTGTCAAAACACATTTCAGGTTTATGCTGTGATATTAAGATTTTTGTATGCACCACTCACTCACTATATTACCATTTTTATCACGTTTGAATTATCATTCCGTCGCTCTTTCTGCCGTAACATTAACTGCAATAGTAGCAGTAAAGGAAATAGTGAAATGTAGCCAGTGAGTGAGCTGATGAGCAAAACCCTTATTGCGTTAGAACACACAGGCAGTATACATACTTAGGACAAAGTTAATGATCAGTTCTTTCATAAATGATGAAGGAAGAATGATGGAATAGAAGGAATGGATCTGTAGATCAGATGTAAGTCGGTCCAGTTATAGTCACAGTAGTTGTGCGATAGTGGCGTGCAAATAAGTATAAAGGCAGCTCCCCACCACGCCGACGGTAAGTGTTCGAAGGCGTCTGTTTGCCGAAATATTGGTTATTTTTAGCACCATACAGTAGTAGGCGTCTGTCAGTGTCGGTTGTGCATTCAGCAACTCTTTTTCCACACCTTTCAATCGACTGATCTCCGGACTTCATTCGAATGCCAGACTGCAGTAATCCGTAGTATAGTCTGTATGGTGGAGGCATTGTCCACAGGAAGTGTTCTTTGATTGGAGGGATGCTTTGGATATCATTGCTGTCGGGCAACTATCTCCATATTTTAACTTTTTGTGTCTTTGTGTTTCATAAATTAATGAACTATACGTATTTTTGCATGTGTGATGATGATAGTTACAGGTGTCCACATGGGGGGGGCTGTTGCGTTATGGTTTGTATTTTATAAACAAGTGTAGTAGAGCTGTAAGGGTGACATGCAAATGTTCTGTCCCAGTTCTATTCCTTTAATAAAATATATTTGTGTAAAGAACACAGGCCACGGCCGTGCCACAGTATTCTCCATGGCAACCAACCACTCATCTCCCAGAATAGCAGCCCCATAGCAGGTGTGAAGAGCCTCCTGAAAAGTTCACAGGCTTCAAACTGGCACACTGAAATCCAACCATTATTGCTTTGATTGTTTCTGATCGACAATACAGCTGCAATAGAATCGGGGGTCTTAATCAGCGGGTCCGGGACCCCTAGGGGGTCCTCAGATATACTGCTGGGGGGCTGCCAAATCGTTGGGTGACAGGGATTGGACTGAAAAACGTTGAAGACCCCTGCAATAGAGGGAAAGCATTTTGGTTATTTTTGTTAAATTATTAATTCATTTTGTTCAGCCTTTTTAAAAGGGTTTAGTGTACAGAGGAGGGAATATGTTTCATATGTAAAAAACAAAAATATATATAAAAATCAGTGAATGGTGCAAGTCCGTGTGGGGGTCCCCGGGGGGTCCCGGGAAGTTCCAGACTCACAGGAACGCGTCCAGGGTACCGGGCCGGTTCCGACAAGCCGCCCCACGAGAAATGACAGAGTTACTGTGTGGGGGTCCCCAGGAGTCCCTGGAACATCCAGACCCCCAGGAACGGGCCCAGGGGGGCGGCATAGATTCCGGTGAGCCGTCCCGTGTCCGAAACGGTTGAGAAATGAAAGAGTTACCGTGTGGGGGTCCCTCTACTCAGTCTACTGTACTGTACTGTACTGTACTGTACTGTACTGTACTGTACTGTACTGTACTGTACTGTACTGTACTGCACTGTACTGTCACAGCCGAAATCACGTAATGGCTTTTAAAAACTCAGCTTCCCATCATGGTCTAACAGTGCAACAGTCTCTCTCTCTGTTTCTAGCTCAACAGCTCCACTTTGGCACCTGTTGGTACCCTAAACATAGGGACATACATACAGACATAGGGACAGACATTGCTGTTCCTTGGAGTGGCTGCACAACTCAAAAATAGCTGATCTACAAGCTCACAACGGGTCGCGGTGCTCGTCATTTCATATCAATCTTAATGCTTTTGTGACGCTGTAGTATGATCAAGCAGGGCATTCATTTGTAAAAAACAAAAAAAAACAAACAAAAGAGGTTTCTGCCCGACAGCAACAATCCCCACTGGTGATGAAAATGACCAGAGGGGGGATATCAAAAGAAGAGGCATGGGCCCCCAACCCCATCCAACCCAGTTTGGAAGGATGGGGGAAGCGCTTAACATGCAACCATGCAAACCATGACATCAGTATAAGGTCTCTGCCAAAGTACACACAAGGGCCTAACGGGGTGAGTCATTAATGGCTCCCTAAACTACAACTGTAAACTAAACTTACTGAAAATAAATAAATGCACTAATGTTGTTAGGGGAATGAAACTGTGCCAATCAACATAATACTACTAAGTAAGTCAAGGTCAAAGCACAGATTATTAATACAGAATACTTTTAATTTCAAGGAGCCCCCCTGTTCGATAAGCATTATATCTCTGGCAGTGTTATCTTAACACTGAGAGTGTACGCATGTGGCATTTGTAGACTCACTGAGTTACAGGCCCATACGGCTCCATTTGTTTCCTAACTGTCAATCATTTAGCTGGGGATCCCCTGGAAAACCCTAAAGGTACCCTGGGGGGGTGGAACCCAGTGATGTAACAGGCCTACGGTGCATGTGGAAACAGAACTAAGGTCAAGAAGGTAAGTAGAGAAAATACTTTGTAGGGCTCTCACCATTACACATTTTTGGTTTACGATTAACTGTCACACAAATATTTGCGATTAACGCTTTGAATGTGTCTTTGGCATTGAACATAATTTGGAACATATCCAATGTTCAAATGAACAAGGAACAAATAAAAAGTAAAAAGTAAAAATTACCAACATATTAATAATTGTATATATTCGAAGTGACGTGTTTTAAATGATGAAGTGGTGCATTGTAAGCTTGTAGACCTGCTATTTCTTTTTCTTTTTTAACGTATGAACATTTCTCAACGTGGAAACGATTATGACGATTATGATAAAATAATCGCAATTACTAATTGCGATTAGAAGATTATGTAATCATTGTGAATTAATGTATATTTAGACATTTCTAAAGGCAATGTTTATCTTTCTTAAATCAAACACATGTCTACAGTAGTACAGTCTAATCAGATTGAGCTGGCTTACTGAGGAGGTATTTTACTATTTTTAGTGGAGGAGGGTCAGCGTTATAGCCTCCAGTCTTTGACCTCATGTTTTATCATTGCCTTTTGTCGCAGGATGTTCTAGTCTACTTCTGCCATTAAGTAGGACGACTGAAGCAACATGATTGCTTGACGGTTTCCACATTGATAGTCAGGCACATAGTAAGGCACAGGTCTATACGATTTTTCAAGCCAAGGGCCCCTTAGCTGACCCCCTACTATTGTATAAAATTGTGTTGCAGATTCAACTTTATCATAGAGTTCACTGATAACTTCATAGACTTGTCATCAGTGTATGTTAGATCCATTTTAATGTGTATTTTCAGACATCTGACCACTTGTCTTAAACCCTTAAGACTCTTCAGCTCAGATTGACCATTAACCATTTATTGCAAAGCTATTGCAATTATTATGGCGGTGTGGCTCTGCTCATGTGATATCTCAGATTACCTGTGCACCGAGACACAGCTCTGATATCAACAATCCCCAGAGCAGAGCATAAGATAAAGACATTACATCAACAACATAACTTTCAATGCATTCCATATGCGTGAATCTCGTTTGTGTCCGAGCATAGGCATGGCTGAGGCATGGTAACGCCCTGCCTGCCTGTGATTGGTCTACTGACACTGCCCGTCTTGACTGTCCTCCGAGACGCGAGGTTACTCCGTGGTGAGATTGAGAAATAAATAATAGGCTACAAGAGAATGACAGCTTGGCACGCACGACAGAATGCAGCCTTGTAACTAACTTGTAAGTTTTATTTTTGTAGAAGAGGCAAACTTATTGTTTATGCCGTTTGCTAAATAAATTGTTAATGTTGATTATCGTGTATTAATCTAAGTATAGTAAACTAATACTATTACACTAAAAAGGATATAAAGATGAACGGAAATAATGTTTCAACACAAACACTTTATTTTAGAACACACCCAAATCAAATCATATTATGGCATGCATGTTCAATCAATTATTCCATCAAAGCAAACGGCGTGAACAATATTAGTTTGCCTCTTCTACAAAAAGAAAACGTACAAGTTAGCGTTCTCTTGTATCATACCATAGCCTACTTGTATTATTTCCCACCAGCATATATGCCTCGGAGGACAGTCAAGACGGGCAGTGTGGGTAGGCCAATCACAGGCAGGCGGGGCGTTACCATGCCTATGCAAGGACACAAACGGAATTCACGCATTCCATATACCACATAGCTACACATCACATGATCATAATACAATCCATAAAACACATTATAATCACAGATACCCATAACAGAACTACATACCACATATAGTACAATCCATAAATCACATTATAATCACAGAATCACCCATTACAGAACTAAATGCCACAGGGAGGAGGCCGGGGAGGAGGAGGGAATTTGAACGCTGACATCTGAACAGATATCACACCCAGATATATGCGACAAGGGGCTGCTGTCTTAAAACCAGGAAGAGAGCTTTTTGTCGCCCCTTGTCGCGTATATGTGGCTGTACTGTGCGTCAGCTTGGCATGTAGAGTGAACACAGAGTAGTGACTGCTTAAAAGGACCACCTGATTGAATTGTGGGCGTGAGTGAGTTAGCTTGCAGCGAATGAGAGTGAAGGGAGATGATGAGGAGAGACAGCTGATTTAAAGGAGCAGAATGAATTACTGTTAGAGAATGAATGAAGGGGGTCTGGGGAATTATATAATACACCTTCTGACTTCCATGTCTCAATGAACTATCGCTGCACTGGATTAGTAAACTTGACCTTTCAAATACTGTGAGCTTATTTCTCCTAAGAATAGGAATGCTATAGAGTTCAAGTGCTTAATGTAACACACATTTTCCTATCACACAAAGATTTGGTGTCACTCCTGTAGTAACTCTGAGGACCCCCTGGGATAGGGGTTCCGGAGCACCTGTTGAAGACCCCTGCATGGTGCAATGGATGACGCACAGTGAGCAAGTCATTTTACACCCCGAAGAGCAGTATTGATCAATTCACCGCACTCACACAGATAGTGGTGAAATAGTGGGAATAGCGGATCTACAATCTCAAACGTGCAAGTTATTTGTCATATCTGCCCTGTGCACCAAAACAGACATTGTCATTATCAGTAATAATGTTCCAATGTTCAACGACAGAAAGTAACACGATTAAATTGCTAATGGCAATTATTTGACAGCCCTAACCATCAGTAATGACTGCATATCCACAAAACAAGTTCTCTGTTAAGTTAATTTGTACAACTGCAAACTGATGTTTTTCTTTCCACATGTTCCTTCTACAGATACTCCCACACAACATCCTGTGTAGCATTCTACAGTTTACAGAATGAGAGGTTGTCTCCTGGAGCTTCTACTGTAGTTTAAGCAGAAGTCAATCGATTATTATACTTTTGAAGCCTGATATTGACATTTAATACACAGAAATGGGGAGAATGTTTAGGCCTGTCACAAAGATGCAAAACGATATTATACTATATTATTTGATTGACTTTTATACCACTTAAATGGTACAAAAGATCGGTTTCTCTAGATCGGGTAAATTGCTGATTGAGTAATTTTTGGAGTGAATATCGGCCGATCACCAATCGGTGGCCGATCGATCGGAGCACCTCTAGTTGTCAATCGAACATTGCAACAGAAAGTGCAAAGAAAGATGATACCAGATGAGCTCTAAAAGATAGGGTTATTGATTCACTGAATATTAACCCTCCATATTACAATATCGCTTTTTTGTTGATTTCCACTTACCTAAGAAAATCGAAGGGATAATTCGAACTGCTGTGAACGCACTGTATAAATGTGTGACACAGTCGTACAAAGTAGTATAAATGGTTTATGGTTTCTCCTCGCAAATCTAAAAAAACAAAAATCCTCTACTTTCCTCTCATCAGCTAAAGCCCACTATCAGACTCACCTCCAGTCCGGCGTCTGTGATAGTAGACCTCTTGAGGCTGACCGAGCGGACGCCCTTCTTGGACAGCGGATAGTTGTCAATGAACTCGCAAATGTCCAGGTCCGACACACCCACCAGGCAAAACGACTGGAAGCCACGCAGGGCGAAGGCCTGCAGACTGACAAACTCCTTCTCCCCGTTGGGCAGCAGCGCGTACAGCTCCTTGGCGTGCAAGATCGGCGTCACGGCCTCCCAGAACTTGGGCTGGTACAGCACCTTGCGCCACGTCTTGCACACCTGCGCCAGCACACACTTCTCGGCCGTGGTGAAGTACCAGAGCAGGCGGTTGAGCAGCTTCTCGTCCAGGACCTGCTGGCGCTCTAGCAGCAGGGGCTTGGGCAGGGTGAGGGGCGGCAGCTGGCGGAGGCCCGGCTTCAGGCCCACGAGAGGCTTCCCCCCAGGCTCCAGGTCGGGGCCTAGGAGGGAGGCAGCCGGGTGGGGCATGCCGGGAGGATTGAGCGAGTCCAGGTGATGGTGATGATGGTAGGGCAGGGAGCCTGGCGGCGGAGGCAGGATGGAGGGCACCGACGACGACTGGCACAGGCGGTTCTTGGCGGCGGGCGTGCCTTTGGTGATGCTGGCGCTGCCCAGGCCATTGGGCTGACTGGGGGGCAGTTTCACCATGCCGTTTCGAGTCACACAAGGAGACTTGAGCTCAGTGGGGGTGGACATGTTCAACATTAGGAACCTGCGGGGAAAGGGAGAGAATGGTCAGTGAACACATTCAACGTAGGGGGAATGCCACACACACACACACACACACACACACACACACACACACACACACACACACACACACACACACACACACACACACACACACACACACACACACACACACACACACACACACACACACACACACACACACACACACACACACACACACACACACACACACACACACACACACACACACACACACACACACACACGGAGGAAGGCTTGTACAGTACAGTACAGTACAGTACAGTAGACTATTTTTTATTTTTTTCAATTCCTTCACTGTATGCTGCATATATATGCTGTATGCTGCATATATATATATATATATATATATATATATATATATATATATATATAGCATGCATTCCTGGACTTGTCAAATTCTTTTTTTTAGCTTTGGCCGTTTGGTCAACTCTACAATAGCGATATATTGCCCTCCATACATCACTCTCACTGTAAGGTATTGTGAGCTTGTAGATCGGCTATTTTCACGATGTTAGCCTCTTTCTTACTATATTATAAACTATAATATTTGACAATAATAATTTGATATTAAAAAGGTCTTAAAAGTCGTTACATTGTAACTTCAGAAATGTGCAGATATCCTGTATACACTTATACCGTATGTTTGTTTACTGTTTAGTAAGGAAAACAATGTTGTTGTTGAACATTAAGCTATCCATCAGTGGGGAACCTCCAAAAGAATTTGGGGACCACCAGGTTGGGAACCATTGGTATAGAGGAACATGAATGGTCTGGCATTCTACGTGGCTGGCTGGCAACATGATATGAAAACGGACAACACGTTACTTTTAATGTTGCTGCTGTCTCCTTGGGGAGACAATGTGCATTTTGTACTGAGAACCGAATGATGCTTGTGTATAAAATTTATTGTCTACCCAGGCAATGACAATAAAAACAATAAGTTGAAAAAAGAAAAGAAAACAGACATATCTTCCTCCACAAGTTTGTTTCAAAGATCCTGGAATGTGTTTTTTCCCGGGATTATAGTTTCCGTTATACTTCTGTGAGCTGACAGCCACAATTATCCATATGTGCTTCCATTCTCGTTGGGTACTTATCCCTTCCCCTAAATAAATGCTTGTAGGCCGCCGCCACCGCCACCGCCACCGACACGAGTCAGGGAGCTAAGGAACCTCCACTGTTGAGAGTGCAACATCTAGAGGCTGCATTGTTGTCTATTGCAGCTTTAAATTACCCGCCGATTTGGCTGTACAACTTCTATACTTATTGCGTTTTGGATTCATTGTGACAGGAGATGGGGGAGAGGTGCCATAATATCTCTATATAGCCATATGGGAGAAGATGAGTCCTCGGTGGCACAGAGGTGATATGATGCCACCTGTTGCAGTGCTTGTACACTCTTGTAAGAAATGTAGAATTGATTGGTGTTTACGGTTTTTCTTTCTACTAAAGAATTTTCGCTATACATAAAGGTAAAATAACCTTCTGTGTTTGCATGCATGTGTGTGTGCGTGCACTTTTGAATACGTTTTTTCTTAATGTCCTCCTGCTCTTTAGAAAACATAGATAACTTAAACATGTTTACACCGGTCTGGTTTGAACACAAAAAGCAATTCTCACACTCGTGGCGGCAAACAACAACACTTCGCCAACTGGCATTAACGTTGTGTCTCCTATCAGCGCCATGTCCGGATATGATTTAGCCAACATTTACATTTACGCCTAGGCAAAATGTGTCCCACCACCACTCACACACATGCACACATACAGAAAACAATGCCGATCAGTTCAGCAACAGGTCACATAGTGTGTTCAAAACATCTTTTAGAGTGGTGGTTCTCAAAGTGGGGTCCGGGGAGCCCCAGGGGTCCTTGGGGGGGTTCCAGGGGGTCCCCAGATGAATTGGAACCAAATGGACCCTTATGTGGCTGTAACTCTGTGAGTGTACAAATGGAACCAAATGGACCCATATATGCTGCGCCACATATGCTGCGCCACTGTTGTACACTCTGAGTTACAGCCATAGCCCGCCTACACTCTGGCCTAGCCATAGCCTGCCTACTGTATCCGGTAACTTTTTGCGCACACCATAGGCATGGAGAAAAGCCCTTTCCGTATCCAGTCCACTCACGTGATGCGCAACATAACACATGCGCAACATAACACAAATTGTGCTCAAGTTGTATGCTAACTATGCCTCTGTCCTGTGCTGTGGTATAGACTCCTTATCAAGGGACATAGGTCATTGTATACATGCATATTCACATTTCTGTTGGTGTGTGCGTGCATGCGTGTGTGCGTGCGTGTGCAAGCACACACGTACACATCGTGCCAGGGACCCCTTGTAGGGCAAGCCTAATGAGGGATGGTGGTTTCAGGATTCAGCTTTGGTTAACTGACCATATTGATTATTCCATCTTCAGTTGACCACGTAACATTATTTTCCGTATTCTCTCAGATATCACTGTCCTCATCTTCCTCCATACTTTACATCCAGTTGTTGTCAGCTTGTAGTTTGGCTATTTTCATAATATTTGGGTTGGAATAGGCTGAATTGGGTGGATTCAATCATGGCCAAGGTCTCTATACTTCGGCAGCCTCATTTTTCCCCCTCTACACCAAATCTCTTTGCCGAAAATAGCAGCGTTACAAGCTCAACACGTCGCAAATGTGATGTGTTGTGAGCTTGTAGATCTGCTATTTCTGCCGAATGTTTGGCTATTTTCGCATGTTCACCTATTACATGCCCAGAATAGGGCTGCTAGGGTTCATCTATCTATAAAAGTCTCTGTACGTACGTACGTACGTATGTACGTACGTACGTACGTCTGTAATCCACATAACTCGAGAACCGTTCGCCCCACCGACATTCGACACACGCGTTCCATACACCCACAGGGAGTCCGTCGGATAGCCGATTGTCCAGAACCAGCACAAAAGCCTCTGCCCGGGCTCTGGACCTGATCCCCCCTATATCCTTCTACCCTAATAGAAAGGGGGTACACAAGCACATGGCCGTTTATCCGCTCTCCTTCTCCTACCAAACCACTCCGTTAGCACACATCTCTCCATGCACAAAAACATCCTGCACGCCACCCGAATCCATATGCACTACATCGCTTCCCCACAACTGCCATATTTACTGTACAAATATTACTTTTGGTTTGCTGCTGATGAGCTGGCTATGACATCTGCATAGACCCCACATTTGGGCATGCCTGATAAAGAACTCCATATATGAACATAAAAGGGACATCGACATAATAACTAGATGGGGAATACATTTCCAACTTGCATCGTAGGCCAGTGCCCAACGGGCACCTCTAGTGTTTTAAAAGCAGCACTCTGCATTCAGCACAATAGTGTTCTGGTCATTCACACACAGTATCACAGTACAGGAGAAAAGCCCCAAAACCATCATTTCACATTCAATTTCGCAAAAGTACACTTCTTCCGATACCGATACCAGTAGCGGAAAAGCTTCTGGTTCTCAAACCTTTTATTTTGAAGGACCCCCGACCAGAGTTCTAGATTTATCGGATCAGAGTCTGTATCGGCCGTTGGGTATAGGAATCGGTATGTGGCAATATCACATGCGGTACAAACAATTGTATCGATACATGCCTACTAAAAAGCAAACTGGTGTTCTTGAGCAGGATGAACTAATCTACAACAAATATACAATTTGCTTGGGAGGAAATAACAAGTAATGCATCTGGCACTGATCCTGTGAGAAGTGAGAAGCATCAGTGCAAGAAACAGTTCAATGGTCTTCGATGATGATGTTGTAGTCAATGATATTGTTTTATCTCTGATGAACTGTTTGAAGTAAATTGATTGTTGGTCACCTGCCTCTCCTCTGCAGAGCTGGTACTCCTCTGTAGATTGAGAGGGTGCCTTGTACTGGATAGCAGTTTGTAATCTTGTTTGGGAAAGCGCTATACACATAAATTCACAATTATCATTACGCCAGTGGTTCTCAATTATTTTCATGGACCCCCAATGTATACAGTTTGGACATCTTTCTGCCTTTAATTTGTTTTGCTGCTAACATGTACAGTGTATATTTATATACTGTAACCAAGACAATGAAAGGTCTACTGTATGCATTGAAAAGAATGAAGAATATTACTGTATATTTCCATTTTACTAATAGTATATCGAAATACAATGTACAGTATACCACAAACTTAGCAATTCAGTTTCTCACTGCTCACCTGAAAATCCATCTATCAGGAGACCACAAGGGGAGGTAAACTCAAATTTCCCATAGAAAGAAGATGACAGTGTGTTTTATAGGTTACTTAATACAATCCTATTATATTTATTATTTTTATGCTATGTTGATGAATTGAATACATAAGACCACAATGGAAAGAAGTCCCCAGGACTTGTTTGTGTTATCCTTTTAGCCTAAATGTCTGACTGTACATCGTGCTGTTTACATTTCCTAATCTAATACCAATCTTCAAGTTTGAGGTATTCATATAAAAATGAAACAGCATCATCAACATATTATGAAGTGTGTTTGTGTGATTTTGTAGACATCTATCTGGTTGCACCTCCGTTCCAACTGAAGTCATACAAATAGCACAGAAGACAGTGTGCACATCTCGCTATATCTGGCAGACCAGGTCTAAGAAGCACGGGGGTGGACTGGAGGATGGATGTTGAAAATCGTGATACTCGATGACAACATAATTTCAGTGCACTGGTGATTTGCAAATGACACACCCTAACTATAGAGCGTCGCAGTCCCGCCCCCTCGAGAGACCCGGAAAAGAAATCCCAGTTAATTTTCCTCATAGACTTTTCAGAAAGTATTTATTTAAAGACGTTTACGCTGCGGACAAAGCCAACTCTTGTCATGACAAATCATGACAATAAACACAATGTTTTGGGCCAAACAAAGAATTAGAAAGTAGAAAAAAACCGCAGGTTACAACACTTTTTTTGTTGTTTTTCTTCTTTGTAATTAACACGCCTCAGGAAATTGACAGTTTGCCCGTCCGCTGTGCGCCTTGCGCCAGTGCACCTTCCCTAAGTGTATCTAACCACTTGAACCTTACTTGTAGTCTCCCAGCGGTCTATCCTAGGTCTATCCTCTACACCAAATGTCTTTGCCGATAAGCCTATCTCACAGAATTTCCCCGCCCCCCTTAATACGCCCCCTTTTGGGGTTAGTGGTGATAGCGTGACGTCACTCCATAGACGCTACATGTTAACAGAGGTAATTTAAGAAGTCTACAACTTTTGTTTTCTCAAGGTAAGGTTTGTTCTATCTGTTCGAGCTGATTTACCATCTTGTTTGCTTCATAATAATATTGGTCTGTCACATTTTTACATTAGAAAATGTACTTAGATTCTCCAGAGAAAAAACCGTGTAAATGCTCATGTTAAAGACACCACTATTTACCGGAAGTGGGCGTGAAAAGCGGGCTGTGAGATAGGCCTATTATAGCCCCTCTACAAGCTCAGATCACGCCAGGGGTTCATGTGGTAACCAATTAGTCAGTAACTTGTCACCAATAGGGCTTGCCGATATGATATGACTTCAAATCAGTATCACCAACTATTATTTCAAACTGTTTTCTTAATTATATACGACTAGACCTTTACGTGCCCGGCCTACTTGAGAACGTTGCAACTTGGGAACCTAATGATATACGTTGTCATAACCCTAACCCGTTTTAACTGTCAGCCGGTGTCCCACATGAAGATCTGTGTATGTGCCTGTGTGTGAAGACTGCAAAATGAAAAGTGTACTTGGCAATCAATTCGGCCCACTGGCAGAGCCTGATTGGTTGAGCCTCATGGCTGAGGCAGAGGCTGGAAATTGCACAGGTGAAAGGAGTTGGCCTCATTAGGCCCACTGGCAGAGCCTAGCCCAGGTGAAAGGAGTTGGCCTCATTAGGCCCACTGGCAGAGCCTCACCAGAGCCTTTTGTGGTGGTTCTGGAGAACCGTGGGTCCGACCGACTCGATACGATGCACTGCACTCCCTGTGGGGGTGTGGAACGCGTGTGTCGAATGTGAAGTCGATGTAGTCAAACGGTTCTCGAGTTACATTATATAGTAGATTACAATACAATACAATTATTACAAAAGCTGAAATCACAGATCTACGCAAGCTCAGCTATTTTGACTGTTTTTGTAGGCCACCATTGTACAACAGACTATAATACAGGGACAATAACATTCCTCTTCTACCCCGGAATGCGCAAGTGCTGAAATGTTTACCATTGAGCAAATAGAGCCTGGCTGCTTGCTCAGGAGATAAATTGAATCTTGACCATCAGGTTCAACATTCATGTCAGATCCTGTGACCTCTGACCACAATCTAAATGTCTCGATAGAATAGCAGGGAGACAAAATACAACCCCAATTGTATACTGTAAGTCGTATTGTGTTAACATACTCTTCTATACAGATTTGATACAATTATTTCATTAATTAGGTCTACATATAGTGCCGCTTTAAGTGGTTAATCAGACTTATCGATGTATTCAGCAAGATTAAGTCAGTTAAACTTTTATATAATAAAAAAACTGCCCAGACCTGTCACAAAGTCAACTCTGAGACAAAATAAAGCAGCTGTGTATCAATGTCATCAGTAACCTCCACTAACAGGCCTATTTATTAAATACGGCAGGCTTCTCTTCTTCTCTGGGCTTTAAAATCCATGAAAACTCAAAGCATCTGTCATTTTCGAATTTTAGCTATAAAGATTTTTCAGAAAACTTTAAGAAATAAAAACAATAGCATAAATCTTCTCTTCTGGGGTTCATTGGCATAAAACATTTTCAGATGGGGGGGAGGGGGGTCCGTGTCAAATACATTTTGGGGGTACTTGGCACTAACACTTTTGAGAACTACTGATTTAGAATGCATTCAGGTCTTTCTGTGCTATACAACTCAAGAGCTTTATCATCATCCATCCAAATCAAATGGACACATCATCGTGAATCAGATTAATCCTGTTGTCTGTGGCCTCACATATTTGTATCAGTAGCAGGTGGACAGTTGAGATAGCTCTCTGACATACAGTAGCCATATACGGTTATGTAACTGCTGTGTATAAGGCAACTGGCAAGGCTTCCTCAGCACAGCCAAGTAAACCTTGCCACCCATCCATACAGTAGGCGACAAGCACACGCCCTGAAGATGCACGAAAATTACATCATGTCAAATTTGGGTGCAATTTATTGTTGGTCCCTCCAACCCCAAGTAGAATGGCCTTAACAGAGTGTCATATTATGGCAGGCTATATATTGGCTATATGCATGCTCTAGCAGCCAAGCATCATTCAAGGCTCTGCTATTATGTAATGTCAATGCAATGTTGTAGGCTACACATATATAGGCCTAATGGTTATTGAATAATAGGCCTATCTGTAGACAGTAGACTGTAGCCAATTAATGGTATACGATTATGGTAAACGAACGATTAACGAACAATTAGCAACCGTTCTTGGAAATCGCCTCGTTGCATTTGGCCAAAAATAATAATCATATTTTATAATATGCTAGAATATGCTACATCTTAATAACGCACGAACGCAGCTATTGTCTATTTATTAGGCTATTGTTTTTTATGTCGTTTAATTAAAAAAAAAAAAAAAAAAAAAAAGGCACAAGGGGTTTCTAAACGCCTGTTCATGTGTATCATCGGGTCGCTCGGCACAGAAGATGCTCCGTGGACCGTCAGTCAGTCAGGCAGTCAGTCAGTTAGGCAGGCAGTCAGTATAGTAACACAAAAGGAGCCATGCAGTGGCTCAGCGTAGCCTGTGTGAATCATCCGCATTGCATTGCTCTTACCTTCCCACCACCACTGAACCTGACCGTTACACCCGGTGTGTGGTTGTAGGCTGCCTATCTCGACCCGGTCGCCATGCTGCTGCTGCTATCGGACGGCATCCATCGGCGATTCGGCGACGATCGCGGAAAACAAGAGGCTTGTTTGGTGGTGCGCGAAGATGCTGCTGCGATGCGATGCGCGTCTCTATAGCGGTCCATTATTCAACAACAGACAGCGAGACAGCAGCAGCGGTGCCTAATTTCACTGTAAAGCTCATTGTTGTTGAAACCAAACGAGACACACACACACGCAGAGAGAGAGAGACCTGGTCTCATCATCATTCCCCGTTCCCCAACGTCAGCAAATGGATATATCCGATTGCTTTGAATCGCCAACTAGTGGCAAACGGGCGAAAGTCCATAAATAGAAGCCGACACTTGACTGGCATCGCCACCATACACCAGACTGCCTGACATCAGCGGAACTGAGGAGAGCGACCAGGGAGACAGCACAGCACACTGAGCGGTAGCAGAGAGGAGACGAGCCTCCAACCACCGCTGCCGTGCACAACAACACACATTGACATAGACATTGACAACATTGACATAGACATTGCCAGATTTCTTTGAGAAATAAGTAACTTGGTCTATGAAAATTAAGCCCACAATAATTGAGAATCTGTTAGGTAACAGGACACTAGGATATAGGCGCAGGGCACTGGGCACTGCTGGGCACCAAGGAAGAGTGCCCAGATGTCCCTGGCTAGTGCTCACATATCCTGTATCCGGCCACATGAGCATCGGATTGTAGATCTCTATTTTAATACAATAATAAATAAAGTGTTTTGTTTAAAAAGAAAAAGTGAAACATTTTGAATATTTTTTTAACACTAAATGTGGTAAATACATCTAGATGGGGGTCCGTGAACAAATACATATTTATTTGGGGGGTCCTTGACATGAACCACTGGTTTAAACAACATTTATGAAGCAAGCAACTTAAAAACAAGCCCCAAAAACTTTACAGGATAAACAAGCCAAAAGTTGCTTAATATTATAATAAGCGGACATGGCAACACTGATTGTATAGCAAACACAAACAGGGACTTAAACAAGACATACACAACACACCACACACCACACTGTTGCCAACTTGCCATTCATTAAACACCTACACAAGTGGTTCCCAAACCGGACCCCCATTAATTTTATTAATGAGACCCCATTCTGAAAATATTTGTGCCATGATAAAGGGAGCCCCATACACGATTTGTGTTGTTCATAATGTTTCACGGTTTTCCAAGATCTTTTTTGAAAACAGCAGACCTACAAGCTCACAACGCATCACGGCAGGTGAGCTTGTAGCCATATGTATATACTGTGTAGGGATAAAGTGGTTGCCCTGGACCCCTCAAAGACCCCTGGGGGTCCTGAATCCCCCACTTTGAAAACAAAACGCCTGTGGTCTCTGAGGCTATAACCACTGACCTATACACAGTTATGTTGTCAGTGTTAAAACGTAACTTTTATTGTCTTCCCAGATTTGATCCATGCAGGCATGGCGAGACAACATGCAAACATGACCCGCTTTAATTACTTCAGTCTATAGCTTAATGACTAGTATTACAATGTTTTTGTCTTTTTATGTCCAACGTAATTGTATTTAGTTCATAAAGTTAACAGAAAGTTAACTTCAGGATTCCAATTCAAAGATAGCAAAGAATTATTCAATATTTGAATTTGAATATAGCAAAAATAGCTGATCTACCAGCTCAAACCGTGTCGCTATGCTATTTTTGCTAAGGCGTCACTGTAGATCGGCTATTTTTGCTACGACATAAATATGCATTGTAGCCCTCTGGAGTGAGTGTGGAAATATAGTGGCCCTCTCCATCGTCAAAGTTCCCCACCCTTGACCTACCAGACACAAGGGTCTACATTTCTCAATGGATGAGTAGGGGGACCACCTCCAACCAATACAAGAACGCTCGCCCCAAAACACGCTCGCCCCGGGTCTAATCCGGCATCTCGGAACGCTCACCTCCAGGTATTCCTAAATGGAACCTCAGTAAAACTATGCCTCGACCTAACCTTATTCCTAAACGTAACCTCAGTAAAACTATAGGCTACCTAAACCTAACCTTATTCCTAACCTTAACGTCAGTAAAGCTATGCCTAAACCTAGCCTTATTCCTAACATTAACCCCAGTAAAAAGAATACAACAATACAAGAACCACTGGGGGCGAGTGGTCTGTGAAAAGAATGGGGGTGAGTGTGTATTGGGGTGATCGTTCTGGCTACCCCTCCAACCACTGCAGATGTTCTACTGTTAGTTACTGTTAGTTTGGGAACAAACATTGGTGTTACTGTGAAAAACTGTGGTGAAAAACTGTGAACCATAGAATTAGGTAATGGCAGTCCGCCTTCCCATCATGCACCACTCGATGTAGCTCGGCCATAACATGTTATTTCGGCCAAGCTACACCGAACGCATTTGTGCGTGTCTGTGCGTGTAATTTACTGCGCACGTACAGCGCATTTGGAAAGATCCAACATACAGTATGTCAATCATACCGGTAACACCAGATACGCGGATAGCGCGGGCCCTGGGTACACATGCTCTAAAAATAGGATCGGTTATTCAGCGCGTATATTTTTGCGGACTGCGCATAGGTCACACACACTCGCTGTAGCTTGGCCGTCAGCCTTCAGACCTCAACTGCCATTTGAACAAGATAGCAACCAACAATGCAAACTGGCTCGCAACATTAATAGAAAGAAAAGGAGATATCTACAGTAGGCCTATAGCACCACTCAGAAAAAGATTAAATGCTAAACACCAGGCAAGAGGGCTCACATATAAGCATTCAGTGATTTGGGTGATTTGGAAAACGGCCGGTAACAAGATGTACACATGCACACGCTCTACAGTGGGGGGGGGGGGGGGGGGGGGGGGGGGGGGGCATACAACAAGCCAACAGCACGTGCACCAAGGCCCACCCCCACTCAATCATGATTGGAGGAAGGCCCCTCTCATCCTGATTGGATGAAGGCTGGGCTCTCTAGCCAAAAACGAAACCTAGGGTTTTTTGACCCCAGGGGTTAACTGGGGACAGGGAGGAACTCCTTATATGGTCAACACACTCTATAGTAGGGAGGATTCCCGGACGGTTAGCTCAACCGTCTGGGCACCTAGGCTGCCAAGCCAGCCTGACGGCGTGCCGCGTGTCATCCCCTCATCTCTCTCCCCATTTCCTGTCAGACTACTTTCAACCTATCAATAAAAGGAAGAAAAAGCCAAAAAAATATCCTTAAAAAAAAAGAAATAGGGAGGATTATCAAAAAAACTAAAACAAAAAGTGATATTTGAATTAAGTGAAATAACTGAATATACCTTTAAGATAATGTAATCTTTTCACTAAGCAACAGGCCAGTCTCCCCTGGTCACTGGTTTCACCATTATCATCTGACTTTTTTATTTGGTCCTTGCAATGAAACCTTACTTCTAATGTACAGTACTTTGATGTATGATAGTGTTGCACCCTGAAAATAGGCAATCTACAAGCTCACAGTCTGTCCCTGATGTGAAAGTAGCTGATCCATCTGCAACGTGTTGTGAGCTTGTAGAACTGCATGCTCTTGGCCTGGGCCGTGGTCCAGCGGTCTAGGCACCTAGGCACATAAGCGGCCTGGCAGGCATCGCAGGTTCGAGTCCCGTTCCCACGGTGTCTCTCCCTGTCTCTCTCCCCGTTTCATGTCAGTCTACACTGTAATCTATGAATAAAGGCAGATGCTCTGCATGCTCTTTTTGGTGTGCAACACCACAGTCTGCCATATGACAGAACATGAATCAGGCATAACCAGACAAACTATATTCAGCTGTTTTTTGCACTTTTTATGTTTGACAGGGGGGTGTTTTCCACTTAGATGTGAACATCAGGTTCTTGATATTTTTGGTTGTCTATATTTAACCAATCACCTGAGGTGCTTAGCAATGGCAAGTATGCAGTGCTTTTCATCACTTTTCTGCATTACTCCACAATTCAAATAAATTTCCACAGTGTATACAGTTTTCTGGAAACAGATTCAGCGATCGCCGAATTTCAGAATGAGAAGGAGAGTCTAACTTGTACAATTACACACATTTAGCAACACACATGGGAGCTGCCCAGAGCAACCACAGTCTCTTGACTGTTGGCCACTGACAGGCAGCCAGAGTTAAACATGGCTGGCATTGTATATGGCACTGAAAATAGCAAATCTAGTGCAATGCGACACGTTGTGAGCTTGTAGATAGGCTGTGTTCGATGCAAGACACCGGTGCACAACTAACTAAGTATAAATCAGGTGACAAGCTCCACTGAAGCAACCGAGGTTAAACACCGTGCAAAAGGCACCTCTAGGAATGATTTAAGGAGAGCACTCACTAGCTGTGCACATCTAGATTTAGACCTCTAGCATTCCCATTCCCACCACCCTTTTACCCACAGTAAAATCCTCAGTGTTCTTTTTATTTATATATCCAAGTTACAAATGGATAACAAGAACAGAATTGTAGTACGTACGTTACACATGGTCCATCAGATCTACAGTAATCACATCACGCACATGCAGTTGTGTTTGAGTTTTAAACTCCAGGACTACACTCGGTGGTGGAAAGTAACTATGTTCTTAGGTATAATTTTGCAGTATACTTCTACTCCACCTCACACCTAAGCTAAATATTGTACTTTTTACACAAAACATTGACAGCTTTAGTTAGTAATTACTTACTTTGCAGAATATTAATACAAAACCTATATTAACCATTTTAGCCCTATTTTATATTTGGGTAATACCCGTCTTTTTTCCCCCATTTCCTGAAAGTAACGGTTGTGGACTACAAGGTTTCCACCCCACAGATAAGTAAAATTGCTTGAGCAATGCATGCACGAGTTCAGCTCTGCCCTGCCTTAGCATGCATGCAGTTACAGTATGTACAGTTGGAGGCCATCGATATTGTCCTTTTCTTTTTGCTGAGGTTTGCGTGATCTGCGCAAAAGGACAGTTAACCCATTTTGGGCGGGAACCCCTTTTGGTGTTTTAAACATTGTTATAATTTAGCTATTGAAAAATAGCAGATCTACAAGCTCATAGCGCGCCACCGAGTGGCGCGCTACGAGCTTGTAGGTCTGCTATTTTTGAAAAATCGTGAAAATATTTATTTCAGAAAACTGGAGGATTTAAATGTTGAGGTCAGGCCTAAATGGGTCAAATGATAAGGGACAATATCGGTGGCACCCAACTGTACAATCAAATGTGAGAGCACAAACGCAAGGCTCTTCTACCCTCGGCCCACTACCGAGCAGTTCCACTGAAGCAATACAGTTGTAAGCTCCCTTTGCTTGAGGGGCATCGCAAACAACACAACAAATAACCACAGACTGCCAAGGGGCTCAATTAAAACATACAGTATGCATACAGTGTGTATGCGTATGTGCTGCAGCTGTAATTCTCTAGCATGCAGTATAGTGCATTCTATACAGTAATTCATCCTGATGAATATAGCTTTGATGTGCGTGGGTTTAGCCATAGTTAAGTATAGAAGTACAGATTAGGATTAAGGTGATGAGAGGGACACACTGGTTTAGGAGGAGGTATGGTAGCAGGAACATTTCAAAGGACTGTCAAATATTTTCTTTTTTTTTAAAGACACCCCAAAAGGCCAACACATGTACAACAATGCCAACTAGGGCTGCAACTATCGATTATTTTCTTAGCCATTATTCTATCCATTACTTTTATGATTAATCAAATAAGCGAGGAGATGTTTTAGATGACTTAAACCCAATTTTATATTTCATCACAAAACAGTCACATCACGGCTTGTAAAGCTTGTAAATTGACTATTTCCTATATTTGTGAAACATTTTTGCCTATGACGACATCCCCAAAATAGGGTCTGATTATTTATTATTGTATTATTATACAAATTATTGGTTATTTGTCATAATCTATTCAATAAATTAGTTTGATTAACCCTAAAGTGCCGAAGCCCCTTGCTGTTCCAGGTCTTGCTATAAGGTTCCTTACAACGACGCTGCCGCTATCCTCACTTTAACTTCAGCACCAAGGATAGCAGCACTGCAGTCAAAACAGTGACCACTGGCCATGTGTTTTCTTCATAGCACATTCTCGCACGAGGACATTCGCTATAATTCAGAGAAGAAAAAAAAAGAATATAAAATAGTTAAACTTTCTGTAGAAGTCAAAGAATTGGTACATCATTTGTTCACACACTGTGTGTGTGTGTGTGTGTGTGTGTGTGTGTGTGTGTGTGTGTGTGTGTGTGTGTGTGTGTGTGTGTGTGTGTGTGTGTGTGTGTGTGTATGTATATATTTTACAGTACAGAATAGAATAGAAGAGAGTACAGTATGTGGGTGGATGATTGACAGTGTGGGATGGAATGCAGTCTTAAGTTGAAGACAATAAGAGGTGCGGTAGGCCCGTCACTTATTAGCTACATAATCGCCTAAGAACGATTATGCAAAATCGAATTGTGATTACGCAATTTGTTTTTGCATAATCTTTGTAATTATTTCCATGTTGAAAAAATATATATTTTTCAAACACATATACATGTGTACACAATACATTTTCAAAAGTAGTGGAAATAGCAGATGTACAAGGTCAAAGCTTGTACAGTAGCAATTTCCACTATTCGTCTATTATATTTGAGCAGTTGAGACGAATAACAGTCTAAGGCCCTCATTTATCAATGGAGTGTAAAATCTGCCTCAAATTCGAGCGTCGGTTTTGGAGTACACTCACGTCGGCACGACATTCATGAAGTGATCGCAAACAGCTGATCCTTCATTAATTTCATTCCTAGCATTGATAAACGTGACGGCTGAAATCAATCTGGCACGCCCTATAAAATCAAGCCTCGCCCTCGTTTTTGCGACAACTGCAATACGACCAAACAACGTATGGAAACCATAGTTACATGATGGAAAAAGCCAATACAAAAAGTTTCCCCTGCTTGCATTGCTGCCCGCCTCACTCTGCACTAGCCTACCGGTACTCTCCAACGTCCCTCCAAGTCATGAAAATATTCCAGAACAGGCAGCGCAAATCCTTGCATGCAAAACACTGTTTAAATGGCGTAAGCATCTAACTTGCAACATTGTTTTTAATTGCACGGTTTTAATTGCTTGTAGGCTACACTTGGAAATATCCTACCAATTTCATATGACATGCCTTTACAAAAATTTTTTTTTTCACATGTATAATATATATTAGTTTTATATACATTTTAGTATACCGGTGAGTGAAAACATATGTTTAGATGCCTATGACAGCCTGCCAGCTGGTCAGACAATGCTGCTCCGCTTTTCTACGACAGAAAAACAGGTGAGGACAAAGCCCACGACAGCTCCCGACCTGATGTGATATTTGGCCGGGCGCACGTTCAAGTTCATGCAGGAATGATAAATGCCGAAAATTGCTTCCGGTGCCCAAATTTGGGCGTACGCCGCGTTTAAAAAGGAGGGCCTAAGTCCATAATTTATTCGGACCCCTCCCCGAAAAGGTATCTGTCCTGACCCCGTATCCATCATTTATATATTATGGATATTTAGTGTGGACTTAGACTGTTATTCGTCTCAACTGCTCAAAAAAGTTATATTATGATGTAAGTTTTTTGTCATTTTGTTTACGAAGCCTAGAAGCCAAACAGAAATGTAATTTTTATTCATAATGTTCCAACAAAGTAACGACAGAAACTATTATTTGAGTGACAATTAAAATGTCATAATCGCGACACGCACACGCGCACACACACACATGAAAACTTGTTTCATACACGATGTAAGAGACCAAAACGCTCTTCCAAGACAGAACTTCGGGCAGTACCACCAAACGCCAGGGTCTGATCTACAGGCTCACAGCGCCTCATGCTGCGAGGCATTGTGAGCTTGTAGATACGTATTTGGGGCAAAGAGGTTTGGTGTAGGAGGAAGAAAGAGCAGAACAAATATACATTTTAGTATGAAAGTGGTAAACTGTCTAAAGATTCACATTAACATTGAATCCAACACAACGCTGCACATGAATAGTGGCATCAAACAAGTCTATGAAGCAATATTGCAGCTTTAATGTAACGCTGCAGATTTGGCTACGCAGGCAGAAAGAAAGGCCTGGTGGATCCCTGCCTGCCTGCCTGCTGCAGAGCTGGCCAGTGTGCACACACAGGCACACAGCTTTCAGGCATCATGTAGCAACATCTGTGAATAAAACACAAAGCCTGCAGAGTCTGGGGCTTTCTATGCTCAATGGCCATAGAGAATAATAGATACAGAGTTCACAACATGTAGGAAGCATCGGCTATTTTCCACAGGACAGACTTAACCACAATGCTGGTGGTATAAATGCAACATTGTGTTTGGTTTTTTTACTCACTGACTCAACTTGTAGCAACTTTATTGTCACGTCACAGGTTTCGTAAGCTTTTTCATTTCAAGGACCCCCAAGTTTAGTGTAATGCATGAGGCCACGGGACCCCCATAACTCTGAGGGTACACTCTCAGAGTTACCAATCATTTAGCTGGGGACCCCCCTGGAACACCCCCCAAGGACCCTGGTGGTCACCAGAACCCTTTCTACTTGTTGAATGTCACGATGAGGGAGAGATGATGAAGCAGAGAAGTCAACCTGGCATCCATTAAGTCATTATAGGAAGAACAAAATGGGGGGAAAAGAAAGTCAAATCTGCAAGCTGTATGAGCTTGCAGATCTATTTGACAGGATTAAGTAGTTAAAGAAGGATGTTTTTTTGGGGGGGTACCGCAATAATAATGTTGTGTTCCTAATATTTGCAAACAATTAGATGTAATATCTAGTACAACACACACACACACACACACACACACACACACACACACACACACACACACACACACACACACACACACACACACACACACACACACACACACACACACACACACACACACACACACACACACACACACACACACACACACACATATTAATGTTGCTTACACACATGCACAAACTTGTAATTATCCATAGTTTGGCTCGAGAGTGACGACAGGAACTGGTTGTCCTCGGCAGTGTGCCAGAAGACAAGGTGGTGGTTGTCAGCCATATGCCTCGCCGGCTTTGTCATCCATTTTGTCACAATTTCCCAAAGTATACAGTAAACAGTATTGTCAATGATCTTCTGACATCATATGCAAGATGCTGATGTACTGTAGACTAGTACAATGGTTCTAAACCTGTGGGTAGGGATACCCAGGTAGGTCACCAAATGATTTTGAGGGGTTGCGACATTATTTGCTTAATGTGCAACATTGTTTTCTCACTCAACAGTAAACAAACCAGTGTACAGTATAACTGTACACAGGGTATCTGCATATTTGACAGTGACAATTTAAATACCACTAAATGAAAATATGATCATTAGCATGTAGATTGGCTATTTTCACAATAATTAAAATGTAATGCCTCAACTTCTACAATTTCAAGTGCTTGTCAGGGTGGAGGGTCCCCAGTTCAAATATGATTTGACTTTCCAAAAATAGCAAAGGTAGCAGAGCTACAATCTCACAGCGTGTGAGCTTGAAGATCTAATAACTATAAAAAATAACTTTAGTAGGATTTGACTTCAGGCCAGGAGGAAGCCTAAAGTGACTAAACCACAACCACAGTATTTCTAGGCACCATAAATTCCATTATTATTTTCTATGTGATAGTATAACGCTGACGAAGGCTATATGCCGAAACACGTACGTTGTGCTGTCTGCTCTGCAGCATACTGTGCGAATATAAAATAATAAAAGTGCCTTAAACCAAATGACATGTCCGTGAGTGCTGGTATTCTCTCCTTAGAGAATTTCTTGAAAAATATTTTCTATGAGACTCATTTTCATTTGACAATGGTCGCTATGTTTGTGTACGAGTGCAGGCTAAAGCAATAGAGTGCTTAAAGGCAGAGGGTTATTTAAGGTTTGCTACATTTAGTTTGTTTGGTTGGGATCCTTTATTCTTTTTTTTTTTTAAACTTTTTAAACCTGCTGTCCCTATTTTGGATGTTTGGCTAGCACCCCTCAACATTTTTAAATGTTTAAAAGATAACAAAAATAGTCGATCTATTTGCCTATCGATTGCCTATTTTCACTATTGTATATCGTCTGTCTGTTACTTTTTCAGGATTCAAATAAAAATAAATAGAAAAAGTAACAGATCTGCTTCTGATACTTTTGTACTGTGTAGATTTTGATTATTATTACAAAGCATATAGTATGTAAGTTTAAATAGGGCCGACACATGAACCACTTCAGCCCTATTTAAACTTTGGCTATTTGAAAATAGCAGATCTAAAAGATGCGTTGTGAGCTTGTAGAGCTGCTATTTTCGAATGATTTCTTTTATCATCCAGCATTTGATGCCAATACTTCTTGCACTTTTACGTACCTTATAAGTAAATTGTGATTGCCTGACTTTTACGTGTAACATTGCCGTACTGTTACATGTACAGTTGGAGGCCATCGATATTGTCCTTTTCTTTTTGCTGAGTTTTGCGTGATCTGCGCAAAAGGACAGTTAACCCATTTTGGGCGGGAACCCCTTTTGGTGTTATGTTATAATTTAGCTATTGAAAAATAGCAGATCTACAAGCTCATAGCGCGCCACCGAGTGGCGCGCTACGAGCTTGTAGGTCTGCTATTTTTGAAAAATCTGGAGGATTTAGAAGGATTTTTTAAAATTTTGAGGTCAGGCCTAAATGGGTCAAATGATAAGGGACAATATCGGTGGCACCCAACTGTACTTGCCGAATTTGAACGGCTGTCCATCACACTACCCTGTGCTGTGCATCACACTACCCTGTGCTGTCCATCACACTACCCTGTGCTGTGCATCTTTCAGAATGCTGTCCATCACACTACCCTGTGCTGTCCATCACACTACCCTGTGCTGTGCATCACACTACCCTGTGCTGTGCATCACACTACCCTGTGCTGTGCATCACACTACCCTGTGCTGTGCATCACACTACCCTGTGCTGTGCATCACACTACCCTGTGCTGTGCATCACACTACCCTGTGCTGTGCATCACACTACCCTGTGCTGTGCATCACACTACCCTGTGCTGTGCATCACACTACCCTGTGCTGTCCATCACACTACCCTGTGCTGTCCATCACACTACCCTGTGCTGTGCATCACACTACCCTGTGATGTGCATCACACTACCCTGTGCTGTGCATCACACTACCCTGTGCTGTGCATCACACTACCCTGTGCTGTCCATCACACTACCCTGTGCTGTGCATCACACTACCCTGTGATGTGCATCACACTACCCTGTGCTGTGCATCACACTACCCTGTGCTGTGCATCACACTACCCTGTGCTGTGCATCACACTACCCTGTGCTGTGCATCACACTACCCTGTGCTGTGCATCACACTACCCTGTGCTGTGCATCACACTACCCTGTGCTGTGCATCACACTACCCTGTGCTGTGCATCACACTACCCTGTGCTGTGCATCACACTACCCTGTGCTGTCCATCACACTACCCTGTGCTGTCCATCACACTACCCTGTGCTGTGCATCACACTACCCTGTGATGTGCATCACACTACCCTGTGCTGTGCATCACACTACCCTGTGCTGTGCATCACACTACCCTGTGCTGTCCATCACACTACCCTGTGCTGTGCATCACACTACCCTGTGATGTGCATCACACTACCCTGTGCTGTGCATCACACTACCCTGTGCTGTCCATCACACTACCCTGTGCTGTGCATCACACTACCCTGTGCTGTGCATCACACTACCCTGTGCTGTCCATCACACTACCCTGTGCTGTGCATCACACTACCCTGTGATGTGCATCACACTACCCTGTGCTGTGCATCACACTACCCTGTGCTGTCCATCACACTACCCTGTGCTGTGCATCACACTACCCTGTGCTGTGCATCACACTACCCTGTGCTGTCCATCACACTACCCTGTGCTGTGCATCACACTACCCTGTGCTGTGCATCACACTACCCTGTGCTGTGCATCACACTACCCTGTGCTGTCCATCACACTACCCTGTGCTGTGCATCACACTAGCCTGGCGCAGCCACACTAAACCCGCCCCTATTGCATATATGCCCCAGCCCAGCGCAGTGGTATATTAGTATCGCAACGCGAGGCTAGCATCACACTACCCTGTGCTGTGCATCTTTCAGAATGCTTCATCCTTATTAATTACATCTCGGTGTATGATGATGATGCATGCTGCTACTGTGTTGACACCGGGCAGTAGAAGGCCACACGTCTGCTCTCCGAACATGAATGATTCATTTTAGCACTAGACAACCGGCTTATATGGACTCTCTTTGATGGCCTCTTCCATCTACCTCTTCCCAGCAGTATGAGAACACAGCCGTTTTCCTGTGGTGTGTGTGATTAAGTGTTGTTTACGTGGTAAGTGTTGATCAGAGTGTTGTTGTGTCTCAAGGGTCAGCTTTCCACAAATGTGTTTAGCTGGCAGAACTAGTGTAGGCTACTATAGCTACAATGGTTCAACGGTATATAATTCCAATTTTATACTGAGTGTAAATGTCCCTATTGAGCTGTTCCATATCAGCTAGCTTCATCCCATTTGTACCAAAGGGATTTTACTATTACTCATCTTCCAAACAAGTTGCGGTCCTCTCTCTATTTTTTGACAGTTGAACTTATACAGTACATTTAGAGTAAAATTGAGATGCGAGCAGCTACAAGATCATTAATCCTTTTTACAAGTGGGTGCTTGCTTGCTGGATGTACTGTAGAGGCCAAAGGCATATAGCATTGCATTGTAGTACCCAACGGAGGCTGATCTAGCATATGAGTCATAACTATGATGTCCAGGGTTTCAATTACATTCAGGAACTGTGATGTCTCCCCTCGCTTTGCAATGTAATGAAGCAGATTTGCTTTAGAAGTATCTATAATTTTCTGACCTTTATTTCATAATGTAAAGACAACCTTATCCTTAACCCATTTAGACGTTTGAATAGCCAATGCTAAAATCTAAAATGACACAGATGCTTTACGGGTTAAAATACATCTCAAGAGTCTTTCTGTAGTAGCTGAATGTGTCTATGGAGAAAAGAATAATCTGCATACTTTCTGTTTTCATCATGCTATGAGTTTAAAAGCCTAGATTCTCCTACAAGTCCTGTATTCAAGTCGGAAAGAATGAAGAAGAAAAAACAACGCCCATATCATGTCTAAGTGCTACAGTATATTGACAAACTTAGTTCTCATAACTTGTTCACGATTTAGTGTTTTCAGCACCCTCTAGTGGACAGATGTGCAGACAGGATCCAAGGTTTTCAAGTGGTGGTCCATGGACCACTGATGGTCTTTTAAGGTATCGCATGTGGATAATATAAGCTATACGACAGACAGACAGACAGACAGACAGACAGACAGACAGACAGACAGTAGCTATCTCCAGTAGCAGAATGTCAAAAGTACTTGTACATTATGGCAACCAAAACTTTATTTTTTATATATATATCAGCAATAACCAAAGGATTTGTTGAGAGCAGCTCAAAATTTAATAAAACAAGCAATACAAGAAACTAAGGGAAATGTATCTGCCATTTCTGCTAGTTAAGCTGAAGCCATCATATCATCTTCTCTAGGATGGATTTCCATACCTTCGATCAAAGCTATGGTGTCATATTTCTTTGTAAAAATAGCCATGCATGGTAAATGGTTTCAGGAACTAACTTTGTTGTGTGACGAATCCTAAACTCCATGAGGTAAACGGTGCTTTTATAGCGCCTTTATCCAAATCCATTTACGATGTGCGTCCGTTCACCCTTTCACACACCGACGGCAGAGGAAACCCTCACCTTCTGTAATTACTGTACAACATCATTATTCAACCTGTTCTGTTCCATATGTTTTTTCACTATATTAACAAAAAACTAACTTTTCAGATTGCCTTCAAGATTATAGGACTTCCCACACCAACACTTTCTGATATGAACAATAATGCCATCACACACTTTGACACTGATCATCCCTAACATAGGCATTTTGAACTTATACAATCTGGACGAAGATACAGAACTCTGAACTAAACTACACAAAAAGTTTGTTTTAGTGTAGAAGTTTTGTCCCTTCGGCCATTGCGGCATTAAACAAACTGCCTCGCTGATGGGGCTTTTTTGTGTATACTGTACGACCGTGCCATGTTGTTCTGTGCTATTATGGTTATGTGTTTTTCTGTTGAACAGACTGTGAAGATGAATATCCCCGAGGAGACAATACATTGTTAACCATGCAAGGAACCAACCTGCTCATTGGGAGCAGTTGGGGGTTCAGAATTGCTCAAAGACACTTCAACACTAGTCTCGCATGGCTAGACTGTTGCCGCCCACAAATTTCTAATGTTTCCGGTCATACAGATATTAAAACATTCAATGTAAAGATGTTTTTGAATTGATTTTTGTGAACGGAAATGCCAGCTTCCTTGCTCGGATTTTAGGAGGTGTAGCTCCAGACTTCGGAGATTGTGGAAATAGTTGTCTGGCTACGCAAGACTACTTCAACACTAACCCAGAGGGAGCCAGGGATCGAACCAGAAACCTTCCGACTCCGTTTCCGGAAGCAGAGCCACTGCCGCACTGAGGTAACTGTGGCAACTGATTCAAATTCAACATCTGCACACAGCAGTCTAATTCCCAGACTGTTGTGCCTCAGCCTTTAGCTCAGTGTCTCGAAGCTTCTTCCTTTGTCCCGTTACTCAACCCAAGGAATAGCAAGCTCAACAAAATAAACTGTCCACTGGGTTTTGGCCCATGATTCCAAGACAGATGTTAGTTGCTCGCATATACAGTCCAGTCTCTAAATCCCACAATTCCCTTTGTTGTCCTTACATGAAACATTATAACACAAATCTTATCGTATGCATGCAGATCCCTGCCACAAAATCTTTTTAAATGTCTCCTCTGTAGGGTGGAAACCTCATAATATGAGGTTTTGGACAATATTATGTCCAAAACTGTTACTTTCCAGGATTCAAATTAAAAAACAGCAAAAGTACAAGCGTTTCGAGCTTGCAGATCTGCCACTTTCGATACTTTTGTGTGACACTGTAGTATGATCAAGCAGGCCGTTAATTTCCGAAAAAACACAAAAAGTTAGAATATGGAGATACAGTAAGAGGTTTCTGCCGCGACATATCAAAGCCTAAACCACTGGTGCTATAACCACGGCCCGCTTCCGTGACCAAACATAACTGCCTCTCGCCTAGAACAACTGCAGACTACTTTTGTGGCCTATAAAAGGATATTTTTTTTACCGTGACGGTGGCGTGCCGTCTCAAGCGAACTTGAGCCACGAGCTACAGCGTGTCCTTGCACAAGCGGTATAGGCTTTGGGATGATGCGTTTCTGCCTGACAGCAACGAAATAATGGCCATAATTCTGCATTCATGTTAAGTTCTATCCAGCTATGACTCTTCTTCTCCACAGTTTGCACTCCCCGTTTGTCCAGCGCTCAGATTGAAAAACTGCTTCCACAAGCACTGCTTCTTTCCTCTGCCAACACATTAAGCTCCTTCACTAATTTCCTCTTTTCTACGGATGTTGCTTTGTTCCAAGTGAGCTCATTGGTGCCAAGATGAAGGTCTCGATGCATTAGTTAATGCGCTAGCTCCAACCTTACTTTAGGGTTAAGGGCAACTATCGATTACTATGATCAACTATTGATTTTCTCAGCAATTATTTGATCAATTACTTTTACAATTAATCAAATAATCAAGAGGCATGCATTACATAAATACATCACATTATGTAGCAATTTATGCTTACTCCTCAACATCAGGGAGTTCACGTTGCACAGGCCTCTATCTACATCTGTTCTATAGCTAATTGCACACTTTGAAGAATACTGTAAATGTGAAAAGGAAGCAATATCCCAGACCTTCAAACCAGTGAACCACATTAATGCTGCTGTTCCCAGATCAAATCCTGCCACAAATCAATTCACCAAGTATAATATCAAGTATAATAGTACCAACCCACTGAATTAAGTTACGTCCTATAAATACCACGACAAGACATACTCATTTATTTCACAACATCCCAGAGAAAACATGATTAATAGTAGCCTGACTAAAAGAAGAAAGTATAGCCTCGCCTTTGTTTGTTTGAAGGCTTTCGTATACGCAGCAGATGCTGAGTGTGTGTGTGTGTGTGTGTGTGTGTGTGTGTGTGTGTGTGTGTGTGTGTGTGTGTGTGTGTGTGTGTGTGTGTGTGTGTGTGTGTACTGAATAGGCCCCTGCCTCTTTCATTCACAAGTTCCTGTTTGAAAGGCCCATGCAGAGCGCGAGCTCCTCGACAAACAATATGTCTAATCACCTCTGGTCTAATTGTGTATCTCATGGGGATACGGAAACATCTCATTGAAAACATCCAGGAGGAGAGAAGGAGGCGCAGGTGTGAAAGGAGACGTAGGGGAAGGGAGGGGAGTTGGCGGAGGCTGTAGGGTAAAAGGGAGATGTTTGTTGTGCAACCCACAGAGACAGAGAGAGAGACTTAACAGTCTTAACATTATGGATTATGGAGCTTAGATATGGATAAATCAATGCTCAGGATATTACTGTGTATAGGCGGCAGGCCTACTAAGGTGACACTTGTTATGTTATTCTGGACAGCAAAAACCCGGAAATAGCAATGTTAATTTATAAAAATCACACCTGTGTGAACTGAGTGGTGTAAGGTCTTATATAGACTGATCAGCTGTGGTCTGACGTAATGTCTGACGTAATGAAATCACACCCGTGTGAACTGGATGACCATAGCAACCATGCTCATTTTTTTGGCACAGACAGACTAACAAAGCCAGTCGTAGGAGTGGTTTACACCACTCAAAAAAAGGAAAAAAAAGTTTATTCTGAGAATGAATAGTGTCATTTTGAGTATCCAGCATCCATCTCAATGAATGGATCAGTACAATAACGTTTCCAGCCATGGTGAGACTACATAGGGTTGTGCTGTTCAACAGATTTGAGAGAACACAGTGTATAAGAGCGGAATCATCAGAAAAGTCAATGGATCAAATTCAAGTCATGTTATTTTACACAGTTCCATAAACACACACATGCAGTAGTGCATGAGAAAGGGATTCACTTATGATACTTCAGTGAAAGTTACATAACATATTTTCAAGAAAGCCAAAGATATACAGCTCCTAATGTCAATAATATGAATAAAAGTGCACAGGTGGTGCAGGGGTAACGTTCCAAACCTCCAGAGGTGCTTCCGGCTTAGCCGGGTGTTCCATCGAACACAATACGCTCTATGCCCAGCAGCCATATTGGAAAGACATTGGGCCTCTTCCTTACTTCCTTCAGGTTACCCTTACGGGCCCATTTGAGAGAGTACAAAAGTACACTCTCAGAGTTACACACCTGTAAGGGGCAATTTGGAACCCCCTCAAGGAACCTTCCCTGTACCACACTTTGAGACGCACTGGTGTAGCAGTAGTGTTTCCATTGAGCCAACATGCACAATATCAGCACCCCGACTCTGTTTGACCAGAATGGAACAGAGCCTTCATTAGAATCATTGGTAACACCTATGAAGGAAGTAAGGAAAAGGCCAAATCATTTCCAACATGCATGGCTGCTGTGCAAAGAGCCTAAGCAATACAGCGCCTCCTGCAGGTTGGCCGTGTCTTCACACCCATTCAGCGGTGATTCACTGCTACATGTTACACCCACAGCTAGCAACGACATGTTTACACAAGTGGTATGTAGTGATTATTGGTTTATCTATTATCCTAGATTACTATTTCTATGCATTGATGTATTTATTACCTTGGGGGAAGCTGTTTTTCCTTGCTTACTGTAAATCACTCTGGATTAAGAGCATCATGCTAAATGCCTAAATTGTAACTCCCTCCCCCAGAACAACCAGTAGAGGTCAGCAGTGACAGGAATTAACATAGTGGGGATTTGACAAACCATGTATTTTTGAGTGGTGCAACCACTAAGGAACAGCTTTGTCCCTATGGGACTATGTGACTATGTTACTATGGGACTATGTTACTATGTTTAGAGTACCAATAGGGGGTGCTGTTGCACCACTCGCTTCAGACTGGTCTGATTTTTGAGTGGTGCAAACCACTCCAACAACCAGCTTTGTCTGTATGTTTGTGTACCTGTACACCTACGTGTCCGTGCACAGGTGAGCATGGTTACCATGGTCACTGACATTACGTCAGACCACAGCTGATCAGGCTATATAAGACCTTGCACCACTCAGTTCACACGGGTGTGATTTTTTAACAAAGGAGTAGGGTTGCGTCTGAGCAAATAAGAAGGAATCAATAATTGATCTCTCCTTAATCACACAAAGCTACAACACAATGGTGGCATCCAGCTGCCTTTTATTAACTTTGCTCACCGAGGCAAACAATAACTGAACTGAGTGGTGCAGGCTGCTCAAAACACCGCTGGCTGGCTGCCAGTGGTATTGCAGCTGTTTGTACTCCAAACAGACAGACAGACAGACAGACAGACAGACAGACAGACAGACAGACAGACAGACAGACAGACAGACAGACATGCCAGTCATTGGAGCGGTTAGGCACTGCTCAAAAACGGAAAAAGTAGCTTTGTAGTGTGATCAATTAGGGCATTCATTTATGAAAAATCACCAAATAATATGGAGATGAGGTTCCTGCCTGACAGCAACGGTATGTAATCTCCATGTTTTTCCGCTTACTGTATTATCTAACCTCATGTACATAGTACTATACTGTACCTGCTTCATGTACATAGTACTATACTGTACCTGCTTCCGCAGTTAAATTAACACTGAGCATTTCACTGTGTGTAGTACTCGATCTGTGTTTCTCAAATTACAGGGGGCAGACAAGGTGAAAGTATTTTACTGTTACTGTATGAGTAAACATTGAGAATTACTTATGATGCTGTATGCTGATCAGAAATGGACTTTGAAAATTAAGGTGTTTAAAATAATTCTGCTCAGAAATCACTACTTAAGTTGAAACTATTTAACAAAATGGCTTATTTGTAATGTAATATTCTTCAAAAAGGTGAGTTATCATTCCGTCAGAGCATCTATGGTACTATGGATTCAGAAATCAGGTAGAGGGAGTGCTGAGTCAAAACTGTTATGCTGGCTCTCGTGTTATAGTCATCTTCAACTGTTTCTTTATTCATTTGTCTATTTTAAATTTTTAATTAGCAAATGTTACCTAGCCAGCATAATGTAGGAGTCACTGGTGAAACGGGAAGGGTGTTCATAAAGATGTTGCCACTGCAGTCGGGTAAATCGGGGTCAACAGCAGCACATTAATAATGATGCCAGTACTGTACCAGATTCAGACACAGAGTGCTTAATAAGGGAAGGAATGATGATTAGGCCATTTATACTGGGTTTGTTGACCACTTTGAATAGTTCATTATCTGTCAGCCTCCAGTCAGCCATAAAGTCAGTCATAAACTTAAATAAATAGCGCAGTACCTGTTATCAGAGTATTTGGTGGCGGCCTGTCTTGGAAAAGATTAGAGATCTCCATGGACAAAAAGTAGGCTACACACAGACAGACAAACAGACAGACAGAGAGAGATTATTGGATTTATGGAGTACAGTTTACTTTTTGACCTGGGTTCCACAGGGTTCTATAATTGGTTCCCTCCTTTTTGAGGGGCGCTAGCCCCTCCTATATACAGGTTTAATGTTTGTTTTAAAAACGGCATTAACAATAAAGATAATTTAATGTTTGTTTTACATCATCATTACTGTACATCACCTAATCATAGCAACATGAGTTAGAATTTCCTCCTCCTTGTTGTAAGATGATAATAGCGCCCCTCACTTCACACAGGTGTGATTTGTTCACTCTACATCACCAACAATAGCTGATCTACAAGTATACAACACAAATGCACACACGCACGCACACGCACACACACACACACACACACACACACACACACACACACACACACACACACACACACACACACACACACACACACACACACACACACACACTCACAGAGAGATAGAGTCTTGTCCTTCATTTAGTTGTGGGAATTGATTGACAATGACAGTTTAAAGATTAGGCTTAATGATGATTGGCAGTAGCAGTGGCATCCTTGACAAGATACTATATGGCCAGTTCTCCATCTGTCCTGTGTCTCTGTATTCTCACTCTGTCTTATTCAGAGAGGACAAAGAGAGGAGACGATTGGACAGACAGACAGACAGACAGACAGACAGACAGACAGACAGACAGACAGACAGACAGACAGACAGACAGACAGACAGACAGACAGACAGACAGACAGACAGACAGACAGACAGACAGACAGACAGACAGACAGACAGACAGACAGACAGACAGACAGGATGGCGGGGGGGATTAGGAAGGGTGATTAGTGCTATCAGACTGAGCCCATCTGTCATATCCCACTTGTTGGTGGTGCTCAGTGGAATAATGACTCATAATGTCTCACACTGCACTCCAAATATGTATTAAACAGCAATACAAGTCAACTTTCACCCCTATCTAACAGCAGTGACTCAGATCATTTACTAGGGCCCTTTCATGCCAAACTCATGGCCAAGAACTTTAGGGCCAACGTCTACAATCTCATGTAATGAATGATTGATTCATTATAATATGAGCAGAGTCAATGTGACACCGTGAGTGCAAAACTATAGTATTGACTTTACCTGAGTTTACGGTTGCATCTTCGTTAATAGAGTTCCTCTGTGTTGTAAACACTAGGATTGGAACAGTATCGAAACCTTTCCCATCCATTAATATATGCATGCTAACTAGTGATTTAGTTTAGCCAAGTACTTTAGCCCACATGTCATTTGTTGGGTGTTGCTATTGTTGGCTATTGTAGCATACACAATCGCTTCCAATAAGTGCTATGCAATGCTGAAATGTATCATTGCATTTGACTTGGTCATGCATGCTTGTTAATACTTATATTATTATATATTTATAATAGATTTACTAGAAACTCTACGATATGCAATATACAATGCACACTACAGAGATGAGAGAGAGAGAGATACTGAGAAAATAAATAGGCACATGATAATACTGCATTCCTTTGAGTTTGTAGCCAATGTTTGCATTTCTCCAGCTCTAATGTGAGTCATTTGTAACCGGCTCTGCCATTGTCAGTTGGATGATGTGCATTGCTATGCACAGTAGCAATGTAGATATTATTAGCCTTTAATGGTCCATATATATTATTTTTGTAAACCAGATATTGAACGAGATGTGTCACGTTACATGGTAACCAGATCATCCCAACACCTAAGAAAGGAGACCTCTCATTAGTCAATAATTATAGAGGAATTTCCTTAATGCCAATTGCTGCAAAACTTTACAACAAACTCATCCTTAATCGTCTTATCCCCCTCGTTGAGCCTCTACTCCGAAACAATCAAAACGGATTTAGACGTGGTAGATCCACTTTGAGTCAAATCCTATGCTTACGTAGGGTTATTGAGGAATCACAGCTATGCAACATCAATCTCGCACTAGTCTTTGTTGATTTCTCAAAGGCTTTTGATTCAGTGGACAGAGCCAAAATGTTTGAAATTCTTAAATGATATGGTATCCCGACAAAATTATCAATACTATAAAAGTTCTAAATACAAATACCTCAGCGATCATCCTTACTCCTGACGGAGAAACACCATCATTCCCCATCCTTGCTGGCATTCTCCATGGTGACACACTTGCGCCGTTTCTATATATTATTGTTGTTGATTATGTTCTTCGTATGTCAGTTGATACTATCAATGATAAGGGCTACCAACTACACCCTAGGAGAAACTCTCTTCATCCTGCTAAATACCTAACCGACACTGACTTCGCTGATGACATCGCGCTTATCAGTCAATCATTGGAATACGCTCAGGTTCTCCTTCAGTCTCTTGAGCAGGCCTCCAACTGTGTTGGTCTTTATCTCAACGAGACGAAAACTGAATACGTAAATATATGCAAATCCAACAATAACCACATTATAAAAACACTTAACAACACTCCTCTGAAACGGGTTGATGACTACAAGTATTCGGGTTCATATATATCTTTTGTTGTACTCTGAGTTTAAATAAAGGTTATGATGATCTTCTTCCCAAAAGGACTTTCAAACTAGGAAGGGTATGGCCTGGTCAGCCTGCAATGACATGCATAAGATCTGGTCATCCCAGCTTAGTAAGATGTTAAAAGTAAAAAAATATTCAGGACGACCGTTGCGCCGATTCTACTCTATGGCTCCGAGACATGGACACCTTCAAAGAAACTAGAGAAACGGTTGGATGGCACCCGCCTTCTAATGAGAGCGCAAAATCTGTCTTGGAAGAGCCACCCATCGACTAATCTAATATACGGCAACCTTCCCCGTGTTTCTTCACTAGTCCAATCCAGAAGATCACAGTTTGCCGGCCACTGCTACAGAGCTGACAATGAGGTTATATCTTCCCTTCTTCTCTGGAGTCCTGCCTCAAAGCAGACCAGAGGTAGAAAACTGTCGTTCCCTGATGTCATCGCTAGGGACACATCAGTAAGCAGGAACTGGGGGTGGCAATGAAGGACCGGGAAGTCTGGCGTGGCATTGTGAAATCCATGATCTCGACCGCGGTCGAAAAATGATGATGATGACATGGTAACATAGTCATTGAGGGAAAATTGGTGCAAAGTTTCAGGCAGTGACATTAAGAAACGTTTGTGCTTCAGTCCCAACAGTGGAAATATATATATTCCCACTGTTGGCACCGAAGCACAAACGTCAAAAGTCAATGACTTTAACCTTATAAGATTATTGTAAGTCCAACCCACAAAGGGAAGAGAGAAGGGGGGAAATAAATCAAATGCTGACAAACTTGCTAGCTACATAATATTTACAAGCCTCAGAAGTACAGTAGGAGAATATATTTTTGGCTGAGCAATAACCAACTGAGAATAGAGCAGGTCATAGAGTATACTGTATGTCTCTCAGCCACTCACTGAGCTGAGCAAACCCATCAAGTGTGATCCTATACTAGAATACTAAACCTGCTCCCACCAGAATACAATAGCCTATACTGGGCTGACATCTCACAGTGAATGTCTTCCTCCAGCTCAACTGAGATACGACTGAACGTCTCTTCTTCCTATAGGTAAAGCCTGATTTATACTTCATGCTGGTGTTGCATGCAGTAAATAGCAGATACAAGCGTTGAGCTTGTAGATCTTCCATTTACTGAGCACAACAGCGGCATGCAGCGGCAATTAAGTCCTGGCCCATGCAGGATATTTCCATTGACAACTCCTTGCTTGCGTCTGTTCCAACTGCCAAGAAGAGCCCCAGGGTGTTGTCCTGGACAGGACAGTCGGCTGTCCTTCAAGGCACACATGGCAAAGGTGAAAATGAAATGTAGGTGTTATTTAGAAAGATGCCAGGTTCATTTATTGACCTGGCGCTAGCCCCTCCTATGTCCAGCTTTGAGGATTTGTGTAAACACAAACATTGTCCTAACACAAACATTGAATGCAATTCATAATGAATGGCCAGTTTCAAGTGTTTGTCCTAACACAAACATTGAATGCCATTGACAATGAATTGCCAGCTTTGAGCGTTTGTCCCAACACACATTGAATGCTATTGACAATGAATGGCCAATTTTGAGTGTTTGTATAAACACAAACATTGCGTAAACACAAACATTGAAGACGAAGGTGAGGACGCAAATTCTGATTGGCCGGAATGAGATTATGTATGATGAGGTCCCTCACTTCACGTGGGTGTGATTTTTTTTAATATTGTACTGCTCAGATAGGCTGATGGTTTCTTACATAATCCTAGTCTTGATTATGCTAGACGTGGTCTTGATCACTATATCTGTCTCTATGCATTTGATGTTGTGTTTACCTTGCTTTATTGCGACCGGAGGTTGCAGATAACTATGAAACCTTGCGTTTTTGTCACCTCACTCACAATCCCCGTCACTCTGACACATCACCTAACTCAAATCCCCGTCGCTCACCCCAGGCAAGCCCCCAGGTCATTGTGACATCAGTCCCCTGGTCTCCCCAGGCAAGCCCCCAGGTGCCCAGGTCATCGTGACATCATCGTGACATCACGTGAAAAGTTCCATACACGGGCATCCCCAGCTGATACCCTAATACAATCCCTGTTATGCCCATATATGGAGATCCCTGACTGTGATCAATATTAAGCCCATATATGGGAATGCCAATATGATCATATTGTGACAGTCTCATGATAACCACTGTGGTTGCCGCAAAGGTCACAGTTAACTATTGAATCATGCATTTCCCGTCAGTCAGTGTATCACTTAAAATCCCCATACATGGGGAAAGCCCCATGGTGCCCAGGTCTCGTGACATCGCATGACATCATCAGGGATGGAGATTCCTGATGTCATATTAAATGCGACCTGCTGCCACAATTAAGCCCATACATGGAGATCCCTGATGTCATCAATATTAGTATATGGATATATATGTCAGAACCTGACATTCCATATGTTGATCGTTCCCCATCCATCCTTCCTTTTTCGATGTCTCCCTTTTGACTGATACCTGTCCATTAAAACTCTAGACGGGCCTGCCCCAAAGTTAATTGTGCAGCCGTGCCCGGCAGCCGGCGAAAACTAGAGTTCTCAATAGGCCAGAAAATTAAGGCCTGGCCCTATACCTGGGCCCTCATCAAACCCTGCATATTCAATACACTGCCCCCGCTGCCACCCTTAGATCTCCATATATGGAGCTGACCTATGTTCTGACATTCCATATCTTGATCTGACCTCATCACACCCTGTACACTCAAGATACGCTCCATATATGGCCAGTGCACGCAACGCTTCTCACCCCCAGGCGTCTTACTGGTACTGTAAGTCGCTTTGGATAAAGAGCGTCTGCTAAATGCCGCGCTAAATTGTAAATTGAAACGGCCACTTGTTCCTGCTGTTGATATACACGTTGTAACATCTGAAGGTCCAGACCCTTCCTCAGCCAGGAGTCTGCCCTGCTATCCAGGCCTGGCTCCAACATCACGTTGTAACATCTGAAGGTCCAGACCCTTCCTCAGCCAGGAGTCTGCCCTGCTATCCAGGCCTCCAACATCACGTTGTAACATCTGAAGGTCCAGACCCTTCCTCAGCCAGGAGTCTGCCCTGCTATCCAGGCCTCCAACATCACGTTGTAACATCTGAAGGTCCAGACCCTTCCTCAGCCAGGAGTCTGCCCTGCTATCCAGGCCTCCAACATCTCCAAGCTTCACTACTGTACCTCCATCCTATACTGGCCTCCTGGCATGCTCCCTTTAAGCCAGTCCAGCATGCCGCCCGCTGCACGCCTGGTCTTCAACTAGCCAACATTATTATTGCCTGCAATAGACTTTTCAGTTATAGTATGTAATAATGTTATATGTACTTTGCAGTAGCAATAGCAGATATATTATGTCTGTAGAATGTGTAGATATAGATTGACAGATAGATAAGATAGGCTATGCTGTATAGATTGGACATGTGCGCGGCCACGCACGCACGCACGCGCACACGCACGGACACACTCACACACGCACACAGGATATAATTAGACCACAATACACTGCCACTGACTGTACAATAGACAACCATCCATGAGCTAACCATAAAAAAGGAACGACACTGTCTAAAAAAACAATGAAAGTATATAAGGCTAAATAGCCATATCTCCTGGTTCTTGTTTTGTCTTGCAGGACATGATGTCTTCTGCATCTCAGATCATTTGGACGCTGTTACTAGTGATGCTGCACAAATGCATGAGAACCAGAGAGAGTGGGTTACGTCATTGAAACACGTTCACGTCAGACGTCATTCTATTTGCAAAAATGCACTCCTCGTTGAGACTGCTATAATATAGCGATGCGGTGATCGAGCCATCTATCTCTCACTGAATGTCCCCCCCATCAAACACACACAAACACACACACGGGGAGGATCTGTGTAAGCTCTAGCCAGGCCTGGCTATATTTGATGTTTTCCACATTAGACTTGAATCGGGTCGGTTGATAGAAACGATCCAGTGCGCAACGGGTTCCTCCAGCCATCACTAGTAGGCTGGCTACATACGCGCACCGAAAACAGCCGATATACAAGCTCACGGTGAGCTTGTAGATCGTCTATTTTCGCCCGCTAGTTACCTCACAAGCCACTCCAACTGTAACCGCAGATGCTCCGCCGTTACAACAGAAACGAACGGTTTAACAATAATCATCAGTCACTGTCCCTGTCGGCCTTTTTGTGGCATGATGCACATCCCATTACCTTTTCAGAAGATGTTCACACGAGCCATTAATCCATGATCGGTTCGATGTTTTGTGTTTTTCGGCCCCCGGTGTTCCGTCCAGTGTCACGTTATTCTTCTCCCAACGTTGTTATACAGGCGCAGGCAGCGCGTATATTATGAGAATAAATAAATGATAAAGGAGGAAGCCAGGGTCGGGAGCAGCACAGTAGCGCCCAGCCCCGTTATGTTCTCTTCAGTGGGATGAGACGACAGACGCGTCTGCTGCTGCCGATTCCATACTGGGGGAAATAAATCGTATAGCCTTCAATCCAATGAAAGCTCAGAGCGAGGCGTGCACAAAGCGTTTTAATAGGGCTAAATTATTATATTATTCCCAGATTCTGTATTTAAAAAATACAGAATATATAAATATTCTGCTCTGTGTGATGATGCTGAGTCCTGATTCCTTTTCTGTATAAAGAGCAGCCTCTCTCTATCTCTCTCTCTCTCTCTCTCTCTCTCTCTCTCTCTGTGTGTCTCGTAATTTCACCCCCCTTTCTCTCATACACACACGCACGCACGCACGCACAGGCAGACCAGTCCCACTTAAAGAGATAGTATAGGCGAGCTCACTGGAATATCAGTTCAGTTGTAACGCATCGCTGTGGGCTATTGAGCATTGAATTGGGCGTCTATTTTAAAGGGAGCTTGAAGTCCGCAGTGCGATCGGAACTGTGGGCTCTCTGTTCTTATGTAACCTGATGGGCACACACTGGTGGTAACTGGCTGGCTGAGCTCTTCACTGCATGTCATTGTCAGCCATATCTAGAATACATAGGTCTGATTTGGAAATCAGTGCAAAACTATAACTGCTCCTCTGATAATTATGTTCAGCAACATCATAATCATGCAGACTGATTTAATTGTTGGTGATAGTTATGATCAGATCAAATACGAAAAACGGATTCATAGCCTACCAGGGGTGTGTGATTCATATAGCCTAGTGATTAGTGAATCTTATTAATGGAATAAAATTGCTTTATTTAGCTTAAAGGGACATTCCACCGCTGGAAGAAGCTGCAGTCACTCAGTGTCAGTGTTAATATAATTTGTAGTAGATAACAGTAGGCTAGTGCAATTTGAAATATGCACCCTATGGCCAGAAGAATAATGAAGTCTGTGTGTTTGACTATATAGGGTGTGACTGGATTGTTGAATTCATACAATGACCATAATGCTTTGCTGTACTGCCCCTCCTTGTGGAGAGGGGGGAGGCTGCGTGGAGGTGTGACTTGTAGTCCAGAAAGGAAGTGAGACCACATTTACATGGTCATGAACACGGCGCCATGACTAAAATATCTAAAAACACATATTACACATAAAACCCCCAGGAAAGTGTTTCTTTTGTGTCCTACACATGACATAAAATAGACAATATGCCTATTTGCTCAGACACTATGACGTAAAATTGTCCATTCATTGTCAATGGGAATTTAATGTCGGACAAAAATAGACACTAAGTCGATTTGCTCAGTAAATTCTCCATTCATTGTCAATGGAAATTTAATGTTTGTGTAAGACGAAGATCTACACTAATAGCTGACTAGAAAAGTCGCAATTTTGTAAAATTGCAAAGTGTGGTTGCCGCAGTCGCTTACATAGGCCCCTCCCACAGAGATTGTCAGCCAATTACTGTACAAATTCTGTAACGCTTGAATAATTGGTCTTTTGACCCTTTGCTACAACCTTTGTCCAATTTTCCTTGACTCCTTGACTCTCTTGAATAGTTTGGTCTTCTGCCCCTGCAAGGGAATTCATGGCTTTATAAACGATTGTAAAACATAGATTGGTTACGTAAGCAACAACAACAGCCAATTAGCTACTACAAACTTTATGCAAAGCTCGGCCAATCACATCGGAAGTTAGGTAGGTTACTCCAGAAGAATAATAATAAAGTGTGACAATAACTATAGTCTGGCAACCACACTAATAATACATAAATATAGGAGGGGCTAGCGCCCCTCAAAAATCACACCCGTGTGAAGTGAGGGGCGCTCTTATCATCGTACATCATCAGCGTCCTCAGCTTCGTCTTCAATGTTTGTGTTCAAACACTCAAAATTGTCCATTCATTGTAAATGACATTTAATGTTTGTGTAGTAGACACTGTCTACTAGACAGTAGGACAAAGTTTGTGTTTGCACACACACTAAAAGCTGGACATAGAGGCGATAGCGCCCCTCAAAAATAAATAATCTGTACATTGAAACTATACCAGGATGCCAGGTCAACAATGACCCTGCCATCTGTCTATAACATGCTATCTAAATTATATTTTAACCTATGTATAATTCTAAGTGCAATGGGGAGTTTGTTCCACAGTTTGGGAGCCAGAAGGGATTAGAGTCTAAGGCCCGGATCCAGGGAAGGTTGGGAACCACTGGTCTACACATAATGTGCTGGTGGTGTGTAGGCAGTTCATCTGTGTCTTCATGTGTTGCTTCCTATAAAGCCCTCGGGGGAGATTGCAGGGCCACACGGTACCACTGTTACCCATTATGGCTCATCATCAGTTATGTAATCACTCCTCAACCAGGCTTCTTCTTCTTCTTCTCGCTCCGTCTGCTGCCAGATCACGTCAGTCAAGCTCCTACTAAAAAGCAAATGTATCAGTGGCAATAAAGATGTTCCTGATCCTGAGATGGAGAGGAAGGCATGAGGGCTTCTTGTGATGATAGCTGTGAACGCAGGGAGGTTGTGGCCTATACGCACACACACAAATACACAGGCAGATAGGCCTACAACATTTGTAGTGAGGTGGCTTGTAGTTTTTCTTACATTTGTTTTGAAATACACATTCTTGGTATTTTGTATGTCTTCCTTTTTTTGTTTTAGTTCTCTCACTTCATGTCAGGCATACTAATTTGCCAGTGCACGCAATATGCTACACAGTATATTAAGCTTGACTTGGCTTCACTTGAATGGCAAGTCCAGCAGAGAGCTTGAGTGGCTGTCCCAGGCGAAGCTTTGTTCGGAAAAACTAAAGGCGTCCGCCCGCTGTCAGGGGAAAGGGGGAATATGTCCAAAGGCACGACAGGGCTTATGATTACAGAAGGAAGAGCTGAATCCATCAAGAAAGCTGCAGTCTGTTGGCACTGATTATTTTCCAGTGGTGGAAAAAAGCACTCACATGTTAAGTAAAAGTATCAATACTGCAATGCAGAAGTAAAAGTCCGGAATTAAAAATGTACTTAAGTAAAAGAACAAAAGGACCGAATGTAGTACTTATTATGCAGAATGTCCGACTTCAAGTTTTCAAATGAATACAAATCTTTTGAAAGTAGCAGATCTACAAGCTCAAAATGCGACCTAGACTAGAGTGACTCCGTAACGGGCCATTTGGTTACATTTGTACTCTCTCAGAGTTAAATTAACAGTGAGGATGTTGTTGTGTACACAGTATGGTGCTCTTTGCCTTTATTAAAACACATGCACCCTTGTGTCCCTATTGGGTGAACATCTGGTGAACTTGTAGATTGGTTGGCGAACAGAGTAGTGTAGAGGAGGGGGGAAGAAAAGGAGCAGGCCAAGAATAGAGACCTGGGGTACTCCTTCAAAGAAGTAGGGTGTGTAAGGGGTTAATGCACTTCTAATCTGTGCACAATTTGAGCTATTATTGTACTTGTTCCTTCAAGTGGCTTCACCTTTCCATCTATTTATACAGTTTATATATTTGGGCTTCTGGCAGCCGTCTTTTCTCTCCCTGTTTATTAGAGCTCGGCTATCATATAAGTATTAGAGAGCCTGATATGGTATTGTACTGCACCTTAGAGCATATACAACCCTTACTGGTTCACTCAGAGTTAAATTAACACTCAGGATGTTTACTGCACGAAGTTCTATTCCGGACATCATCCCAGATGCACAAAACCTTCTGCTTCTACAGCACTTGTTATGCATCTGCCCAGGGCACACGCACGCACGTGTACACACACACACACACACACACACACACACACACACACACACACACACACACACACACACACACACACACACACACACACACACACACACACACACACACACACACACACACAGAAGCCGCCTCTGACTCTCCTCATCTGTTTCTCTGTATCTCAATGTGTCTTTCCAAAGATCCAGGGAGCGTGTTTTCTATTTATAGAGGCCTAGCCGCCTGTTCAGACTCCCACCCCCTCTCGACACATGCACACACGCACACACACACACACGCGCATCCGGACGTGCACACATACACAGACACACAAAGCATCCACGAACAGCCCACATGGAGGCACAAAAACACATGCATGAGGCATCGCGTGCATGAACAGATACACACAAAGATGCATTAATATTCACGTTCTCTGAATGTGTACCCAGAAACACGCACGCACGCACGCACGCACGCACGCACGCACGCACGCACGCACGCACGCACGCACGCACGCACGCACACACACACACACACACACAGAGAGAGAGAGATAAAAGTGCAGATGAAGGAACCCACACAAAAGAACCCAAAAGAGGGCTTCCAATTTTAGACTCTGAGAATTAAAGGAACACTCTGCGTTTCAGTGTGCACTCGCTCATACATTTTCACACAAACAACATGCATGAAATTTAGAGACAGGGCACACAAAGGAGCGCTTGTAAACAACCCACATATATGTACGTACGGGTACGTATGGGTACACATGCAAACACATGCATAGAATGCCTATAGTGCAAGGAAGAGAACTGACATAATAGAGGATAACTCATGAAGCCAAATTGTGTACACAGACTACACACGCACTCTGGCACGCACTCTGGCACGCACGCACGCACGCACGCACGCACGCACGCACGCACGCACGCACGCACGCACGCACGCACGCACGCACGCACGCACGCACTCAATCAGTACAATTGTCAGTGTCAGTTTATCTCAACAGTTACAGGTAGGCCTGTCACAACCATTACATACTCGTCTAATTGCAATTATTTGAGATAATGGAAATTCTTTTGCATAGTCACAATTAGGGGTGCACGAATCACGATTATGAAATCATGGCCGATATCCGATCTCCGACTATTTGCAGGGTCATTTCTGCTACAGTATATGCTGCCTTCAAACATTAGAAATACACAAAAGTGTTGTGCCTGAGCTGTTTTTCTTTTCTTTTTCTTTTTTCTTTTTCGTTTGTTGTCCTTACATTTGTTAAAACCAATAAATATACTTTATAAAAAAAAAGAAATACACAAAACAAAAGCGACAGAGCCATTGATGGCCACATTATTATTGCGTCATCAACATCTGTGAAAACAATCGGATTATTTTGAGACCGATCCGATAGCGATATGGCATTTTTATGGCCGATATGGCCTATTTGGATGCTACTGATTATATTGTACATCACTAGTCATAGTCGTTTCCATACAATTAATCATCAACTGTGAATGAATTCAAGGCGTGTATAATTTATAGAAAATTACTACTGAACTACTGCTTTACCCAATACCCTATAGTGCCCGGGGTACCTCAGGGTGCAATATTTGTTCGACTCCTTTCCCCCCTCCTCTACATCAAATCTCTTCACCGGAAATAGCCGTATAGTAGGCTATTTTCAGTGAATGCCTTCCCCCAAATAGGGACGCTACCCTAGAGTGGTTAAATGAAAACTCAGTATTTTACAGAGCACAGGGAGAAACCATATCCGTACAGAGGTACAGTAGTGTGTGTGTGTGTGTGTGTGTGTGTGTGTGTGTGTGTGTGTGTGTGTGTGTGTGTGTGTGTGTGCATGTGTGTGTGTGCGTGCGTGCGTGCGTGCGCACAGTGGAGACACCCCCCTTCATCAATAATTCAGATAGTTTTAGTGAAGGCGGGGGAGCGTCCCCTGTGATGGATATGGCTGGGGGGGAGGGGGCACACACACACACACACACACACACACACACACACACACACACACACACACACACACACACACACACACACACACACACACACACACACACACACACACACACACACACACACACACACACACCCGTAAAAAGCCTTGTCTAAATTTGGGCGTCGTCAAAAATATCCGATTTTTAAGGGAGGAAATGTGACCCAGAAAACTGGTATTTTCGGTGAGGTAGAGTATATAAATTATGCTTTAGAACCTCTGTTTAATGTGCTTTCTTATACTATGATCTCGAAATGCCGTGTGAAGCGACGTATTTTTGAGCTTGTAGATCTGCTACTTTTGCCGTTTGTTTTATTTTAATCCTGAAAAGTAACAGTTTTGGACATATGAGGTTGCCACCCGACAGGGACGATGTGTTTATGTTCACACACCCTTTAATGGTAGTGCAATAAATCAACGTTTTACTTTACTGTGTGTTAAGTTAGAAAGAACACATTTTAAACTACAGTTGAACGTTGAACAGGGTTTTTATCTTTCGAAACTTTTATTCCATAATTTTGTAACCCATTTTTCACCCGGTGCCAATGCCTAAACTGTAATCCTGGGCGCTTCTCTCCCTCTGCCAACCTGGGGAGAGCCCCGAACTGAGCTCATGCTTCCTTCAATGCATTAGCAGTGAGCAGGCCGCTTCTGATCACCTGACAGGAAGGAGTTTCCCCAGTAGGACATAGTGCGTGGAAGGAACACGTTATTCCAACCAGTTCCTTTCCACTCCATCAGTTTAGAGACCAGGATTACTGCATGTGTTTTGTGAGGGTACCTATACCTACCCTATAGGGGACACAGGAAGAACATGCAAACTCCACACAGAAAGGCCCTTTTGCCTGGAGGAGAGGACACGCCCCCAGCGCCCTCCGAATCCGGGACCTTCTAGCCATGTGGCAACAGCGCTATATGCCGACTGCGCCACCGTGCCCTTTTCTACACCAAATATCTCCCCAGAAAATAGATGCACGTCACGTTGCAACACGTTGTGATTATATAGATCCAGATTTTTCCCAGAATGTGATTATGGTATGCTCATTCATGAAGTAGATGATGTTTCTGATAATATAGATAGGATAAAACAGAATGTGATTATGGTATGCTCATTCATGAAGTAGATGATGTTTCTGATAATATAGATAGGATAAAACAAAATTAGATGAGATAATTAAGTAAGTAATATAAGAAATGGAAGTCTGCACACTGTAACTTTGTAAAGCTCCCAGACAAGGCTTTTTTTTCCTTTTTTTAGATTAACGTTTCAACACAGAGTCTTCATCAGAATAAATAAGTAAGTATCCTGCCGAGCCATGTGGCCCATAGGTCAGAAGCCTATCTCCAGTTTCCGTAGTGTGTGAGGCATGGCATGTGTACAAGTATAATAGTTGACACTACTTTGTGGTATTTGTCACAGTGTAACTATTTGAATGGACAGTGAAAAATGAGGTATCTGCATATAGTCACAGGAGCAGTGGGCGCTAGGGGGGCAGCGAGCACCCTCGGGAGCAGTTAGGTGTCTTGCTCAGGGACGACACTTCGATAGATTGCTGAAGCCGGGAATCAAACCTGAGGCATTTTATTTCTCGGCAGGCGGGTTTTCTAACCATTCAGCTATGGCCGCCTCCTGTACATGACACTAGTATGTCACAGGGACTTACCCCCAATCCATACCCTTGATGCTGAGTGCCAAGCAGGGACGCATTTTCATAGTCTTTGGGACGACTCGGCCGGGGATTGAACCGTGAACCGTGACCTCCCAATCTCAGGGCGGACACTATAAACAGAAGGCCACTCTGAGCTGGTTTTAAGAGATAAATAGATCCAACTTCATGTCTCTCCTGGGACCGTGGGCCACTAGAGCAACAGCCGTAAAAGGCCAAAACACTACTGTATTTGTAAAACTATAGTCTCATTCACAGGAGAATGGAGTGCCGTGATTCTTTTCCACCCTAAAACATGGTCATCACTGGGTATTAATATTATAGAAGGAGGAAGAATCTTTTCAAAAAAGTGTACAGTATTTGTTAAAATGTTTTTTTCCCCTAATTGGCACGTTTGACTGTCAAGGTTTCAGACTCTGAAGAAATCCTAAATACAAAAGAAAGTCATTATTGCACTTAACAACCACACCATGGGGTCTAATGAGGTACTGTCACCTCATAAAAACATGAAACACTAGAGAGAAAACAATCAGGGCACTCCATCTTTAAAGTATATTTTGATGCAGATACTTTTGTAGGCCTACTTTTATTCAAATAAATGTTTGAACACAGGACTTGTTACCATTTCTACATTGTGGTATTACTTAAAGGGAGAGTTCACCCCCAAAATGACTTTTTTTCTATCGATTACGCAATATGGAGACTTGAATTCATGGATATATATTTTTTTGTTTTTGTCGCATTCCTGAGGCAATAATATGATGACCAGTAGTGGTTCCCTATGGAGACACAAAGGAGACTCTTTGTGTCTATCCATGAATATCCATGAAGTCAAGTCTCCATGGGATCAGTAATCGATAGAATGTTTTTTATTTTATTTGCTGAACTATCCCTTTAATAAAAAAACAAATACAATCCAAGTACGACCACTGGGAAGTAGAGCTTCATATAGGATCAAAGAGGAACCCCCACGACCCCCCCAGTATGCATGGTGGTGTACTGTATTCAACTCTCTCTCTCTGTGTGTGTGTGTGTGTGTGTGTGTGTGTGTGTGTGTGTGTGTGTGTGTGTGTGTGTGTGTGTGTGTGTGTGTGTGTGTGCTGGTGGCGGCTGGGGCCTCTCTGTGCCATTCTGTGTCAGGCACCCCCCGGTGACGTCAGCAGAATCATTCATGCCCACACATACACACACACACACACCCACACCCACACCCACACCCACACACACACACACACACACACACACACACACACACACACACACACACACACACACACACACACACACACACACAGGGTTGTTAGGGTCCCTTTGGTTCCATTTGTACACTCTCAGAGTTAAATTAACATCGATTTTACAATATAAATTGGGGGTCCCAGAGATAGAAATGACATTAAATGGTGGTCCGTAGACTAATGCATGTCAAACTGGGGGTCCTTGAAATTAAACGTGTTGAGAATCACTGCTAGAGCCGTAAAAATCTTCTCTTATGGGGGTCCCTGGTAAATCTTTTCAAATGGGGGTCCGTGGGCCAATTAGTGTCAATTTGGGGGTCCTTGACATGAAGAAGTTTGGGAACCACGTCATAATATATGACGCTAGTATTTTCTTTTCTAAGTGAAAGTGGTTAGGTGTGTGTGGGTTCTATGAATACTGAACATATACAAAATATGAACAAGGCCTTGTGACTATAAAATAATAATTACACTGGATCAATTGGAACACGTGTTTTTCCTTAAAAGTAACAGTTTTGGACATACAAGGTTCCCACCCGACAGCAGCGATGTATTGTCCTGATAGGCGCGCATTCTTATCAGACCTTATGCCGTGACATGATTCTAAAACGTCGTATCCATTAGCACATAATAACCTACAATATAATATTAACGTGCTTCTAATTGGAACATTAGAAAAGATTGTCCTGAGATTATCAGAGGATTACTGAACGAGGCAGTATAAACTGAGTGAGATATAATACATGCATATATTAAATACATACATGCATTAAGCAGCATTATAAATGCGGAAACACAGTGTTAGCAGCACGTGGACAGATTAACCACTTGAGTCCCGAGACCAGTTTCTACAGATGTCTTCTAAATCATGATAGTTTTCTCAGTGGTTCTCAAAATATTTAATGTCAAGGACCGCAAGGAATTGGCCGCCGACCCCCATGCCCCATCTGAAAAGGTTTTGTACCAGGGGTATACTGTATTTAAAAATACAGTATATTTTCAAAGACTGTGCCACATTTTCATGATTTAAAAAAAAAATAGTAGATCTACAAGCTCGTAGCGCGGCACCGATGGGTTAACCACTTGAACCCTAGCAGTACCAATACTGGGGGGAGTGTTCGCCAGATACAGACGATCTACAAGCGTGTGAGCTCGTAGATCTGCTATTTGTGGGAAAGAGACAGTGGTGTAAAGTAACCAAATACATTTACTCAAGTACTGTACTCAAGTGCAATTTTGAAGTACTTTTCCAATTTTCAATACTTCTACTCGACTACATCTCAGAGGAAAATATTGTACTTTTTTTCGTATTAATATTACAAAACATACACTAACCACTTCAGACCTATAGTCTGTATATATAACTTGCAAATCTACACACTCACAATGCGTCGCAAAGCTTGAGCTTGTAGATATGCTATTTCCAAAATGATTTTACTTTTGGTACTTTAAGTACATTTTGAACACCAAACTTGTAACTGACTATTTCTACAATAGGGTATTGCTACTTTTACTTAGGTAAAAAAATGTGAGTGCTTCTTCCGTCACTGCAAATAGAGGGTATGCGCATGCTTAAAGTGAATGGCACATCGAGTGGCAAATCGAGTGGCAAAGCAACATGCAAAGTGAGTTTAACATTGTTTAACGTTGTTTAATGCAATCAGTTGGACTTTTCAGTTTGAATGTATGGGCTGTCAAGGCCAGAAAGTATTTTTTTTTTGCCACTCCGTAGGCATTGCTGCATAACTTCCGGGTTTGATGATGATGTCACGCGCATACCCTCTTTTCCCTTTTACCTCCTTTATGATGAATTCCTGTTCTGTCCTTTGTCTATATAGAAGTGTCTATTTGTACGTCTCTAAATGTTTTTGATGATTTGAACATGGTGGACCCTATTGGAAACAAGTGTAATGCTTAATTGGGTCGTCCACTCACAGTTAACAGCCTTTGTATTGAGTTTGTGCTTGAAATGTACTGTAATTCTGCAAACTGTTAATACATTTTTCAATCAATCAATCAATCTATAGATTAGTCTAGAAGGAAGCAAGAACAGAAAACAGAGACAACTCAGGTCAGTTTTTACAAAGTACAGAGGTGTTTATGCGGCTGAGTTTCTGTATAAACTGTATAAAGTGGGTTTCCACACAGATAGCACAAGTTACATCATATGCCAACGCTTTAAGTTAAAATAGATTTGGACCATTATGATAGATAATGACTGCTTTCTACACACAGTGCTCAGCCACAGCGCTTGTCCGTATTTTTTGTGTGCACTCCTGGAGTTATAACCACTTATAGACCTATTTTTATACGTCGTTGTACAATGGTGCATGTTGTGCAAAACAAAAGAGGGAAAAAAGCACAAATATCCAGTTTACAAGCTCAGAATGTGTCGTAGCGAGCTTGTAGATTTGCAATGTTTCCGCAATCTTTGAATTTTCACCCCAAAATAGAAACACCCGTTTGGAAAGTGGTCAAATTAACACTAATTATTTCACCGTGCCACTAATTTATATCTCAGCTGTTGAACACACTGAAGAAGGGATTTATAGGGTCACACATACAACCTATATTTCTTAGCGGAACAGGCCTGACTAACAACTACTACTTACCAGAGCCATAGAGTACTGACAACTCTGTTCACTTCATGGGGCCAGTCCAATGGCGGCTTTTCTACATAGACTTCTATTGGCGAAGAGCATAGAGAATAGGGACAAGTCTTTGCGCGGAAGTTGGCAGAAATGCATTGTACTCAGGCAACAGCCCAGCTTTAATGATCTTAAATCCCTTTAGTTTAGATTGTTTTTAGTAAGAATACAACATAAACATTACAGAGACTTTAGTTGTCACTGTACAATACTTTAAAACAGTTGGCATGTTGCACCCATGCCTAAAATTGCTCTTATTTGCGCCGCCCTCGTTGAAAACAATGTATTTCAAACTCCAGCTTGTCCCAGTTCAGGCTGCATGAACAGTGCTCGAGCGCTCAGTTTTCTGCCCCCTCAATGTCGCAACTCTGACTCATACTCTATGGCTCTGCTACTTACTTGGTCTGCTCTTGCTTCCTTCTACACCTAAATCTCTTTGCCAGAAATAGCCGATCTACAAGCTACTGTACTGGTGTAACCCAAGAAGCTACAGTACATTCAAAACATTGCAATTTACTCGCTTTGAAGTTCAACCATCACTGCTGGTGACACACGCAGTCACGCACCATAGCGATGAATGACACACACACACACACACACACACACACACACACACACACACACACACACACACACACACACACACACACACACACACACACACACACACACACACACACACACACACACACACACACACACACACACACACACACACACACACACACACACACACACACTTGTGTACTGACACACAAGGACACGCACTGCAGTGCAGATGACTCAGCCACCAGTGTTACCATGGAAACCTTGCCTCTTTTGCAATCAGTCTCTTAGTAACTGTGTGGTTGCCAAGGAAGGACCACGTGAGCGTGTGAGTGTGCGACTGTGTGCACATGTGTGCGCGTGCACGTGTGTGTGCTATTAGATTGCTTTGGCTATTGAAGTAACTGACCATTACATTGATCACATGCTGGCATCAGATCAACCCGTTAAAGGCGGGATGGGAGGTTGACTGGCACACTGGCATAAGTGTCAGAGAGAGGATTTTTGATTTAAAAAAAAAAAAGAATTGTCAACTTGATGAAGTCCCCTCACACCTGTATGTAAATTACATTCTGCTCATAATTCTACATTCATTCAAACTCCGAACTCTGACTGCGGAGGGAGTCTGGGAGATAAAATAACTCTGACTGCGGAGGGAGTCTGGGAGATAAAATAACTCTGACTGCGGAGGGAGTCTGGGAGATAAAATAACTCTGACTGCGGAGGGAGTCTGGGAGATAAAATAACTCTGACTGCGGAGGGAGTCTGGGAGATAAAATAACTCTGACTGCGGAGGGAGTCTGGGAGATAAAATAACTCTGACTGCGGAGGGAGTCTGGGAGATAAAATAACTCTGACTGCGGAGGGAGTCTGGGAGATAAAATAACTCTGACTGCGGAGGGAGTCTGGGAGATAAAATAACTCTGACTGCGGAGGGAGTCTGGGAGATAAAATAACTCTGACTGCGGAGGGAGTCTGGGAGATAAAATAACTCTGACTGCGGAGGGAGTCTGGGAGATAAAATAACTCTGACTGCGGAGGGAGTCTGGGAGATAAAATAACTCTGACTGCGGAGGGAGTCTGGGCGATAAAATAACTCTGACTGCGGAGGGAGTCTGGGAGATAAAATAACTCTGACTGCGGAGGGAGTCTGGGAGATAAAATAACTCTGACTGCGGAGGGAGTCTGGGAGATAAAATAACTCTGACTGCGGAGGGAGTCTGGGCGATAAAATAACTCTGACTGCGGAGGGAGTCTGGGAGATAAAATAACTCTGACTGCGGAGGGAGTCTGGGAGATAAAATAACTCTGACTGCGGAGGGAGTCTGGGAGATAAAATAACTCTGACTGCGGAGGGAGTCTGGGAGATAAAATAACTCAACGTTGTGAATTGTTGAAGAAAATAAAAACACTTTTTAACACAATTATTCCACGATTCATTTATTACGTATTAATTATAAATGAATAGAATTATCAATTATATCTAACAGGTCTGTGACATTTCAACTGTAATTCTCTGTTCTGAGAATAATACATATGGAAGAAAAGAAAAATCAATATCCATAAAGTATAGGCTAATGTTTACAACATAACAAGACAAATGGTAATGAGGTGCATATGAATACAAGAGAACAAAATATTAAATAGAATATTAACCTGCCACTATACTGTTATGATGCATAGCAACAATAGCTGATCTACAAGCTAAAAATAGGGACGTCTTGTTGGATGCGGTTAACAAATAATACAAAATCTTCCCAAAATGTTTTACACATAAAATAAACATGATTAAATGACCACTTCACCACTTTTCACTATCTTCATTTAATTGGTCCTCACTAATGATCATGATAAAATGCCACCATTATTTTCTACTCGGTCTGTGTCTCATGGGAGGGCTGTGAGCAGTTCAGAAACCCGTCCACCAGTGACATCATCGATGGGGAATCCAAGCCAATATAAACTGCAGGCTTTCTATTCCTTGAAAAGTTGCAATGCGTTAATGGAAGCCATCGTTCTCACGATTATACAAATCTAAATATTTAAAAAAAAAAAAAAAAATCTGCCTAACGATGATGTCACTGGTGGACGGGTTTCTGAACTGCCCACAGCCCTCCTATGAGACACAGACTGAGTAGAAAGAAAATGGTGGTAATTTATCATGAACATTAGTGAGGACCAATTAGATGAAGGAACCACACTACTGGTCTCTAAGATCAAATTGTCTTTTCTTTTTCCAAGTAAAACAAACGTTTTAGATCTAGTTGAGGTCACACAACTCGGCAGTGACACGCTCCATGCTAAATGCTGAATAAATGAAATGCAACATGGAGGTTGTGAGTGAATGTGGCATGTGCTGTGTGGAGGAGAGTCATGGTGTCAGACTCAGACACAGGTAGAAGGACAGGGTACCTGCACTGTAGTCGAGGTACACTCCTATTCTGCAGTTCTCATAAAGTTTGATGTCAGTTTTAATGCATCTGTGATAGAAAAAATGATATGGATCCATTGGATTGGTACATTGTAAAGCCCACGATTTATCATTGAATCCAAATGCACATTCATCACCATACCCTGTTCTGCTGATATCTTTATATGCGACTGCTATCAATACACCGTCTCCACTCCACTTTACCTCCCAGTACCAGCGTCCAGTCAGAGTCTCTTTACTCAGAACCTGACCTACTCCAGTGAATCGCTCTGGGTGATCAGGGTATGAGTGTGGTTTGTTACCACTTAATGTTACTTTTCTGTTCCCTTTAGACAGAGACAGGAGTCGATGAGCTGTGTTTGGATCCAGTGTGATTGGACGTGCATATTGTAATAACTCAGCTCTGGTCTTGGGTTCTGATGGTGTTGAGAGTAAAACATCCACTCTGTTTACTGTGTCTGAGACGTTTGTCCCTTCCTCTGTAAGAATGTCCTCTAGTTTGTCTCTCAAGATGGTGTCACTGTCCTCCACTGCGCTGTCAGCACAGTGGTTGATGGACTCCACCTCCTGGTGAAGCACACTCACGTCTTCTGCTGCAGCCGAGATCGTATGGTGACCTTTGTGTTCTTTGGAGGTGAGTGTCACAGTAAGAGACCAGACACTGAAGACAAGTCTTCACAGCTTTCAGTCTGCTCCCAGTGCAGACATCACAGGCCACATCTCCAGGTCCAGTGTAGCACTGATCATGAGGAACATCTCAGCCAACATGGCATTTTGCTGATCCTGATCCAGTTGAACTCCCTGTTGTGCCATTTTAGTCAGTCAGTCAGTCTTTCTGTCTGATTGAGTTTAGTAGTTTGGTTTAATAATTCATTTCCTGGGAGATCACATGATATGACAGATCATTTCTGGTTGGTTCAGAGGTCACATGAGATGAAAGCACATTTCTGGTTGGTTCCTCATAGGTCACATGAGAAGAGAAATCCTTTGATTGGTTCGTAAAGACAAGCCACACTGAACCTTGTCCCTTGCATTATTGGGCTGATAAGAAAAGGCATGGCAGGAATCTGATGACACAGGTGAGGTTCAATGTTAAAGGTTCTGCAGAGAGAGAGAGAAATCTGATTTGTCTGTTGTCTTGTTTGTTTTTGTAGTATTTTCTTAAGTTAGATTTTTGAGGTAATAATAATAGCGCTTTTCTAAAAGTACCCAAAGTTGCTTTACACAGGGAAAGGAATGAACCACCTTTAATAGTACTGGGAAGCCATTATGGGTCGTGTTCATACTTCATCAATATGTGGGGTGTTGCAATGTAAGTTTCTTCACCGTCAGTTTAGCCAGGATTTACTGATGACCCTCACCCGTGATAGATTTACTGATGACCCTCACCTGTGATAGATTTACTGATGACCCTCACCCGTGATAGATTTACTGATGACCCTCACCTGTGATAGATTTACTGATGACCCTCACCTGTGATAGATTTACTGATGACCCTCACCCGTGATAGATTCTGATGACCCTCACCCGTGATAGATTTACTGGTGACCCTCACCTGTGATAGATTTACTGATGACCCTCACCTGTGATAGATTTACTGATGACCCTCACCTGTGATAGATTTACTGATGACCCTCACCTGTGATAGATTTACTGATGACCCTCACCCGTGATAGATTCTGATGACCCTCACCCGTGATAGATTTACTGGTGACCCTCACCTGTGATAGATTTACTGATGACCCTCACCCGTGATAGATTTACTGATGACCCTCACCCGTGATAGATTTACTGATGACCCTCACCCGTGATAGATTTACTGATGACCCTCACCTGTGATAGATTTACTGATGACCCTCACCTGTGATAGATTTACTGATGACCCTCACCCGTGATAGATTCTGATGACCCTCACCCGTGATAGATTTACTGGTGACCCTCACCTGTGATAGATTTACTGATGACCCTCACCCGTGATAGATTTACTGATGACCCTCCCCCGTGATAGATTTACTGATGACCCTCACCTGTGATAGACTCCACCAGGCTCCAGCTAATCTTGTAATATACAGTATGTTTTGGACCTGTCCTTTCTATCATCTATATTTTACACTATTTCGGATGTCTTACGGTTGCCCATAGATCCATCCCCTATTTGCCATTCCTGAGACAAGTTCCAGACCCCGGCGAGCCACCCCGCGTCCGAAACGGTAGAGAAATGACAGTTACCATGTGGGGGTCCCTCTACCGTACCCTCTACTGTACTGTACTGTCACTGTACTGTACTGGCACACCCGAAATCATCATATATACAGTTAATGTGTGTGTGTGTGTGTGTGTGTGTGTGTGTGTGTGTGTGTTGCGCACAGGTGGGGAAAAACAACCATGCTGTTTTCGTGCTCAGACACAGTCAGCCAGCCACCCACCCACCCAGCCACCCACACACATAGCTTCGTAAGGGAGTGGTTGCACCACTCAAAAAACGTCTCAAACGTCTATAACGCGTGGCAGACTTTTCTATCGTTGACAATCTTGCGCTTGTGTCCCCAACTGAACCCGATTGAGTCTGTAACCTATGTATATGACAGTAGTCATTCTGTGTAATAACCCCTTGGTGTATTACCTGCTTATCACTTCAGTACTGTATGTACTGTATGATTGCTTTCTAGACCAAGAGTATCTTAACTGAGTGTGTTTAGAAATGTCCTTAGGATGTCCTGTTGATTTGCTTCGGTATACAGTATGCCTATATGACCTAAGTGTAAAGCATCCCAGAAAATTCAATAAAACAGAACGTTTAAAAAAAGGCCTGCCTGGTGTTGAAACTCTGTTCTACCACCTTCGCTCATCCAAGAGGCAATACCCGCTTGATATTGCGTGTACGAGCTTAACAACTTTTAGGTGGCCTACACCTACACCCAACACTAATGACTAAATCTCCAAATGGAATAGTATAGTTAGTACCTATATCTTGTAGAACCATTTGTACATCATCAGAGTATAAAATACAGCGGCCTGTCTGTCTGTGTCTCTCTGTCTCTCTCTCTGTGTCTATGTCTCTCTCCTCTCTCTCTTCTCTCTCAACCCCTCCCCGCCCTCACCTTGATTCCCTCCCTCAGTCCCTTCGCCTCCCTCCCTCTTCACATGCTCCTTTCACATTGTGTGTCTCACACACAATGTACACATGCATCATGCTATACTACTATGCTACTGTAGCAGCAGAGCAGGCAGGCTGACTAAACCCACAGGTTTGAATGAACACGCTATAAGCACTAGCTAATAGGCTGTGGGCTAGCCCACCCACGCCAGCCAGCAGGCTCCTCCCCCTCACACAGAAACCCCTCCATCCGGCTGCATTGACGTCAGACGTGACGCACGTGGGCCTGGAGTGGCCAGCTACATCAAAGGCCTGTATGTGCAGGCCTAAAAAAAAGAGGTATTTTTAGCTGGCATGAGGGAGAGAAAAGAGAAGGAATGGGAGCAGGGGGAGAGGGCAGGGACGGGGGTGAAAGGCCTTTGTTTGGGGGCCTCTGAATGAACACGCTGAAACGCATGCACAATAAAACCCTCAGTGAGAATGTGACGCCGCTGAGCGAGCGCAAAATGTAACCGAACGGAGCACTTGGGAGATACAAATGGAAAAATGGACACAGTCCCCATGTGGTGGAAAAAGTACTCAATGTATTTTACAACTGAAGTAAAAGTATCAATACTGCAATGTAGAAATACTTTTACATACTTACAATAAAGGCTGGATTTCAAAATTTAAATGAGTAAAATTACAAAAGTATTGGTATCAAAATGCAAAATGTTCTTAAAGTACCAAAAGTACAAGTACTCATAATGCAGAATGTCCCTGAACTCAAGCTTTTTCAAAAATGTAAAAAGAAATAGTAGATATACCAGCTTGCAGCGCGGCACAGAGTGATGCACTGTGAGCTTGTAGATCTACTACAATATACTGAAGTCGCATTGTTGCAGCTGAACTCCAAGTTTCATTCAGCACAGTATCCAATAGATTGCTTCCATTGTAATGTTGTGCTATGCTGTCCTATTGTTCTCTTTGTGTTGTCTGCTTGCTGATCATTCTCATGCACTCTGTGACTGTGGATATTGGATACAATGTTTTTTTTTTCTCTTTTTCTTTTTTTTAGATCATTATGCCTAGGCCTATGGAGGCTTGACAATGAAGTTGAACTTAAAAAGTTTTAAGTTTAAAACATCTATCTATGTGATATTATATGACTTCTGTTCTCAGCTGTAGTTGAGCAGTAAGGAATACTCTGACATGGCATTATCTAATTTAGCATTAAACCAAACGTTACCTATAGAATAGTCAAGAAAAGTAATTGTCCATACAGAAATAAACTTCCATTAATAAAAAAAAAGATTAGATAAAATCAATACACTTAAAATCAATACACAATCAAAGATACCAAGAAAACATCCATTCAGTGCAAATAGAAGAAAAACATGGAGTCCAGCAATGAAAATTGACTTCAAAAAATGCTTTTGAGGTCCAATGTTATATATGTTGTGCACAAAACAACTACACAGACCTGTGTCCTGTCCACTCCAGTAAGTGGAAGGGTGTGAGTCAAGTCAGCAGTTGATTTTGGGTGCCCCCAAGTGGAGGATGACTGTCATGGCTGCCTAAGATCAGAGTGGCTTCATAATAGTTGCAATTACAGTTTATCACCCCTTGGTGTAGCCTATGTCATAATGTCACTATAATTGGAAAACCATTGGAGGCGTGCCACCTGAAGGTGACTTGAGCCCCGTGAGGCACCGTCGAGTGAGCTAAAACGAACGTCCAGTCTGTCCGTCGTCCATTCTTTTTAAAATAGCTGCACAATAGGGCACAAGCAATCTAGGGCTCAAGTGGTGGTTGTTTCTTTTGGCCTTGTTTTCATAGACCTGGTCGCTCGTTTCACTCATAGAATCTGGCCACTCCGGAGCCTCTGCATCCCGCAACATAACAAAACACATTTGCTTTGGACACACCAGACCAGACCCACCAGTTTGGGCTGACACAAGTAGTCAGCCCTGAAACATGACGAGCAGACTAGAGGTCCACTCTATTTACCCCACTCATCACTACCACACAGATGTCGACGGCTCCCGAGGTCGTCAACCGACCAAACATGCTCGGTTCTTCATAAACGGGTTCCGACTAGTCGGCACATTTATATTGACGGCAATCGACAGGAGACTCCTCCAGACGCTTTCAGACTTGTTGCCGAATCTTTGACGAATCGGCTTGGTGTGTACCTCAACATATACTTGCACACTTGACTTGCTCCTTAGTAGAACTACACCCCAGCTTGAGCTCTTGAACTCTGGATCAGGGGCCTGATTTGGGTCACCCCCTAGGTATTCACATTTAACCTCAAATAAAGTTATTTTATGCAAATGTATTTTAGCAGGCAGGCCCTGATGGCATCATGATGACCGAACCCGGGCTGCCCCAGAGTTAGTGTCGAAGTGTCCTTGAGCAAGACTCTGAACCCCGGCCCTAATTGCTCCCGATGTGCCTTGCATGGTTTCCTCCGACATCGGTGTGTGAATGGGTGAATGTAATGCACAAGCTCTGTAAAGCTCCTTGGATAAAGGCGATAGGTGAATCGATCGAGAGGCTGCTGTATCGATACGGCAATAAACGGCATGAATTATCTGGGTGACGCAGTGTTGATAAACGCACCTCTGTTTAACGTTATCAAAGCCCTCCTTGCAAGTTGCAATGCACTCCCTTCCCTGACCTCTTGTTAGGATGTTTAGACATATTATTTTAATTTAAAGATCTCTGTGGGCCTGAAAGTGTTTTCTTGTATTTGTGCAACATGGTCATTATTTTGAATAAACGTATAATCTATATACATCGATAAATCGATATATTGATATATATCGTATCATGGCCTCTGTATCGCGATACATATCTATCATGAGATTGCAAGCAATATCCACCACTAACCCTAACCCATCTTGCTTAATTAATGTGCCAACATTGACTTTTTAGTACAGAGAAAATGTTATGAAACGCCAAATCTAAAAAATGAAGCCATGGTAATCCATCATACATGACATGAAGTGTACATCCAATTACGGGCATTGTTGTCAGTGTATAGGGCGCATGGCTTATTAATTTATTCAGCCAATTATTAACTATGATAAGTCATCACCCATCACTTTATGACTTGAGGAGACAAGGATATGGAGGCATCCGGGTGGGCGGGGGGAGGGGTAACGCACCTGCCCACCATGGGGTAGACTGGGGCTCAGTTCCTCCACCGCGCCTCTGGCTTGGCATTCCCAACAAACACAAGTGCCATGAATAAAGAAGGCACTGGAGCTACTCGGATGGTTGGGAGCCTTTTTCTTTAATATGGAACAGGGAAGGCAAGAAGAACGACAACGTTTTGATGTCAGATTACATTTCCGTCAGGTGATGATGACCTCAGGTGAAGATGACCTGATGAAGATGTAATCTGACAATGGGTGGATTGACATAATAATAATGACTAAATGCCAATGGGCTACCTATAGGTCACACGGCTGCAACAGCAGCATCACATCCCAGATACCAAGCAAGACACTATACTGTAGGTTATAGCAAGTTATAGCTGTTCTCTAAAAAGTAAGACTACAGTCTACACAGTACACACACAAGAATGGCCTGATGCAAAAAAGAAATGATCTAGTGTAGGGTGTCAAAATCTATATAGAAAGAAAATGTGTGATATTTTAAGAGGTTTATTGCTTACCTTATTCAGAGAAGCTCACATCGACAACCTGTTGCTCTTTACAAGCTCCATGTGTCATATAAAGTTATGCATGGCCCTCCATGATAACCATAAGTTCACAATGGAGAATGATCCCATGTGTGAATTATGTTGCCTTCATGTTTGATCCTTTCATTTTGTCTGTCTTTTGTTAGGTTAGGTCCAAGGTCCAAGGTCTCCTCCAAAAAGCAAGCATCAGAAACAAAAAAGGGACTTTTTAGCTGCACTCCTTGCTTTTGTACAGTAAGTAACACAAGATTGACCATTTCAGACTGTTCCCCACTGCCGTGTCTTCTTCCTCTGTGTGGAGGCAGCCATTGTTTAAAAAGCAGGTGTACTTGTAATGGCAGTGTTGCCAGATTTTGCAAGAGAAACAAGCAAATCTATGAAAACAACCCCAAAAGAAATGACTACCAGTTTAACCACATTTATAGTTATACAACAGCTATTTGAAAATAGCACATCTATACATTCTCACAAGTTCAACGCATCATGATGTGACACACTGTGAGCTCATAGATCTGCTACTTTCAAAATAATCTTGGGGAAAAAAAGTCCAATACCGGTATTTGTTTCAAACATTTTAAAATATACACAAATGATTGATATTAACATGTTTGTCAACCAATGGTTTAAACAACATTAGGAAGCAGGCCAAAAAAGCAACTACAACCAAAAAACACAACCAGCAACTATATTTATTTAACAAATTGGCCCACAGGCCTGTGGGAGTGTGGGCTGAATGAACTTAGCCTTAGCCTAGCCAGTCGGTACCTAGGCTTTTATTTTCATTTGCATCCAGCTCAAAAGCCCAAATGATGAGTAAATCAAGTAGGCTGCAGCATGCCATGACACCTGTCACTTACTTACTACAATGAAAGTGAATGGAAGCAGATTTGGAACTGGTCGGAATAACGTGTTCCTTCCACGCGCTAGGTCCGGCCGGGGAAACTCCCCCCTGTCAGGTGAAAAGAAGCAGCTTGGACTCCTCATGCATAGAAGGAGGCATGAGGTCAGTCCGCTGCCCCCCCAGGTTGGCAGAGGAAGTGTAGCGCCCAGGATTACATTAGATAATTGGCACTGGGTGAAAAAACTGGGTTGCAAAAATCGTGGGATAAAAATTTAAAAAAATAATAATAATAACATTTTTTCATCTTTATTCTAAAAGATAGGGAGGGTTAAGCCCTTTATTTTACCAGGAAACATGCTACCACACATATAATAAAACATCTTCTGGAATCCAGGAGATTTCCAGATCGATTCACAATAATCAACTCCTGAACTCCCAGTTCCTGTGGACTTACAGGAACCTGAAGCCACAATCAGGGTGGATTCTTCCAGGTGAACTGTGTCATGCCTGTGTCATGCCAAGCTTGGTGCTTGCACCCTGACTTTAAGGCCCTTACTTGCATGCATCATTGTAAATGAGGCTAGGCTTACAGATACTACTGTATAAGATGAGATACATTAAATATACACATGTTGTATCAGTCCCAATTTGTTTATTTAAAAGGATTACCACTGAAATTGCAGCTAGTCTTTCTGGCTTTCTGGGGTCCTAAGACAATAAGGTGCATTAAACAATAAGCATTACAAGAACACGAACACGAACACGAACACGAACACACACACACACACACACACACACACACACACACACACACACACACACACACACACACACACACACACACACACACACACACACACACACACACACACACACACACACACACACACACACACACACACACACACACACACACACACACACACACACACACACACACACACACCCAGGTGTTGAAGTAAGCAAATACTGCAAATGAAAGTTACTGCAAATCAAATTAAAATGGCATGCTGCTGCATCGTGTGCCTGCATGTGTGCTTGCGTGCTGGGTCTTGTGTGTCATGCACGAGTGTGCATTCACACCTGCAACTGATTTGTTACAATCAGCTGCAGGTGTTCATGCCATGGAGACATACAGACATACAGTACACACACACACACACGCACACGCACACGCACACGTTGAAGTGGCTGGCACCACTTAAACTAAAAACTCATCCAATAACAGTGACATAGTTAACTTCTTCTTTTTCATCGATGTCATCATACTCCTCCTCTTCCTCTTCCTCAGCCAGGTTGTCAATGTGCACGTTGCTGGCAAGAGCAGATAATGAGCATAATAAGTTCTATAAGTTAATTTAAACCGCAGGATAATTGAGAACACACTTAGCTTCCAATTAAACCAACTTGAACTTCAAAAAGAAAAGATGAGACCCCCTGCGGATTAAAGATGATGGCTACTATGATTATTATCAGTGGTAGTATTGCACTAGTATACATTTTTCCCTGATTCATTTAAAACTATCGGTGTACTACTGACCCATTGACATAGTCATCGCTGTGGTCATCGTTGCCTAGGTGACAGGCCTCTGCGTCGGCGTAGACTTCATCATTATCATTTCCTCTTCCGACTGTGTTGTTGGTGTTCATCACACCTTGGAAGAAATGCACGTCATTCATTCATTCATTCATTCATTCATACATATATGCTTTCTTGCACTGACCATTGGACAATTTGTTTGCCTTTGCACTGTTGACTTTATTTTAACCACACCAAAGGGTCACCATGCAACTCCTTGGGTCCAAACGGTTGCAAGGAGTTAACGCTAAAACCGTCTTAACCCTTTGGTGTGGTTTGGGCCATTGAATTCCATGCGTTGAATCACTAGAGTCAACGTGGTCAACGTGCAACAAGACACAGATATCACACCGCAGGGACAACGCTAAAACCGTCTTGACCCTTTGGTGTGGATGGGGTTTAGTCTTAGTCTTTTGAATAACACACCATTTAGTCTTAGTCCTATTTAATCTTATGAAAACCCTTAGTCGACTAAGCTCGACTTAGTCTTTATTCTTAGTCAACAAAATGAACACTGTGGCAGGACACTGCCTTTCCCCTTGGCCAGGTGTGGCTGATCAGGACACTGCCTTCCCCCTTGGCCAGGTGTGGCTGATCAGGACACTGCCTTCCCCCTTGGCCAGGTGTGGCTGATCAGGACACTGCCTTCCCCCTTGGCCAGGTGTGGCTGATCAGGACACTGCCTTCCCCCTTGGCCAGGTGTGGCTGATCAGGACACTGCCTTCCCCCTTGGCCAGGTGTGGCTGATCGGTGCTGGTTGCCAAACTTTGATTTGTATACAGTGCATGCTGCTATTCAAAAGAATTCCACCTGCACGAGAGGCATTTCTGCCTTCCGCAGTGCCACCTATCGACTGCTATCTTTAAAAATCATCTCATGTACAGTATATTGGTTTGTGTACTGTGTAGTTGATTTGTCTGTGCTTTCCTGTTATTTGACTTGTTCTCTGCTATGTGTTGCTTTCTTCTCTATTCTCTCTTCCCTATAGCTTGAGGAACCGAATATAACGCCTCACTTCTCCATTGAACTCAAAGGACACGGCTACCATGTTTTGTTCGGTTTTGAATGGTGTTCTCGGGCTTAACTCTAACTCTTGTGTTACTGCAAGTGTAACGATCGCTCAGACAAAAATAATTTAACAATCTTTGAAATCTGATCGGGCGATGTGACAAATTAGTTGATTCTGATCTCATATGATCATTCAGCATATCTGAATGGAGCATTCAAGTGGAACAACTTTGAAGCCACATAATGTGTAGTGTATAATTTTAAGAGAGAGAGAATGAACTTCCTCATTCCTCAACATCATACTCTTTAAAACATAACAGAGGAAGTCAAATTATTTTTTATCGTATACAATTTCTTTGTTTGGTTTTGTGCAATTATTTTATTGGCTTTTTCTGTGTTTAGGGTTAATGAATTAACTGTTTTACATTCAGTCGCATCTACCGTCGAGTTATGTATTATTATTATTATTATTATACATACAGATATCATGATATAATGTTGATGACATCTCTTGCAATATATTGAATATTGCAATATTGCAATATATAGAATATTGTGATATTATCATTATCGAGAGCCTAATATCGCCACAGATATCGTATCGTTTCCCCAAATTCAAGGTACCAACAGTTAACTCTGAACTTGGTAGATCTGCTTTTGGCTTCTGTGGCCCTAATACATGGAATGACCTGCAAACCTACATTAAAATTTACCACATTGGTTCCCCTGAGTTGTTTTAAAACCTTGGTGAGCATATCCCCACAATATGTAACTGTTTTTAGATCTTTTTGAAATTTATCTTAGCTTCTATTTGTAACGTAATTCATATGTATTCCTTTTGTTTTCCTTTTCCTGATCTTCTGATGTATTGTGATGTTTTTGAGTGGTGTAAACCACTCCTACAACTGGCTTTGTTAGTGCAGAAAAAATGAGCATGGTTGCTATGTTCACCCTGTTCACCCGGGTGTGATTTCATTACGTCAGACTGGCTTTGTTAGTCTGTGCAGAAAAAATGAGCATGGTTGCTATGTTCACCCTGTTCACCCGGGTGTGATTTAATTACGTCAGACATGATTTCATTACGTCAGACAGGCTATATAAGACCTTACACCACTCAGTTCACACGGGTGTGATTTTTTATATTAAATTGTATTACTCGATGACACTGAAAATTAGTTTAATTACTCAGCGTAATTTTGAGAATAAATAAAACTTGAATGAATGAATGAATGAATGAATGAATGAGGTACCCATATTGCCCCACCCCTAGTGCCTTCTGCCTTGCAAGTGTTTTGGATAAAGGCACCATGTAAGATGGACCATTTATAATTACTCACAGGCTGTGTCATCAGTCTTTTTGGTCTCTGTCTTTCTGTGCATCAGCCAGAGACCAGTCAGCAACAGCAGTAAAAGCAGGAGTACACATCCTACTCCTACAGTCCTACCCACCATCATGGGCCCGGGCATTAGCGAGTCTGGAAGGGAAAATAAATAAATAATAATAATATTAGTTGTATTTTTTTCTTTTTGCAGTTGATTTTTCTTTTGTCTCTTAGGTTATTTTGTTTGTATCTCGTCATTGATTCCCTTACCATGAAAATCAATTAAACCAAAGCAATTAACAATCACAAACACATACAGTACAGTAAGTGTTTGTGATTGTTAATTTGCTTTGGTTTCTTTTGTTGTTTAAGTTATTTGGAGTCTTGTCTTTTATTGGATGATATGTTTTGAACTTGCTTTTTTATTTGAGATGAGACATAGGCTATGACATCCATTCTCACATTCACCTGGAATTTTGGACCTTTACGATTTTTTTGAAATACACAAAATGAGAGATATGACTTCCATTCTTACCTGAACAGACGACACCAGCATCCTCACTATGATCACAGTCGCCTCGACCAAAGTATCGACACTGAGTTAGAGACGTTTCATTTCCTGAACAACTAACAACCATGAAGATTGGACCATACCCTCGGCCAAAATGGGCATTTCCAGGGGCACTCTGTGCCGTCCCACAGTTGAGCTCTCTGCAAACCACCTCAGCATCTTTCAGGTCCCAGTAGTCATCACAGACTGTTCCCCAGCTGTTGTTATGATAGATCTCTACTCTTCCAGAGCACGGAGAAGAAGATCCGGCTAATATGATCCGGACAGCTTCTATAAAAAAAATAATCATGATCATAATCTGAATGAATGAATGAATGAATGAGAATTCCTCATTTACATTATTATTTAACAAACTTTTGCTTACCTCCATGTGAAGGTATGTAGCGGGAAAAAGACACTGTAGGTGGAAAAAACAGAGCATGTCGAGTTACTTTCAAAGTTTTCAGGAGGGGCCCATTTCACACAATATGCCACAAATCATGAACTCACTGTCCGATTGGAGTCAAACGTTGCACGCACACTCCAATTAGCTTAAGGAAGATAAGGCATGTACACTCAGAAAACTTAAACCATCATTTTAACACTTCACAATGTCAACGTTACATCACAATACATGTCTGGGAATCTCTTACAGCAGAGCAGACAACACTGTGTAGAAAAGTTGGGTTAAGTGGATATTCATACTCTCAGTAATGCCTTCAAGTCAGTCAATACCAGTTACTATAACTTACTATACTATCATAAATTCAGCTAGAATGTTACATATAAACTCTCTCACTTCACTAAATTCAGTGGAAAAAGTTACACACCTATAGTCATACCCTTATTTTCAATATCTTAGAAATAAATTGAAAAATAAAACCTGGCACTCACTCATGTTCAAATACAGGAATGTTCTCCATATTACGAGTCCCATAGTGGATAGACTGTTAAGGTCTTCTCTGTAACTCTCCAGTGGAGTTGAAGACTGAACTAGGAAGATGCAAGTTCTTTAATGTGAATGCTCATAAGAAACTGTTTGTGCAAGTCATCATTAATGGTGAGACTTCCTCTTTCTGACATCTGCCATTTACATTCTCTGCAGGTGTATTTAGCGTAAAGTCATGCTGTGTGTGTGGGTGTGGGTCCAATTAACCCATTCAGGCCTGACGTCGAAATTAAAAAAAAAAGTTTTCTAAATCATGACAATTTTCGGAAAGATTTGAGGCACATTTTTAACGATTTTTCAAAAATAGCAGACCTACAAGTTCATAGCGCGCCACTCGGTGGCGCGCTATGAGCTTGTAGGTCTGCTATTTTTCAATAGCTAAATTATAACAATGTTTAAAACACCAAAAGGGGTTCCCGCCCAAAATGGGTTAATGGTTAATGTGGTTAAACGCTAACGTGACATGGATGCGTTCCAGGTCTCAATGGATTAAAGAAAAGTAACAATCGATTAACTGATAATCGATGATCAAGAATAATGTGGTTCCTGGTCTGCTCTTAGTGTGCTCAAGAAATGTCACACTACTGATTCAGTGTAGTGGTATGAGAGTGAGAGATGGAATACAGGATAGAGTGAGAAGCTCAGTGATCCGTGAGACAAAAGGTTTGTATGGAAAGGAGCCAGGTGAGATGATCCAAATAAAGTTTTATTTACACTAAGTTGTGTGCATTGTGTAACATACCGAAAACAGCAGATCTAAAAGCTCACATGTTGTAGATCCACTATTTTTGGTGAGGGACCAATTCATGTAGCAAGGTGCCCCAAACAGTTGCAAGTTCCGCCATGACGCTCGTGAAGCCATTTGTAGACTCTGCCTCAGGGCTTAATGGGATAATGTGTCTCTTATCCTCTGTGTCTTGATATCTTAATGCTTGTTTTATGTAAGCACTTTTTTAATTGCCTTGTTGATGACATAATGTGCCATACAGATAAATGTGCTATGACAAGTGTCGCACAATTCTCTGATCAATCTCTGAGTTCTGATCATCTGTGTTGTTTGGCAATGGCTTGTGTTGCGTGTGACGTCAGCCCAGGAACCCTGGACAGCCTATATAAGGTCATCAAGGAGAGCAAAGTTGCAATAGGACCAGACAGCCATGATGTCTGTTGTAGACACAGGAGAGGTTCCCACTGACGCACTGGGCAGGCGGGTGTCTTGCAGTGGAGAGCGCGGCACAGTTTGGTTTGTGGGAACCGTCCCTCCGACGGAAGGGCTTTGGCTCGGCGTAGAGTGGGACAACCCCTTACGAGGCAAACACAATGGAACGCACGAGGGAGTGCAGTACTTTAAATGCACGCATCCCAACGGAGGATCCTTCATCCGGCCCAAGAAGGCCAGCTTTGGGGTGCACTACGTGACCGCCATCAGGGAGCTGTACGCGGACTTGGGCCGGGAGGTCTCCGCGGTCGATAAGGACGAGACCATAAGCATGTTTGTGAAAAGGCTAAACAGTCTTCAGGTGGTGTCGTTGAGGATGAAGGAGGTGTGTGCGTCCGGCTCTGGGGATGACATCAAGACAATCACGCCTCACGTTCGGTGTCTGGACCTGGGAGGAACGTTACTGGGCAGCTGGGATGATGTGGCGGACATCACCCAGCACATGGAGCGACTACAACAACTACTGCTGTGCTACAGCAGACTACGCCTGCCCTCCGACCCGCTGGCTCGACGGCACGCATTCTCTGGTCTAAAGATCCTCTCCCTGCAGAACTGCGCCCTCACCTGGCCGCAGATCCTACAGTGCGCCCCAATGTGGCCTCATCTGGAAGAGCTTTACGTCAAAAACAATGCCATCACACAGCTGCAGAGGCCAGGGGGCGTCCTGGAGTCGCTGAAGCTGTTGGATCTGTCCTGCAACCAGATGGCTGAGGACAGTGTGCTTAGTCTGTCACAACTGCCCAGACTGAACAACCTGAACCTGTCCAAGACTGGTCTGTCTGCCCTTCGGTTCAACGATGTCCCTCCCGGTTGTAAAACGTCTATGTTCCCTGTGCTAAAGACACTGCTTCTGAATCACAACAAAATATCTGAGTGGTGTGCGGTGAACGAACTGGACAAGCTGCAGAGTCTGTCGGAGCTGTCATTTCGATACAACCCCGTCCAGAGCCTAGTAAAGAATTTACAGACTGCAGATATGATGTTGATATCCAAACTCGGCCAGCTGTCCATCCTCAACAAGTGCCAGATAACGCCTCCAGACCGGAGGTCGGCAGAGCTCGTCTACCTTAAGATATTTGGGGAGGCTTGGCTCCAGGCAGGCGGTCACCGAGGCCCGGAGCAGAGCCGACCCAGCACCCAGTTCACATCAGAACACCCCCGATATCAGAGCCTGATAGACAAGTACGGCCCTCCAGATGACAGTGAACTCAAGGAGGAGCAGCCGTATGCTCTGAGAAACCAGCTAATGAACATCACATTTGTTTGTCCAGGCAAAGCCGACCAAAAACCCATCGTCAAGAAACTCCCGGACTCCATGCTGGTCCAGAAAGTGAAGGGACTGTTGTACAGACTGCTGAAGGTCCCCGGAACACAACTACAACTCTCCTACACCAGTGCAAAGATCCAGGGCACAGAGATCGTGATTGACAATGACCAGAAGTGTCTCAATTTCTACTCCATTGAAGATGGAGACACGGTGCTGGTCCGCTGGGCATGACGACACAGCTACACACATACACATTACAACATCCAACAAGATCGGTTTCTTCTTGGCTTTTTAGCACATGGCCAAAACCCCATAAGCATCTTCACTGAACAATCAACAACAGCTTCTGCAGCCTTGAGCAGCCTACTGCACAGCACAAACAGCCATGGTTCCATCCAGATGTACAGTACATGCTGTGCCAGTTGACCCCACAACCCCCCGAGGGCGGTTCTTCTAAATCCTAAGTTTTCTTAGTCATTGGTCATTGGTGTTCATGTCAAGGACCCCCAAAATTATGTAATTGGCCGCGGATGCCCATCTCGAAATATTTTGTTCCAGGGACCCTCAGAAGCAAGGATTTGAGTTAAATATTTGCTTCACACACACACACACACACACACACACACACACACGCACACACGCATGCGCACACGCACACGCACACAATTCATAAGAAACAGCAGATCTACAAGCTCACAAAGTGACATGCTGAGCGTGTATATCTGCTATTGTTGAATAGCCAAAGTGGTTTACACTTGGTTGCACATCGTGTCACACACACTGCAAATAGCAGCTCGTGGGTTGTTTTTGTATGATGCGCAACCAAGTGTAAATGAGACTTTATGCATCTGTTTACCATAAAACAACCTACCGCATGGCCGATGACCACACCTCACCACAGACACATGGGGGTGGGCTGGGGGGATACTCTCTTTTTTCGCCCACATCTCACAGATCCAAAATGTCTCACTTGATCAGGCCGGATGGCCACACATGTAGCCAGTCACTAGTACACACTAAGTGCCATTAAATCCAAACTAAGGAAGTCATGGAGGCCCTATCACTTCCCTGTGGCTACAAGGCCACAAGGAAACTAATTTCCATGTTCACACCTTCAAATGGACAGGTTATAAACCTGCCACAGCAAGTTTACTCCAACAGCCAACGGCCACTGTCTGGTACTCCAGACTGTGGTCTTGTGGTTAAAGTGTCCACCCTGAAACTGGGAGGTCGGTGTTCGATCCTCGGCCGGGCCATACCAGACTGTAAAATGGGACCCAATGCCCCCCTGCTTGGCACTCAGCATCAATTGGGGGGTTACATCAAAGACTCAAATGATTCCCGAGCACACGGCTGCAGCTCACGACACCGCTCCAAGAGATGGGTCAAATGACACCGCTCCAAGACACCGCTCCAAGAGATGGGTCAAATGACACCGCTCCAAGACACCGCTCCAAGAGCTGGGTCAAATGACACCGCTCCAAGACACCGCTCCAAGAGATGGGTCAAATGACACCGCTCCAAGACACCGCTCCAAGAGATGGGTCAAATGACACCGCTCCAAGAGATGGGTCAAATGACACCGCTCCAAGACACCGCTCCAAGAGATGGGTCAAATGCAGAGAACACATTTCACTGACACCGCTCCAAGAGATGGGTCAAATGCAGAGAACACATTTCACTGCGGTAACGTGTGTGACAAATTGTACGACTCATGCAACTGTGGAAGATGCAAAGCGTCCAAAGTAAAAAACCCAAGTCCATGAGTTGCCATCCAATGACTTTAAGTCATCGAGTCAACATTCAGTATACTAAAGGAGAGCAGTATATGTGACTTCACACCACAGACAGTGGTGTCGCTTATGTCCTATGGTCATTAGAGCAATACCTCTCCACAGGTGTGTCAACACTCAAATTGTCAAAAAGACTAATACTGTTAATATGCCGTTTTTGGTTGGCATTAGTGCACTCTTAACTACAATTATATTTATAGTATACCCATTAGATTATCTCTTACAACACACAAATCCCTGACAGTTCAAATGCAGAGGACCTAGCAAGAATACTGTAGTGTATTTACTACTATAGATTATGGTAATAGCTCACACATAATGGTTGACATGTAGCCTCGGTCCCAGGCTTACTCATCTGCGAAGAGAAAAGCTTGGTCACAATATAAGGCAGAGAAGTGTCGGTCCGGAACATCCGTCAGATGTATATCCCTCTGGATACGATATTTTTTGACCAATCACAGCACTTGTTTCATTCACGAAGAATGTAAACAGATTTGTAAAGCATCAACGTAATTTCCTTGAGTGCTACTTCCGCCAAAATCCCGCTACTTCCGACATATTTCAGCAATGCACTTGATGGATAATTTTGAATTATTAAGATTTAATTGTTTGTAGATCTGTTATTTTGTGGATGGAAGTTTCCATGTTCCCTATGCCTTTCATATCTCAGGCCCTGGGTCCCACTGATTTCACTTCTCCCCTAGCCAGCGAGTAAGATATAGAATTGTTATTTCCCGTTTATCTCCTCCCTGTTGGAAAACATGTTATTTTGGCCTTGGTGCTTTGCCATACTAGTCTCCAACTAGTAGCCCGTAACTTGAGTTATAAACTACATCTGCCCTTAAAAGACTACATATCCCATGCATTATGCTTCCTGGTTTTGATAGGAAGTGACAGTGAATCATCCTTTGGTTGTTTGACACGTTGCTCTGTGTAGCGTATTCTATCTGATTAAAATGATATATATACCGTCTCCATTTTGGAGACGGCAGAGAGACATTTTGTAATTTGGCTGTATGTGGGATCTGTCCTGTGCTCTCCGAACTGAAAATGAATTGACAAAAACCATATATGCTCTGACTGGACAATCATTCTTTCGGTGGATTCATTTATTCTATTGGGTATTTAAAGGTATTTTTCTAAAGAGTATTTCCTGCTTAAGGTAACATTTGGATATTGATCAATCTCTTAAAAGTATTCCTGTTAAAGCTAGTGCTTAACTTTATCATCTAAAAGGTTTTAAACCATTTTAAAGGCTCTCTGCCTAGAGTTGTGGTGCTGAGTATTTATTTGTACTCTGATTACTTTCAAAAGTATTTTTATAGTTTTATAGTTTCAGCTCTGCTATCGAAGTAATACAGTAATACAGTCCTTTATCTTAATTAGCAATTATGTATCCCTTAAAAATATGTAACAGCACTCTACAGCGTATACAAGGCCAGCGTGGTTGATGCAGACAGCCAGACAGATTTTATGTTGGGTCATTTGCATCTTATTCCTTCTATCTGTGTTACATGTTTACTCCTTTTTTATTACCGTATTTTTGAGGGGCGCTAGCCCCTCCTATGACTAGTTTAGAGTGTTTGTGTAAACACATATTGTGAAAACACAAACATTGTGTAAACACAAACAATGATAACAAAAATGAGGACGCAAATTGTGATTGACCAGAATGAGATGATGTATGATAAGAGCACCCCTCATCTCACACAGGTGTAATTTTTACCGAAGTTTAAATGTATCCCTCTACTACCTGTATCTGTCCTGTGTTTTTGAGTGGTGTAAACCACTCCTACAACTGGCTTTGTTAGTTTACGTGTCTGTCTGTCTGTACGTACGTCTGTCTGTTCGTACCAAAAAATGAGCATGGTTGCTATGGTCACCCAGTTCACACGGGTGTGATTTCATTACGTCAGACATTACATCAGACCACAGTTGATCAGTCTATATAAGACCTTACACCACTCAGTTGTGATTTTTCTATTGTGATGAAGGCTATGGCACCTGCATTTCCCTAGTAGGATCAATAAAGGCCTATATCTAGTACAGTAGATTTCCTAAAGAATCACTTTAGGCCACATAGGAGCGTGTCTTCAACTATTGTGTGCAACCAACCTCTTCGTTGTCCACTGATTCTAAAAACGTGTTACTACATCAGTTTTCATGTCAAAACGTTTTCATGTCAAGAACCCCCAAAATGTGTATGTATTTGGTCAAATGTATGTCGGGCTAGGGCTGAAATGCAATCTGAAATCTGTTGACTATTAATGTAACCTTAATTTGTGTAATTAATTATGTGAGGTGCCCTTTCCCGCCCCATGAGAACCTGCCCCCAAAATCTCTGCATGGCCCTGCACTCAAGTACTCATTACTGGTAATAACAGGAAATACTTTCTGGCTTGGGTCCAGCACAGACTTCTGTGTTATTAAACTTACATCATCAGGTATTTTCTTCTCCAGCAGTCTCTCCAAATGCGTATTCAAGTTGTAGGCATTTATAATTGCCTGTTGGCAAAAAGTAAACACATTTACATCATCTACTCAATATTTCACAATTTAAGCTGACTGTCTAGTCTAGGATATACCGTATTGTGCCGAATATAAGACGACTCTGATTATAAGATGACCCCCATTTTCCTAGACTCATTTGTGGAAAAATCACATTGAATAGTCTAGTCCCCGATTATAATACAACCCTGTTTTTTAGGATATTTCCATTGCAGAACAATAGGGTACTGTATGAATATACTGTATGTTCAGAAATCTTTAGTAGTCATACTGTATGTATCATGTACTATGTCATCAGTAATCATACAACAAATGTTAAAGGCCTATAACATAAAATTCAACTTTTTCAATTTCTTTTGTGTTTTTGGGGCTCCCATATGTTTTCTATCCCCACAAATAACCAATTTTGAACAATCAGGCTTTCATATCATATAGGTGCTTTAATGGAGATTGCTCTCAGCAACAGCTCAACTGATTTTGTCCTCATCGTGATGTCATTGTATAATTCCTCCTCTTCTTCAGTCTTCAGTTCCAAATTTGCATTTCCACTTTGTTGACAATGTCCACCATTGTTAATTTTCCAAGCTGGCATGGAATGGAAACAAGGCTGGTTTTATCTAGCATCAGTATTATAATGACACAAATATTAAATAATCTGCATATCAGCACCCCCACCACCTCAGGACAATTTCTGTAATAATTGATTTCTGTAATAATACTTTCACATTTGTTAAAATATACATGATCTAAAATACTTCCGTAATCTGTAGTTGGATTTGTGATCAATTGTTTAAAGCCTAATCTGCCAATGAAAGCCTGGGTATCGAGGCTTCCTAACCCCTAACAACAATGAATTACGTAATGTTGTAATTAATACGCACAAGTGACGGCTTTCGATGGTGACGTATATGTCGATCAGTGTCGGGTGGATTAAAGGAAATGCCTCTATGTATATGTAATTTGTAAATTGATTAGCGGTATACTGTGGTTACTTTGCGCCACTTTTGATGCGTATGTATCGTCCCAGCATATGACGTCCGGGTATAACTGGTATAACTAGCTCTCAATGATGAGGTAATAAAGATGTGGATTAAAGGACCCAATGCCAGGGTGTAATTGGTTTTCGATGGTGACGTAAGGACGATATGTTTTATATGTATATGTATATGTAATTTGTAAATTGAATAGCGGTATACTGTGGTTACTTTGCGCCCCGTTTGATGCGTATGTATCGTCCCAGCATATGACATCAGGGTATAACTGGTATAACTAGCTCTCAATGATGACGTAATAAAGATGTGGATTAAAGGACCCAATGCCAGAGTGTAATTGGTTTTCGATGGTGACGTAATGACGATATGTTTTAGTGTCGGGAGGATTAAAGGTAATGCCCCTATAGACATATGAGCATATGACGTGATGAATATATGTACCAATGCCAGGGTATAATTGGTTATCGATGGTGACGTAACAATGACATGTTTCAGTGTCGGGTGGACTAAAGGTAATGCCCCTATGTATACATGTATGTAATCTGACACCACTGCCATAACGGGCATAAGTAATCATTACCATACTTCAAAATACTACTTTTTCTCCTCCAAAAGCAAGGCACGTAGCAAATAGCTAAACCTAATAATTCAATATTGCAAACGTTCTTTCACAGAGAGGCTGAGATTTGAAAGTTTGTAGCGGTCTACAGTACTTGCACGCTCTGCTTGCGCACTAGTAGGCCATTTATGGCCTACTAGTGTGCAACAAGCAAGTATAGGCACTCGACAGAGTGCAGTTCTAGTTACTTGCGCAAGTACTAGTTTCGTCCAGGACGATGTCCGATGCGCCAGTCATGACGTAACTCAAACTCAAAGGTCTAGGAGGCAGAAACCTTATAGCTGGCTCAATTTACCTGATGGCCCACTTTACCTGAGACCACCCTACATACAGACCAAAGTTTGGCGGAGCCCGTTGCTCGCTGCTGTTAGCACACCCATGTGTCATGACCACACACACACACACACACACACACACACACACACACACACACACACACACACACACACACACACACACACACACACACACACACACACACACACACACACACACACACACACACACACACACACACACACACACACACACACACACACACACACACACACACACACACACACACACACACACACACACACACACAACAGGAGGGGTACACAGTGTGTGCTGCTGTGCTATCCCGACCTGCGTAGCCGGACCGGCTGCTGCTCTGTTGACAGCTATTGTACGGAACGCAGTTTGGGCTGCATTCTGATTGGTCAGAGGTGTTGCAGTTCGCCTGCGAATGTCTGCAAAATTCGACACCGGAGCGAACAAATAAAGAGCGAAAACGGTCGCATTTTCGCACATTCGCACATTCGCCACTGATGTGGAAGCTTGCATTGACTTCAATTGGTTTTAAAAAAAGGCGAATTATTCGCACGAATAAATCGCGTCGCTAATTCGCCAGTGTGTAATGACCTTCACTCCTGTTACCTGTGTGTGTGTGTGTGTGCGTGTTGAAATGCAGAGAAATACAGAGGTCTCTCTTTACTTTCATCAACAGTGTTTATTATTACTTGTTCTGGTAACGCGGTTTTGTCCAGTAAAAGATGTCTAGCAAGAGGATTCTTGTTCAACTCCAAGCAGACCATACCTCAGTGATCCACACGCGCACGCACACATACACACACTGGCACATACACATGCACACGCATGCTCTCTTTCTCGCTCACACACACACGCAGACACACACAAACTCACTATGCCAATGTCGCCTCACCCGCCTACTTTCTCTGACCTGCTACAAATATAACCATCATACAGTATTTACACACACACATTCAAATATATACAGAAAAACGTGCGCTCAAGGACAATCTCTCGCTCTCTCTCTCTCTCACACACGCACACACGCACACACACACGCACGCCCGCCATTCTCAGTACATACAGTACAGCCAGTCAGGAAGGTGCAGGTCAAATGAGCATTAAGTCAACTGGAGAAATGTCCACACAGGTTGTTGTCCTGTAGAGTGGTGGTTCCCATTCTTCACGCTGTCCCAACAGCCGCTGGATAAAGGAGGATAATTATCCACAACAAGCAGGACAAGGCATCAGACTCGTTACATTACTCAACCCATTAAGACCAGGTACGCATCCGTGTCACGACATTAGCCATTATTTTATACTTCTACTTATAGATCTGCTATTTTTTGAAAAATCATGAAAACCTTTGAATATATATTCTTTCATAGCGAATATTAACTCAAATATTTGCTTCTGGGGTGTCCCTGGAACAACATATTTTCAGATGGTGTCCGTGGCCAAATGCAGATAATTGTTGGGGTTCGACATTAAAACGTTTGACCACCACCAATATAGAAACATAGGTTTTTTTTCTGAAACGTAATGGTCAGGTCTTAATGGGTTAAGAGGGTGATGGGCAGGGAACTGGGCGCGGGGCAGAGGGATGAGAGGGTGATGGGCAGGGAACGGGGCACGGGGCAGAGGGATGAGAGGGTGATGGGCAGGGAACGGGGCGTGGGGCAGAGGGATGAGAGGGTGATGGGCAGGGAACGGGGCGTGGGGCAGAGGGATGAGAGGGTGATGGGCAGGGAACGGGGCATGGGGCAGAGGGATGAGAGGGTGATGGGCAGGGAACGGGGCGTGGGGCAGAGGGATGAGAGGGTGATGGGCAGGGAACGGGGCGCGGGGCAGAGGGATGAGAGGGTGATGGGCAGGGAACGGGGCGCGGGGCAGAGGGATGAGAGGGTGATGGGCAGGGAACGGGGCAGAGGGATGAGAGGGTGATGGGCAGGGAACGGGGCACGGATGAGAGGGTGATGGGCAGGGAACGGGGCGCGGGGCAGAGGGATGAGAGGGTGATGGGCAGGGAACGGGGCGCGGGGCAGAGGGATGAGAGGGTGATGGGCAGGGAACGGGGCGCGGGGCAGAGGGATGAGAGGGTGATGGGCAGGGAGCGGGGCACGGGGCAGAGGGATGAGAGGGTGATGGGCAGGGAACGGGGCACGGGGTAGAGGGATGAGAGGGTGATGGGCAGGGAACGGGGCACGGGGCAGAGGGATGAGAGGGTGATGGGCAGGGAACGGGGCAGAGGGATGCGAGGGTGATGGTCAGGGAACGGGGCGTGGGGCAGAGGGATGAGAGGGTGATGGGCAGGGAACGGGGCAGAGGGATGAGAGGGTGATGGGCAGGGAACGGGGCAGAGGGATGCGAGGGTGATGGTCAGGGAACGGGGCGTGGGGCAGAGGGATGAGAGGGTGATGGGCAGGGAACGGGGCAGAGGGATGCGAGGGTGATGGGCAGGGAACGGGGCGCCGGGCAGAGAGGGAGGGGTGGTTTAGTTGAGCCAAAACAGAAGATGGTTGATCTTCTGTGTCTTTGGAGCAACAATGGGAACGTCGGCTTGTCTTTCGAGTCTCAGCGTGTTGTGGAATACTTTCCTCTTAGTCTCTCTCTCTCCCTCATTTATCATTGTTTTGATTTGTTTGTTTGTGACCATCTGACATCTTGAAAGCCCATATGAGGGCTGCGACCCCAGGTTGCGAACCACCGTCGTGGGGTGAAGTGTTGTAAGAGCTGACAAGAGTCTCTGCCAGGACCTTAACCTCTCCCACAGCAGTCTGACTCAGACAATGTTCTGAACAGACCCACCCGTCCACTTCCAGTGAATCAACAAGTTGTGTGATGTTACCATTCATTGTAACGTCACAGCAGGGTAGTCACAATAACCTTGTTAGGTTCATTCTCTTTTATTTTTATTTTACCCCCCTCTTTTTGGTAATATTGCCGTAATGGTCGGTTCAAGTGCGGAATGCATTTTGTCACTTCTAGAATCCCAGTACTTCCGAGGGGGCAGAAATGTGCGTGTTCCCTCCTAATACAGTACATCTCAATGTGGTGTACAGACTTAATTGGCTACAAAGATATCTTACTACTGAATGTGGAGATGACGGGATCAATATTAAGTTAATATTAACTCACTGTTCATTCCATTAATGTTACAATATTATTTTAAAGTGTAATGCAAATAAAAGTCCATCAATATCATGAATTACTTCTTTTTCACTTTTCAGAATTTCTTGTTCTAGGGCCCAGACAAAGCAAAAAACCCAAGCTTGCACTACCACATGTGAGAGGAGATTGTCTTTGGGCCAATGAACATGGAGAACAAGCAACATCATTTCCTGTTTGAACCATAGAAAGTAAAAGGATCCTAGAGATGACAAAATATTCATTACTCAGGCTGGGGTTTGTTGTTCTTCTTCTTGTTGTTTTTTTTTGCAAGTTAGCATCTTTGCTAACAGTCAGTTTTTCTCAAGTTCAGCTGCTCAGCAATGACATCACCAGAGAGGCGGAGTCTCCACATCCCCAAGCCCCTCCCCTTCTCCCTGAGAGCCAAGCAGAGAGTCGGAGGAGCGTGGATCATCTGAAACTCCACCCGGATACAGAGCCGAGCTGAGGGAGCTGATTGGCTGCAGTCTTGTCTCCGGAGTGAGACTGTATCCAATCACACGTGTCAGTTCTCAGGTCAGCTGGTCAGGTATCAAAAAAAGAACTGGAAAAGAAAAAGGGGAGATTAATTTAATCTTTAATAGTTCTTTATATAAATTAATTCATTTTTTTTTAAATGTTTTTTTTGCGGCTTTCGCCTTTATTTTATAATTTTTATAGAGGGACAGACAGTAGGCTGACAGGAAATGGGGAGAGAGATGGGGGAGTGACATGCAGTAAAGGCCGTCGGGATCGGGAGTCGAACCCGCGGCACACTGCCAGACTTGGGCTAGCGGCCAAGGTGCCTGGACTGCTGAGCCACGGCCCAGGCCGCTTAATTTACTTTTTAATATAATGGGAGTTGAGGTAGTTGTGGTGTATAGATTGATTCATTGATTTTTCTTTATTTAAGTGTCATGCTTCCAAGGAAGCCCAGCCCATATGGACTTACATCTTCTTCGTATAGTAGGTTAACATTTAGCTACGGCCAGGGCCAAGGGGGCTTGTTGGCCACTCTGTCAGTCGGCCTGTCAATCGCTGGTTCCATCTTATCACAAATAATGTGCCATACATCAAAAGTGTCCCTTTCCTGGACATAATCACGTGTTGTGTGAGCATGTAGATCGTCTATATCCAGCAACGTTGATTTGGTGTAGAGACAAAAAGGTAAGGGGCCAAGTACAGACTGCTGGGGGGTCCCAGCCAACACAGTATATACGGCTGAAATGGTCATGGTGCTTGTTAGAGCAAAGTACTTAAACCCAACCTGCAGTAGTGGAGCTGCTCAGCTCCCAGAGCAAAGTACTTAAACCCAACCTGCAGTAGTGGAGCTGCTCAGCTCCCAGAGCAAAGTACTTAAACCCAACCTGCAGTAGTGGAGCTGCTCAGCTCCCAGGGGTCAGTGGTGGAGCTGCTCAGCTCCCAGGGGTCAGTAGTGGAGCTGCTCAGCTCCCAGGGGTCAGTAGTGGAGCTGCTCAGCTCCCAGGGGTCAGTAGTGGAGCTGCTCAGCTCCCAGGGGTCAGTAGTGGAGCTGCTCAGCTCCCAGGGGTCAGTAGTGGAGCTGCTCAGCTCCCAGGGGTCAGTAGTGGAGCTGCTCAGCTCCCAGGGGTCAGTAGTGGAGCTGCTCAGCTCCCAGGGGTCAGTAGTGGAGCTGCTCAGCTCCCAGGGGTCATTGAGTGTTAAGTGCATACTGTGAAACAACAGAGCATGCTCAGTGCTTATGTATGAATCCCCGCTGGTGCCAATCACTCACATCAACCTATCAGGCTCCAGCGCTACGTTTGAGACTCCACCCCCGGCTGGCCATTCTGGTCCCTCTCCTTGATTGACAAGTACATCTCCTCTTCAGGATCATAATAGTAGAACTTCCTCAGATAGACAATCAGTGGTCTAGAAGGAGGACGACAGACAGACAGACAGACAGACAGACAGAAGGAGTAGAAAAGAAAATTAATTTCTCATATGCTCACAGTGCATTATCCTGCTTACACTAATTTGCCATGTCTCCATAAATATTGCTAAAAATGCCAAATGTTGAAAAGGAAAGGTCTTCAATGGTTCTCTTCATTCAGACGATCTATAGTAAGGTATTCTTGTCATGATCGGCATCACTACTAACTTGGATTACTATGACAGTTACAACAGGTTAGCAGCGTTATAGGGAATTAATGTTGTACCCCCAAGTGACACATCTAGGCCAATCAGAATGAATTTAGTCTGCAGGGTGAATTTGTCAAAATGTGACTTTTGTGCAGGACGGATTACTTCTGTGCATGCATGCCCCCAACGTTGAAATGCTGTCATAGAATCTGCTCACACAACAAATAAAACTTGATGGGTAACATATTAGGCTATTGATTTCAGGTCTAGGACTAAACAGAAATTTGTAAACTATATTTTATTTCAATGTCATACTGTCGGGTATAGAAGAGCTTCCCACCTTCCTTTCAGCATGCCTGTGCACTCTGTGGCAGAGAATGTGCTAATGATATGGTTACAAAGTCTAGCACTTTAACTTTTCTGTGTATAGAGGGTATGCATGTGGAAATAATGCGAGAATACCTACTGAGTCGCAAAAAAAGACTTTCTAGCCTTGATAGCCTATACATCCAAACATTAAAGTCCTATCTGATTGCATTAAACTTTAAAGTCACTTTCGATTTTCCTCTCACTTTATGCATACCATCTACGAACCACTGTGGTGCGACAATGTAACAGTGTCAAAATACTCTTCTCCATGTCAAATAAATATCTCCATGTATAGGCATAATGTAACTGCAGCCTCACCGAAGGTTTGACACATTTTACAAACTAACCGCACAATTTCCACAAGAACCAAATTTAAAATAGGATTAGGGTAGGTTATATTCATATTATTTTCAAACAGCGTCAAATTGCAGATGGTTGAGTCCACTGGCTCTAATAAATCTAACAGTTCTGATTGCCACACTGCCATTGTCAATTCCAGTCTTTTATTTAGTTAAATATCACATCAGCACCAATTCCACAAAACCCCTCTGCGACGATCAAACATGCATCAGCACACACACACATATATAAATATTCCCACTTTATGAGTCTTGTCTAGAGACTGGCTCTAGAGGAGGCAAGAATTACATCACTTGGTATTTTAGCTGACTGTAAAACTCTCCGGCTGCAAGGTGGCTCACCTGGTAAGAGAGCACACACACACCACATACATAATAAGGCCATAGTCCTTCCCGCAGCTGGCCCGGGTTCCAATGCAAGCAAAATAAAATCTCAAGACTGAAAAAATATTTCAGTTCTATTATTCTATTTGTGAAACAATGTGAAAGGAGCCTCCTCAAACTAGTGCCGATTCCTAAACAATTAACTAACACAATATGTAGAATTATGATGTTTTAGTAATTGCCGATACTAATTGTTCCTGCATACTGCCACCCAGGTGAATAAATCACAGACTGAGGCTTTAACCTTTGATTTTATGAAATATCCGAGACCATTAGTTCTTCTGAACATGTTGCTAGTTTGCCACTTCAAATGATTAAAGGGACATTTCACCGCTGGACGAAACAGCAGTCACTCAATCTTAATAGTATTTGTAGTAGCACAATTGGAAATGTGCACCCTATGGCCAGAAAAATAATAGTCCAGGATGGAAGTGAGACCATATTTTCATGACAAAATTTTGGTCATGAACATTTTGCCATGACTAAAATATCTCAAAACACATTGCACGTTGCACACCCTAGGAAAGTGTTTATTGTGTCATAAACATCATTAAAATATGATCTGGTTGCAAAAGGGGTGAAGTGGCCTTTTAAAATAATAACCAAAAACAATTGCAGACGCATTGAGAGCTTGTAGATTGGCTAAATCAGTCGTGGTGACTGAGAACTTTAATCCATGCACCCCCCCCCCCTTTCCTGTCTCTCTCTCACTGATAATTAAGCAGAAACGTTGAGGAAAAGAAAATCTAAAGAAGAAAATACCTCATGATTCTCATGCAGAACGACACGTTGTGAGCTAATAATTTCCGGTGTGTGTGTGTCTCTCTCTGTGTGTGTGTGTGTGTGTGTGTGTGTGTGTGTGTGTGTGTGTGTGTGTGTGTGTGTGTGTGTGTGTGTCTGTACATACGTTGGCAGGGGCAGCTCCTGGATGTGGTCTATACGGACCAGCTGTCTGATACAGAAGCGACAGAGGTGCTGCAGGGACTTCACACTGCTGAACCTGGACACTGGATACAGCAGCTGGACCGGAGTAGGGGGCAGGCCTGGGAACGCACGCACACAAACGCACACACACACACATACATTATGTAGAAAACCCTCTATAGTAGTAGTTCTCCATTTCTTGACTTGATTTTTCAAGTCAAGGACCCCCAAATTAATATGTATTTGGCCGCTGACCCGCCACTTCAAAAAAGGGTTTTGTGCCAGGGACCCCCCAGAAGAGAAGATTCAAGTTAAATCTTCTCTTCAACATTTTTCAATAGTTCTACGATTTAGAATCGGACTTTACATTTAAATTGAAAGATTGTCTATCAAATAGACACAAAGAGAACAACTGACAGATGGAAGGACAGTCACATACAGTATATTGACAGATGAATAGACGAATAGACGGAAACAGAGAGCCCTGATTGGTGGATGGTTACCACTTACCGGGGACACGGGAGCGCAGGAAGTAGAGGAACTTTCCATTCTTGGAGTGCATGATGGCTCTCTCTATGAACTCTACCACCGAGTGACAGCGGTCTTCAAACTTAGGATGACACCACAGGCTGAATGTACCTGGAGGACAGACACACAGAGAGACACACAGAGAGAGAGAGAGAGAGAGAGAGAGAGAGAGAGAGAGAGAGAGAGAGAGAGAGAGAGAGAGAGAGAGAGACCAAAAGACAGAAATAAATAAAGGAATTAAGAACGCACAATGAAGAATAATAATTTACGTCAGGCATTTGCTATGTTATTTTTAGGGGTGTGATCATTCAAACTCTTATAAATAACGGCCGAGCTACACCAGGCCGTTCAGCGTGCGTTTCCACGCATACGCACAAACGTGCTTATAGATCCAGTCCTATTGTAAAGTGCACATATGCAGGGCTTGCGTGTGCATGTTTTATGCACACATGCGCTCGGTGTAGCTCGGCCGTAAGACGGGAGGCCAATTCCACGAATGCCTTCTAAAATCTGAATCCCCCCCCCACCGCCCCCTCCCCCTTTTCCCCTCACTGTATATGTTTCTTTTCCCTTTTTACCTCCATTATGATGAATTCCTGTACTGTTCTTTGTCTATATAGAAGTGTCTATTTGTACGTCTCTAAATGTTTTGATGAATTGAACATGGTGGAACCTGTTGTAAACAAGTGTAATGCTTAATTGGGTCGTCCACTCACAGTTAACAGCCTTTGTATTGAGTTTGTGCTGAAATGTACTGTAATTCTGCAAACTGTTAATAAAATTTTCAATCAATCAATCAATTCTAAATCAGTAGTTCTCACACTAAAATGTCCAGAAATAGCAGTCACAAAGTGACCCACTGTGAGCTTGTTTATCTGCCATTTCTGAATAGCCAACGCTAAAATCTAAAATGACGCGGAGGCTGTCCCGGTTTTAACTGGTTCAATTAAATTGGTGCCGTTAAAGAGCACAACATCTGTTACAAACATCTGGACCAAATGGGTAGCGCTTGGGTGCCACGTGATCAGGGGCATTTTTGTACAATGAAGCCTCCTATTGTCGCCATCTTGGATGCTAGCAGTATAGTAGTTTGTTTTACTGCCCATTATATGATGAATTAAGACACATATTTTATAAAATGTCAACTATTTGTGTTAACTTTTTCTGGTTGGATGATTATGAAAAACTTGAATTTTGTTTTAGGAAAGGTATTTTTGTTTTCGCTAATTGTAAAGCTTGGGAAAAAAGGCAGAATGTTTTGTTTGTGTAAAAGAAAAAAAAACTGTTAATTTTATTGTACAATTATGCAATATTGAAGCATTGATTTGACTATAATTCCATGTTGGCTGGGCACCTTTGGTGCATGACAAAAAAAAAATAATCTATCTATCTCTAAAGTAACAGCATCAATGCTAGCGAGCTAAGTTAGGCCAATCCTTGCTCTAGAAAACGCCAATGTTCCCGTCGCGATCACCGGATAATCAGAAATAACCTCCGAACATCGCCGATCTGTTCAAAACCACGGACAGCGGCGTAGTTTCAGAGAAAAGAGTGTACTTCGGCTAAAACAGAAGCTAATGGCTATGGAGAAACAGAAGCAGTGCGGGCGGGGGTCTAGCAGCCGTGTCTACTGTCTAGGCACCGGAGCGATTCCAAAATGAAACACAGCGAGGCTTTCTTAACTTATTTATTTTTTTCGCCTTTATTTTATTCTTTTTTATAGAGCGACAGAGACAGTAGGCTGACAGGAAATGGGGAGAGAGATGGGGGGGTGACATGCAGTAAAGGCCATCGGGATCGGGAGTCGAGCCCGCGGCAGACTGCCAGACTGGATTACCAGCCAAGGTGCCTGGACCGCTGAGCCACGGCCCAGGCCACAGCGAGGCTTTCTTACAGCGATATCAAACACCGAGCCTACTCGTCATGAGCGCCCGCGTAATTAATTTATAGGACGAGTATAACTGTGATTAATACACAAACCTAACATGAACAGATTCTGAAAATGAAGCTTTACTTTAGTATAGGAAAAAAAAAGGTGGCATACAAAATACAGAAACGATCTCTTAGCATCACTTGGCATTCACGTCTGCTCTCTAACTGTCATAGCTCAATATTACCCTCTACAAACAATAGAATCCCAGGCTTGTTCTACACTCTACAGTGTATTGCGGGCTTTGCAGCAAAAACCTTTAGTCAACCTTTGTTAGGCAATACAATAGCATATCATAACGATGAATGCAAACATATTAAAAAAATATATATAAATGATATATACCTGAAGTACCCAAGTAAGCACTGCACTAAATATCAGAGCATTGTTTGATAGTGCTGGCGGCTGATTTCCTGGCAGACCTCTGTAGGCTGGCATACTCATGCTCTCTGATACAATGCTCTGTGTATCGCCATGACAGCAAATGAAAAACACCCCGGACTTTCGATATGGTGACAAAAATTATACAATTCATTCCACATATAGGCCTTATATACTGTGTGTGTGTGTGTGTGTGTTGTGTGTGTGTGTGGGGGGGGGTGGTATGTGCGTGCGTGCGTGTGTCTTACCCCTGTAGTGCTCCATGCGTGTGTGGTGTGTGACTCCCTGGGACCTGAAGCTGAGGCTGAGGATGTACCGAGGGTCAGAGCTGTCCCGAACCAGGAAGGAACCATCGGGTTTCCCCTTCAGCTTCATCTCAGCATCCTCCCAGTTCATAGGACCCCAGTACCAGCCGCACTGTCAAACAAAACACACCACCTCAACATCAGTTCACAGGACCCCAGTACTCAACATTACACTCATATTCTTTGATACACATACATACAGTACAGGTATTTCGGTGCGTGGCCAAAATCTGCCATTCCTTCGCTGGGTTCGAACAACACAGCTCTCACTATTGGAATTGCTTTACGGAAAGTATACCATCGTTACATTTCATGGGTTTTGTTTTGTTATAGCGCAAAACTATGGTGACGTATTGTAGTGCAGGTTGGTAATTGCAACAACCACCGCCAAATGTTTGAACCGTTCGAAACGCGATTCTGCCCATAATCATGCCTAAAAGAGGGACATCAGTTTAAAAGCGGTTTAATGATTTTCTCACACGTTGTCATCTGCTATTTGAACGTTTTAGACACAAATAAGTAAATAAAATAATGTGGGGGAACTTAATCAGTTGTTTTGGGATAGTTTGCAATAAAGCAGGTGCAAGTATTTAGTATCAACAATGCAACGGCTGTTGGTAATCAACACCAGCGCATCAACAAACCATGAAATATTTCAAGGTTTGAAAGACCTTTCATGTCCACAAAGTGTCGTTTTTTGCTTAGAACGTGCTGGCATACTTGACTGAAGTCCACAAATGTAGCTGGCCGACATAAAAAGGCATATAAATTAGTTAGTAGTTCAAAACAGTGGGTTATAGTTCAAAACAGTGAGTTGTGCACATCCAGTTGATTGCTGGTGCAGAGTGACAGTTCAAAACACTAAAACGGCATTGCTCCTAAATAATAGAGCTGGTGCTGGACACTTCAAAAGAATACAAGTCTGATTGCTGGTCCGATACCCAGCAGTTTTTTTACTTGAATTTACTTGAGTAAAAGTACATGTATGAAAAGTACTCATTATGCAAAAATGTCCCATTTTCAAAAGGTTTAAAAAGCTTTTGAAAATAGCTGATCTACAAGCTCACAACGCGATTAATGGTGAGCATGTAGATGGTCTATTTTCAAATAGCCAAAATATATATTCCGGGTAGGTGGGTAACACATTTGATCCCTTTGACAGGTATACTCGTCCTGATTAATTAATATTGCACCATGCGTGGGGCGCTCATTGTGTTAATGTATGTTTTGTAATTAACTAGTAACTAACGTTTTAAATTAATTGTAGTGGATTAAAAGTACAATATTTGCCTCTGAGATGTACTGGGGTAGAAGTAAAAGTATTGAATATTGGAGCCAGTAAAGTAAAAAAAAGAAATAAGTGTAGAAATAAGTGTACATAAGTACAATACTCGAGTAAATGTTACTTTCCACCACTGCTCACTTCATACTTTCAAATTGAACATTAAATCAGGCGAGGCGTCTTAATTAGTGACATCAGCTGATGTCTTGGTTGGAGTGAATACACTTAATACACTAAGTTGAATTAGCATATCGTTTTAGGTACATTCTGTACCCACAAATATTTTATTTAGGTTCACCAGCCTGAGAACACAGTTTGCTTGTCATTTTAAGCCCACTTTGTCTTATCTTGCACTCAGTGCAATGTGGACAATGCTTTATGCAATCTTTCACGCCCTGTTTATTTTAAATGCAATGTGTCTACGCCCTCTAAATAGTATATAATGGGGGGTGGCGTGGCAACAAGGCACAGGAGCATCTAGCGACTGTGCATAAGACAAATCAAAACTACATCACAAGCCTTATGTAAGACATCATATTGCTATTTTAAGGGCACCGCATCTTATATAAAGTGATGCGCGCCCACATGGGTGGGCACACAATTCAAGTACACGTGTTTGTGTCGGCACACACTGGTGCGCATACTAGCAAGAAACATACAGAAAAGTCTGTTCCATTCCTCAACTTAGTCCAGTGACTAGTGCTGCAGTTAACTCCCAGTAATATCCAACGTTAAGCTTCAGCAGCATGATTATGACCCTAACCCTCATATCAATAAGAAGACGGCACGTCACCAGAAATATCAACGTTGTTTTGATCTATGAACTTGATCACCGTACAAATTTCCAGCCTGTGTCATTTTGGACCCGTCTGTGAAGACCTCTACACTGAACAACATGCAGTAGCAGCAATAGAGCTATATGGGCAAATGTAAGCGTGATATAAAGGTAGTCGGATTGGTTTGCCCAAAACCACACACATGAAGCATTAAGTGCATTAGTCCTATATACTTAAATGGTAAATAAAATGGTAAATGGAGCATTTATATAGCGCCTTTATCCAAGGCGCTTTACGGAGATTGTGCATAATACATTCAGCCATTCACACACACATTCACACACCGAGGCCGGGGGAACCAACCTGAACCTTGCGATTCCCATCCGCACTCTTCTCTCCACCATCTATCCCTCTACCCCTGATCCACTGCCGCCCCTAAGACTTAAGACGTTGCAATGGGGCTTTGCAGGTCTGTCTTGAAATTAATGAGGCGTCGTTGCCAAGCACTAAGGCACTGTACATAATGTCAAAATATGCCCCTGTCTGTGTGCCTCTCTCCTCTATGCGCTCACTACATTTGTGAGGGCTGGTTTTGCGCTTCATTTCTTTGCCTCTAAAAAGCAGGTGGATATTATCACAGCAGGCTATATTAAAACTAAAAGCGTCGTGTGATCATGGGGATGGGGGTGATGACCTTAAAGCTCCCACACAATAGCCCTTTCCACACCTAAGCGCAAAACGGTCGACAGCCACGCACTTCTTAAGCTCTGCGCAGCTTAAATGGATGGAAAAGAAGCTCCACGGAGGTGGAGCTTCTTTTCCATCCACCAGCTGTCTAAAAACTCAGAATTTAAGCTGCGCGCAGCCGAGAACGTGCGCGGCTCTTTCCATAGTGTGGCAGCACCAATGACAGCAATAGTCAAGCTCCTCCTTGCATCTCCAGCCTAAAGTAGAAATGGAACCTAATCTACAACAGCACCGCACCTGGAATATCACAGCCCATGTTATTTGTACTTGTAGCAGGTTAATTTGTTTACAATGCACAAACAGATACAGTACATTCAAGGACAACATTCAATGCATTAAACATAAACAGAGTTGTTTTTATCCAGTAGCAATTAATGGAGATACAATATGGATGTGTAAAAGTGACCAAGATGAAAATATATTATTATATTTCTATTAATAACGAGTTTTAATGTTCTGGTGGGGGATTTGTTTGGGTGAAATTGTTGGGGATTATTATTTTTTTAATAAAAAATAATTACCTAGACCATCCTAGGTAAAATTTGATTTTTAATTACTTCCTGACTGTAAACGCAAAATAGAGAATACATAAATATTACACCCATACTAGATATCCTCTAAAATGTAGTTACTATGGGCAGGATTTGGATGACAATATAGCCTTCAACAGATTTTATTTTTCTGAGCAAGTCGCCCAAATTCAATTTCTCTCAGTTGGAGTTGCATTGTGTGACAGCATTCTCTTGCTAAATGTCAGCATCACTTTCAGCATCTCACGATTTTCTGTTTATTTTTGTGCTGGACTGGTCGAGCTAGTCTACTGCAACTCATGCTTAACATTTTATCGATTTTAATCTAGCACATATATGTCTTAATTGTTTTCAGGGTTTTTTCTAATTTATGTTGGTTCCTCCCTTTCCTTATGTAAAGCTAATTTGGCTATTAATATCGATATATAAATCTGAGCTATTATTATTAACTTTTAAAGTTGAGCTGAAATAAAAAAGGAGTTCTTCCTGTAAAACAAAATATGACGCAGTCTTACATCAGCAAGTACCAAACAATTTCAACCAATATTATGACATCCTCAATCTTTCACACAAAGCTCAAATTAACACGCTACCGACACTAGAGGGCAGTGCTGTATGCAGCAGTATCCAACATGGCAGCCTCGTTGTTGTCACTCTGATTGTATATCGCACAAATACGTGAAATTTGCCATCTGCGCCATTTACCCATCCTAACTATTAGGAGCAGTGACCGATATTAGTACAGCACTCAGGGTGCAGGAGGCTGGGGCTATAAGTTGTCTTTCTCAGGTACACTTCGACACACAGACCGGGGGTCGGGGCGTGAACCCCAGACCTTCTGTTTTCCAGATGGCTTCTTTACCCATTCAGCTATTACTACAAAGAAGTTAGGATACTGGCAAAATGCCATTTCAACCCAACTTTAAGCTCTGCTTCAAACACAGCCAGAAGGCAGGCAGTCCCAAGCACAGCTGAACAGATTGCATAATTAGCTGCTGCCTTTGTAAAATCAGACACTTATTATTCCACACACCTTGGGAGCGCAAATTGCATTTAAGGTGAAGCGCTGCACCTCTGACTGACGCACAACGGTCCTCTGTGGCACAACCGCATGACCTACTGTACCTATAGTAGCTAGGCCTGTCACACTTATTACATAATATCACCTAAATCATCTAATCACAATTATTTTGCATAATCATTTCCATGTTGAAAAAGGTTCATACATTTTCAAATATTCTCCAAATATTGCAGACCTACAAGCACAACATTGATACGTTGTAAGCTTGTAGTTGAGCTATTGTCACTAACGTTACATTTGTTTGAAAGTATAAAAATAATAAATATGTATATTATAAATAAGTTATTTGTCTGTGGGATTTTTGATTACAAAGGCCAAAAAATTATTTTTTATCCATTATGTTCCAATGTTCAATGCCAAAAAATCAAAACAAAAATCGTTAATCGCAATTATCTCTGTGACAATTAATGGTCAAGTTAAATTTCATTATGGTGACATGCAGCATCTAACTGTACCTTCTCCAGCTCTCTGAGGCTGGTGGCGAAGCTGCTGGCGTCGGGCCTGCTGAGGGGGCAGAGGAGAGGCCGGGGGGTCAGCCTGGGAGGATGGGGATGGCCGTCTGGCCGTAGTGGCACCGGTCGAGGAAGACCGCGCAGGAAGGTGTCTGGAATCAACATACACACACAAATATATTGTTGCTATTGGGCAGAAACCGAAAATGAGTGTTTTTTATAAATTAACGCCCTACTTGATCATAGTACAGTGTCACACAAAAGCTGAAAAGCATAAAAAGTAGCAAGTCGTCATGGCGATTGCGTTTCTGTATGTCGTGGTTATCGTGGTGATGCATGTCTGTATGGTATAAGCCTTTATAATGTGTGTATCATTATGAAAAACAATTAACCGTTTTGTATTTGTATTTTAAACTGTCCCTCTGATAGGGCAATAACATTTCAAATGGAATTTGATCTGATTTGAGTTACCATATGCTGTGAACATATGCCCTCTGTGTGCGCGCGCTCGTGCGTGTGTGCGTGCGTGCACACGTGTGTGTGTGTGTGTGTGTGTACCGTTGAGGCTGAGGCTGTGCTGGATGGTGCCGAGTGTGGGGGGGAGAGCCAGAGGTCGTGGGGGCAGAGACTGCATCGAGGCCCCCACACTGCGGTCCAGGAAAGGCCCTTGTTGCTGGGGAGGCCCACCAAAGTCATCTGAAGCAACAAGCATCGTCGTCAATATTTTTGCCATTTTCTTCCTGCCCACACCTTACAGCTAATCCCAGCTCTGATTTGACTCAGCATTCACTCAGCGTTTTGCAAGGATCATCAATTACAGTAGCAGCCCTGCCCCAAAAGCATCGGCTCTGTGAGAATCTGTATAATAGATTTTTTGAAAACAGATATTTACAAATAGCCAATAGTTCAAAAGTGGTTAAATTGATTTGATTAAAAACTAATTCTGGGGACCACACTTTTTTCTAATAGATCCATCTATCCATTTGTTCACATCATTGTGTATCCAGCTACCTAGCCATCCAGTCACACATTCTGTCTTACCCAGGTCATTCCTTTTAATTAATTGACATCATAATATAGCAGATCAGCATTTCTGAGTTAACATAAACTGCAGTCACAAGTAAATTACACCTTACATAGTGTCGACTCATTTAGAAAACTCCCCCTATTTTCAAATTGATGGAAGTAAATTAATAGTTGGAGGCTTGGAGCTAAAAGCACTACCATATTAAAAGGGAATTTTGATGATCTTAGACATCAAAATCAGACATTTTCCCTTTCCATTTCGAGCAAACGGTGGAAATACCAAACGGTGGAAGGAGCACAAGTGACATCACTTCGCTCTTCACATGCTGTTAAACGCAAATGTACATGTAAACAAGTTCAGAGGTGTGAAATCGTTGACGTGTCATGTTGTGACTAGAGCGAGCGAGTCCATTTACCCGAGCAGTGTAATTTCTTCAGGTGTCACTCTAGAGACACATCACTTTAAAAAACATTTATTTTCGTTTAAAAAAGAAAACACGTGCTATGATCACCACAAGAACCCATTTATGATATTTTATGAGTATGTGTAATATAAAGAAGAAAGAAGCTAAGAGAGAAACATTGGACGAAAAGGAAAAACATAAAGAAAGGAAAAGGCGTGAGGGGAAAACGGAGAAGTGCCATGTACCAAGAAGACTGAGGCTTCGTCTGGGAGGCGGAGGGGGGGTCGGAGGGTGCTGAGAGCTGACCCCCCTCCGAGAAATATCCACATCAACTAGAGACACCGTTTCACCTGCGCGCGCGCACACACACGCGCACACGCACACACACACACACACACACACACGCAGTGTACACAGGTAGAAAGGAGTACCAGAGAGAAGAGGAGAGGTGTTAGATGTTAACAGCTTTGAAACAACAGAAAGTTAGCTGAGGGAACAGCTGAAGAAAAATGTGAAGAAAAATTATTATTATGAAAGGAGGAAGAGAAGAGAGGACAGCAGCAATACCTGGGTAGTTGTTTTAACCACTTAAGAATTTAAAAAACATATATTCAAGAAATCAAAAGTAGATGATCTCGAAGCTAACACATCTTCAGGTGTTGTTTTGTTAGCTTAGAGAATGGCTATTTTCGCTATATTTGGACATTTTTGCATCCCAAAATAGGGTTGCCAGGTTGACTGTGGTTAATGGTAAAACTTAGCCCAACACTCGGCTTGAATTGTCATTTAGTTTCTCTCGCCAGAACATTATTTTTGAGGGGCGCTAGCCCCTCCTATGCACAGCTTTGTGTGTGTGTTTGTACCACGGAATGTGATGATTTGATTGTATGATGATAAGACCACCCCTCACTTCACACGAGTGTGATTTTTTGAATGGGTGTAGCTAGTGATTCAGGATCTGGAGCCAGGCTAGGTAAAACTAAGGGGCGATTCACACTATGGTCCCGGGTGCGCACTCGGGACCACTTGGCAGATGTTGTGGTAGTGTGAATGATGCGTACCGTTCCCGGGAGGGGATCGCCCAACCGTCCCCGAGACCGCATGGGGGGCGGGTCTCTGGACAGTTGAATTGTATTCAGATACGGATCGTTCCAATGTGAATGCATGCGTACCTAAAGAAGGAAGTGGACTGTTTTTTTTATGAACGTGACATGATCTCTAGTCGACGAGCCAAGCGTCAACAACAAAAAAAAAAAAAACACACTGACGCTGCACGACGCGTAACACCAGCGCATTTCTCAACGCCGCCCGTCTCCTGTTGAATCTGCGTATACGCGCAGCACCGCAGTACGCGCTGATCTTATTCTGTGGACTACACGTAGCTCTGGGGCTTTGCTTGGCATAGTTTCCAAAGTAAAACAAAATAATAATAATGCTAAAGTAGAATCCATAGAAAACTAATATCAAACACGACACTGGAGCACATAACTGACTGACACAGTGAATAGCAGGCAGGCTGACAGTGAAGTAGTATAACGGCAAAGAGGCAATGCAATGTGTGTGTCTGGATTTATTTGAGACAATGTCGCAGAATTGATGGTCAGACTAGACCATAGACTGGAAGTGCATGCACTTTCTCCTTTGACTGTGGTTAATGACCAGCTCATCTGAATGTGACAGGAGTTGTTTATTTCTTTAACTTGCTACCAGCACTGCTGTCATTAATAGGAGTAATTCACCCAAAAGAAAACGCATTTTCAATCAACACACCTCATGAAGCCTTGAATCGATGGAGATTTTCTTTTTTTGTCACATTCCCAAGCCAATAATTTGACGACCGGCGGAAACTCCTACTGACTGATAAGGTTATTAGGGGTTCATGATTATGAAATTATGACCTATATCCGATATTCGATTATTTGCAGGGTCACCGTTTGACCGATTCCGATAGGACCAGCCCAAAGCATGTTAATAAAAAGTATTCAATCAATCAATAAATAGCCTATACTATTTTCCAAGTGTCCGTTTTCACAACTGAATGACACAAATTAAATGTAGAAAAATGTAAAGTTTATTTTTTACTTAAGATTTTACATCAAATTTTATTTGGCTTTTGTTCTAGACTAGAGGTACTAGACACCTTTGTATATTGAACTCATTGATGATTTTTTACATTTTTAATTTATTTTTAATTTTTGCTCAGGCTCAGGAATGCGACAAAAACCAAATAAATCATGTGTAATTGATAGAAAATAAGTCATTTTTTGGGTGAACTGCTCCTTTGATACACCTCAGGTTTATCTGGAGCCCAACTCGACATTTAACCCATTTAGACCTGAGAACCGATTCTACAAATGGCTTCTAAATTCTGAAAAACCCATGTTTCCATGTCAGTGGTTCTAAAACTATTTCATGTCAAGGACCCCTAAAAATATATGTAATTGGCCGCTGACCCCCATCTGAAAATATGTTGCTCCAGGGACCCCCCAGAAGTAAAGATGAGAGTTAAAACCGTATAAAAACAAATAAAGATTTGCGCCACATTTTCGCGATTTTTGAAAAATAGCAGACCTACAAGCTCGTAGCGTGGCACTCTATGAGCTTGTAGGTCTGCTATTTTTCAATAGCTAAAGTATAACATAATGCTAAGGGGTTCCCGCCCAGAATGGGTTAATGCACAACTGATCGTGAATAATGACATGCGTCATGTCCTGTAACTTTGCTGACGTGACCTGGAATTTTAGAATAAAAAAAGTACCACAAGAGGCTGACTATGACTCATCCATCCTCTTCTAGTGCACCTGGACAGCCTGGAGCATCAGCCTGTCTAACTGGCAGAGGTACTACTGTATTGTAAGCCCATCAGAGCCTCACAGTTAGGCTTTTAAAAAGGTGTGTCTTTGTCATGAATGTTTATATAAATACACTTTCTAACTCAAATCAAGAGCCCATAATAAATATATCCTACATACAGTATATGCACAATTCTGACACGTGATTATACACATTTAAGTCTGTAGCCATTAAACACTTAAAGCCCTATTCGAAATTTGTGCAATAGCTGATCTAAAAGCTCACAAACTGTTTATATATTTTGTGATATATTTATTTATATATTGCCTAAAAGTCTTATTTTAGCTCCTGTCAACTTGGGACAGCAGGTTGAAAGTGGCTAAAACAGCATGCCATCTGTTAGATGCAAAACAGAGCCGGGTTATTCTTCTGTTGTCATTACTATTATGGTGTTGGTCTGTCTGTGTTGTTTGAACATTTCTATGGTGGTGCATTTGAGGCACCTTTGACATGATGTGTTCTACTGCAGTGGTTCCCAAACGGTTTAACACCAGACCCAAAAGAAGAATGGGACGCCTCCTCTGGACCCAAACTTTTCACAACTTCTTAAACATCGAGTCGAACCCGCGGCACACTGCCAGACTCGGACTACCGGCCAAGGTGCCTGGACCGCTGAGCCACGGCCAAAGCCAACATTTGTTTTCTAATTAATGGAATTTCTTTGATTTTTCTTAGATGTATTTATTACATTATTTAGAAAAATAGTTTGTTTCATTGCTTAAAAAAAAGGAAAAAAAGAGAAAAAAGTAGGAAACTAAATGAACAGATATTTAATCGCGAACCTAATAGAAATGTGTCCGCGACCCACAAATGGTTCGCAGCCCAGTGTTTAGGAAGCAGTGTTCTTCTGTATCTATCTATCAAAGGGTAAAGGACGGGGCTTTAGAGAGGCGGGTAAAAAAGTCTCTCCGGTACATTGGGATGACATTACTGTTCCTCTGGAAGCGGCAGCGGCACAGAGGAGAGACAAGTCACACAATGTCAGGTAAAAATACCTACACTGCCTGCACCCAACAACACAGAGTTATACAGGACTATGTATGCCCACGCACACACAGACGCACGCACACAGATAGGGATGGAACGTTATGAAAATTACATGTCATCATGATTATATTGTGTCAAAAGAATAATTGCGATATTATCGCGATAATCAAGATATGCTTACAATTTTAAATGCCACAATTAACAATTTTTGTTAACCACTTGAAGTTCCCCCCAAGCATCGCTATACTGGGGGGGAACGTTCACCAAAAATAGCAGATCTACAAGCTCACAATGCGGTGGAATCGATTTGTGTGAGTGAAATAAGAGCGTACCAAATGCACTCTTTACAGGTCTGTTTTAAGTATAGGTGGTTTTGGAAAGTGGTACAGAATTTGCAGCTCAACAAAAGCTAATTCATGCTAGTGTATGGCGGACACCTAAAAAATAAATTAAAATCTCTGCATTATTGAGAGCAGTTTTTAATTATCTCTATAAACGATAATAATGAGTATCGTCCCATCCCTAACTACAGATAATGTGCACATGGACACACACACACACCTAATGCTAACATTGATTGGATGCAGTCCACTGCATGGATGCAGAAATACACACAAACCTACCAGTGAATGGGGGAGTGAAGGACACAGGTGCAAAGGCACTCTGGGGCCTGGAGACCTGCAGTCTAGAAGACAAACAACAACAACACACATGGTAAACACGCACACGTATCACATATTTAGCTGACAAACCTAGAAAGAGTCATAACAGTTGGAATGTGCAGAACAACAACACAATCATTAAGGTCATGGACCGGTGCCGGGCTTTAACATAATAGTTCTGTGTCCTCGGAAAGAAACAAAGATGAAGAAAAAGTGAGAGGAACAGTGAAAGGAAGAAAAATTAAACAACAACAACACTAGGGAGTAGGGTTGGTATCTGGAACCAGAGGAACCGGTTCCATCACATTTGGAACCGTTTCCGGAACCAGTTTTCTCACACTGCCAGAGCTGGTATGTGGACTTCACATCTGCTATGCAATTACTATACCACTCAAACGTTTTCATTTCAAGTGTCACCATAACTTTGATAGTGTACAAACATGGGTCCATTTGGTTCCATTCGTACACGCTCAGAGTTACAGTCCTGTAAGGTTTCATTTGGAAGCCCCTATAGGAATCGTTAACCCTTAGAAGATGAAAGACGCCAATTGGCGTCTTCATCAGAATTCCGTAAATGATCAATGACGCCAATTGGCGTCTTCACAGTTTTTGATGAATCTAAACATATTAATATGCTCCGAAGCGCTGTTTAAATTCCTGAGCTTATATTCCAACTACATTACCCAGAAAACCCGTGTCATGTGACACACGTGTACGTGTTGCCATTGGAAGCTGGTCCCAACCCCTGTAAACAGTGGGGGCAGAGGGAGTCTTCATTGTTTTGCCTGTTTTGCCGTCTCGCCCGAGCGATTTTCTAGCAGAAAAAGTTGAAAGCAGTACTATTTATTTGAGCGAGTTTTGTGGTAGTAGTATTGATCCATACGCGTCCCAGTCGCCTTCTCCAGGCGGAGTAGCCCTGGTCCAGTGCTTACAGCGAGACTCGCTGCTCCCTCCCTCCTTTTTTCATTGTCTCCCCATCGTCGTCCGATGAGCTATACCGGGAAACCATTGAAGAAGACGATCAACCCGGAATGTTTTGAGGTAATCTTATTGTAGAAAATGCCCTTCTATAGTGATCAGAAATCATAAGATGATCGCTACAAATAGATGCTTGGATAATTACTACTACTAGTCAGATCATGACGCCAGAATGACTCACCACGATGGCCCCCAGGCATTAGCCAGCACCAAAGGTGCTGGCTAATGGTGTTGGTCGGTGCATTGGTGCTGGCTAATGGCTGGAGGGAGGGTTGGTGTCGATCCGTTGGTTGGTGCAGTACAAATGTATCGTAGCAGGCATGCACGCATGGCAGTACAAGTATTTTATATTGTAGCGTGCCTTATAGGCGATCTGATCTTTAGAGTAATGTTCGCTCCTTTTATTTACTGTCTACAAAGACGGAGAACAAACATGCATCGTTTACTGAAGCAACGCGTGGTTCGTTATGATGACCTTGCTACAAGGATCGGAGGGGGGACGGGGAGTGAAGCTAACAGTAGCGTATTATATAAGATCTGTATGACGTTTCATTGACGTCTGAGCTTGCACGATAATTGCATTCATTGTATATTGTATACAATCATGATTGTACATTGTTTAGTGTGTCTCCGTGTGATGATGATGATGACGATGATGTCAGATAGCCTACGTCCCCCGTCCCCCCCAACTGGCTATTGGCCGGGCTGACTACAGCTAAATGTTTATTTTTATATATTTAGAACTGGCATCAGATGAGGAGGAGGAGGAGGATGATGATGATGATGATGAAGACGAAGAGTCAAGACTGCGATGGATTTCTCCGACACTGAACCGGATGCATTCATTCATTTCAGTTGTTGTTTTTTTTTAATTTAGCCTACACACACACACACACCGTCAAGAACAACTGGAATGCAGTGGTTTGGGGACACTGGGGAGTTTGGGGACAACTGTTTTGTATGTAGGCCTATTTATTTTCTGTAATATTTATTATAATTGTATTATGTTAGTAGTCATAAAAAATAAAAGACAAGCTTTTACAATGAGTTAGACCTGTCATGGCTATTTTGTTCACTATTCTGAGGTTTATGGTTTGACTAAGCGAGTTTCAACTGTGATTTACTCTGTAACGGTAGATGGTAAGAACCCAATTTTTTTGTTATAATACAGTATACATTCAAGTCTATATTTTGATACATATCATGGGCACAAAGTCATATCAAAACAATGTCCTTGGATGTGTTTTTTTATCAAAACTGTTTCTTCACAACAGGTTTTTGAGATACATGCATGAATAGACACGGTACTGGTAAGACTATGTAAACATGGTATATATCAAAATGTGCGTTAGAATGTCTAATTTTACCCCAAAAAAGAATTGAGTTTATATGATGTTCCATTTCAGAGCTAGGGGGACTTTTAGCTGGATAGGTCAGATTGATCATGACTGACCATGCTATTTATAGATGGCAAAATATCTACAGTGGTACATGTGAGAAACTTTTTATTTTATTTTAATTGAACTAGACAACTCACCCTTTAAAATGAGATATTGCATGGCTATGTACGCCCAGCAGAAAAAAAGTTATTTAGAAAATAAAACTTCAACCGGGCATAACTTTTTTTGTTGTCCTAGAAACACTACCCAGTGTAAATGCAGGCTCTTTTAAAAGGCTTTCAACACAAAAACTAAACATTTTATCAACTCAGTTCATTTTTTTCCTGGAAGCAGACAAGCCAAGCTTTCTCTGAAGGTCTTTCGTTGTCACACATTCACAACAGAGAATTTTCAATAAATCATTCAAAAACGCCATTCTGCCATAGAGAAGTCTAAAAACTATATAGAAATCCATGAAACTCTCAAAGAGTTAAAGGGAACCGATAAGAGGGAATCGTTAATGAACAGGAATCATTAACATTCTAAAGGATCACTGCCCTACATGTGAGTACAAGGATGATGTATTGTGATGACATCAGGAGCACTGGCATGACATGACAACAGGAATGAAGCTGCTGCGAGCGTCAGTGCTTGAATAGTTTTCAGCAACAACTGCCACTGGAATGTTGGACCAAGCGCGGGCTGCCTTCGCCATGGTAACGCATCACTATATATCTGCGGATCACGAACTGCACGGTGCTTATTTCCATGACAACATTTATACGAGGTTCTACGCCCACTGTCCTAAAGGCATTGTATGTATCCAAGTGACCACTGAAGAACGCATTTTATAAGTCTTGGCACTTAGCTGATGCCTTTATCCAGGGTGAATTACAGTGCACGTGACAGTGTCCAACTGTCCATACATGATCATAGTCTTAAAAGGAGTTGTTTTTGGATTTTTCATGTTATTTGTAGTCCACTTTGTTCTTATGCCCTTGCTACAAACATGTTGCCAACTCATTCCTTTAGATGCAAAATAAATAACAGATTGTTATTAGTAGAAGAAATAGTAGTAACAAGCAGTAGTAGTAGTACTGTAGTAGAAGCCATAGTAGTAGTGTACTTACTAGTGGATTAATGTATCTTAGTAATAATAATCGCAGCAGTAGCACAAATTCAAATAGTTATAGTTCAGTAACTTTATGTATTAAAGTTAATATTTCCAATGCCCCCCTCCCCCCCGCCGATAATTTATGTTACACCTGTTATTTCCATTAGTGCTTCCTCTTACCTTGCACTGTCCTGTTCCTGGTTGCTGGAGGTGGACCCCCACACATCGAGCAGGCTGCCCCCAGAAGAGGTGGATGAGGCCAGGGATGGTCTCTTGTCCAGAAGGCCTCCTGAGCCACCGCTGGAGCTCTTGGTTCGGAACAACTTACTGAGACGCACCTTAAGAGATCCCCCCTTCCTCGACTTCCTCCGGGGGGTCTTGTCCCCCTCCGCTCCTCGTCCGGCGATGTCCCCTTCCAGGACGACCAGGGGGGAAGCCGAGCGCCCCGCTCCCCCAGAGCTGATGCCCAGCTTGGGCGTGGTGGCTCGGCTCTGGGGCTGGGAGCGAGACTGGTGTTGGGGCCGGGGGCCGGCGGGACCAGAGCTGGATGACGGGAGGGAGTCCGGCAAGACCTGCAGCCCGGCCAGGGCCGCTGTGGCCTGGGGAGCTTGAGGCTGCACAGGGTGATAGCAGGGGTTGGATGTGGAGATATGAGCGGTGTTGGCGCCGCTGGGAAGGGCGGTGCCTGTGGTTAGGTGTGGGTCTGTGAGGGGGCCAGTAGAGGGACCTAATGACACAGCGGCACCCATGACAGCCAGCGACTGGCGGCAGTTCTGGTCGGTGCAGACCCCCGCCTCCTCTGCTAGCCGGTGGACCTGACGCATCAAAACACTTAACGTCCCGCTTGAGAACATAGACCCCGCACCGCCCAGCATGCCTCCTCCTCCTGCCCTCTCGCCCTGGTCTGTGTCCCCTGTGTCCCTGTCCTCCACCTCTCCACCTCCGCCAAGCCCGCCCACGTCTTCAGATCCGAGACCCTCGAGGACCAAGAGGGCGTCACTGGTCTCACTTGGGTCCTCGCCCGGGCCCATGCTGCCCGTGCCCGATGTCAGAACACTGTGGCAGGAGCACCTGGGCAGAGGAAGGACCATCTCTCCCTCCCCTCCAACACCCTCTATGCCCTCCTTCATCTCTACGCTGTGCCCCAGCTGGCCCAGCCTCCGGGCCAGGGCCAGGACAGGGTCTTCTCCCCCAGGAGCGCAGGGCTTCCTGGGGTCCAGGAGACCCAAACGTAGTGTTTGTTCCAAGAGTCCTGGGGGCCACTTGGCCAGCCGATCTGTCAGCAGCAAGCGGTGTCGGTGGCACAGAACCGGACCGGACTCAGAGTCCAGGAGCGGGAGAACCGGCTGAGTCTGGGATTCCAACACAACCTTGGACAACTTCAGTATCGGGTGCCACTGGAGGTGCTGTGGTTGGTGTTGTTGCGGCACGTCGTCGTCCGCAGAGGAGATGCAGTGTGTGTTGTCGAACCCGGTAGGAGACGCAACGCCGCCAGGTGAGGTGATGCTTCCAGAGTCCAGGTGATGCTGAGGCTGCGGTCTGTCAGCCTCCCCGCCGCCGGTACCCACCGGGAGATGGAGGTAGCCGGGAGGCGGCTGCTCAAGCCCGCACTCTAGAATCCCGTCACTGGATCGGAGCAGGTTCTGGAAAACCATCAGCTGCGCCCGCGAGCCGGCGTGTGCCCCCGTGCCGCCCGGGAAGAAGTCCCCGGCTCCGGCCGGCGGAGGGGACAGCGGAGCCTCGGACCCCGGCGAGGCCTGATGGCTCAGCACCACCCCTCCGTCCATCTCTCCTTTCCTGGGCAGCGGCGAGCTGTAGTGCGGCGAGGCCGAGCCGAGGCCCGTGGACGGGTTGATGCTCCGGTCCAAGTCGAAGCCGTTGTTGATGTTGTTCTCGTGATGACCCAGCGCGGCTTTGACAGCGCCGAACCCGCCGCCCCCTGACATCAGCTCCTCCGGCTCGTCCAGCCGGTCGTACTCGGCCGCGGACACCAGGCGCATCAAGACGAAATCTGGAGACATATCTTGTTGCGCGTTACTCATTATTATTTATTGTTATTACGATTAGTTTCCGTATAGCTAGCTAGGCTACAACGGGGCTCCGTTCTTACATAACATTGATATAAATAAACAGCTCGGTAGCTAGCTAGCAGCTGCAAGCACATCCTCCTATCCTGAACGCTAGCCTAGGGTAGCCCACCTAGCCTGGCAGTGGCAGCCCGGCGGAGAAGAAGAACCGCACCACAGCCATTTAAAGTTCCGACCCGGTCGCGTTGGCGTGAATAAATCCACTCGGCGTTGCCGTGCGGGGAGCTAGACAGCGACGTTACGGGGCGACAACAATGCATGTGAATTGAATAAGTGTGCAGCAGCAGCAGCCCCGCTAAAGGCTCAGGGTAGCTAGCCCGACAACAGATGATGATAGCCTCCTCCTACCGAGTCCTCCTCCTCCGTAGACAACATGGATGTAATGGGCGGCTGCGCAGCAACGGCGACATCAATAATCGGTTTTTGCTCCTGATTGATGCCGGAGGGGAGGCTGGTTGGCTGCTCGCTGCCTCTGCTCTGCTGCTTGCCTTGCTGCACCCTGTGAGCCCCCCGCGGCGATCAAACCCCACCCGCTGCACAGTGCACACTTCCGCGTACTACACACTGTGAAGACCCTCGGTGTCGATTTCACTCCCAGAGTGGTGCAAATGGAACCAAATGTACTCAGGGTTTTACTGTGTATGCAGTTACCAGATAGACCCCACTGTACACTACACCCCACTGTATACTTGTACAGTGTAGACGTCTCTCTGTCTCTTTCTCGTATCATTACATTTTTTTTAATAATGTTTTATTGGGTATCATTTAATTTATGAAACAAGACTTAATATGCGAATAAACCCCCCATTGATTCAACAATGGCTTGAGGCTACATTTATGAACACAGTCTTTGGACTGGGCAAAGTTGCCTCCAGTAACATCCCCTTGAGGTTCCATGATCTTCCATCCATATAGCCAGACAGACAGCTGTGCTGATAGTCGAACATTAGAACATATAGGATATCTTCAAGATATCATCTACATTACTAACTCTGTAGAGTTCTGAATTCTGATACATGCTTCATGGAGTTTGTGGTTCAAGCCCAACATGATTTATGTAACTGATCCAGAGAGTGAAGACTACTCAGTCTATGTCATGCATGGGGAAGGTCATGTATATTTTTGGAGGATTCAACAAGTTGACAAATTGTTGTACACACCCTATATGTTACTCTTTCATGCATGGGTTTACAGGCATATGCACAGGCCGGGTACCACAGTTGCAGGACCCATACTCGGGTGACTGGCAATTAAGGTCACTCAAAACAAGAGTGAATACCAACAGAAGCACATGTCCCACATGTTAAGCAGTTCTTAGTGCAATACCTTATCATAGTATATGCCGGTTACCTGCATGTTATCACCGGTCTCCACATTTTGGAGGCCTGTAGACAGTATACTGGCAGTCTATGATGTCAGTATGGTGACGTTGAAAAGGCTGTATGTTGACCATATGTTTTTGTCTGATGAACTTTTAACCCAACAACAGCATACACCATACATGCATGTTAGTGCATGTGTTGTGAATGTATGTTTTTGTCACGTATGGTATGCAGAGTCTCAGGGCCTAGACTGACAGAGTTGTTTTTTTGGCCCTTAGTTTGGCCCTTTTTTATTACTCTCTTATCCACAAATAGTTTAGTGAATGCAGAATCTGTAGTGGATGCTCAAACATAAATATACACAAGGCAAGACAAGAATTCAGACTTCAAAAGCAATGGAAACCCATTCTTGCTCATTGAACAACAGGGATTCACAGTTTTTATACCTGGGAATTTCCCAGAGTATAATTTGTCAGGATTCCTTGTTGTCTCATTCTGAAGGGGTCAAAGAAAGGCTATTTTATTTATTTATTTTTTACCTTGCATGTCTGGTTACATTTGGTAATGTAGTTGGCCCTTGGGTGATTTAATATTTTCTAATATGGCCCCCTTTGAAAAACGTTTGGACACCCCTGTCATAGAAGTAACTCACTAGAGTTGTTATATCTGTAACTTCATATTGATTCAATTCAGTTTTATTATAATGCCAAATCACAACAGTCTTAAGATACAATCAATAGCAACAGCAGTAGTACAAACTATGACGGCAATAACAATAATTGCAGCTAACATAATATAATAGCACGTATGATAATAATATAATATAGTAGAAATTTACATTCGTATTGATGACTGATATCCCACCAACTTCCCACTTGGAATCAGCACTGCACTCCCTCGGCGGTACACAAGCTAAGTTTGAAGTTGATCGGTCAGAGTTCTCCACTAAATTTGGCACGCTCTAGCTTTGCCATATACGATACGGTCACCCGGAATGTCATTTAAATTCAGCAATGTCTCAATGAGTCTCCTTCGATTGTTAAATTGTATTTTATCAGATGCCAAAAAGCAACAATCAGCATTATATATATATATATTGGCCATCAGCCACCCTGCTCAGCTTCTCTCTAAATAACGACATCACATATCAGTCAACCACTAAAATGCAGATCATCATTTACTATTTACGTCACTCTGCAATGACCCGATTGTACTCTGTCTAGAATTTGCTAGTCATTAATTTATCACAATAACTCCAGCACTGACACCACTTTATGTTGCTCTTAACAAAATAACTAGGTTCAGAAAGAAAATGACCCTGTAGGTTGTTTTCCATGGTAAAATTAATGGAAAACAACCAATCTCAGTGAAGACAATCTTAGGTACAGTAAAAAAAAAAAGATAACAGTTTCAAATAAAAAAGGTTTCATGACATGGACAGAAAGACTGACCGGAACACCTCCAATGAGAACAGAAGCTACAGAATTAAAATGACTAAATTAAAATTATCTGTTTGATAGATTTTCATTTCAGAAAGCACAGGTATTTGGACAGAACTCAGACCTGTGGATCAAGATATGAGACAACAGCAGCTAGAACTAAACTCACCCAGTTGATTACAGAGTGACATCAGGTATAGTATGCAGTACCCAAATTTCACCTTTAGATGCCAGGCTTTACACAGATTTAGTTTGGGAATAATCACATGAATGTGCAATGCCACTAATGGACTTCAAGACTTTACTGACCTAAACTAACCTTTAGCCGAGAGAAAAGATTATAAACAGCTTACTGTATGTCAATTTAAAGATGAAAAACATGAACACTAAATTAATTCCATTCATTCCCAATTCGTTCCCATTGGTTTATGTGGAAACTCAAGGATTAAGAAGAGTCATGTCAGCACAGCGGACTAAAGCAATGCACCACGTCTATGTCTGACCCCTTGGCCTTACTTGCATCGTTCCTGACACATCGTTTCCAACTTAAGTGGTCCCAAAGATGGCGTTCTCTATATCTTGTTAGAAAAAAAAGTCAACACTAAATCATGTGTGCCAAATGATTAATCAGACTTAAATTGGAGCTGGTTGCTAGTTACCACTACATTATACATTAAAATGAATTTTGTCTGAAGCACAAAATTTCACCCACTCTTATCATACCTGGTGTAAATTTGTGATCCTGAAGGTGACATCTTCAACAAACTTTTCCAAATATGTTAAACTGAATATTGCATTGGATTCCTCTTCATAATAGCCTATGTGCCCACATACCAAATTATGTATACACGTCATATTACAATATGTAAATCTTTCCCGCTATAATCCAGTATGTCATGAGGAAAACTTGAAATATCCGTTTTCATTATAAGAAAGACCTTTGTTTTACTTGCCCTTTAACCACTTAAAGCCCAGTATCCCTATTCTGAAGGTGAACGTTCGTTCAAGGTGAACGTTCGTTCACCAAAAACAGCCGAATAGCCAAGACATGGTATACTGTAGACTGAAAAGTTAATTGCAAGTCAGGTCTGTTTTACTATTAAAGGGTCTAATTGGCTACACTGAAGTGATATTGACATGTGATCCAAATTATGAAAAGTATTCTACGGCACCCTTGGACTTGTATCACGGTACCCAGTTCGAGAACCACTGCCCTACATGGTACCGTCTTCCGGTGAGTTCCATTTGTCTACTCCTGGTAGAGCGGAATGGGCAACCACTGCACTGTCCCTCATCAAACAGCTGAACACGAAACCTGAACAGGGAACCAAATTAATTCAGAAAGTCAAATGATCTAGCAGTGATAGATATATCAAATGAAACAGTGGCGGCACTGTTTTTGTTGGCACAGACTGGTGGGCACACGCCTACTTAAAAGTATTACTTTACCAGTTTATAAGCATAGGTTGAACTTGGCCAAAAAGTTATTGGAATATGGCAATGTATGTCAATGTATTCCATCCCATTTAAATTATTTACAACCATGAACATTCTCAGAATTTGAAAATGTCAAATTTCTATGCCGTTGTACTCACACCCAACGGCATACAAATGTTCAACCTCTTTAAGCCCAATTTATTCCTTGTATGTCGTGCACCCAAAATGGCCCACTTACAAGCTTGCAGTGCAATGCTTTATAAGCTCATACATCTAGCTATTCAACTCTGGTGGTTGTGACCCATCAGAAAAAGGAGGGGGCAGCAGTGTTCAGTACAATATAGATTTTATTAGTTCACTAAGATTGAATACGAAATAAAAAGCAGATTGGCTTTTAAATAATTCACAATTCAGTAATGATGGAGTTGCCAGGTTCATCATGTCAACACAATTAAGAATGTTTTTCCATGGTGTGACAGCTCCAAGCTCTGACCCAGTGGGTCAACAAAAGCAGAAAAAAGCCACCAAAGGCCTAAGATCACTTTTCACCCAAATGTAAATTCTGATTTAATAACCAAGCGCATTTACCCTTGTGTTCATATTTCTTGGGTATGATACTCTTTCAATTACAAAAACTATTTCCCTCCAATATTCGAGTATAGCTCCAACCCATTTGCTGGCAGCGGAAAGTGAAATAACTCCTCCAACCCTGACAGTGACACAGATAGAACCGTGTGTGCATGTACTGGGGAATTGTGCCACTTGAAGGCCCCTTGTTGTACAGTAGAAATCATACTAAACCTTTGATTTACATATCATAAATAATCAGCATGTCCTATCAAAGTGCTGATCTGTACCTCACCTCCCGAGTGGATAAGATTTACAATATTAATCGTATCAATTTGAGACACACGGTTCTTTGTCTGGCACTTACATTTTGGAGAAAAAAGAAAAAAGTGGGAGATGGCCACCAAAATCAGAGAACAAACAAAGCAAACATGTCCAGCGTCAAATCAAATAGATACCTGCCTCTCTTTGCGTCTATCAAGTGCAGAATCATAACAGTCTAAGAAGAGTTCATTTTCTAAGGAACCATCTCAACAGTACAAACAGGGAATCAGACCAACGCACCAGAACTGCTTGGGGAATGTTTCATATCCTTTTATTTTCTCTTTTATTTTTTTTCATAGCAATGGAAAAATATAACCTTATACAAACTTCAGTTCAATTTTTTTTTCAAACAAGCAAAAATGGTGAGTGACCCTTTTCCCCAAAACCAAGTGCAGTGAAAGGACTACAACCAGCAGGGAACTGAAACAACTCAACTCAAGCACAAGGTGTCCAATTGGACAGGTTAATTGTGTATGGCTCAACGACGACATGGACCAACTGGCTAACTGGATCTCTCTCCCATGGCAGGCAGGCGTCCTGCCATGGCTGCCTATTCAGCCGATTAACCAAGCTAGACTTGCTAGTAATTTGGCACGCTCTTCTCCAGGCCCATTTCAGCCCTAGTACATGGAGATTTATTAAGTGTGTTAAACATAGTTTCCTTTTTTTGGGGGGGGGGGGGGGGGGGGGGGGTAGAATTTAGTGCTAATTTTCTTTTCTAAGAGCATTCCTGTTGGTTTTGAAATGTTGGAAAAAAAAAGGGTGCTCAACTCTCCCGGACATTTCGACAGAGGCCTGGCAAGTCCCAACAACCGCTAAAAAAAAAAGGGGGGGGGGGGGGGGTTAAGACAGAGCCAGTTGATGGACCACAGGAAGGAAACAACCAAGGTCCAAGGTCACAGTCAAGACCAGGAAAGATCTGAAGCCTCTGGTGTCAAAACTGTCCAGGAGGAAGCACCGTGGAGGGGTGTGTTTACTGCACAGGAGCTCACCCAGCACGCAGAAGGGTAACATCCTCTGACACACATGAGCTGAAATTTGTATCGCGGTCAGGTCAATCTACGAAGCCCACACACAGACAACGAAAAGCAACTTACGATGCAGTTGAAATTAGAACTAAGAAATTATAAAGGAAAAAAAAATAAAAAGATAAAAACCCAAAAGAAAAGGAGAAATGGGTGACTGATTTCCATGGCGGTAAACAGGGTTCCTACTACTGCCAATGATGTGCCTACATAGGCTGGCCTGTCTCCCTCAACTAGCAAAAACAGCAGAACCAGTGCCCCGGTCTCTCCAGGTTTACTAGCCGTTATTTTAACTGACCATTCTATAAATGTATTCACTTATGCATTAGTTTTCAACTAGTGGAGGACAGGGCAGACAGGAGCTCACCCTCCTTCCACCACCCCATCACACCAGACAGACTGCTGTGGAGTGCAGGGGTGGCCAGCTGTGGGTTCTTGATGGGTAGAAGACCATTTAGAGAGAGGGTGGCCTCACCTCTCCCTCCACCGTCTGTCCGTCCGTCTGTCTGTCCTCCCGAGAGAAGACGAACCCCGACAGTTTGATTAAAGTTCTGTTCCCGTTTTGTTTTTTGTATCTACAAGAGTTCTTCTCCGGTTCAAACTATGTCCAATTCAGACCATCTCTGCAATGTTGGGATTTGTGTTTTCCTTTATTATTATTATTATTCAAAGTCCATAACCATAGAGTGCTTGGAAGAAGAGAAAAATAATAGCAACAAAAATGAAGTAGGTAGAGTAATCCACAGATCAGTCATAGAGCAACAAAGTCCAGAGAGTCCTGTTCCACTTGCTTCCTCATCAAGTGTTGATTCCAAAAGTCTTGCATTTTTTCCCGTATTGTGATATCGTCTTTTTTTCTCCTGTCATTTGTGTTTTTGTTTCGACTCCAAAAACAACTGCCCCCTCCCCTCCCTCTGCCACCAGCCCTGTCATTATCATAGCATAGGTTGCTGGCAGTTGGTCTCTGGCGGTAGATGCTCCCCGAGAGGAGGTGAGGATTGGTTGGTGACGTGTCATATCGTAGCAGACTGCTATATGTTGGCTCGCTCGTCAGGACAGCGCTATACAGCTAGCCTAACAACAGCGAGGAGGAGGGGGGTCAAGGGAGGAGGAAGGTCGGGATAGACAAATTGGACAGGAGGGGGCAAGTCCAGCTTTTTTTTTTTTAATGGGATAGGGTGTGTAGACCGAGTTCAGATACGTCAAACGCAGAGGAGAAGTGTTTGATTGGGGTTGTTGTCCTAGTCAAGATACAGTTCAGTCCACAGGCTGTCAACAGGGGGGGGAGGGGGGTTTCACGAGAGGTCAAAGGGCGTTTGAAGGGGTCAGGGGTGGGATGGGGAGTCGCTGCTAGTCTGCCGGCGACTGCTGGAATTGTACTCAGAAGGTGGTGTGATGTCATTCATCTCTCGCTCGCTCACACGTTTCTCGCTCGTGCTTTCTCTCTCGTACGCTCGCTCGCTCTCACACACAGACACTCATCCCAGCGCACACTTCGCTTCTGCTTTGACCCGGCCACATGCGCGAAAGACAGAAGATTTAATTCCAGTGGGGCAAATTTTTTTCCTCATTGTTCACTGATGTCAATCTCTCTCTTCCCCGATAGTGCCATATCTGGATGGAGAGAAAGACAAGACGGTTAAAAAAGAAAAAGTACCGTTTGTGAAAAATCATTTATAAACTACATCAGGGCAATGCAGAGCAGCATTTGCTCCATTTCATTACTGATGGTGTCACACAAGAGCAATGATTGCCATCACTGCCATCACGTGACAAATGTTAATCATTTCTCCTACAGATGTTCCTTTAAAATCCATCAATCATAAAGGTTTCAAATACATTAAGCGTGTAGGTCTCAGATACAGTGGAAAGGGGTTATGCATCAGACTTTCAGCGTGGTGCATGATTTTTCGTCACGGACGAGACACGCAATGTAGACTGTATTTCTGCCAATATTAGTGAACTTTACCAAATTACAGTAAGTAATTTAAATCAGTCCTAATTATGACTGAATTAGCATTTAAGTACAAAGCAATCAAGACGTCACGACATACTTTGTTTAGAACACAACATGCAAAAAATCGCTGGTACTAATGACGATTTTACCCTCCTTTGCGTTTCAGACAAACTGCAGTCGAGGGTTACATCCTACGACCTACAGGTTTTTCTAAGCCTTGGCTTGTCCTGAGACAGGGTCTACGTTCGTTAGTTAAGGTCCAATAAAGTTCTGCAGTGTCAGATGTTTTTTCCGCTGAAGTGCCATTTTTAGGACATCATGTTTGCAAGTTTGATGTTCCTAAACCCAGTAGCATAGAGTACTCTAGTTTAAGGGCTCCCTGGCGAGCATCGCTATGCCAGCTGGTCTGGGTATGCACTCCATTTAACACGGGCCTTGCAGACAGAAGTGTTCCAACCTGCCAGCTCTGAATGAGCTGTGAGAAGCCATCTTCTGAATCAAAAGAGGCCACATGGCAGAGAACCAATCAAATGGTGCTCTACACCAGGGGTTCTCAACGTTTTTGGCCGGGGACCCCCGAAAATGCTTTGGCAATGTCTCGGGACCCCCGCCCCGCCCCCTCCCGACCCCCAATATAAATTGACTGCTACAATTTAGCCATTGAAAAATAGCAGATCTACAAGCTCATAGCGCGCCACCGAGTGGCGCGCTACGAGCTTGTAGGTCTGCTATTTTTGAAAAATCGTGAAAAAAACTAAAACTAAAACATATTGTTTTGTTTTTTAAATAATTTGGCGACCCCCCGAGGGGTCGCGACCCACGGGTTGAGAACCCCTGCTCTACACATTCTGGCATTGCCATTCTCTATACCGTGTGAGAAAGTCTTTAGTCAGTGACTGATGTAACGGTGACTGGGAATTAATGCATTCACCGGTGAAGGAATAGGATTGTGTGGCTTTAGAGATGACATGCCTACTATCAAATCTGTCCAAGTGCCTGACGACTGTCCATCGTAATAATTATTTTAGTGAGTGTGTTTATTTTATTAATTGTGTGAAATAGCTGTGTACATCTAGTGAGTGGCTTCATGTGTGCGTCTCCACTGACCAGGCTTGGCTCTTCAGCTTGCGGAGCTCCTTGGTGGCCCAGGTTGCTAGGGTCTTTGTTTTATTGGTCTTAGATCGCCGTCCCTCCGTCAGTAAGTCGTTGATGAGTGGACGAACCTCTACCAGCTTCATCACGTCCTTACCAAACGCAGTGCACAGGTCACTGTAGAGGCAGGTACGAGGAAAGATCATCATAATGAGGAAATTAGAAAAGCTTTACTAAACTAATCGTTTTCTCTCTAGCTTGTATAAATGTACTGAAAAAAAAGGTCTACAATTTGTTTTTGGAAATGCGATGTTTGACAAAGAACGACATGGCCCTGCTTCATATTACAGCATGTTAAACTTCATATTACATATGATAAGTGCGTGTGTGTAGGTCTCAGATACAGTGGTAAGATTTATACATCAGGCTTTCAGCGTGGTGCATGATTTTTCTTCACAGACCAGACAACAAATACAACCAACATGGGTAATGAATGACCACTTGGGAAACAGTCTTTTCCTCCCATCGCATTCATACAAATATTTTACAACTGCTCTGAGCTGCAAAGGACCGGCCCCTCCTACACCCCCTTACCCTATGAGGCCAGCAGCGTTAGCCACCACTCCATCCGAGTGATCCTCATCCTCAGCTATGTGGTGGATGAAGGACAGGATGAACTCCACCCGCGGCTGCACCAGCATAACATCAGCTGTAGGGACAAGAGAGCAACATTAAACCACTTAAGATCCACCAAGAAATGCCGTGCAACTCTAACTACAGCAACAGCCCTCCTACTACAAAATTAGAACCAAGGCCTGAACAATACCACAACGACGTTGTCAAAAACTCCAAGAACATTTAATCAGAAGCAGCAGCAGAATGACTTACTTAGGAAAGCAATCTGAAAGGACTATCCCTTGAAGAAAAAACATATTTTCATTATGCAGCTACGATGCTGAAATGTGACCAGTGCAAAGTAATGAGTAATCCTACTGCAGGCTTTTCTTTAATTTATTTTACAAACATGGGACTACATTGTAAGTATACATTTGTGGGGTCCCGCAAAACCAAAAAGACTACAGTAGACAGGCCATGCTGTCTGAAGTCTCCTGGGTGAAAGAGACCCTGGTTCACTCTGTGACGTCATAAAATCCACACGGTAGAACTCACAACAGGCAGAGGAACTGACGTCAGGAGGCCAGTGAGATAGTTGATGTGAAGATTGAGTGTGTGTGTGTAAAATTGTACAAGTGAGTAAATGTATTCATGAGTGTCTCTCTTACGGTGCACATTCTCCTGGTCTCCCTTCAAGCCCTGGATGATTCCTGTGTAGGCCTCCAGACAACCCTCCCTCAACTCATTCAGGTAGTCAACCATGTCGTAGTCCGTCTAAACACACAGATACACAGCAGCACACAAATTACAGTCACAATATAATAAACACAGTAAAACAAAATGGCCAAGTAAACGGAGCAGGTGCAGAACAGAACAATAAGCATTCTGTTAACTAAACCAAGTCACATTTATTTTTTTCTGCAATGTCAACCTGGGGCCTGCTTGTGTGCACTGCCTGCGTTCTTATGTTGGGTGTGTGTGCCTGTATGTGCAGCGAAACATTAACTTGTCCAACCAGACCTGCGTGGAATGATGCTGTGGGTTTACTAGAGAGCATATATGCATGTGTAGGTCTCAGATACAGTGGTAAGATTTATACATCAGGCTTTTCAGCGTGGTGCATGAGTTATCATCACAGACCAGACATACTCGTTTATTCACACTGCACCTGTGAGCCACGTAGGGCGTGAGTCAGGTCGTGCCTTGTGCACCTGTGTGGCATGCTACAGTGTGTATGTGGCATGCTACAGTGTGTATGTGGCATGCTACAGTGTGTATGTGGCACACACACACACACACACACGTGTCCTACCTTGTCCACCTGGGCCTGTGAGGCATGCTACAGTGTGTATGTGGCACACACGTGTGTCCTACCTTGTCCACCTGGGCCTGTGAGGCTTGCTGCAGTGTGTCCAGGACAATGTCCAAGTACTTCTTGAACTCTCCTCCGATGGCCAGAGCAATGTCACCGAACGCCGACAGGATCTGGGGCTTCACTGACCGGTGGACGTTCTCGTTCTGCACACAGAAACACGTACTACTTCAATAACAAGAAGCTGTAGAATACATTTAAAACGTACATACATTTAAAAGTTTGAGGCATGTTAACTAAATTAAAGTGATGATCCATTTCTGAGCTTTTTGTTTGTCATATTCTGCATTATATTCCAGAGCTTTCTGGCCGGTTCCGTGGGAAAAAGTCAGTATGGGTCTCAGATAGTGGTAAATGGTTTATCCATCAGGCTTCAGCGTGGTGCATGGTTTATCATCAGACCATACCGTGACACGACTAACACGGTTTGTTTGTATCATCGTACTGGTGTTCAAGTGAAAACAGAAAAAGGTAAAATGGGAAGGACGAGAAGAGGATACAATAAGAGCTGAGAGAGAAGAGAAGGAGGGACACCTCACCCCCAGGTTTTCCAGCAGTAGTTGCATGATCTCATCACAGAAAGGCAAGATGTTGGTCATCAGAGCTCTGCAAAGATCACACACCAGACCCACCGCAGCAAGACACACCTGCAACACAACAGCAGGTTAGAGGGAGGCGTCCTAGGGGGTGACTGCACATTGAAGCTGTAATCCACAACTTTGGGGCGAGATAAAACATTATTGTAAACAACCTGTAACCGATAAACAGGCTTTCCATTTTAGCTAAGCAGTAGCCGTGGGGGAATCAGGTAGGTAGGACATAACTCGGCAGGCACAATGTTCTGGAGGTGTGCACCGTCTATGTAGTGTGCTTGAGTGAGTCAATGCTCCTATACAGATTACAAGGTCAGATGAAGTTGACTATGAACCATAGTCAACCTACAGGTTAAGTAGTGGTCCAAACCTCATACTTTTAGTCCATACAGTGATTGTGGGGACCCGCAAAACCAAAAAGACTACAGTAGACAGGCCATGCTATCTGAAGTCTCCTGGGTGAAAGAGACCCTGGTTCACTCTGTGACATCATAAAATCCACACTGTAGAACTGACAACAGGCAGAGGAACTGACGTCACTCGACATAATATGAATGAGAGAGAGAGAAAGTGATTTTCAGAAGTCCCCACCTGATATTCAGCATAGTTCTTGAGTCCAATACCCAAGAAAGGCTTAAAGGCATCCATATATTTCTGGAAGTCACTGCCCAGCACTGAAAAATATAACACCTTCATTAGAGAATTGGTAGTTAGCATAGATACTAGATAGTAGCAGTACTAGGGGAAATCACATCTCAGATGGCCATCCAAGGTGTAATATTGCAATTCCTCCGATTGCTTTGACAAAATAAATAACCACTCAATGAAATATAATTACTTAATTAAAAGTGCTACTGTGTAGATTTTGATTAGCCCATTTACTATGACTCAGACAACCTCTAAGGTCTTGTAATATCAAAGTCATTGCACCTTGCAAAACACTCTAAACCCAACAAGAAGCACAATACAAGCACTACACAAGTTTTAACACCTAGAGTATGCTATCTACATCATTCGCATTTATTTAATAGAGCTTTATAGAGCATTGTTCATGAAATGTTTCTTGTTGTGATATGTATGGTTTGGTATAAGTAAGCTAACAGATGGCAAATCAGTAAATCACCGTTTCTTTGAACACATAGAGAATTTCAAGAAGTGTGTAGGTCTCAGATACAATGGAAAGATGTATACATCAGGCTTCAGCGTGGTGCATGGTTTATCATCACGGACCATACAACTTTCACATGGTTTGTGCTACTGGTGATCAATTGAGAATTGTATGCAATGCAGGGCCGCTGCGATTCATCATTTAAATGAGTTTGCTTTTCATCTATAAACACATCGATGTGATTTAAAGCAGGAGAGGCCTGACCTGCCCCCTCTGAATTTAAATGATTATGTTTCATGTACTGTTACATTGTGTGGCACTATCTTTAGAACAGAATCTATTGTCTTCATACATTGAATTTTATCACTTTAGTTCAGTAGAAACCAAAGACAATCAATTATGTGGAAGAAAAAAAAAGAAAAAAAAAAAAGAAAAAAATCAAAGCAATCAGCCGAAGTCAAATCATCCCCTTTTGGTGTTTAACATTATGTTATAATTTAGCTATTGGAAAATAGCAGATCTACAAGCTTGTAGGTCTGCTATTTTTGAAAAATCGTGAAAATATTTATTTCAGATAACTGGAGGATTTAGAAGATTTATTTTTTAATTTTGAGGTCAGGCCTAAATGGGTTAACATATCTCTGTAATACATGTATATGTGTGTGCGTGTTTACCTTCCACCAGGGTGGATACGGCCATGAGTGCATCTTCCTGGACCCCCCCAGAGCCTGCAGTGCTCTGGAACATTCTCAGCAGGGAGGCCATCACCACATCCGAGATCTGCAGGGCATCCTGGTGCTGTACCTTACGAAGGACATTCTGCAAAGCACGTCCAAAACCAGCCATAGATTACAAGATGCTTTTTATAAAACCAACCAACAATAGCTGCTTATAAGGCACTTATATAGGCAAACTATTGTCAAAACTCTCATGAACACAATCAATGAGTCAATAAACCAAAACCAGTCAAAACAGCTGAAGCATTATAACATTTAACTTATTCATATTTAAATTGACTCATTGAATACAGCAGATGGGACCGTTTAATGTGGCAGGTAAAAATAAATGACCACCGCCATATGCATCAATGGTGTGAATGCATAAACATTATGAGGCACTATCTACGCAGAGATCAGCATGTATGAAAGGGACACTTGATATCAAGATGGTGCAGGAACAAGTATATTAGTCTGTGTGCAGAGTTCAATAAAAATATAATAGCAACATTAACATTCGACTCTCGGCACATTTCGCTGACTTGGATTTGCATTGTCACATTTTGCATTATATTCCGCACAGCTTGCTGGCTGGTGCCGCCGGGAAAATTGAGTATTAGGTCTCAGATAGTGGTAAGGGTTATACATCAGGCTTCAGCGTGGTGCATGGTTTATCATCACAGACCAGACACACTCATACGGTTTGTTTGTATCATTATACTGGTGTTAAAGTGAGCATTTTATGTCATCTTTATTTTCACGAGTGTCCATTTCAGACATGCATATTTACATTTCATATTTAAGAACTGGTGAATTGTGTTGCTTCTTAATGATGCTTAAAAACATGCAGCCAGGAATTCAGAAAGGAACCGAGGATTTTAAGTAAACTTTCATACATATGGCATCAGGTATTCTAGTCTTTGCCAGTATCAGCAGCTTGTTTACATAAAGTGAAAATCCAAACTCCCATAAAAGGCACAACAAACTAGTACATCTCAATTAATGGGCATTCAAAATTCAAGTTCAAGTCAACTGGATCCAGTATAAAAGTGGAATTACACACATCGCAACATACACTAGAGAAGGGGGAGATGACAGTGGTGTGACTGTGTGTTCTGACCTGTAGAGTAGCGCACAGTAACGACTGCAGATCGTTGAACTGGATTCTGTCTGAGGTGCTCTGGATGTGGGACTAGAGAGACAGAGAGGGGACAGGACGTTATATCACTAGGCAATGGCATCACAGTACATGAAATGCTACTACTACAGCAGCAGAGGGAGGATTCTTTGGAGGGAGAGCCAGTCAGCTTCAGGCAGAGCTGCTACCATCTTTCAGGTGAAAAATCTGATGCATTGCCAATTTCATTTCTCCATTCGTCTCTTCATCCAATCTGTCTGATTCCTCCCACCCTCCTCTGTTAGCCATTCATTCAACCTTTCACTAGGGTTGGGTAATATATAATAGAGCAACATTATATCGATATTCTAGTGTGAGACCAGATATCGTCTGGGATCGTCTTGTGTGTTGACTTTTCCTTGTTTTAGTCAGTTGTGCCTCAATAAAAAAAATGAACGTAATAGCAACATTAACATTCATCCTATTCAATTTCTGTTATTTGACTCAAGGCACAGTTAGCTGACTTGGACATGCATCGTTGCATTCTGTGTCATACATTGTATTCCGCACAGCTTGAAGGCCGGCGCCGTGGGGAAAAAGTGAGTTTAGGTCTCAGATAGTGGTAAGGGTTATACATCAGGCTTCAGCGTGGTGCATGGTTTATCATCACAGACCAGACACATGTTTGTTTGTATCATCATACTAGTGTTCAAGTGAGCATTTTATGTTATATTTTCACTTATTCTTAAATCTTTGGACTATTTTTGAAAATAGACAATCTACAGTAGAAGCTCACAACAAGCTGCGAGCTTGTGGCTGTGCCATTTCAAAATGTTTTGAACAACCTAAATGAAAACTAATAGTCACAATACGATGATTCCTTCCCATCTTACCTCCATTTGTAGGACCTGCTGCAGTCTCTCCATGATGACCAGGGTGGTCTTCTGGACGGCAGGATAACAGTCCTTGGCGCTGTTCTTGACAATCTCCATCAGAGCCTCATAGGCCGCTGAACGCAGGTTGTTCTGGTGGCCGTCAGGCCTGGAACACACAAATGGTGTCAAGCCAACTGACTACAAAGGAGTTGCCTTCCCAGTTGTTAACTGTGACTAATAAAGTGCTTTCTAATGAGCCATAATGAAAACAGATTAATTTACCAATTATCTTTTATTACACAACAAAACAATTAAGCAGCTTTATTTAAAATATATCCCAATATTAACTTTCAGGTGCAAATCGTATGCTCAATTACCCAAACATTGTTCTTTCAGTTGAGGTTTAAACAAATGCGCTCTCCCCCTCCATTCTTTGTATGGATTAAATGGAGATAAAACAGATAGATTTTCTAATGTTTCCTACTGTGTGGTGTGTTGAATTGTAGATGTGTCAAAGCCAATTGAAAACGGCACCAAAGAAGGTGAACAACCCTAATTTGTGTGGTTCTTTTAATAACTTCCTAGTTGACGTGTCACCTGCAACAGAATCCAGGTTCAACGAGGACACAATATTTGAAGGCCAACTTTGCTCGTGCTTTGGCGACTTGCCCATGAGGCATTGTATTTTGTCACTGAATTCAGTGAGTGTACTGAATTGCTGTGGAAAGTGTGTGTAGGTCTCAGATACAATGGTAAGAGTTATACATCAGGCTTCAGCGTGGTGCATGGTTTATCATCACAGACCAGACTCACTTACATGGTTTGTTAGCATTCTTACAGCGCGATCATTTTATGTAACCTTTTTTTGATGAACATTATTTTTGGTGAATCGTTCCGAGGAAAAAAAAGTGTCAGATATGAATAGACACTATTTTGTTTGCAGACACCATAGCCAAACACCGTCTCCTCTGTATTACACCGTCTGGTTTGTAATGAAATAAACAAGAACATTTATTATAGATAATGAATGTTGGAAGGAGAGGAGGAGACAACAGGGTATTGAAATACAGAGAAGCTCCCGTTTCAGATTCTGCAGGCTTCAGCGCTTTTAATTTAAGACTTTGAGACTTTTAATACCACCTCGAGAGTAAATCAATTTTCTGACAAAACTATTCATCACTAAATCAATACCAGTCATAGCAAGGTCAAAGTAGAGTCGACAACTTTCATGGATTGGTTGGAGGGGGTACATTTGCAGACACTGTATGACGTTTAGTAGGTAAATCACTATTGTGTATTTGTTTCTTAAAGCAAAGTTTAAGGCCGTTTCATATAAGTGAGACCAACCACCCCATTGTATGACAATATAAGCAAAGTTATATTGTATTAACATAATCCACCATATAACCGATTAGTATTACAAAAAGAATAATTCATAATGCACAGAATGAAAATAGATTACTTAAGCTTTATCATGAGTAACCGTGTCATGATTTCTGGAAAGATGTTGAGCTCTGTTGTACTGGGATAATGGCAGACATCGCCACGGCAAAAAGCTCAACTATTTCTTTGGATAGATGGCACACCATTGAAGAATGTTAGTTTTTTGTGTGTGACCTGCCTGGCGTTTAAAGCATGACGCTTTAAAGATAACAGGAAATGGTTGAGAAAGTGTATTTTGCTGTATGGGAGTTTGTCTGACCCGTCTGTCTGACCTGTCTGTGGTCTCTAGCAGTTTCTGTACAATGATTTCGAAGGAGGAAGACAGGCAGTATGTGGCGGGCTCCTCCTGGTCCTCGGCTGCGTCCGTGGCCTCGTAGGCAGCCTCCGCCAGACTGGAGAACGCCTGGAGGAGCAAACAAATCATTCCATGTGGATTATGTATAGGTGGTAAGGTGGTCTTACATTTCAGCATGCATGCTCCCACCAGTGCAATCACTTCTGTTCTCACCAGAACCATGTGCTCCCTGCTCAAGAAGGGACCTACTCTGCATTTCCCATTTAAATTTCAACCCTCGTTTGTTTTGCTGTAACTATTTAACACTTCTGTAATCTTGATGCATTAAAGAATGTGTTATGGTTGCGTAACCAACCGATTCAAATTCCTTGCATCTGCTGCAACCCTACTTCAAGTCAGTCATGTTTGTGACTGCTAGGTCATTTTCCAGTTTGTGATTACTTCTTTGGTCTTCAGTGCTTCTAAAGTTAGCCGGCATTCAATGTAACACCAATAATGGATGTGTAATATAAATGTCACCCATATCACTGTAGCTTTAAATATGACGGGACTGTGGCCCTACATACAACTAGACACTCAACGTGTAACTGTGACCAGAGATTGAAAAGCAAAAAACATGTTTCATTATTGAGGGATTTCCTTCTTCCATGTGCTCCTAACTTTAAAGCGCTCAGATGAATCAATCTATTTCATGGAACTATGAAGACATTTTAATACACGGATGGTAACATGCTCATGTTTTAGGTACACAGCAGCTGTAGCTTGACAACTACAAGCCCAGCAAAGCAAGCGTGTTGAATATAACCTAAACCTACGGTTCTGATGCCAGGTCAGAGGTGCAACGAAACAGTGGTGCTTTGCATCCATGCCACCATTTTTTGAATGAAAAACTGAAGATTTTCTGAAGGCGTTTTTTCGGCCTCGGGACTAAACGGGTTAAAATAATTAAGTCCATCTCATAATTACAGTGTAATGAAAATGGATAGATTAAATGGATAGATTAAATGTGTCATTGTGTAATCTTCAGTGTACAATCATGCGTTGCTTACCCAGCAGACATTTGAGGCCACTCGGGGTTCAGCCCCGAGTCCTTCTATCAGACACTGCAGCAAGGGGGCCAGGTAGACCTCGTTGATGGCTGCCTCAGGCAGCAGCTCACATATCCTGCCTACTGTCCAGGCCGTGGTGTCCCTCACCACCACACTGGGGTCTTTCATTAGCTCTATCAGGGTGGGCATCGCCTGGGGACAAGGATAGACGAAATGGACAGAGTTGAGTTAACCGGAGTAGTTAACCGTTATGAGACGGGAGCGTTTGTGTAATAATCTCAAAAAACCATGCGTGTAGGTCTCAGATACAATGGTTATGTTATACATCACACGTTCAGCGTGGTGCATGGTTTATCATCATAGACCAGACACAACTCCCCATCACTAGGTGTGCCTTCATTACAAAAGCTCCTTGTTGTGGTTTAGACAGAGTAGGGCTGTGACGTATGGAATGTCAGCATAAAAGTACAAACAAAAAGGACAAACAGATACAGACTGAACCTCATGGACTTGCTAGCTAGACTACTGCACAAGCATGCTGTAAAAACTATTTAGGGGGAAGTGAAATTGTTATACTAGTGCAGACCCATGTCTTCGCACTGAATCGTGGCACATGCCAATTATGGAGAAGCGCTGATGCAACAACACCGTTCTCCCTTGGGGTGTCAGCAAGTGAAAGCGATTGGTTCAGTCTCTCGAGATACGAGGAAGACAGACACTTGCACGCAGTGATTTGTGGAATTGATAGATTACCAGAGAAAGACAGAGAGAACAGAGAGCAAGGACATTCAAGTGTTTACAGATTCCCATATGTTGTGTGAAACCACAAAATGAAATCTCAACTGCTTCAGATTCATCAAGTATCTGACATTTCTTTTGTATATATTTGTATTGTCATTTGTGTGTAAAAAGGAAAATAAATACATTGTTGGGGGAAAAAAAAGTATCTGACATTTAGCACAGCCCAGGTCTACATGCATGTGTCCATCATACTGCATCACTACCTGGTCACAACCGTAACAATCAACTATACCAGTAGAAAATAAATATGCTTCATACGATATTCCAACTCAATTTACTTTTAAATGCCTACTTGCTCCTTCCCAGGCTGCTAATGAATTTCTTAAAAGACACGAGCAACACGTAGGCCTCAATAAATTATAACAATCGCATTGCATTATGCAAAACCTCATTTGGAAAAACAGTGTTCTGTTAAACAATCTAAATTGAAATTGCAAAGTGATTTTAGAAAAGTGTTAAATAATGGGTGAAAGAGAAACATTGTTCTCATACCAAATATTTTGATTTATATTTGTGCAATGTGCCTGTATTATTTCTGGAGCCTCCCGCACAGCTGGTCTGGTGCATAAAAGCATGTTGCAAATATAATGCTACCGAGTGACACCATAGAATTCCTATGCCGGCGTTTGACCGCCATCTCAACGTTATTGCTCACACAATGCCTCTTCCAAATTAGCCTGCTGCATCACATCGCCCGACTCAAATCCAAAATGTGCCGAAATTATGAGACTTAACATTTGGCTTAGAAAATAGGTCAGCTAGCTTTACCGCATAGAGAAGTAGCACAATCCGACTCCAAATGTTTATGCGTCCGTCTTGTGTGAAAAAACAAAATATATATATATATATATATATAATTATTATTTCCCCTTACATTTTCCAGCTGATATCATGTACTCAAGCCAAGCAGTCATTTATAATCACAAAATCACAAAAATAGCTCCAAGCTGAAGAATACAACACAACAGTCAATGGCGATGGCAACCAACACTGATTAGTGTGTTCATGGTATGCTTACATTTCACATCAAACATATGCACTCTTGCAACTTTCACTAGCAAAAAAACTAAACGACATTGTGATACTGAGCTCAACTCTGCAGTATGCGTCACATAACCACAGCAATGCAGCAATTGCCCCGGCCCCAACTGTGTACAAATCAAATAGAATACAAATATATATTATGCACCAACAGTAGCTTGAATCTAAGTTCTTAATGAATCAGGTCACCTGTATGACTAGGGGCTTCAGCTGGTTGAGTTCAGGTCCTTCCAGTATGGAGCCGAAGGCCATGACCGAGGCATCACGGTAACGCCAGTCAGGGTGCTTGATGTGCTCTTTGATGAAGGGCAGGACATGGGGAACCACATCATCCTCACAGCAGGTGGCCAGCAGCATCAGACACACACCAGCCGCTTTGCACGGGTTCCAATCATCGTCGTCGTCATTCTCATCCTGGGAGGGTGGAGAGAGTTGTTTTTTGTTATAACTGTCATAACGGGTCATTCACTTTGGGGCTTTCTTTGGATGCGTGTATGTGATCACTGTACCGTGTCATTTAGGTTACACTTTAGAATTTTAATGAAACAGAAGAGAACGAGGACATGTGAAAGAGAGGGATGAGGTGAAGAGTATGCACAGCAGGTTCAGACAATAAGAGAAGAGTAGAGTGGCACGAGGCAGAAATAGTGCAGGGGAGTGAGAGATCGCTTGTGAATCTGAGATGAGAGACAGGATGAGTGAGCACAAACAAGAGTTTGAAGGAACATGTTGAAAACAATATACTGTATCAGAAGATGTTAACAGGTCTGTTTTGGCAATGTTGCGAATGAATATTGGACAGATGGGGAAAGAGAGACAAAGTATTAACAGACATAATGATTAATACCTGTTTGGTGAGTGTCTGTGTGAGGATGGGGACCAGGTACTGCAAGGCGCCTTTGGCATAGAATTTACTGGTATGCTCTGGGGGACGTCCCTGCTCCGAAGCCTAACATTGGATAAGGAAGGAAAGGAACAGACCAAAGACTTTTAACCAGTAATGCTGTAAACACTGCTGGAGGAGAGATATAGTCAGCTAAGGTTCTGTAAATAATAAGTCTAATTTAGAAATCCAACAGTACTAGCGGTTCCAGAGGAGTACGGTTGGGAACCACTTGTTGGTTTCCCAGTCAAAGAAAAGTCAACAGGACAGGAACAAAGTAACTTCTACAACAGCACAACAAAATCCAAGTGTTTTCCCACTTTTGAGAAGCTCCAAAATATTTTCTACAGCTTTCAATAACCTCAACAGTAAATACACAGCACTAACAAGATAAGTTGATCATAATGAACATTTTGAACAAGCATGAAAGTGTATGCAAGTCCTAGATACATTGGTTGAAGTTAGATATCACACAAGGCTTGATGCATGATTTATCATCATAATGTAAAGCAGCAGTTCCCAAACCTTTTTGGCCATGCAACCCCCCCCCCCCCCCCCCCCCGTTACCTCCAGACCTAGCTGATGCACCCCCCACATGGAAATATAAATTGCACAAGCTCTATAGAGACATATATTTCCTTTTTATCCACATATATGAACCTGAATATGGCATAATATATGCAGCATAGGCTATATTCTGCATTACTTGCTATAATATGTTAATATATTTAAAATAAAACCATAGCACCACCATTAGACTTTTCATGTCGCACACCCCCTAGAAGGCACTCGCACACCACAAGGGATGCATGCACCACAGTTTGGGAACCACCGATGTAAAGGATAGTGAGTGATAGTAACAGAACAGATGGGTGTCATGTCACCATGTCTAAAATTCAGACAAAAGGCCATTTGTGGGGTCCAGCAAAACCAAAAAGACTACAGTTAGACAGGCCCTGCCATCTACGCCTCCTAGGTGAAGTAGACCCCGTTTCACTCTGTGACGTCATAAAATCCACACTGTAGAACTCACAACAGGCAGAGGAACAGACGTCAGTAGGACAGTATGAGAAAAAGAGCTGGAGAGACGTCTTAAAAAAACAAAAAAAGTAACTCACACACACCTCAGAGGCTTCGATAGCTAGGTCCATCTCCTCATCACAGACGTTGGACCAGAACTCAATGCCCTGTAAGGCCACCTCGTCTATGTCACTCTTCATGGCTTCTATGGTGATCTGGGGAGGAGGAGAGAAGACAGTAAAGTACAGAGGGGCACAGACATCAGGCAATTAGAATGCCAGAAGTTTTCCTACGAGTTCTATCCCTCATTTGTTACACCAATTGTTAACTCTGATGTTAGTCTATAAAAAGAAATGTATCCGTTATGACAGCAGCTCGACAGCATCACACTCCCAAAGACCAGAAGAAAACACAAGATTTTTTTTTCTATGCCGATTTAAAAGTAGAGGTTGATGAGGTATGCAGTGTCTCACCGCAAAGAGAGCAGGGCCCATGTAGGTCTCCATGTACTGGTAATACAGAGACATGATCTTCACCAAGTTCTGTAAGGCCGCCACTCGCACCTATACGACAAACAAGAAGATAAAAACATAACTGAATGTGTGAAAAACTTGACTGGATGGATGAGGTCCAACTGTAATGAAATCACGCTCACACCAAAAAATAAAGCACAATGGAACCAGTTTAAAGTTATCCCAGTGACACATCTGTATTCTTTCCTCTAGTAGCTGGGTTTCTCCATTTACACAGTGTTCGGTTGGTACTCACTCTGGTGTCAGGACACTGTGTTGCTTCACACACCACCTGCATGATGAAGTGTCTTTCTGTCTGCAAAACACAAACGCATAAGAAAACCGTTAAAAGTAGTGGTTTAACCACTGACCAAACCCAATAACATATACTGTGAAAAGGTAAATGGACAAAAGGCAGCAGCATAATGCAGAGACTACACTAGATAAAGTGCCCCTCGGGGCACAGGTCTCCACCAGGGCAGATCAGGTTGTGGCCTCCTGGTGGCACTATAATAGGCCAATGTGAAAAGGGTGCCATTTCTTCTTAGCCTTGGATGGCAATTGGATGATTTGAGGCATTTTGTTCCACCTGTTGGTGGCGCTATAACAGGCCAATGTGAAAAGGGTGGGATATATTCCTCAGCCTAGTAGGAAAGTCTGAAAGATTTCACGTAAATTGCACGCTGCATTCATGATTTGAGGCTTTTTGTTCAAAACGGGCCAATCCTGCAAAATTTGAAAGCCAATGTTAGCCAATTAGGATGGAATATGAAATATCGGACAGATCCGGCTTGAACACATGACTATAGAGATAGTGTGTAAAGATTTGCGGTATTTTTGGACAGAATCTGGAAGATTAATATAAAAACTAATGTGTTTTTCAAAAGTTGGGCGCTATAACAGGCCGTTCTGGAGAATTTGGGGCAGAGGTTCATCGTTGGCATCCAGGGAGTGTGCGTGCAAAATTTGGCACGGACCGGGTTAATGGTGCCAGAGATTAGCTGGTAACAGACGGACGGACGCATGCACACGCACGACATACTCTCTCCCCATGCCTTCGGCCTGGTGGAGACAACTAGCTCCTTACCTCCTTGTCAAAGTTGGCTTTGGTGAACTCCAGTGAGTTGAGCAGGGCGTTGGTTGCTGCCAGTTTGACATTGTTGCTGGGCTCTTCCTTCCTCATTCCCTGGATGATGGCTGTCAGGATCTGGTTGGCATTGTCCTGCAGCTGCTCTGGGTCCTGAACACACAGCAGCATGTTAGATGTGTGTGTGTGTGTGTGTGTGTGGTGGGGGGATTCATTGTTTCATTTATTTTCATGAGGGAGAGTAGCAACATCTAAATAATCAACAGGAAATGTCTCGCAGAAAAGGCACGCACCAAATCGACTAACTATTTTAGCCCAAACAATATGGGATGTTTGGAAAATCAAGATATTAAGATATAGTGATAGTAACAGATGGAAGTCACAATGTGTAAAAAGTCAGAAGAAAGGCCAGTTGTGGGGTCCAACAAAACCAAACAGACTTCAGTAGATGGGCCCTGCCGTCTACGTCTCCTGGGTGAAGTAGACCCCCGTTTCACTCTGTGACATCATAAAATCCACACTGAAGCACTCACAACAGGCAGAGGAACTGATGTCAGTTGTCTGCCAGTATATAGCCGACCAACAGGTGTATATTTGTGTGGGACGGCTGTACTCACTATGTCCTGGCAAATGTATCCAATGGCCTCCAATGTAGACTCCTTCATGTGTTCAGTGCTGGCGGGGTCGGTTACATTGGCCACCAGCTGGGGGATGAGCTCGGGCCACTGGCTCACTGTGATCTCGGCGCAGGCGATCCCTGCCACACACTGAGACGCAGAGCTGGGTCTGTATGTCTCTGTACCTAGTGTCTGGAGAACCTGTGGTGACAGATGGAGATGGCGATCAGATACACACATTTTAAGGTAAAAAATGGACATTGGTCACTATGTAACAATCTCAAACTGTGTAGGTCTCAGATACAATGGTTAATTTATACATCACACTTTCAGCGTGGTGCATGATTTATCATCATGGATTACAAAATTTACGAGGTACTCTGCCACCGCATAGATTAACTAAATCTAAAATCGTAAACACATCATGCTTCCTTACAAAGTTCTTGATCTCGCGGCGCGCGTTGGCATCGATGGCCAGCCATCTCTGCTGGTACCCGGTCTTGACGTCTGGGTCTTTGGAGGTCAGGGAGTTCTTCACCTGCAGGCCGGCTGCCACACGAGCCACCTGGGTGTTACCTGGGTTGGCTAGGACCTTGGACAGCTCCACCAGAAAGGTCGGCTGGATGGGGAGGTGAAAGGCAACATTGTTAGAGACAAAAGGATAAGAGTGCTTTTCTCTCTGGGGGTAGAGGGCAAAGGGAGAAGTGGGGAGGAAGAGTAGAAAGCATGGGGTGACAGCATGAGATGAGGAGGATGTGAAAAAAGGAGGTCAAATATAAGATGGACTCTGCATGAACACAGCAGAGAGTAGGGGACAGATAAGCGGAGGAGACACATAATCATGTACCGGTATACATATTATCTCGCCACTGTACTGCTGGGTGTATAAAACAGTGAGCTGTATTCACACAAGCTTGTCATCATATACTGTATATGGACAAACATTACACACATCTCCATCCTCCACAGCAATAGACACTCACAGAGGGCCCTCACTAGCTAAAGCCATAAATATCTAGCACCACTGCTACATAACATTTTTATTATGCATGTCCAATGACATGCAGAGGTCAGTGACTCCATCTATATAGAAAAGATACCAAATCCTTTAAGAGCCCCATTGCCCCCGCAGGCGGGGGCAGCGGCTGTCCACCACTGAACAGCGCTCAGCGGGTCAATGGAGACCCAATTGGTCTCCGGTTCCAACTCCGATGTAGCGGATTTTCCCCCTGGACCCCCCTGGGGTTTAAGAGGTTAATGATGCTATAATAAGTTAACATACGTCTTATTAAACGATTAGGTTGCATGTCAAAGTAGCTACTAACCCCCTTATGTTTGACCTAATGTACGTACACTAGCTGATAGCTGCTTTTCAGAGCGTTAACCTTGTTAACACCATACTACTTCTTGACCGGGGTCTCCCAGGGGTCTGTACTTGACCCACTACTTTTTCCCCTGTGCACCAAATATCTTCTCTTGAAAATAGCCAATCTACAAGCTCCCAAGACATTGTGTGTTCACTGTGTTGTAATTAATGGATGAATACATTTTGCATTGTGAGCTTTAAGGCCACTTTGGTAGAGGTTTGAGGTTACTTTGCCATGATGCAACAAAAGGTGGGCAAGAAATCAAAAATAATTTCTCCATTGGCTAGAAATTGATCATTTAAAATACTAGAGGTTCCCGTGGGGCCTCTACAGCGGTCCCCGTTGGGCACTGGCCTACTTGGAATGATGCAAGTTGGAAATGCATGCCCCACCCAGATATTATGTCTGTGTCCCTTTTATGCGTCTCTCTGTGTCCCTTTATTCCTATACATGTCAGCCATGCCCAAATATGGAGTGGTGGGGCTAACGGGTCTTGAGTTACGTGGATTACAGACGTACACACAGAGACTTGGTGCATTTATAGTTAGATGTTACTCTTACTATTTTTATTAGGAAAAAAACAGAATTGTATCCACGGAAGTGGATCCAGATCTCCGAATAAAATCAACAGGAAGTTGACAAACAAGCAGTGCTGGGGTTGGTGGTGTTCTATAATGTCAGAAGCAACTGGTTTGCGTTCGTTTACGGGCTAAAGAACCAGCATTAGAGTGGTCTTGCCGTACACGTACAATGTAAGTCAATGACATATTTTGGATTATCAATTTCGAAATTATTTCTGATTTCTTGCCCACCTTTTGAGTTACATCATGTCATGGTAAGGATGTTGTGCTTACTCCCCGTCTATGCTAATGGCGAATATGACAAGTCGGCCTAGATGACTATGCAAATACAGTAGCTCTTTGCTGCGCTTTACTTCCTCTTCCCTCATGTGCAACCTGGTTACATTTATTTCAGGCATCCAACCAAACTTATTTTTAAGCTACTTTTTCAGGTCATGTCCAAACTAATAAAAACACAATCCTTTATGGTTTCCCGGGTATGTTACTTTCTGAATGAGTGTCGCATTTCTTTCTCCAGAATGCAGCATGCTCTTCTTTTAACAAAAACATGCATCGCTTAAGCTTAGGCCACCCACCCTCTTGGCTGTGTTACCAACCAGGCCTCTATGGCCCCATTTACACTGGCAGACAAATCTAGCCTGAATCAGATCTGTGCCACATCAAGATTGAAATCCGATTGGTTTAAATGGTCACATGACACATTTAGACAAATCAGATTCCAATCTGGATGTGGCTCAGATCTGATTCAGGCTGGATTTGGCTGCCAGTGTAAATGGGGTCTAAAAGCCACAGAAAACGCTGCGTTGGTTTGTCTTACAACTCGGCCTCCCCTGCCATCTCCTGTCTAATGCTTTCGGCTGTTGCTGACTAGAACATTGTCATGCACTTTTCAAGTGAAGTCAATCCATAAGGAGGACTTCCATTGCTGGGCACGAATCTGGGCATTTTGGTCTGGAGCCACAGTGGATCATTATCCCAAAACTGACGTCATTTTGGCATTGTACTAGTAAGCCATATTATTAACCACTCAAGTTTTATACTTTGTTGTAGATCTGCCGTCTTTGGAAAAACGTAGCCATTATGACATGCACAAAATATGGACACTAGATTGACAGTGGTTAACGCTAGATATATTACCTGTGTGGTGGTGCATCACCTGCCAGAGTGCCTAATGAGTGAATAAACTCAACCGCCACAGCAATAATTTACCAGCATGTCCGGCATTCATGTCTCACATTAATTACATCTACTCTAAAAATGTGTCTAAAGAGAGAAAAAAAAAGAAATCTGATTTAGAAATGAAAAGTCCCATGCACCCAAATATGTTCAATTTTCTTCTCAGTGTCACCGTCTACTGTTAAGTTGTATGCTGGAGACTCAATCCACCCATTTCTCCATAAAACTTATAACCATGTCAATCAGAGGTTAAGGTCAATTAACAGCTGGCCTAATTAACCAGTAGGCCAAAACTCTGTGGAGGTCTGTCTATCCAAATGTCACAGTATATTATTTACACAGAACTTGTATATGGGGTAACTATGGTACAGTAGTGGGGTAACTATACTAGAGATGCAGATATTACTTGGACAGTACATTTATTTGAACCTAAGAGGAAATAGTGTGTTGCAGCCTACAAGCTCCAGCCCTTCCCTGGTGGGATTGGGGTGCATCTGCCATGGAATGCTAACGCTAGCAAGCTTGGGCTGTCTCCTTTCATTCACTGCTGATGTCTGACTGTGCGTGTGTATACTGTATAGTACTCTGTGTGTAGTGTGTAATGTGTGGGTCTCGCTTCGCTAGTCAGCCATCGTGTGTAGGTGGGGTGTGTGGCGAGGAAGGGAGGGAGGGCCCAGCCCAGGGAAAAGCCGGGCGGGTCACTCACTGTCTGCTAGCTAGCGGCGTCCTCAATCTGGCCACCATACTTGTGGCGCTAACCTACTTTCACATCAGCAGTAAAAATATAAATGTGTGTGTGTATATATATATATATATATATATATATATATATATATATATATATATATATATATACACACACACACACACACACACACACACATACATACAGACACACAGTATACACCCCCAAAATAACCACAGTACTGACCAGGTTCTCAATAGCTGCCTGCTCCAGAAACTTCTGTGCCGCTTCCAATTCATTTCGATCTGAGAGAGAGAGAGAGATGGGTCGGGGTTACTCAATGTAATGCTAGCTAATTTAGCTAGCTGAAAAAAATGCTAGCTAAGCATGCTTGTATGTGACAGTAGTACCGAAACTGAAACAGTCGGCCCGCCACAGATTTAGGGCGTCTCGTGTTGTTCATGAGCCCCGCTAGTGTGATTTAGTTGTGAATTCCATTCAGTTGTGGGTTGGATCCATTTACACTGAAACATGACATTACACGCAAGGATGGATGAGAGACGGGTTCTGGTGCCAAGTAACAACATGCTTCCATCCATCCAGACCCTCAGCTAGCCGAGTCAACTTTTCACCCAGATCTCAAACTTAAAACATTAACCTGATTAGTCTTTACAATGATCAACACAAAACCGGTTCAAATATCAACGACACCACCGTTTAAACCAGACAACAGCGTTGTTGGGTCGGCATATATAATTTCGGATGATGATAGTCACTTTTTAGGTGCTTAAAGTTAGCAGAGGGAAAGGGCCGACTTCATTTGCACATCAACAGCCCGCTAACCAGCTAACCATACTAGCTAACACACACACACCACCAGCATGGGCAGGCAGGGTGTGGGTCGCCATGGCTGATACGACTAGTAGTGCAATGCAGCTGTCACAAGAATCACGCTTAGTCACGTCAAGCCGCAACAACCCCGTTGATTTGACATTTATTATATTAGACGGAGGGGCTTTGACAGCCCTCTCTTGTTGCGTGTGTCAGACCTTCCACCGCCAACACAACGCATGTTCGACAACCCGCACCACTCCGCCACGGTGGTTAGCGTGTTAGCATCATGGAGCCGCATCCCGCAGCGAGCAGGCCGTGTGTGGCTAGTAGCTAGCAGCAACATAGTTGCGCGCCCGGCGTAGCGCAAGCGAAAAATAGCCGATCTACAAGCCCGCAACGCGTGGCTATCGCAACGCGCTGCGGGCTTGTAGATCGGCTATTTTCCGCCGCGCGACACCGGCCAACAGACGCGTATAAATCCCGGCTATAGCATCGACGTGCTAACAACTTAGCACTCCTTCAACCCGGCTCTCCCAACTTTCACCACTTCGTCTCGCAGCGACAGTTGAACGCGGGGCCACAAGCCGGGTTCCTGTCGACTGCTCTCGGACACAAACGGACACATGATTGTCACCTGGAGAGACGGTCTTCTCGAGGATTGTGATGAGCTCCATCCTTGATCCCCGGGTCGGTACGGCGGCCGCTCTGCTTCGGCTATCGGCTTCTTCTTGCTTTGCTGTTGTGCGCTGCTGCTTCTTATCCGGGGGATGGGTGGTGAAGTCAGTCAACTCGTCGCTATGCTAACGGGGGCTAACCGCTAACAGTTTCGATTGCCGCGCAACAACTCAAACCGGATTAGATTTCCTTCAGCCCCGACGCCGCTTGCTTTCCTTGCTAACTAACTAACTAACGGGGGAAACGTGGATGATGATGAGAAGTCGGCGGCGGAAAAAAAAGACACCCGGCGACTAGAACGGCGTGTCCACTCACTCGTCCCCGGGCCGGCACGTCCGACTCAGTTGACGGGGGGGTTCTTGCTCTACTGTGAACGTGGGATAGTAAACGTGAACACGAGCTGCAGGACCAAATCGCGTGTTTTCGAAGCAGCGGGGCTGCCTGTTCGCATCCTGTGTGTGTCGCTCGGTAGGCAGGGAGGGAAACTAAAGGGCCGCACTTGTCTCCCCGGCGGAAGGATATGGCTCTCCTCCCCTCTCCTCTGCGGTCGTTGGTTTACTATACAGACAGGCAGCTTAGAAAAGGACGGAAGTCCCGCTTTAAGTTTAGGCACGTCTTTATTCTTTAACATTTCTTTTCACCCCCCCCCCCCCCCCTTAACATTTGTAGCCTTGGATCAAGGCTGTCATAATGTATAATTTGATAGATTTTGATATTCGCATATATGCAAATATCAAAATAAATAAAATACGATCCATCGCATCTATGCAAATATGAAAATACATATAGGATGTTGATCCAAGGCTATAACATTTTCAGAATTGTTTTTCCTAGCATTTTCTCATCCTAAATTAAGTTTTAGCATGGGGTTAAATTAAGTTATGACCTAGCGAGCATGCCAACCCCCTGCCATCTAAAACATTTCAAACATTTTCATATTATGTTTCCTAAAGATGTTCATTTGTTTCTAAATTAAGTTTAGGCATGGGTTTAACCACTTATGCTCTGGCATACCAAAATTCCCCTTTTTTTTCTTTCCTAAAATTGCCTAAATTCTTCAGATTGTTTTCTTCTAAAAATAGCACACTTATAAATAAGCTCACAGCTTGTAGCTTGCAGATCTGCTATTTTCAAATAGACAAAGTACAAAATAGGGTTAAAGTGGTTAATTGATTAGATTTAGTTTATGCATGGGGTGGTTAATTCATTAACTTTAATCCAGTTTAGATACTGTACTGTTAAGTTTGGCCATGAGTTTTGTGCATTTGGTGCAGTTTATTAGGTTAAGGATATGGGAAGGGCGGGACTTCCGTCCTTCTCTCTGGGGTGGCCATAGTCACATGACCATTCTTTGCTGTTCCCGCGCGACCGCATTGGTTTGGTTGCTCTTGCGCGCGCACGTGCGTCAGTTGAGGTCAAGCCATAGGGACCCATCCTTTTATTACTCTGATAGGGAGTACACGCTAGTTTCTTGCTTTTAGGCTGCTGATGCTGCTACAAATAAATGTAAAATATTTGAGCACATTTCATTTCATAAACATCCCCATGTGTTATCACAATATCCTTTCTTAATTTTCTAATCTCTCTCTCTAGGTGCTGCCACACTATGAAAAGAGCATTGCACGTTCTCGGCTGCGCGCAGTTTAAATTCCGAGTTTTTAGACAGCTGGTGGATGGAAATTAAGCTCCACCTCCGCAGACTTTTTGCGCGACGGCCAGATTCCCGGAAACGCTCTCCTCCGCACAAAAAGTCTGCGGAGGTGGAGCTTCTTTTCCATCCTCCAGCTGTCTCGGAACTCGGAATTTAAGCTGCGCAGAGCTTAAGAAGTGCGTGGCTGTCGACCGTTTTGCGCTTAGGTGTGGAAAGGGCTTCTCTCTCTCTCTCTCTCTCTCTCTCTCTCTAGCCGTAAGCAGACCTGAACTTCCATGCGCAGCCAAAGGAAGCTGTCTGCCGGGGTCTCTTCTGGGTTTTTAGACAGCTGGTGGATGGAAATGAAGCTCCACCCACGTGGCAGATTGCCGCGTCGGCCAGATTCCCGGAAAAGCTTGCCCCAGCGCCAGTGGTATTCTGCCGCGTGCATGGAGCTTCATTTCCATCCACCAGCTGTCTAAAAACCCGGAGGAGACCCCGGCAGACAGCCTCCTTTGGCCATGCATGGAAGTTCAGGTGTGCCCAGGCTGTCTCTCTCTCTCTCTCTCTCTCTCGCTCTCTCTCTCTCTCTCTCTCTCTCTTTCTTGATTCTAAAAAGATAATTTCCAAAATCTAAACCTATAGCCTATTCAAGGTAGATGTCACCTGATAATTACTCAAACACATGTATTGCTCATTGCTCCTACTGCCGAGGTCGCGTGCACGCATCTGCCTGGGTGACCGGTGACGGCAGACTGCTGGGCGAGCACTGGCGCTTTGGGATGGGGGGTCAGATCAACATGGAATGAATTATGTACTGACCATATATGGAGCGTGTCTTGAGTGTACAGGGTTTGATGAGGTCAGATTAACATATGGAATGTCAGAACAGGTCAGCTCCATATGGAGATCTAAGGGTGGCAGCGGGGCAGTGTCTTGAGTGTACAGGGTTTGATGAGGGCCCGGGTAGGGCCGGGCCTTAATTTCTGGGCCTGTTGAGAACTCTACTAATAACTTTGTGGCGGGCCTGTCTAGAGTTTGAATGGACAGGTAGTCAAAAGGGAGACATAAGAGGAAGGACGGGTGTGGAAGGATCAACATATGGAATGTCAGAACAGGTCAGCTCCATATATGGAGATCTGTAGGGGTTTGAGGTTTGAGGTCAGATGTAGAGTTGCTGTCCGGCTCCATATAGATCTAGGTGAGGTCTTCTCAATGTACGGCTATCCAGGGTTTGATGAGGTCAGTGTCATGATCTTCATATATGGAGACGGATATGGTGGCGTGATGTGTCACGAGGCGTGATGTCATGAGGCGTGACCATATATGGAGGTGTGACACAAGGCGTGACACGTTGTGTGACACGAGTCATATAAAACTGCAACGGTTGCAAACAGCCCCATGTGTTTTACAATATTATAGTAGGTACGTACACATTATAAAACAAAATAATAATTCATATTTTTAGATTTTCAGATTACATGCTTTTTTAGCTGTTATCTTTAGGTTACTTATCTTATCTCAGTTTAGCTGGGGGAGACAGATTTATGACCAATGGTTGTTGACCCAAACTGACTTAGAGTCAAGTGATTAAAGAGGATATGGTCCACCATTTTTTTTGACAGTTGGTTCTTCATAGGGACAAGACCTGAAAAATTGGTTATCATCAATTATATTAACCCATTTTGGACTGAGGCCGATTCTAAAAATGCCTTGAAAACCTGACCTAAGTTTTCTGAAAAACTTCAAATATTTATATACCAGCATCAAATATTTAAAAAAAATTAATACTGTACATACTACTGTACAGAACCCCAAGAGGGGTTCCCGTCCAGAAGGGTTATAACACCAAAGGGGATTCCCGTCCAGAATGGTTATTCTCAAATGGTCACATGCAGGCTGAGAAAGCACCTCACATCACAACTTTATAGACCTTTTAAATTAAAACATTTTGAAATAAAAAAACATTTATTTCCTGTTGCAGTGTTTGAATAATTATCAGTAGCTGCCAGGAAACGTACTCTCTGTCCACTGAACCCTGACACAGACACTGAAAAAACACTCCATTGTCTCCACAGCATCACTCATGCCATAATACAGAGCCCCAGCCTCTCCTAAAAAAAGTACAAATCACTCACACTACCATCAACCTATAGCCTGTGATATTTTCAGATCCGCAGAATGCAGCGAATCAGGCTGGAACCCAGACTACCATCAACCCACAAGTCTCCTCTGTTATATAGGCCTACTTGGGTCCACGTTTATTTTGTGTTGTAGTGTTTGTGAATATAAATTGCTGACAGGAAATAAACGTGGACCCAAAGCTGTTCCCTAGCAACGCAATTTCACTCAATGTAAAGCTCATGCAAGTAAATTGAAGATGCAGATTTTTTTGGGGATGTTTTTTTATGAAAAATTCGAATAGATTCTAATAGAGCTTGCAGATCTGCTATTTTTTCTATTTTTAAAATTATCGTAAAAAATAAATTCTAATAGAGTTTGCAGATCTGCTATTTTTTCTATTTTTAAAATAATCGTTCATTAATGGGCAATAGTCTTGCCCAAATGTGCCAAAGTGTTTTTGTGCAAAACTAATGCTTGGAATGGATTCAGAATCATGAAAACCCCCTAGTAGTTTGACATGCCACATGCTACGTAAAGCATAATGAAATTTAGAACATTTTGCCATATATTGGTTGTTGATGGTACCCCAACTTTCAGCAGCTGTCAAAAATTCCCTACGGGTACGGGTTGAATAGAAACCAACGTGGGATATCTTAGTAGACACCTTTACAAACACATTGGTGAAGAAAGTTCTTGGTAAGAAATGTATTCCCAGATTTGACATTATTATTCTGGCGGTGTCAGGTTAAAATCGACCGGCTTCATCGGGAATCGTGTGCTTGCTTTATGCTAAGAAATATGTTGTATAGTTTCATTGATATTAATTTATTCATGCATTAAATTTCCCCATTGACATGAATGGGAATGAGAATACTTGAATGCGAAAACTCACATTCAAGTATTTTTTCTCAGAGACTGTGTAAGCGCTATAGTTACAGCACTTATTATAGGGGAGGTTAATAATTACAAAAATGAATTAACATATAATTACATCGGTCAGCCTCATGGTGGCGCTATAACAGCCGCCCTATACCTTTTGGCCTATAACTCTTGAACCGTATTTCCTTTTCCCTGGATTCCTTGGCTCATAACTTATCTCCCCATATAGACCACGCCCAATTGCGTCAGGAATAGGATAGATTTTCCGCCATTTAGAATTTTCTTCAAAACACACTTTGTGCTCCTCCACCTACAGATTTTGTCCAAATCTCACAAAAAGTGGTACACATGATCTCTGGACGTACCCATTTAAAACACCACAGGCAGAGTTTTGATCGTCCGTATCGTTCGGCCGTAATCGTCTTCTGAAGTTAGTGGGAGGGGGCGGGGCCTATTTTGCAAAAAATGCCACAAATCACAAACGGAATATCTAATCCACCCCAAATTTGAATCACATATCGAGGGTGGTTTAATCAACACAGAGCCAAAAGCAATTACATTTTCATCCATAGGGGGCGCCACAAATGCAAAAAAAAGAAACTTGCAAAAACATGATTTTAGGGGGATAAATCCCCTCCGAATTACTTACACATGATTACAGGGATGACTTTGACATTGTAATTGGCTAGCATAATTACTGGGAGGGGCCTATATTTCCGAAGGCGATTGAGGCAACCACACTTTGCAATTTTCCCAGATATGGCACTGTTTCCCAAACACTGGGTTGGGACCCATGTTTGGGTCACAGACTATTTTTATGGGTAAAATAAGTAAATATCCCCAGGCTCACAAAGTGTCGCACTCGTTTTTGCGCTGCTATTTTCACTACTTTGGGTACCAGGGACATATTTATCTTTTGGGTCTAGGCCTAAAAGTTTGGGTTTTGGCCCCTGTGATACGGAGCAGCCTGCAGGGACACACCTGGACCAGGGAGTGAACCTGGGACTTTTGTTTCGGTGCACCATAAGGCGGCCTCTCAGCTCTCTCGAAAATGTATTCACAACCTAGAAAACAAAGATTGGAACAGTCATTTCATTTTCCAAGTGTCCTTTTATTGTCCTGTCATGTCTGTGAATGGGTTTCAAGTAACTGGTTTTGCAGTGCACTGGGATCCAAATTTTACCATGACGTCAAGAACCTATAGAATCATGTAATTAGACTTTATTTATTTCTCTATTAAAGCTGTTGACAGATTGCAAACATGTCGGAACATCACAAGCCCCCTTAGGGGCCTATTGTAATCATTGAGAAACACTGATGTTTTTTTGGACACCTCTGAAGTTCTAGTTTAGTTGAAAAATGAGTAGAGGCAGACACAAGATTGTAAAAAGAACCCCATTGTCTTTATTCAGTTAGTCATTTTACAGTAGTCACTCGTAAGTAGCTGCCTTGAGTTGGTTTTTCACTGTCTCTTTTTTTTCCTTCTCATTGTTCCAACTTCTTCCTCATTTTTGATCAACACAATGGAGAAGTCCATGGACAAAGTATAAAAAAGACCAAAAACGCAAAACAAACAAGAAAACAAAAATCAAAGAATGTGATAAAATGCCCCTTTTTCACAAAGAAACAGGAATTTTGGCAAAAGGTAATGGCGACGACAATGATGAAGAATATCCAGTGCATCTTTAAGGTGTAATGTTGATAACGATATGCAAGTGTGGCTGTTGAGTTCTTGGTCAACTTTACTAAGATACATGTGAAACTGAGCGATGAGGGGCGTGACATGCGTTATGTCCCGGTTCCTGATTGGATATGAGCTTTTGGGATTCTAAGATTATCTTCCAATCATGTTTGATCTCATCAGAAAAAACAGTGACTTGATTCTATGGAATACCGTTACAATCACAGTTAACAGAAAAATAAAATAAAAAAATATATAGACAAAAACAATAGAAAAAAGGACCCATTCAAACTTTGAACAGTTTCACACATTGAAACATTGATCTGGTGTCTATGGCACAAGGCAATTCTCTGCCACATTGGGCATGATGAGCATGGCTGGGCTATCTTTCTGTACCCGTCCCTGCAGCCCTAAAACATCACAGTACATTTGATATGGCAGGGCTGATAAAACAAGCAGCACAGCTTCATGGCAATTTGACGACAAATAACTTTCTTCTAATGGCCTAATTGTGGGTGTCCAACCTCAACTAGCTAATTTGGAACAGGTTAGGTAAAATGGCTGTTCTATGTAGGCAAATGTCTCTATCCCTCATTTTGGCAATTTTACGATTTGTCCTGGTGATGTACATTTTAGAATATAACAATCCCTTTTTGCTCCCCCAGTCAGTGCCACAGCCACTGCCTTCCATGATAGGACATTAATTCACATATTGCTATGTTTACAGATACTAAGTGTAACCCGAATTTATACTTAATATGAACTTGTTGCTCACCGATAGATTTTCAACTAAAACATTTTTTTTTCGTCCTCTTAACCCTGGGTTAAATATGTTTTCTTTAGTTTTTGGCGAGTGGCACGGTGATACAATGTATAAGTTAGGCTTCAAACAATGAAAGTAAACAGTCAGAAGCAGCATTGAGAAGTGACTGGAGACATTATATAGGTCTGCTTTGTTTGTATTGCCCGCTCTACTCTGAAATATTTTATTTCTTGCCTCACCATATGACACTTTATGTGGCCTTGTTCACACAATGATACTAATGCTCAGATATCTCATTCACGACACACAATCCAAGGCTAGTTTGTAAACAAATACAAGTTGCAACGATGCCGAAATCAGTTGTCAGTACTGATTCTCAACTTTCTGAATATATACTTGAAAAGTTAAGACTGTTCCATATCATTGTTTTACAGTAATCAAGCCACACAACCCAGGATAAGGTCAACCTGACCTTTCCGCCCAACTCTAAGACAGACAACAGATTCATGGAACTTTGCAATGTTCAAGAACATGATCAGAGCATTTCTTACAAAAAAAAAAAGAAAAAAAAAAAGACACAGGAGGTAATGAGAGATAAGTACACATGAGAATACAGAATCAACAATAAATGGATGGAGAGTTGTTGCACGCCTCCCTCCCCTGCCCCATACACACAGGAAAAGAAACCATTAATGAGGCAGTGTGGAAAACAGTAAACACAGGAATGTTTCCATCAGAAATTAATGTCATTGCCATAACAAATGGCACAACTTACAATTATGATTACAAAAAATAATAATCAAGAGTGCTGTGGTAAGAAAAAACAATTATACACCTGAGAAAACATGACAAATCACATCCCTACACATGGATGGAAAATTAAACATCGCAATGGCTTCTTTCAGAGCCAAAGACAATGACGAATAGACAATGATGTGTAAAGCTTAATTTATATACCATTGCACGACATATGCATGGTGCATAAATTAGGCTTCAGAGTCCACAGGACTGTGGAGGGCTTTGATGTTGTGTGGGGAACATTCAAATGAAAGAAAAGAAGAGTGAAAGGAGTCAGGGATCCATGATTGAGGCGAACGTTGAAGACATTGAGGCTCAGTTTCTAACACCCAGAGCTGTCGGTATGATTTTTAACACTTGCGCGCGAACACAGTCACAGTCACACTCACACACAGACAGGTGTGCACACCAGGAACAGACACAAAAGGGGAATGCCTTGGCCAAAAACCAACCAGAAGTAATATTCACTCCTAATGCTATAGAGAAAAGTGCTGTCTTCACCAATACTGTCAGTGCTAACGTGTACAACCCCCAATAGCAGCTAGTCATTTAGTCAGATGGAGCCAGGTAGCTAGCTATGTGCCCATTGGAGCTTTACAGGTTAATAGTGCGAGGCGGTAATACCCATGTAGAGATTGTTATATATTTGTATAAAGCAACATTGTGCTGGACCAACAGAGCTATATGAAATGTTTTGTTCCAAAATGAGATGGGCCGTTTCAAAAGTATGTCAAATTCACACTCAATGATTGATGACGGTTGGAAAAGCCCTTGATTGGCAAAATGTGTACATTACACCTTTACAGACAGGAAGAGGTAATGATCCACACCCCCTCCGCCCACAAAGCATTTTGGAATAGAACTCTTCATATGACCCAGCTGAGAATATCAAGCAGTACAATTGAACCCTACCATTTTGGGACTGCCTAGGTTTGCTTAAATCATCTCAGTACCAAGATGGTCATCGTCCCATTGGCTTATGGGAATCATGCTGCATTGTATATGCAACTTAATGTATGTTTCAGACTTTAAACAGTTTATACATTCCTAAAGTCCACGTCTAGTTCTGCGTCAGTGTTCCAGCCTCACTAAGAACACAGAGACGGCGGAAGACAAGAAGATGAGAAACCACTGGATCCCCCAGTTGTACAGTATTTACACAGTAAGCAGCATATGTCCAGATGTGGAGGGATTCAAACCTGCATCATCGTATGGTTCTGGTTCTTCGGCTCAAAGTTTGACACATCTGAGGCAGATAAATCCGGTATAGGTCAGCCAATTCATCTCCAGCTTTCCCTATATCTATCCACTCATCCAGACTCATCAGACACCCATCATTTTGCAGCCTTCCCCTTACATGAAACTCGATTGTTACCGAGAAGATGACAGCCCACTTTCAGGCTACTGCACATAGAAGTCGATGAAGCGATAACGATGGCATAATGGATGGCACATAATAAGGCTAAAAAGAAGAGTTGAAGGAGGCATGTGTGAGGAGTGTTGGATCTCCTGGAGTTTGTTTGGTGTTTGTTGTTGGGAGGGGCGGGGGGTAAGGTGTTTACATTGAGCCTGGGTGGGGCTGGAATCTTTTTCTTTTAGTCTGAACACTTCCTTGCTTCTTGTCTTTCATATTAATTGTCAGTTTGCATGTAAGCTGATACTGTGTGTCCTGCAGGCTGTACAATCTGTACCGTATTGTATTGCAGACTAGAAGCTTAAACCTAATTTATAATTTGTCGCAAGACTGTCGGTGAAAATAATCACCTCACCTTTTCACTTGAAAATAATTCATTTCTTGGCAAAAGCGACACGGCATTGGGATGAAGCATGAGTTGGTTTAGCAGTCGTGTGCACAGTCTCAGCTTCTCTCCATTTGTTACCAACGTCATAAACTTTGAACACTGACGCGCCTCACCAAACGCACACACTTCCCAGCTCCCCGACTCAATCCACTGATGAGAAGGGCAGAAACAGCTTCTAACAGGGTTGTTTACACTGGATGTGCTACTCATTGGGGCAACTAGATAGCTAAAGCAGGGGGAGTGTTCAGTTTGCAAGCCTCTGAAGAGCTAAACCTTTGACTCTGCATATGTACAGACAGTTTTAGATAGCGGATTGCCAGGCGCAGCACCAATGGTGTTGCGGTAATAGATGAGACATTAAAGCTACCTCATGATAGGTCACTGGCTAGCGATATCACCCCACAATGTCAGCTTCAGATAACTTATACACTCACAAAACAAGGAAACGTCATGATCAGGTCAACACGAGCCCAAGATGGTTGAGGAAATTGAATGGATGACTTCTAGTAACATAGGTTCTGCGCAGTGTGTGAGCACAGCTAGTTCTGTCTAGGTGGCTACAATGGCGAAGATCGAACAATTCTGCATCATGAATCCTGTCATGTTACACAATAATTTAACCCAACTTGCTCCTATAAATACTGCCCATCTCCTACTTTTCTGACATTTGTATGTCAAAGCTAAAGCTGTCACAATACCAAAAAGTTGTGATACGGATATGAGCCAGTTATAACTTGATGGCTAGATCAGTCTCAGTGACAGAGGCAGGTTAACAGCACAAACAAGCATTCACATTTCTTCTCAATTTCTTTGGCTTTTGTATGAAGCAACAAGCAGGATTCTGTAAGTATATATAGACTTAATCTTTGTTGCCTTAGTTTAAATCTGGACACACACACACACACACACACACACACACACACACACACACACACACACACACACACACACACACACACACACACACACACACACACACACACACACACACACACACACAGTGAAGAGTTGTCTTACTTGGGACATTCATTTTGATGTTTTGTCCTGTATCGTGACAGCATGACAGTATTCAAGTACACAGTAAAATCTTCAATGTTAATTTATCCATTCGAAACTCTGACACTGGTTACATTTGTTAAATTAACAATCAGGATTTTATAGTGCACTGTTCACAACCATAGCTAAGACGTGGGGAAATCACTTCAGCTCAGAGGCGTATGATTATAGGCCTTCCCTGCAAAACCTCCAGGCAGAAGTTGGTTTCGTTTTAAAGAGATACCTCACTCTGGAATACAATTTAAAGTTTTCACTAAATACTTTAACCTCGCAGTGTATACTTATCCAGTATTAGCTGATAACAAACTAAGAGTTTGAACACAATTAAGACTGGGCCAAAACACCACCGAGCCGGGCTACACTGGGGACGGAATTGGCAGTGCAAAGGTATGCTGCCTCTATAATCAATGGGAACCGGCTGTGGTGCGCAGGTTGTGCGTAAGCCCCACACGTGAATCTTTTTCTTACGCAAGTGCTCTATTTTTTCGTGTGTCCACGGGAGTTACGCAGCCCTTCGACTCGCCTTCAGAAGAAAAAAAACAGTAAATACGGAACTCCCCACGGACAAATTGTCGGTGCAGCCACCTAAATATCGTTTCGTTCCGTCCACAGTGAAGCCCCCCCGTAAATATAAACAGGAGATCCCCTTCCCTGTTCGGTTAAAAATCTTCAACCATGAGTGTCTAAAGAAGGGGATTCACCGTTCCAACCAACAAGAATGCCAAATTTGGCGGAACGTGAAGTAATCGGTTCAGCTTGGGCAGTAAGCTTGTTCCCAGCAAAACATTTGCAAGAACATAAAACACTTTCCCCTAGATAATACAACTGGTACCAAGCAAAACAATTTTGAGGGGTTAAAAAAGGGGGGAAAAAAATAAAAGAAATACTGCGTTTCCCCTTTCCTGGGACTGCAGCTATTGGCTAGCAGATGGATGGCCTTAAGTGGTGATTGGTTGGGTGGAAGGGAAGGGAGGGTTCAAAGGTTAAGGTAATTTACAGTAAACTACAGATATATACACACACCCAAATTGTACAGAGAACAAATATGTACATGCTCAGGTTTCTTTTTTTTTAAACTATTTCCAAGACTTCTCTGTTCCAGCGCATCCTCCTGCTCTCTGTCCGACACTGTGGCCATCCTTTGAACACTTTTCTTGTAAATAAGCAAACATACCTTCCCAAAAGCCCCAAGTAATTGTTGTAAGTTCTGTATTGGGCTCACACTTTCTCTCTACCCCCAGACTGTCCTATTGCTTGCTGCCCCCTCCCAAATCCTGCCTCCCCTCCCTGGTGTAGTGTAACTTGGGATGAGAGGCAGATAGGGACGTGGGGCCAGGGGGGGGGGGGGGGGGTCAGGGGTCGGAAGGGGCCCGTTGAATCGATGGGTCTGATGACATCATAAAAGGGCGCCTTAGCTGTTCTTCAGCAGTGTTCTGTCTTCTGGGGGACATGAGGAGGAGGAGGAGGAGGAGGAGGAGGAGGAAGAGGAGGGAGCGACTGTCGTGGTAGCAGACGAAGAGGAGGAGGTCGTGGCTGAGGAGGCCGTGGCAGAGGAGGAGGAGTAGGAGGACGACGACGATGAGGAGGAGGAGGCAGGGTTCGGGGGGAACGAGAGGAGCTGTCCACTCTCGGAGGAGAGGAGGGAACAGGAGCGGAGGTCCACCGTTTGCAGAGAGGAGCAGCGACGCAACAACGGTACACTCTGCTCCGTCACTTTAACACAACCTGGGGACGCACACACACACACACACACACACACACACACACACACACACACACACACACACACACACACACACACACACACACACACACACACACACACACACACACACACACACACACACACACACACACACACACACACACACACACACACACACACACACACACACACACACACACACACAGCTCCATTACCTGCAGATTTGTGTAACATTAATATAACTACATAGTGGGTATAGATCATCATGCCTGGAAGTTGTACGGGAACGACTTTCTGGCCTTAACAGCCCATACATCTAAACAGAAAAGTATCTGATTTCATTAAACAACGTTGAATGACGTTAAACTCACTTTGCCACTCGACTTGCCACTCACTTTATTCATGCCATGCGCATACCCTCTATATATAGCATCTATAACTGCATGTGTCTAGTGCCTGTCACGTGTGAAGCCTGCCTGGTTCATGGTCGAAGCACATGGTTGGAAACACTTTCATAAACCCTTACATCCACATGTCAATCTCGGATAATTATGCAGGTGTGATGTGGTGGTGGAAATAGAAAACCCCCCTCCAAAGAAAAGCAAACTATTAATGCTATGCAAAAGTAATGGTGAAATCCATTTAAATGTGTTTCAGATGAACAAAATGGACCAAATCAACACGTTACCAGAGGTGTTGTGCTGCCCATAATTTAACATACAAGACATGTTATCAGACATTTTCTATGCATACAATATTAATGTCGATATGATCTCATTCTGTATTAAAAAAATTAAATAATTTTGTCCATTCTGAAAAATACATGTAACAGGTCATCTGCACTGCAGGCTTAGGCAAGTCAGATTGAACTTTAATACCTTATATTTAATTTTGTGAGCTTGTAGATCTGTTCACGCTGTTACTTTGGGTTTGTTTATCTGTAAAGACAATCGGACCGATTAAGTAATTAATCAAAAAACAACTAGAATCGGCCGACATCGATGTGTTTGCTGATTAATCGCCCATCACTGAGAGCATGTTGACATCACCGTGCGTCAGGTTGCCTAGTTTTGTTTTTATGATCCATGTACACGAGTCACGACCTCGTTGATCAAGTCAAGGCAGGCACGGCACGGATGAGGTCACGGGCCCACAAACACGGGTGTGCTGGGAAACATGAGACAGGCCTTATGCTGCGTTCACATTAGCAGCAACAAAACGACCAAGCATTGCCAGCTGCACTGCTGCCGAGTCACCTTTAAGTGCTGCATCACTCACACATTGCCATCATCAAGCGTGCATCTGACGAGTGAGAAAAATATAAAGGGGGAAAAGTATTGGGTTAAAAATAACTGAACTGGCTTAATAATAGAAAAGTTGAAGCCAGCTTAACCCATGTGTAGCTTTTTGTAACAGGTGTGAAAAGCTACTAGCGTCGGGCATCAGAATGATTTCGTGTTGCCGCTGGCTTCGGTTGAAAACGGCTTGTAGCCTTTCGCTTGCTGCTAGTGTGTGAACGCACCATTAGGCTCTCTTAACATACAGAGACAGTGTGTTCATACCTGCCATGAAGGTTACCTGAATTATAGGAGGATTCATTTGTGGGAGTGGGTGTCCATGTGTATATTTCTCTAGTAACAATTGTGTGTCAGTGTATGTATGTATGCTTAGGATGTTTTAATGATTCCGGTTCGTTAACGATTCCCTCTTAACGGTCCAATTCCTTAAAATTTCTCTTTGATGATTCCTATATAGGGGGTTCCAAATGGACAATTAGAAATCTGTAACTCTGAGAGTGTACAAATGTGGTGGAACCAATTCCGGTTCCTCAATGTTGGATCCGGTTCCTTTGGTTCCGGAACCCAATCCTGATGTAAATAGGTTTTCAATGTAATGAGTCCCGGGATGCAGGGATGGTCTTTTAGATGAGTCCCAGGGACATTTTATGAGTCCCACTTCAACGAAGTAATATATTGCCATTTTTACAAATTGCAGCATTTAACTCCCATTTCATTTTATATGGTTATAATGTGGTTATATTCATGTAGAAAACGGAGAAGAAATTATTATTATAACTAAAGCTAGAAAAATAAATTAGAATAAAAACAATGCTCTACATATTTCATATTATTTTGGCTATATGAAATCTATAATAATTCTGCCAGTTTTAACTGTTAATAAATTTTTGTTGTTTTCATTACACATTACACAATACATAAAAAATAAAAACGAATGCTACAAAACTAACCTGGAGATTAAGTAGAATCAGTCATGGAGGAGGTAGGCTGTGCACTAGGGCTGGGGCGGTATGGGATTTTTATTACCGCGGTTATTGTCGGCCCCCATACCGCCGGTATGGCGATAATTACCGCACCCCCCCCCCCCCCCCCCCCAGCGCGAAAAAAAAATCCTCCGGTTTTATAGTGTTATTTAGTCCGGTGGAACAGCGTGTATGGAGATGTATAGAGCAGGTCTGCAAAATCCGGTAAAACACCGTATACGGAGATGTATAGAGCAGCTGTGTGTCTAGTGCAGTTCCAGTGTCATTCGTCCTCCATGCGCGGCCCCCCCTCACAGCTCACACACACACAGTGGCACCGTTACAGAGACAAGACGACTCATATAGCTTTTCCACGTGTTTCTGTTGTTATCCAGTTTACCAAAATTAAATCCACAGCGCGAGGCAATTAACCCCCGCTGCAAACGATCCGGACTTTGTTTGTGTGATTATAATATATATAAATCCTTTTGGGCCAAGTAACCATTCTGGGCGTTGAGGAGGGGGCGTTAGCTATCAGGAGGAGTTAACAGGGGGTGCAGGCAAACAGAGTTTTGGAACGGATATTATGGACTACAGTTTTATTAAGGAAAGATTGGCATTTCAATGCCGCAACACGTGTTCGGGTGTCAATCAAATCAACTGCGTCAGACATCTCCCGCAGCCCGCTGTTAAAAAAAGAAATAAAAAAGCGAACGGATTTCACATCATTTCAGATCAAGACAAGTTGTGTTGAGCGTCTTTTTCCTGCGATCCCATTGATGTCACAACAGACATTTATAGGTGGGTCTGGTTTGGAGTAGCCTAATTTAAAACATTGTCCGACTTTGTTTTGAGCGAATATTAATACCTCGCGCTGTTGTAACAGCCAGGTGCATCGTGCATTGCTCAGACCGTCAGAGAGAGAGAGAAACATTAGGCTAAACGTGTAGCCTATGGATAAGGGCGCATCGTAAGTAACAGGTTTCAACGTTGTATTGATGTCTGTCAGCGAGAGACGAGAAGAGAAAGGGGGAGAGAGAGAGAAAAACATTAGGCTAAACGTGTAGCCTATGGATAAGGGTGCATCGTTGTAACGGTTTCAACTTTGTATTGATGCCTGTCAGCGAGAGAAGAGAAAGGGGGAGGGAGGGAGAGAGAGAGAGAGAGAGAGAGCTGTACAGACAGGACGGACAGAACTGTTTTTATCTTTTGACTGACTATAAGAAAAAGTCCTTCTGCACACCTACAATGGACAGGTGCGTCGGATAACTGGAACTGAGAAGTAGAGAAAAAAAGAATCCCGCACACTTCACTTGGAATCGCAATGGCAACCATTCTCACTCCAATGAAATGCCCGCTCAGCAGCGCATCGCATGAAACAAACACCTCACCATTCAAAAACGTCCCCTCATCATGGAACCTAAAATCTTAAACATATTAAACAAATTCCAAGTTAACTGATAGATTTAATATATGATGAATTGAAAGGTTCAACTTCCAGCCGCTCCACACCACGCAGCAACTGCGCGCCTCCCCAGTCCCCAAGCCATGAGTTAACATTATTGCTTGATTGATTGATTTAAGTTTGTATTAACAGTTTACAGTACATTTGCACAACTCAATACAAAAACTGTTAACTGTTACTCTGTGAGTGGACGACACCATAAAGCATTACACTTGTTTACAAGAGGGTCCACCTTGTTCAATTAATCATAACATTTTGTACACTATACACTTCTATAAAGCCAAAAACAGGAAATCATCATAAAGGAGGTAAAAAGGGGGAAAAACATATACAGTGAGGGGGAAAAGGGGTGGGTGGGGGTGGGTGGAGTCAAGGGATTTACATGTCTTAATGACAGTTGGTAGGGCGTTCCACATTTTTGTGGCATAGGAGTGAAATGAATTTAGGTGGAACCTCTTGTAAACAAGTGTAATGCTTTATTGGGTCGTCCACTCGCAGTTAACAGTCTTTGTATTGAGTTGTGCTTGAAATGTAGGCTACTGTAATTCTGCAAACTGTTAATAAATAGTTCAATCAATCAATCAATACTTGTTTGTGCCGAATCTGGGTTGCACATGGTTTGTTGAACTCCCTCTGGTGTTGCTGGCATATGATTAGACTGACTGAGCCTCACTGTTTATTATGATACACTTTATTTCATATCAACCATATGCACTTAGGCCTAGAACCCAGGGTTAGGGTTAGAACTAGGGTTAGGGTTAGGGTTAGAACCTAGGGCGCCAGAACAGCACGGACAAAAAAACTTTAAAAAAAAAAAAAAAAAAAACTTTAACTTTTTTTTTTTTTTTTTACCGCGGTAACGAACCCGATACCGCGGTATGCGTTGTATACCGGCGGTATGGCGATATTGCGGTTATTGCACCCAGCCCTACTGTGCACACATCATCATCATTAGAAGATGACTTGGGTTTAGGTTTAGAAAATCTTAATAGGGTTGCTAATATTTTCTGTTGTCCTGCAGTTGGCTTTGGCACTTTTTGGGGGGGCATTTTAATGTGTGTGGTGAAACCGGTCCAACATACAGTGTCGGCGTTTGTTACACGATGTGTGTTTCCCATTCAATCGGGTCTACTCTGCTTGTCTTGCTCAAAAATGTTCCCCCGTTTTTCCGTCTTTCTGTTTAGATGAGAGAGTTGCGACAACTCCGTTTACTGTTTATTCGTGGAGCTGCATGAGTCACTGAACGGTATGTTGTCGTCACTCTCTCTCTAAATGACTCTGGTCTCCAGGCTTTGCTCCACCCACCGCTAGTCTCTGAGCAAGATGGCGGCGCCCGTCAGTGTTGTTATTATTACAAAGTACTGGTTCTATTGTTTATAACGTAGAATGAGGTCGGATGTGGCCATGCAAAATGATCGTGTCCATGGATTATTGTTTTACCGATTTTTTTTTCGCGATATATTTTTTCACATTGATTATTATACTGAGTACAGTAGTGCATCCCGTGGACGCAGAGGTTGTTGGTGTATTGCGTCCCATAACTATACACTGCGTTTTGGGACGCAAAATGCAGGCAATTTTAATCTCTTGTTGTGTAGTGCGTGTACCTGCTAGGTTGATATGCGTGAGGCTCTCTCTCAGAGGCGATATAGGGGAGCTCAGGGTGTGAACCGTCTGGTCTGTGATGCTGCCACACTGACTCAGGTCCAGCTTGGCCAGGTGAGGAACGTAGCGCACCAACAGACGCGACGACGCGTCCGTCAGATCCAGGCCGGCCAATCGCAGCTCTGTCACATTCTGGAACCGCCCTCCCTTGGTTTCTCCATGTGCTGTATTGTCAGACAGTGGGGGAAGAGAATAATTTGAGGAGGAACAGGAGATGTGTTCAACACCTTTTGGAGTAAGAGTCAGCCGAACAAAGAAAACAGAAAAGGTCACTATTTCAGATGTTGTTCATCTTATTTATTGTTATTGCTGGGGTTTAGAAAGCACTTTCAGTGTAGTAGCAGTATATGTAGTAGCATTAAAAGTTTAGTCTTACGGCCAAGCTACACCAGGCTTTTCGCGCACAAAACGCGCGCGTTTACCCCCGCGCGTGCGTTTCATTTAGGTCCAGTCCTATTTTAAAAAACGCACGCGCGGGCCGCGCGTTTAGGGCAAACACGCGAGAAAAGCCTGGTGTAGCTTGGCCGCTACTCATGCCAGTGTCAAGTGAATATTAGTAGCTTTCTGAGATAGAGGAACCAGTGAAGTCCAACACAAATCCAATAAAAACAGATTTTTAGATCAGCCTTAGCGTTTTACACATAGGCAAAGCAGCTCTCCAGATGCGTTTCTTTTTTTCTTTTTCATTGGTGATTTATATATTCGAAACAATATGCAAGAAGCTTTGAGGCCCAAGAAGAGTGCTAGTCATCCTGCCAACAGGAGGGGCTGGGGAATGGGGATGCATGCTGTGCAGGGACTCTGCAAGGCTTGGGACTGGAATAGCCGCAATTTGCAACTCTAGATTATTTTATAATGGGATGAATCTAGAGTTGCAATACCCTCCATTGACTCCCCACTCATCCAATTTGGTTTGTGATCTGCTTGTCTTAAACAACGTTAAACTCACCAACATTGCAGCTGTAGTCCAAGCTTGAATTATCCTCTTTCAATCTGCCGAGCTTGTTTTTCATACAAATTCCCCTAGACATGTTATGAGCTACTTTCTGTCAAGACATCCTCTGCAGGTGATTCTTTTTCTAAGTGTTGCAGTTTGGAAGCACTCGTTTTTGTTAACGGGTCGCACTGCTGCCTCCTGCATTATGTGCAAATTCGAAACAGGTGGTACGCTGGGCTGTTCAGTGACTTATGACGAGTGCTTCCAAACTCCAGCACTTAGAAAAAGAATCACCTGCACAGAATTTCTTGACAGAAAGTAGCTCACAACATGTCTACGGGGGATTTTTATGAAAAACTAGCTCGGCAGATTGAAAGAGGATAATTCAAGCTTGGACTACAGCTGCAATGTTGGTGAGTTTAACGTTGTTTAAGACAAGCAGATCACAAACCAAATTGGATGAGTGGGGAGTCAATGGAGGGTATTGCAACTCTAGATTCATCCCATTGTAAACAAATCTAGAGTTGCAAATTGCGGCTAGGACTGGAACTGCCTTAAGAAACAGAGCCAGGCTTTTGTCTATGGTAGGTGTCACAGGAACAGCTTCTTCACTAAACAAAAAAATGTCTCACAGCCCCAGAACAAGCCCTGTAAAGCTGCGTTCAGACCTGGATAGTTAGAGCGGCATGATTACATTAAAAGTCAATGCAAAGATGAGAAGTTGCGCGAACGGGCACGACACGAACGAAGCAAACGGGTCCGGCCACCTGGTATCTTCGGCCCGACTGAAAAAATCCAACCCCTTTCCTGCACCGACTGAGTAGTTAGGAAGATATCTTGAGAACAGACATCCAGATTTTCAGGAAGATTTGAGGGATTTGTCAGTAGGCACAAGTCACATTTGGTGTCCTGTTGGTGTCCTCTTATAATGCATTTATTTTCCTTAATGTTTTATGTAAAGCACATTGATTTGTGTTAATGAAATGTGCTATACAATTAAACTTGCCTTGCACGAAAAGGTCAACGGCCAATATCGCAGTCAAGGTCATGGTCACCATTTGAGAATGAATGGGCAGATTTTCATGAAATGGGAATCATCAGCATGCTGCCCCCAAGACATACATTTTGAGTCAAAAAGGGCAAAGATCAGGGTCATAATCGAGAACAAGAGGCGAGGCATAATTTGCACCCCCAGGTGCATTTGTTTAATTAATGGAAGCAGTCCAGATCGTAATTAGCGACACCTGGTGACAAAAACATATTACTGTAATTACATTGACTTAATGATTGAAAACCATGGAGGACTTTTCAAATGTAACATGTAATGTTTTTGGCAATTATGGAGATGTATGCAAATTTGCCGTGGTATAAGCATGATAATGTACTGAGCGCAAATCAGTTATGAAAAGATAATGGCACTTCAGGGACGGCAGCCCTCTCTCATGCGATTACTTTCTCATAATTGACTTGCTCCCAGTGCATTGTTACATGCACTATTACATAATACTAGTGTAGTGCAGTGTATATATAGTACAATAAATAGATTATAGCATTACAGGTCCTTCTTAACCCCTATTATATATAATTTGTTGACCAGTGTACCTCAGGGCTTTACATAGGACTCATGTCATTTTTTTGCTCTACATTAAATGTCTTTGCCAAAAATAGCACACGTTGCGAGTTTTACGACATGTTGTGGGCTGCTCTTTTGGCTGAATGTTTGCCCCAGAATGTGGTTAACCATACGAGTATGATAACAGTCCTAATCATTGTTAGCTTCTGCTGATACATAACATAATATAATATTTCTATAGTTACTGCAGGGTATTTTCAGTACAGTACCTGTCCTGGTGTCAGGCGGGGGTGCGAGCAGCTCTCGGAGGTGTGAGTCCTTGAGCTCCTCTACCCTGCTGAGGTCCAGCAGTCTGAGACAGGGACAGACAGCCTGACACAGAGCAGACACCGACGACCACGGACAACCTGACACATTTAACTCTAATAGACCTGAGAGAGAGAGAGAGAGAGAGAGAGAGAGAGAGAGAGAGAGAGGGGGTCAACATATGGGAGATATAAGGGCACAGACGGTCACACAGACTTCATACGCCATCGTAGCCAAAGCAAGCCGAGACTTCATACGCGTACATTTCCCATGTTGTACTTGCAGGATTGTGGCCAGTGCCAGCAGGAGTGCTGGTCTTTCTTTTATTGCTCACTGAAAGAAAACAAGCCAAATCAATGGTGCTCCTTTCCTATTGGTTGCTGCCCTTTCAAAGTAAAACAATGTTTCACATTTCAAAGCCACCGACGTGCCACTCCACCCCTTTGCTCACATGCGTATGAAAAAAATAGAGTGACAGGATGTCAAAAGCTCTGAAGCAGGGCCAAGTTTGTGGGGTCCCACAAAGTCAAGAGACTACAGTAACAAGACACCCTGAAGTCTAATCTGAAGTCTCCTGGGTGAAAGAGGGACTCCGGTTCATTCTGTGTGACGTCATAAAATCCACACTGTAGAACTCACAACAGGCAGAGGAACTGACGTCAGGAGGACAGTGTGAGAAAGAGAATTAGCTCGGAAAAGACACACATGCCAAGACACACTGACAGGCAGAGTGAGATGGGCAGAACAAGAGAGACTAGGCAGAGAGAGAGAGGCAGGCGGGCATGTAGAGGGAGAGATAGAGAGGAGACAGACAGGCACTAGGCAGGCAGAGTGGGAGATGGACAGTAATTGAGGTTGTGTTACCTTGCAGACGGTTGATGAGCCACATGAGTTGTTTCTTAGAGATATTGGTGTATCCCAGGTTTAATGAGACCGGCTGGCGACGGATTATACCACTGAGCATGGGGGGGGTGATGGAGCGCTGCCTGCTCAGGTCGATCTGCGTCCACAACCTCTTATCACAACACCTGGAGAGAGACGGACAAATCATTGCTTTTGCTCGTCCTCCTCTCCTTCCAATGACTCAATCATCTTTTATAATCGCTTAAATTGATTTAAGGTCAATTTGTGCTTTGCGTGACAATTGCCGACTGACAGAGTGAGTGCAACAAAAGTGACGTTAAAACAATGTGTGGCGGAGGACCTCAGCAGATGGTGTTGCGTGTGTACCTGGAAAAAAAAGAAAAAAAAGAATGGTCGCAAAATGTTGAATAATGTGTGCGGTTGTCGGTTGGTTAGATGAAATAAGTTCCATTACCACAGAGATGCACGAGACCACATTCACTTCCTCGTTTACATTTTCTGGCAAGGCTGTCAGCGAGTCGCAGACAGTTGCGCTTGCGCAAGACTCAGAACGCGTGTGTGACACGTGCCGCGACTTGCCGCTCAAAGCATGAATTGACCTTAAACTCGTTTCAGCCCTAACGACACTGACCAGCGGCTCCAGGTGCGACAGACCCTCATGCAGACGCACAGCTCCCTGTGGCTGAGGTGCTGGAACACCCTCAGCCACACGTCGCGGGTCATGATGTGGGACGAGCCCGAGTCCAGGGGCAGGCAGCTGGGCTCGGGGCAGGCGGGTGGAGGTCTCACCAGGTGCCTCTCCATCTGGACGGGCCGCGGCGGCGAGGGCACGGCGGGGGGGCTGCGCTTCATCATGTGGGAGCGCGGGGCGAGGCGCGACGGCTGCGAGCGGGGGGAAGCCGCCATGGTAGACATCATCAACCCTCCCCCAGTTCCACCCACGCCGCCGCCTGCTCCTCCTCCCCCATTCGACGTGGGGATGGAGGACGAGTTGTTGGTCCGTGACGAAGACCCCGCCGATGTCTGGCTCTTGCTGTTGTTATTGTTGTTGTTGCTACGGATCTTGTTGCCACGGCTCCCGCCGCCGCCCTTCGCCCCGCCTCCTCCTCCCCCACCCCCGTGTCTGTGATTGGGCAGTGGCGTGCTGGCGTTCTCCTTCTCGCCGCCCTCCACCCCACCTCCCCGCTCCCGCCCCCCTGCTCCCCCCCGTGTGCGTCCGTTGCGCGCCTCCTGCCCGTTGCGCTGTTGCTGCTGTTTCCCCGCAAAGCCGTCCGAGTGTCCTCCTCCCGAGGACGGAGGCGTCTGATTGGAGGAGAGAGGGGAGGAGGGCGGACCCAGGGAGGAGGAGTTCTTCCTGGTTCTGTTCGTGGTGGTGGTGGTGGTTGTAGTGACGGAGGTCTCTTCCTCCTCCTCTCCTCCATCCAGCATCCCTCCTTTCCTCCCCCCTCCCACACCTCCCCCTCCCCTCTGAGGCTGCAGACTCCCATCCCCTCCTCTCCTGCGGCCTTTGTCCCCCGTCAGACCTCCGGCCTGCTGCTCCTCATCCCTCTCCTCCTCATCCTCCACCTTCACACCGGCCGTCTCTCCCTCAGACTCCTCGCTGGCGCTGAAGCCCAGCTCGGCCAGCCTCCGCTCCCTGTCCCTCTCACGCTCCCTCTCTCGCTCCCTCTCCCGGCGCTCCCTCTCCCCTCTGCTGCTGTTCCCGTAAACCAGAGGGGTGGGAGGGAGAGGCGGGTGGGAGGGAGAGGACGAAGGTGAGGACCCTCCTCCTCCCGCCCCGCCGGTCCCTCCCCCCGGCTCCCGCGACGAGTCGTCCGACTCGGACTCTGAGTCGGACTCGGAGCTGGAGGAGGAGGAGGACGAGGAGGAGGGCCGTCGCTCCAGCAGCTGACACATCCTCTTGAAGCGCTCCAGTTTCTCCCTGTGGTGGGAGCGCTGGTCCGCACTGGCCCCGCCTACGGCTCCGCCCCCCACCGCCTGGGAGGACGACGAAGAGCCCTGCCCACCTACTCCTGCTCCCCCTCCTCCCCCACCCCCCGAAGAGCTGCTGGGACCATTGGACTCTGACGGCTCTGACTTGGGCTTCTGGTGGACAGAGAGAGAGAGAGAGAGATCAAGGCAATCAGTTAATTCTGCAGTGTGCTAGTTCATTTACAGCATGTGTTTTAGAACAGGTTTTGCAAATATCAGAGCTTCTCAAACCTTTTCATTTCAAGAACCCCCATAACGCTGAGTGTAAATTTGGAACCCTCTCGAGGAAGCAAGAGGGTCCCTGGACCCTACTTTGAGAACCACTGGTATATCTGTTTCATAGCTAGCTATACAGCTAAATTCTCTCCCCTGTATTTATGAATTGTATTGTCCCCTTGTGAAAAGCAACTGCCATCATGCACCAATTCTGCACACAGAAGATAAAAAAGCAGGAACAATTAGACAATAGTATATCTCTTTAACTCTAGCATAGCTGAAGGTTACCTACCTTTTTGAGACGTTTTTCATGGGCACCCTTCATCTAGGAAGGAGAGCGAGAGAGGAAAAGAGAGGGGAAGGAGCGAGGCGGGGACAGGAGAAGGAAGGAGACAGTGAGGGATGAAAGGAGGAAGTAAGGCAGGAAATGAAAGAAGGAAAGAACAGAGGAAATTAGGGATGGGAAGAAAAGATCGAATTAGGACATGGCAGGGGAGGAGGGAAAGGAGGAGAGGAGAGAGAGAAGCAGTTAGAACTGGAGGCTTCCAATGACTGTGGTGTTCACTGTGGTAAACCCTACTTATGCCGAGATGAACACTTCGATGACAAATTTTATTTGGATGTTTTTGTGCATAAAATTAATCCAGTAAAGAAAGTTCAGATATCTCCGTCTCTACCTTCTTCTTGGGTCCGCTGTCCAGAGGCAGTTCCTTGTCCTTCTTCCTCTTGTGTCCTCCGTCTGTCCTGCCTCCGTCCTCCAGAGAGGTGGGGGTTTTCTTCTTTGGAGGGGGGTCATCTGTTAGCTTCCAGCGACCAACTTCCCCGTTGTCCAAACGCCGCTTCCCTGAACCGTCCGCTTGGTCCTGTCCACAGACATACAGGCAGACAGATGCATGAAGGCCAGACAGAAACACTACTTACTGTAACTAGTCTGTCCGAGTGAAACAATCTGCTACTTGACAAGGTTCTCAGTTGTCACCTCCTCTCTATGGAACTCACAACCAAATCAAAGCAGCCCCACATCCTCTCTTCTCTTAAAACCACCCTCAAATCCAATTCTCTTGTTTCTGTTCTTTCATCGTACTTTTTGAGGGGAGCTAGCCCCTCCTACAGTACATCCAGCTTTCAGTTACCGTCCACAAACTTCATCTTAAACAAACATTCAATTCCCATTGACAATGAATGGAGAATGTTACGTCATAGTGTCTGAGCAAATAGGCATAGTGTCTATTTTACGTCATGTCGATATACGATAAGAGCGCCCCTCACTTCACACGGGTGATATTTTTGAGGGGCGCCCCTCCTATATACAGCTTTTGTCCACACACGTCTCCCATTGACAATGAAAGGAGAAATTAGGCCAAATGTCCGCCAAATATGACGTAAATTTGTGGCAACACAAAACATGAAATGCTATTGACAATGAAGGACAAATGTACTTCATATGTAGACGAGCAAATCGGCTAACCAATCACATATTCAGTTGTTCATGAGAAGATGTATGATGATGTATAATGATAAGAGTGGCGAGCGCCCCTCACTTCATACACGGTGTGAGCTTTTTTGAGTGGTGCAAACCACTCCAATAACCAGCTTTGTCTGTATCTATGTGTCTATATGTATGTGTGTACCTGTACGTGGGGCCACGTACAGGTGAGCATGGTTGCTATGGTCACTGACATTACGTCAGACCACAGCTGATCAGGCTATATAAGACCTTGCACCACTCAGCTCACACGGGTGTGAATTTTATTAATGCTTTTGATATTTGTATTGTAGACCCTATTTTTGAAGGGTGCTGGCGCCTCCTATATTCAGCTATTAATGTAGATTTTCATCTTACACTTGTAAATTCCCATTGACAATGAATGGAGAATTTACATCATATGTGCCTGAGCAAATCGTATTTTTGTCCTACACAAAGATTTAATTCCCATTGACAATGAATGGAGAATTTACGTCATACTGTATGTGATTTTTGTTTTGTAACGCGTCTTTGAGTGCTTAGAAAGTACTACCACTCTAGTTCAATGTATTATTAATTATCAGAACAATGGTTGAATATTAGGTTGAAAATCAGCAAAGTTTTGCTTTGACCCGTCTCTTATCTGTGGTCCAACTCGCTTCTCCCTATAGCCTACATCTCCTCCCTATAGCCTACATCTTCCCTCAGCCCCAACATCCCAGTCTCTCCTTTTACCACCTCCTTCTCCCTATAGCCTACATCTTCCCTCAGCCCCAACATCCCAGTCTCTCCTTTTACCACCTCCTTCTCCCTATAGCCTACATCTTCCCTCAGCCCCAACATCCCAGTCTCTCCTTTTACCACCTCCTTCGCTCCCAGCCTGTTCTCTCTGACTCTGACTATTTGAACTAGGCTCATGAGTACAACTGCTAGTATAAAATAGAATTGTGGTCGACACAAAAACGGTCCAGTCAGCTCAATGTGGCACCGGGGCAAAGTGGTTTTCATCTACAAATATGCAATACATTTAAAATAACTGAGGCCTGCTTTCCTCTTTGGGGCCACTTCCGTCTCTTCTAGAAGCAATCTACTATACTCTACCCACTGGTGCAAACCTTTCTTGTCTTTGAATCCTCATTCTCTCCCCCAAGCCCTGACAGCAGAAAGCCTTTCATCATCCTGAAGATTCCCCAGGCCGCCTCCTCTGCTTCTTAGTAACTGCTCAACATGCTCCCAAACAAATGCAGTACTCTCTCAACCAAATGGCCCTCAAACACTCCCCCAAATGTGCATCTGACTCCTACTCACCCTAAAGCATCATTTATACTTTGTCTAGTCTCGTGAAGCCAGACATTCCTAGATTTCCACCAGGACAGCTGCTGATAACCAATTATGTCACCACCCCACCTGACGTTGGATTGGTTCTGCAATGCAGGGTTTTTCCTTCTTTTTCCCCCCATTAACCCATTTAGACCTGAGGACGCATCTGTGTCATATTATAGCTTTTAACCCATTTTGGGCGGGAACCCCTTTTGGTGTTTTAACTAAGCATTATGTTATACTTTAGCTATTGAAAAATAGCAGATCTACAAGCTCATAGCGCGCCACCGAGTGGCGCGCTATGAACTTGTAGGTCTGCTATTTTTGGAAAATCGTAAAAATGCGGCACAAATCTTTGAATATATATTCTTTCAGAGCGAACGTTTTTTTTATTTTGACGTCAGGCCTGCATGGGTTAAACTCTAATTGTTTCCACGCAGTTTTAGAAGCAAAAACTGGGAGATTGTCCTTAGTCTCTAGCTCAGTGGTTCTCAATGTCGAATCCATCGTCTGGGGACCCCTGGTCTCACGTAGCCAGACAAGTATTCCACAACCTCTGAGTCTGGAACTACACCTCCCAGAATCCGAGTAATCCGTTTGTAATTTCCGTTCACAAAAATATATATTTTAAAATATCTTTAGAGCTTATTCTTTTATTTCCATTTCTGCTAGGCAAGCAAGCTATATATGTTTAGATGATTTCTATTTATATTAGGATAGATTTGCGTGACTATAAAGACAAAACGGAAGTGGAGGATGCTTCAATTCGGCTTTATATTTTACCCACAGGTCCTTGGAGGGGTTCCAGAGGGTCCCACTCCCAGCTACATTTGTTACGGTAAACATAGCAGATGTACAAGCTCTCAGCGCAGCGCTGCAATCTTGTACCTCTTACATTTATTTTAAATCTTGAAAGTATTTGAAGAATCTGTGCATGTCATCATTATTGTCATGTTGCAGAAGGAGGAGAGGACATTGAAGCAGCACAGACATTGTATTCCTTTTATTAGGTGCTAGTATAGAAAACGACTAACGTTTCAACCTATGCGGTCTTCATCAGAGTCACTGATGCAGAAAATATATCAATTTAGGGGTCATGTTTAGAGACCGACTTGTGACTCTATACTTTGTCTTGCTGTTCAGCTGTTACGACAGCTAACAGCTCCATGCAGTCCACCAGTGTCTGTCTCACCTTACTGGTCTTGCCCTCCTTGTGGCACTTGGGGCATTCCCAGCAGTTTGGGATCTCATCGTTGATGATGCCTTCGGCTTTAGCCATCTGCAGAGAGGACACGGCAGCAGCATGTTAACATACATACATACAGTACGTACAGTACAGTACAGGCCTGCTTGCACACACAGTATACTTTGCACATGACGCAATTATAATGTATCTTTACATTCACTGAGTGGACCATTCAAAAACACATACATTGTATGCTTTAGATTCTAAATGGAATATTGAAGTACTGGAACTAGTATAGAATAATACAATTCTGCTGACTGACACCCAGTGCAAATGGGGCATCATGGTAGATAATACAGCCATGCAGTGCAGGGATGGAACATAATGAGTAAATTGGCCATTCAAAAAGAAAAAGGAGCAAATAAAGACATAATAAATCTCAAGTAAAAAAACCGAAATGAAACAAAATGAAGAAAACGGAAATCAGAATCTGTGCATGTCATCAGTATTGATGACATGCACATTCAAAAACTTTCAAAATCAACAAACATATTAGATCTACAAGCTCACAAAATGTTGCGATGTGGCACATTTTGAGCTTGTAGATCTATTATTTTCACCATTAAAAAAAACATTTTTAAATGGTTAAAAAAAATTAAGTCATCATGCCGCATGAAAGGGGGACAAGCTGGAGTTTGAAATACATTGTTTTCAACGAGGGCGGCGCAAATAAGAGCAATTTTAGGCATGTGTGCAACACGTCAACTGTTTTAAAGTATTGTACAGTAACAACTAAATTCTCTTTATCTGTAATGTTTATGTTGTACGATTACTACAAAACAATCTAAAATAAAGGGATTTAAGATCATTACAGCTGGCTTGTTGCCTGGGTCCAATGCATTTCTGCCTACTTCCAGTCCAGGACTTGTCCCGATTTGTTGTCCCCATTCTCAATAGAAGTCTATGTAGGAGAGCCGCCATTGGACTGGCCCCATGAAGTGAAGGGAGTTTTCGTAACTCTGTCTTACTCTATGGCTCTGGGAATCCCTTGCCTAACACAAGCACATGTCAGGAGCATGGAGTGTATGTCACTCAGAGAGGAGGACTGTGCACATATGGAGAGACACACACACACCACCACACACACCAGCTGCACCATGAGACAGCTGGGCAGGACAATCTTGCTGCGTGTGTGACATAAGAGACAGACACGCACAAACTTCCAATGGAGAGCAGACACATACACAGTACACACACACCCCAACAAATGTATGCCACACCCCCTTCCAGAGAGAAGACACATGCGTTTGTGTGCGCCCGCACACACACACACACCACTCAGTGTTCATTTAACTCATGAGTGTAAAACTAGAACTGTGAGGATACATTTGGGTCAATGAACACAGAGGAATTGTCTGTGCCCCACACACACACACACACACACACACACACACACACACACACACACACACACACACACACACACACACACACACACACACACACACACACACACACACACACACACACACACACACACACACACACACACACACACACACACACACACACACACACACACACACACACACACACACACACACACACACACACACCTTGAGGCACCTGGAGTAGTGTACTGTATAGCAGTGGTTCCCAAAGTGGGGTCCGGGGATCCCCAGGGGTCCTTGAGGGAGTTCCAGGGGGTCCCTAGCTAAATTATAGTTTGGAACTCTGAGAATGTACAAATGGTAACGCGTCCATTTGGTTCCATTTTGTACACTCTGAGTTAAATTAACATTGATTTTAAAATATAAATTGGGGGTCCCAGAGATAGAAATGCCATTAAATGGGGGTCTGTAGACTAATGCATGTCAAACTGGGGGTCCTTGAATTTAAAGAGGTTAAGAATCACTGCTAGAGTCATAAAAATCTTCTCTTATGGAGTTCCTTGGCATATATTTTCAAATGGGGGTCCGCGGGCTAATGAGTGTCAATTTGGGGGTCCTTGACATTAAAAAGTCTGGGAACCAGTACACTGTACTTGTGTTGCAGAGGTTATACACAACATGAAACACACACACACCTTGAGGCAGCTGGGGTGTATGATTTCGTTGCAGATGGTACACTCCATGAGGGAGAGGCTGAACTTCTCCTCCTCAGAGTCCACCGTGTCCTCCTTCCCTGCTTCACCGCACACAAAACACACTGCTGTGTGGGGCAGAACCGGCTGGAGGGGGAGAGAGAGAGAGAGAGACACAGAGAATCATTGAGCATCACAGTTCTCCAGAGGTGCGTTATTTAAATGGATGCTTCCTTTGATCACGTGATATAAATCAGGACACAGTGATAAATTGTACACACAGTAAAAAGAAAATCCCTGGTGGGTTCCATCGGGTTTATTTTTACACTTAAGTTACATTAACACAGGTTTTTTCTTTTTTACAGTGGACTGTAGTTGGAGCAAGGCACTAAAACTGGGAGGGCTGTGGATTTGATTCTCTGTGGTGCTGCTCGGTGTGCGGAGCATAGTGGTAGACTATATATAACTAAGTACATTTACTTAAGCACAGTAATTTAGTAAAATTTTGAGGTATTTTACTATTTTTACTTTATTATACTTTACAATTTCCAATACTTTTACTTCTACTTCTCTACATTTGAAAACTTGAAATAGGACATTCTGCATAATGAGTACTTTCCACTTTTGGTACTTGAAGTACAGTTTGATACCAATACTTTTACTCAGTACATTTAGAATTCCGGATTTATACTTGTAACTAGTGATGGGAGATTAATCGGCAAACACATCGTTATCGGCCGATTCTAGTTGTTTTTAGATTAATCGGCATCGGTTCGATGAATCAATCAGACCAATTAGTTAATCGGTCTGATTAATCGGTCCGTCTTTACAGATAAACAAGCCCAAAGTAACAGCTTGAATAGATCTACAAGCTCACAATATTAAATATAAAAGGTATTTAAGTTAAAATCTGACTTGCCTAAGCCTGCAGTGCAGATACCCTGTTACATGTATTTTTCAGAATGGACAAAAATATAATAATTTTTCAATACAGAATGAAATCATATCGACATCGGTAATATCAGTTATGGGCCATAACACCAATTATTTATATCGGATATCGGCCAAAATGTCTCATCGGCACATCCCTACTTGTAACGGAGTAGTTGTACATTGCAGTATTGATACTTTTATTTAAGTAAAAAATGCGAGTACTTTTTCCACTACTGGTGGTAGGCAGCTCTCGGACGGTTCACTTTACCGGGCGGACCCGACTCTGGTAATCAGAAGATCACCGGTTCCGTTCGCCTCCCCTAAAGGTGTCTCAGAGCAAGACACTTAACCCCTAACAGGTAACAGCCCCCCCTCCTCCAGCATTCATAATGACCATGTGCAGCCATCAGATGGGTGAAGCTGAAACTGAATTTCCCCCACGGGATTAATATAATATACACATATTCACATGAACTCTAGTTGTATTTTCGTGAACAGGAGGTTAATTTGGTGAAAGGAGTGGCCCAACCCTTATACTTACTAAGTATAGGGTTTAAGTTGTTAACAAAGGTCTCCCCTCCCCTATACTTGCTGCCACTGACAGCACGGCAAGATATTATCTAGTATCTATTCTACAGGGTGTTCCACGCCAGTATTGGTCGCCGGCTGCCTGGGACTACAAGAGGATAAGTTCTATAAAAAGTGGGAAAAGTGGGATCTCTTCTCTCAGCCTAGCGATAATGCAAGAGGATTTCAATGAATGTATCTTGTAATATGAAAAATGCAGCTTTGTCTTTTGTTTTTGTCTTCCTCCTTTTGTTCTTTTTTTTTTCGTATTGTCGTTTTGTTTTGTTGTCTGTCTTTTCATCAATAACAATTAAGTGAAATTAAGTGAAAAAAAAAAAAAACTTTTCTGTGAATTGCTTTGTGACTTTGACATACCATTTAAAATGGATTATGTGCAACATGTGACCAATCTTAAGAAGACGCTGTTCATTTAATCACACTACAAATTTAACTTATACTTAACTCCTCCATACTTTTCCGAACAGGCCTGGGGAACCAGGGTCCCCGAGTACCCACCCTTAATATATGTCCATCATCCCTGTCTGTTAACTGAGCCTTTGTGTCGGGGGAAAGTCAAAGTCAAAGTCGTACGATTTGTCACACACGTTAACGCAATGAAATTTTCTCCGCATTTGACCCATCTCTTGGAGCGGTGAGCCGCAGCCGTGCCGCGCTCGGGAATCATTTGATTAGTTGATTTGAGAAGAAGTGTTAAGCAGTTAAGAGTAGAAATCCTATTTAAAGTAAGAGTGGCCTTTCATAAGCTGCTTATGATCAGCCCAAAGTGTGTCATGAATGGCTACACATTTATAGAATACAGGTGCGATACACAAAGACATAGTCTATAGTGGCTCTATACAGTACCACCCCCACCCCTATAACCAGCTGGCTACTTTTTGTCTCCACCAGGCCGAAGGCATGGGGAGAGAGTATGTTTTGCACTCCGTCCGTGTGTGTGTCCGTCCGTCCTTCCTTCCGTCCGCCTGTGTACAGCTAATCTCCGGCACCGTTAACCCGGTCGATGCCAAACTTTGCACACACACTCCCTGGATACCAACGATGAACCTCTGCCCCGCATTTTCCAGAACGGCCTGTTATAGCGCCACCATGAGGCAGCTTTTCACATTTTTTACCTAAAACTGCACCGATCTGCGTGAAACGTTGCATGCACACTCCCTAGAGGCCAAGGACAAACCTTTGACCTGCATTTTCCGCATCTGCTTTTTATAGCGCCACCAGGAGGCCGACTTTTGTAAAACACATTTTTTTATATTACTCCTCCAGATTCTGTCCAAAAATCTCACAAATCGTTACACAGTATCTCTATGGTCATGTGCTCAAGTCGGATCTGTCCGATATTTCATATTCCATCCTAATTGGCTATAATTGGCTTTCACAGTTTGCAAGATTGCCCCGTTTTGAACAAAAGCCTCAAATCATGAACGCAGCAAACAATTTACGTGAAATCTTTAACACATTTTCTTACTAGGCTGAGGAATATATCCCACCCTTTTCACATTGGCTTGTTATAGCGCCATCAACAGGTTGATTTTTGCAAAACACATTTTTGGAACAAAATGCCTCAAATCATCCAATTGCCATCAAAGGCAAACATGTTTATATTACTCCTAAACATTTTGCCAAACATCTCACACAGTCCTATCCTCCTGGTGGAGACCTGTGCCCAGAAGGGCACTTTTTCTAGTTTTCACTGATTTGGACATTGCAAACGTATACACTCGTGGAATACCCTATCCACCTTACATGGTCACTCACCGTCAAGCTCAACGTCTTAAATCAGTATGAGTGAGTGGTTATCATGTTTGTTTGTCCTGTGTGACTCACCAACCATTCTGAATCTGTACGTATAAAGCTACAGTGAATCAGTGAATCTCTTTTCCTTTCACACTCACACTTACAGATGGACAACAAACCCCATAAAAGCGCTTGAGTTATGGAGTAATGAGTAGAGTAGAGTTGTTTAGTTACTGCCCAGTAGAAAGTCTTTAACAATGGACCTTATGTAGCTCCACTGGGGCTCAATGGCAACCTTGATTCACAGTAGTTGTTGGTGGAGGGCACAGTTTAACTCACATTAGAACTGGGCAATTAACTAAACATGAGAAACCCATATTTAGAACCAATTTACCTTGCTCATGTAGGTTAGTCGAATAATTGAGAAGCAGGTTTTAATTCATGCTATTTTTCAAATCTACAGGAAAAACATTCCAACAGTTTTTTGTTTGTTTTTTTATAAATGTCTAAATCAATTAGTCTGATTAACCACTTTGATACTTCCCTGTACAATGGTTGCGCAAAAAGACATGGAAATAAATAGCAGATCTACAAGCGGAAATAAAAGATCTACAAGCTCACAAGGCATCACAGTGAGATGACTTGCGCCCAGCCCAGCCCAGCCCTAGGCATGATTTAATTCTGCCCTTGAATACAGGACAGGACACATTTCTTCTTAGAACTAAGTTACATCCATCACGGCATAACCTTTCAATTCTCATGTAGATTAAACAAAGAAAAGCAGTTATCAAAACCTCCCTGATTCAAAAATAAACCCCTCTCTGTGCCAGGGTATCAATATCAATATTCACAGAATTAGACTGAGTAATGGTGTCATCATCATGGTATGACAGGAAGTGCCCTTCTAAAGAAATTCAATTGCCTTTCTCTGCTGCGTCTAGGGTTCAAACCTGGCTGCGACCTTTCTGACCTTTGGTGTGTAATCTAATCCGTGGAGAATGCACTGAGCAGTGTGTGTGTGTGTGTGTGTGTGTGTGTGTGTGTGTGTGTGTGTGTGTGTGTGTGTGTTAGGTCTGGTGTGTGACTCAGCTGGTCAGAGAAGACAACATGAGAGCTCTTGTTCGTTCAGCAGGAAACGGGAGGACTGATGACTCGGAACAATCTGCACCACACACATGCAAGTACAGTACAGTACAGTACAGTACAGTACAGTACAGTACAGTACAGTACAGTACAGTACAGTACAGTACAGTACAGTACAGTACAGTACAGTACAGTACACGCATGTATGCACATATAAACAACTCTGTTTCCAGCGGTGACAATCTTGTACTCCATTAGTTAAAGCAGCACTGTGTAGTTTGCGGTATCGGTGGCCACTTTAGACACAAATGTCATGGCAGACAACATCTTTGCGATAGAATAATCGCTAATGAGAAGATAATAGCTGCAGCCCCAAAACCAATGGCGACAAACTCTGTGAAAACGTATCCCTGGAGCGTTAATGTAAAAAGGGCCACTGCACTGGGATCTGCTGTGGATAGTCCTCAATGCATGCAGAGGTCATGGACACAGTCATGGACACAGAATGAGGTGGTGGAAAGAGTACTCAAATGTTTTACTTAAGTAAAAGTATCAATACTGCAGCAATGCAGAAATACTCAAGTAAAAGTCCGGAATTGAAAGTGTACAAAAGTATCAGAAAAGGTATTGGAAATACTCAAGTACAAATACCTCAAAACTGTACTTAAGTACAGTATTTTTTAAACTTTCCACCTCTGAGTAAAGATTATACAACAAATACTATAATTCAGTCCTTCAGGCCTTCATTTGTGTCAATGGATAAAATACAGTGTCTTCCTGTTTGTTCTTAAAATTACTTCTATAGCCATGCTTTGCCTTTCATCCTAATGTTCTACAAGAGAAACTGAAGGGAAACATTGAATTTTACAAAATCGCTGGAGGTGGAACAGCTTGCTGTCGATAGGACCAGTATGAGAAATGGAGAGAGACAATGCATTCCCTCCATCATCTTGTCAAATAGTTATAGTTTGTGTTGTGATGTATCTGAACAGAAAGGATAGTGGGTATACTATTTGACCAGATGTTCAACATGTCCTCGCTGTCGGGCGGAAAACCTTGCATGTTCAAAACAGTTACTTTTTAGGAAATGGGGAGGGGAAAAAAATAACCCGTGTTCCAATGGAACCGACGCAGTCATTATTTAGTCACAAGCTCTTATCAATACTTTTCAGTGGTTAAATATTTATAAAAACCCAAAGACAGACATAACCAATATCAACCCATCATCCCTAAAAGAGCGAGCTGATCTACAAGCTCACAACGTGTCTCACTGCAACGCGCTGCAAGCTTGTACAGGTAGATGAGCTATTGTCGCGACTTTTGCGCAACACAAGTATAAAATAGGACACAAATTTGGGGAAAAAACATAAAAAGATGTCCGACAGCAACGATATATTGTCATGTTTACCTGGAGCTCCATCCATATCTCAATGGCAACACAAACAAATACACCACCTCCACCTCCTCCTAAACTCCCAAATCCTCCATCTCTCCTCCACACTGCTCCTTGCAGCCACCTTCCTCTGCCTCAACCTCCTTCCAGAACCTCCTAATCCTCCTCTAACTCCTACTATGCCTCCATCTCTGCTTCCTGTCTACTCTCTCCTCCCGGTTTGTCAGACTCTCCACTCAGCACCTCCTCCCCTGCCTGCTGAGAATCCGACCCCCTTTATCCACCTCCTTCTCATGGGATCAAGGAGAAGCTATACCCCCTCCCCTGCTCCCTTTCAGAAACATGAGAGAAACATGCCCCCACCTCCTCATACTCATCCTCTTGAACATTTATGATTAGGAGGTGAAAGAAGATGCCAGTAATAGCAGAACGACTGTTTCACTAACGGAGAGAGTGTGTGTGTGTGTGTGTGTGTGTGTGTGTGTGTGTGTGTGTGTGTGTGAGAAACTGCGGTGATGGATCAAAGCGCACACACACACACATAAAGCAACCATCTCCCGTTACCACGGAAACCCAGCATCATTGCCTGCCGGGCTCAGCTCTCTGTTGATGCTATTTGAAGCATCGACACAATCACACCTTCAGATTTTCAACAAGACATGCTCTCTCTGTCTATAAGTGTGTGTGTGTGTGTGTGTGTGTGTGTGTGTCTCATGCACAGTGCTCCCATTCTGCTGGGCAAATGGCTCGCTAATCTTTCCTTTTCACTGAGTAGCTTAAACACCAGCATGCAGGCTGTGTGGGTAATGGTGTGTGTGTGTGTGTGTGTGTGTGTGTGTGTGTGTAAAAAAAAATACGTCAGTCTATTGAGTGTGCACTATTGCTTTACTAATTTATATTGACTGAACATTGCGATCTGCACATTTACACTTACAATGCATTTGAAAAGACCTAAAAGATTATGTGAAATTGGGGCTGCACAGTGTACCAATCTTAAGTTGAGCAGGGGAACAAATGTCATTAATGGCATCTCTCTATTTTCTATCTATCAATCCGATCATAACATCCCATCTATTAGCAGCACTGGGTAAAAATATATTCAAACACAAGAAATCATAACTTTCTTTGCGCCGCAGCAAAGGGAGAAGAATAGGAGCACTGAAATGACCAGTGCAAATGTAAATAGACTAGCACAATGTAAATAGACTAGCACAATGCGTCACATCAGGACACAACGTGAGCTTGTAGATCTGCGCTTTTCATTATTTGTATTAAACTATTTGGAAAGCTCTCGCATATAATGAATGAATGACATGCCCAAAATAGGGATAGATTATTAATCAATTATTTTATATAATCGATTACATTGATTAACTGTTGTAGGCCTAGTAAATTGTGATGGAATTGTGAGATCGTTGCCAATGCCCATTGCCCAGCACTATTATCTATTTATATTATCCATCCGACTTGTACTCTGTTGTTCCATGCAGAATGAAATAAAATCCTCTATTCCAAAATGGCATAAGAAGAACTGTGGTGTGAGTGGCCTCAATGGTAAACAGCCAAAGAGCACTTCATCTGATTGGGTTATTACAAAAAAGAAAGAAATCAAGAATCATTACACTGTCACATATTGGTGTATTAACTAACTGAAGCCAAAATACTGTGTCCATAATCCACAAGATATTATTTCATACACATTCAGCAGTCAAATCTGGTAGGGCACGGGATCACACGGGATCACCCCTAAGCTCACATCTGAAGAATGTCACTCCTCCTTGAACATTATTTAAAATGTCTCAATTGCATGGAGGTTTAACCAGACAACTTTGAATAACGTGGATTCAATTTCAGAGAAGAGGAAATGCAAAGCAAACACACAGAGAAAACCTCAAACGTTCCAACTTAGACGGATATCTTGTTTCATACAGTACTTCTCCATTCAGTACTTCCTTGTAGTGGACTGGGAACATGTCTAACAAATGCAGTTCTTCTGGGCAACTTTTCAAATATGACATAATTTAGATACTAGACCATGTACAGCTGCAATGTTTAACAAGTTTAATATCCTTTCAACCAAGGCAGGTCGCTGATGTTGGAGACCAAATATCTACCATGACCCGTCTGCTTATTCAAGATGGAATACCTGCTTGGCCTGGGGATACAGTGTTTATAAGATTTAGGCAATACTACTAGGTGGTGATGTACCCGACACCAGGGTCTACATTTTTTAATGTAAAAGTAGGGAGACCACCTCCTCCAACCACTGCAAATGTAATTGCGACCAAAGGTCGCAGTTAACTAAATAATTGTGCATACGATGCGCGTCGGCCCCGGGTACCATATATGGTGCCCAGGTCTCGTGACATCATGTGACATCCTCAGGGATGGAGATGTGGAGACGCAGTTAAGCCCATATATGGAGATCCCTGATATCAACAATATTGGCCAGCAACTCTACATCTGACCTCAAACCCTTAGGTCTCCATATATGGATATATTGACATTCCATATGTTGATCCTTCCTCATTCATCCTTCCTCTTCAATGTCTCCCTTTTGACTTATACCTGTCCATTACATTTCAAACTCTAGACGGGCCTGCCCCAAAGTTATTAGTGCAGCCGCACCCGGCAGATGGCGAAAACTAGAGTTCTCAACAGGCCCGAAAATTAAGGCCCGGACCTACCTGGGCCCTCATCAAACCCTGTACACTTAGGAGAATGTCATCCACCCTTAGATCTCCATATACTGTATGGAGCTCACCTGTTCTGACATTCCATATGTTGATCTGACCTCATCAAACCATGTACACTCAAGACATGCTCCTTATATGGCCAGTACAGAATTCATTCCATGTTGTTCTGACCCGAAAAGGAGATGTACTCTGTTTAGTAGCTCCCAATGCAATTTTATTTAGTTAAGGATGACAATGTTTCGACCCAACTGGGTCTTTGTCAGGTATCGTACCTGACGTACCAGGTATTGTACCTGACGTACCAGGTATCGTACCCGACGTACCAGGTATTGTACCTGAGAGACCTTGCGAGGTCTCGCCCTCAGGCGTCTTACTGGTAGTATATTGTATCATACAGATAGATAGATAGATACCGACAAATTTGTCAAAATGAAAATGTAATCATCCCACTACCAGAATCAGAGAGGCAACGACGCTGTGTGCGTCAGCTCGTCACGGGCTGACCAGCACTCCACCTGCTTCCAAAGTTGCCACAGACTCTTCTTCAGCACTTCTGTGTATGATCTAGGCTTATTATCCTGCCCTCAATGTCTTCACATATTGTACAGTTAATATAAAACGCATTATTCAGGCACATTTCAGCTACCTCTTTTGACCATTAGGCCACTTTACACATCAAACAGCAACCCATACATTATAGTAACATCATTCTACAGGCCACAGGTTTCTGCGTTACACCCTTTTTTTATTTATTCTTTTTGGCGTGGCGCTAGACCGCTCAACCGGTCGAGCTTCTAGTTAAAATAAGTTGCAGATTGCACCTTCAACACAAATATTTCAAAAGATTGTCTTATTTTGACATTGCATTCGGGGAAACTGATGACTATCATAATATATCATATCATAATCATATCTACAGTAAAGTCCACTAGCACTGACCCCTTTGGCAAAGTACGGACGGCTGATCATCAACTTGAAGACTTAGCCTCTATTTCAAATAATGGTGTACTGTACATACAACTTCATAACGAGCTGTTCTTTTCACAGTAATCTCCTCCAGATGCTATGCAAATGTCTCAACATTCCTACCACGTTCTGAAGTAATGCCAGAATTCTACCTTTGCGTTAGTATACGGATGGCTGGAATAGCATTAAACCTCTTTACATTCAGCTTCATTTCTTTTCTTTTTTTTGGAGAGCAGAAAAAGAAAAGAGGGCAGGTGAATATGGAGGTTGTGGTATCACAAGAATGTTTTTCGCAGCCAAGAATTCTTGAATGGAGACAGCAGTGTGTGAAGGAGCGTTGTCATGGTGAAAAAACCATGGGCCTTTTTCTGATCACTGATGGGGGTCTCTCTCCAAACTTTATCCTTCACATGAATCAAAGCCTCTTTTAAAATGAGTACTTGGAACAGAACAGCACATAATAATGTCATGTGCTCTCTGTTCTTTCAAATAAGGACCAAGTCATAATAACAGACACTTTGTTAAAACTCAGTCCTTATTGTGGTACTGTTGCACATCTCTCATGTGTATGTAATTATGTGTATGAATGTACTCAAGTAGTCTGTCTTGTACAGAGTTTTTGGTGATTAATGGGTTTGTAGTGATAAGAACATGCTAGAGTATTGTCCTCTTATGCCTACTCTCATTACATAGTAATGTCAGGTGAAACAGGCGCCGTCTCCGTTGTCCCCCTTTTTGTCTTTGTTTTCCCCCCATATTATTATTATGATTTTAGTAACATGTATGTTTCTCTGGCGCAACCTCGTGGCCGTTGTTTGCGTTCGTTTCCGACGTTCTGTGCGTGGTTCAATGACTGTTTTGTTGTGGCTTTCCTGCTGTCCATGTCCAGCTCATAATATTAGCAGCTGTTGTCGCGTCGAGGCTGTGGTCGTACAGCTCAGCTTGCTCGCTGCGGTGCGGAAATCAGCCCTTTCGCGGTGCATGTGGCATAGTTTGGGAGGCAGGCAATCATAATACACTCCCATTGGCTTAGGCAGCGTGTGTGGCAGCCAATCAGGCTAGGCCATCAGTATGACTAGGTCCTCTCTAAAGGTCGTCTACATTTCATGAGCTTTCATTAGTCAGGTTTCACCTGACAAAAAAAGACACCAATCTCCAAATTGTACTTAACACTGCAGACTTAACTAAAACCAGGAGAAGAGAACATAATATTACGCTTAACTGGTCTGTTCCGTTTTACGTTCGTTTTTTTCAGATTTCTATTAAAATGTGAAAAGGCACTTGATGACATGGCTCCTAATGTGTTAATCCTATTTGATTAAGTTATTAAATCATTATGAGAATCTGTGCGCAGCCTGAGGTCCTCAGATGGGAACCTGCTAGTTGCTCTTGTGTCGAAACTGAAGACAAAGGTGAGCGACTGAGCATGCCTTTAATGTCAGGGGCCCTCCACTCTGGGACAACCCAACTGAGAAGTTCAGGCTTGTTAATTCAGTGTCTGCTCTTAAATAGCTTTAATCGAAAGGAAAGAAATTGCATCCTTGCCAGAGACCTTTTGTACTTTGTGACCTACTACCTACCTAAAGCTTATAATACATGATATAAGACTCTCAGAAGAAAGAGTAACATAATATCTATTCAGTACAAGGCTTGTGTTCATCTCAATTGCAGTTTGACTTTCCTTCTGTATAAATACATACTTGAAGGGCTGCACATTAGCAGGCTACAATATCTTTGTGCCTCCATCTGTGTGAACCGGTGTTTGTGGCTTTCTCATAATTCTCAACCACTCCTCACGGTACTAATGTCATGCCTCACCCGTTTACCCGTGTGTGGCTGTGTGCACCACTTTTATATGTATTATGTATGCATGTGTGCTTTGCTTATGAATGTTCTGACTGTATATGTGTACCTATGCAGGTACATGCCCTTTGATGGACACCCAATCCTCTTACATGGGCCACGAAAACATGCATTTTCTGCTTGGGTGGCCCCCAGGGAGTAGCAAATCACACACGTGTCTTGAAAATCATTTGGTATTTTCTCCAAAACGTCCGCGATGTGATGCATTATGTTATGTGGCTATTTTTGCATACAAAGTCAAAAGTAAAAAAGAAAAGGAATTAAAAGATTAATCAAAACAATTGTTTGTGTTGAATCGTGTTTGCATCTATTTGTTGTGTTTTTTTTCTCTGTTCTTCTCGGTTAGATTAATCGAAAAAGTAATTGATAGAATACTCGCTAAGAAAATCATTAGTAGCCCTACAGTTGAGCTAATGAGCAACACAGGAAATGGAATCCCAAACCCATGGCACTGCTACGGCCATAATCGAATCCTTGTGCTACACCTGCATTATGCCTACAGTACAACAAGTACTGTTATATGTCTGCTGTGTCTGTGTGAGAGTTGTGTCGCCCCACTCACCGCTGTGCATTGTCTGAGGAGGCAGGACTGCTTCATCCGGCCGGGCCCTCCGAACTTCTTCATGTCCTTACAGAAGTGGCACTCCCCGCACTCGGTCCGCATGCAGGCCTGACAGCGACGACACCGGGTCCTCCTGCGCCTCGCGCCACCGCCTGCCCCCCCGCCCAGCGCCTTACTGCCCGACATCCCCTAACAAGTCAGCTAGGAGAGAGAGAGAGAGAGAGCAATAACACACAACGAAATAAGTTAAAACAGACAGCGTGACAGCAAACCCACCACATACATGTACATAGTAAATTACACACAATAACAATAATAAAAACACAGCCCTGTCTACTCTACAGTCTCCATCTCTACCATCTATGGGCTAATTTCATGCCTGTGTGCACTAGGGACAGCCACCATGACAAACAAGCAAGTCGATGTAAAAGGACAGATGGGGGAAGAGAGAGCAAGAAAAGACAAAAACAGAACAGACAGAAGGATAGATATAAACAGAGTTACGGATGATGTACATAGCACACAGCCAGGTTTCTGTTAAGACCCTTTAGCTGGATCAAGGACTTTCTATAAAGATGGAAGAAGTACAATTTTGATTCAGGGTCTGGCTCAAAAACTAGTCCACCACCCAGGGCTGAGAATTAAGCCAACAGCCTGCCTAACACTGATAAATATGGGATTGTGTTTACCTACTCGACAACTATCCAATTTGACAGTTAAACAACTTCTCTAGTGGCAGGGTCTTTTCCGGAAAAAAGAATAAAATCTAATTGGGGCGGTTGGCATGTGAATGCTAGGATTTACCATATCATGTGCCCTGTAGGCAAGAAAATAATTCCCAATCTGGTTCCACTTCAGTAGAATACATGTACTTTGATGCTTAGATTACGTTAAAATTCTAAACATTGGACCCACGCCAGCAAGCCACAACTTTATAGCAGTTAAGACTCTCTGTTCCCTGTTCAGTCTCTTTACTCCGAGTACAATAAAAGGTACATGAATTAGTCTTAGTGGCATAGGCGCAGCAACAAATCGTAGTGCGCTTCACAGATTTGCTTGTCAGCTCTTTTTTGTACAGGCTGTGTGAATCATCTCTAAATCGATTAAGTGTTGTTATATGTGCTGCAGAGGCAAACATGAATGAATTGTAATGGGATTCTTTCACTTTTTGTATGCCTGGCAGCCACAATAAATGAACTGTGACCTGTCCTAGGACCAGCAGAGCAACATCCCTCCAGCTATATGGAGGTATATTCTTGTTCTGGCTGGCGAGCCCATTTACTCTACTGCTATGTCATTCTATTTGTTTCATGTAGTTGGCTGGAAAGCAATTAAATTGAGTAATGAATTTTGTCGAGTGATCCGACCACTCTGGGACCTATTTTCCTGCTAAGTCTGTCTGAGGCCTACAGCTTAAAGAAACTCATTTAGAGGAAAGTCTGCCTGCCTGCCCACCTGTTTCGGAGAAGGAGGTGCTTGGTGCACTGTCTCTGTCATTAAACGTACTGTAGATAAAGAAAGTACTTTTCACTTCTGTTATGGAGGTGGACTCAAGCATTTTGTGTTTAGATAAAAAGTAAAGTGCACTTGAGATTAATTTGAAATAGATTTGTATTTATACACAACCACTGGATATAACTTGGAAAAACATTATTTGGATGTCTTCTTTAGATGTGCTTGTGTGTATGTCTACACTACAGTCTATCTCAGATCTTCAGCAGAATAAAAAAAAACATAATGTCTTCTGAGGACACACACGGCCTGATTAGAGAGCAGTTTCTGAAGAGCAGGTGGTTAAGAATCACCCTTTCCACAGTGAAATGAGAAGTACCCAGCAGGATGCGGCACAGCCCCTTCACACTGGAGATAGAGGATATAATTAAGAGAGGATGAGAGAATAGCCTAGATCTCTCTTATCTTTCCAATTGTGTGTGTGTGTGTGTGTGTGTCCTTCGCTCAGGTCTCCTAATTTTGACAGGGACACAGAGAGAGCAGGAGGGAGAGGGGTGGAGAGCAAGGGAGAGAGAGAGAGAGAGAGAGGGTGACACTGCAGAAACACAGGGATGAAAAGTTCCTCCACATAAAAAAGCATCACCTAATGAAACCGCCGCCACAGCCATTTCCATTGGAGCCTGCACTGGCATCTCCCAAGAGGGCATCTTTCCACAAATTAACTAATGACAAGGACTGACAAGGTTGTGGTGGGTGTGTTGACCACCACATTGAGCTTTCATTCACCAAATGTATTCGAGTACCTAGAGAAGCGGCTACAGGAGTCACTCTGATGTATATTAATGTCCAGCCAGCCACACAGCAGTAATAAAGCATTCCTATGAATATCCATGACTATAACGAGTGTGTGAGCCAATATAACAGTCAGTTACAGATGGCTCCCACAGAATCCGCAGCAACACACACACACACACTTGATTAGCAAGCTATATGGTAATGAGCTAGCGTTACATAGCACAGCACACAGGCTTGTGTGTGTGTGTGTGTGTGTGTTAATTACTCATCATACCTTCAGTGTTATACAATGTAATGAATTGATTGACAATGTGTGTGTCTGTGAACATGGCTCCAGTCCACACACGGCCTACAGTACAGACCCACATCACATCATCTTGCTCAGCTGTGTTAGCTAAGAAGAAGACACACAAGTTAGCAGCAGAACCACCTAAAGGATGATGATGAAGAAGAGGAGGATGCGCATCTGGCACCCAGAGAGACAGAGCCGCTCCACCACAGAACATTAACATGCTCCGTCGTCGCCCGAGCATCGACACACAAAAAATGACGTAATTTTCGCCTCGACAGTCTTTCCCCCCACATCAGTTGAGAAAATAAATAAATACGTAATTCGTGTCGGGCGACTAGGACAGGGTCGCGCGACTAAGTATAAAATTAGCCTGTTCGGCTAGTAGCCAATGCCAGCTAGCAGCAGCTCCCCATACACTGCCCTGTGTAGAGACAGTTAACCTGGCTGTGTGTTACTTAGTTACAAACAGAACGGCGTGCAACACAAATACGCAATTTATTTTGCACAGACATACGGATACAAACGTTACATTCTCGTAATAAAACAGCAATGCTTAGTACACTACTACTAGATAACAGACACAGTAAACTGTGTTCCAACTGTTCAACCTCTCTGCAATATATGCTGCTTCCTCTTTCATTATAGCTCAGCAGCAGAGCAGCATCATTACAAATCAGACAGACTGACTGGAACAAATCTTACTAATATAACACACTGCGATGATGAAGGATGGTGGGTGTATGTGTGCCTCTGTTTGTATATGTTTGTGTGGGTGTGTGGGGTTGGGGGGGGGCGTTAAAATAAAAAATAAATAAAATTCCAAAACACTCACCTCTTCGTGTCAAGTCGCATACTCCTTGGTCGCTCATTAGAAATGATATTAGCCACCACCAGTTAGCCGACGTTAGCTCGGGTTTTTAGCCCCAGTTAGCTGCCCCACTCACTGCTTGTCCGCTTCCTTATTTCTGCTGCTTGCTTGCTTCTAACTGCTACTGTGTGTGTGTCTGTGCGTTCACAGTTCACACACACATTCACATGTTGTCTCCCATGTTATTACACCAGCAGCAGCCTAGGCTAGAACACACTCACACACTACACACACCCCTTCAGGCTAATTCACTGTATGTAACCTAGATGTGTGTTTGGAGAGGAGGAAGATGATTGTACCAATCTGGATCGATGGTAATAAACTGGAAAGGGGGTGGTGTGTGTGTGTGTGTGTGTATCTTGACCCCCCTCTCCTCTTCGTTACCCTCTCTCTCCGACTCACGTACGTCTCTCACAACGTGTTCCTCCCTCTTTAAAAACACGCACGCATTGTACTTCAAATCATGACACAAAACGTGCGCCAGTGGATTGTAATATGCGCCCGCCGCCAGAGAGCATTCTTGTGAATTCCAGTAAATAAATAAAAAAGGTGCCTCAAAATGAAACACAAAAACGCGCTGAGTTGTGTCTATTGTTCTCGTTTTCTATTGTGCTGCTGGTGACTGTGGTGGTGGGTTGCTCGTGTCGCGTATTTTGTTGTGTGCATGTGTGTGTGTGTGTGTGTGTGTGTGTGTCAGCTGGCAGCGACATCAATACGACACGTTTAATCCTCCGTGTTCACGTTACATCACATAGGTGACTATCGTTCTCCATTTTTGCCCTCGGAAATAAATAAATAATAGTAAATAAAATATGGGGAGTGAAAAAGTGCACGCCCCTCCTCTTCCTGGGTCGTCATGACTGAGCGTCACACAGCCAGCGCGATTTCTGGGAGTTGTAGTGCACGCAATGCCGTGTGCGTGTGTGTGTGTGTGTGTGTGTGTGTGTGGGGGGGGGGGTGGGGGTGTGCGTGCGTGCGTGTGTGTGCGCGCGCGCGTGCGTGTGTGTTCTTCAAAGTGTTGTTATTGCTTGAAAAACTGCATCACTTGCGTCTTGTTTATTTTGTGCTGGATATGAATACATAATCTTGCGTTCAGTGAATATTTGCTTAATAATAATAAATAATAATAATAATGATTTAGTAGTAGTAGTAAAATAATACTAGTAACAGCCTACATTTCAGTTTTGTGTGACTGGCTGCAAATCCATATTGTTCACACACGCACGTGCACGCACACAATTTGTAGGAAACATTGACCATAAAGTGCTAAAAGTCTGGTACCTTTTGCACCACTATTCATATGGCAAGGTCCTGTCTGACCTGATTTGGTTCAGTGAAATAGCTAAATTGTCTGTGGACTCAGTTATACTTATTTATATCCAGTTATACCTGTATGTAAATACCCACTCACCAATTTAGATTCCTAAAAAGGCAAATCATAACAAAACAAAGTCTGTGTTTTAGCAACTCCCTCCCTCCCACAGTTATACCGTTGTTGCTGCCCCTTCCCTGTCCCTAGAATACATACCAAGGATGGAACAGTGATGTCACAAACAGGCAAAAGTGTGTGTAGCCTAAAGTTTCCTCTACTAACTACTACTACCACTACCACTACTACTACTACTACTACTAATAATAAGAAGAAGAAGAAGAATTATTATTATTATAATTATTATTTTATTATTAGGCTATTATCTATCTATAAATGCACCAAGTCTCTGTACATGTGTACGTACTAGTCTGGGTTTCCGAGGCTGGTGTGTATGTCTGTAATGCACATAACTCTTCAAATTTCTACACAGCGTTCCACACCCCCACAGGGAGTGCAGTGCCCGGTGTCAAGTCGGTCGGACCCACGGTTGTCCAGAACCGCTACAAAAGGCCTCTGTCCGGGCTCTGGACAGCTAGGGCCCCTGCCCAGGCTCCATATATGGAGCTGGCCTGTTCTGACATCACAACACTCCATATTTGGACATGCCTGACACAGAACTCCATATATAGGAAATTAGGAATAAAGTGATACAGAGAGACAGATACAGAAATCTCCATATGTGGCTATAAAAGGGACATAGACAGATGGGTGGAAAAGGTACTTTGGCACGGGTACAACTGGTATTGCATAGCCAGGTGGGGCATGATCTCCAACTTCCATCGTTACCGACTCGGTGCTCTACAGCCAGGCACCGGTCTAGTTAGTATAATAATTTATAATACTAAGCTTTATACGAGCTGCTCCCCTTAACCACCCCTGGGCTTGTAGATTGGGACGACACCGTGGGTAACTGAAGTCAAGTCAGGGCAGGCTCTTGTTAACACAAGGAAAGAAGAGATTACAATTTACAATTTAGGCATTTAGCAGACGCTCTTAATCCAGAGCGATTTACATTAAGCAATAACAAAAGCATGGCATACATCACATGTATAAAAAGTAGTTATCATGAATCATGCGTAAACTAAGAACGTAACAGTGGAGTATCTATGTAAACTATACATACTATACTATATAATATATTATATTATGTGTACTATAAAGTGCTATGACTACATAAAATGCAATTCTAGAGCTGTCTACGTAACAAGCTATAAGTCTGTTTAAAATACTATCTAAGTCTACATAATGTGCTATCTAAGGGGCTAGGCTAGGGCAAGTGCTACGGGCCATGGTGGAGTCTGAAGAGGTGGGTTTTCAGACTACGGCGGAAGATTGGGAGTGAGGCTGCAGTTCTGACTGTGATGGGAAGTGCATTCCATAGTTTTGGAGCCAGAAGGGAGAAGAGTTTGGGACGTGTGGAGCGTTGTCCCGGCGTTTTTAGTGAAGGTACCTCCAGCTTCCCTGCGTTGGCTGATCTGAGTGCGCAGGAGGGTTTGTAAGGTACGATCATACTTGTGAGATATGGGGGAGCCATGCCTTTGGTTGCTTTGAATGCCAGCATCAGAGTTTTGTATTCTGTGCGGGCAGCGACCGGGAGCCAATGGAGGGAGTGGAGAAGGGGGGAGACGTGTGAGAATTTTGGCTGGTTGAAGACCAAGCGGGCTGCGGCATTTTGGATCAGTTGGAGGGGCTTAAGTGCACATGCCGGTAGGCCAGTAAGGAGGGAGTTTTGACAAGACTGTTGTCTGGATTAGAGGATTAGAGATGACCTATCTGGGTTGTAATTTATACAACAATCTTTCCGGTGATAAAATGGCAACAAACATAATCAAGAAAGCCAACCAAAGAATAAGATTTTTGGGCAGGATCTCCTCATTGGTCAGTAGGGCTGCACTGAGGACACTAGCTGGAGCACTCATCCAATGGTGTCTATGCATGCACCTCATGGTACTCTAACTCTACAAGGACGGATTCACCATTCGGCCATTCTTTCCGGGGTCCAGGGGCCCTTGACTCTCAGGGGCCCTTGGGGGAAGTGGGACACGAGGCCATAGACCATTTACTCAAATTAAACCTTTGACATGCAAATGCACATTGCACATGCTGTACTTTAGGTTAAAGATTATAAATCCTGTATGATAAAATGTCTACAGGTGCTTTCTTGACCCACATGTGTCTTAAAATGATCCCTGGCTAATAAGACAAATATGTGTTAAAACATAATACCTGCCCTCTATAACTCAAATTACAAAATAATAACACCATAAATATTGTATTTCTTTCATCACTCAATAGCCCATGTGTGGTCTAGCCCTATGGAATTATGGAATGCATATGCTAATAAAAAACAATTTAATACTTCCTAAAGTTAATATGAGCATCAAAGCAATATTTAAAATACTTTTTATTAGCACGTACATTCCATAATTCCATAGAGCTGGACCACACATGAACATATGACATCATCAACTTGCGACAGGAGCAGAGTGAAAGATTCTCTATTTATGAAAGAAATAAAATATTTAAGGTGTTTTTATTTTATTTTTTTAGTAATACAGGGCAATTATAATGTTTTAAGTCACATTAGCCAGGGATCCTTTTAAAACCTGAGCAGTGTGTTTGCATGCTGCAAACAGGTGGCAAACCCCATGTCTGCCCGTTGTGGATAGTGCACGCCACGGGGGGATCACGTACAACACCCTTCCTTTTTTTACAACCTGTACATAGGTGTTTTGCTTTATTATTTTTTGTGATGATTTGAAATTTGTTATTTTTCATGTCATGATTATGAATTGAATACCTAGGACCTGAATGGAAACAAGACCGCAAGGACTTTTTCCCCCTGTGCTATCCTATAGACCAGGGGTTCCCAAACTGTGGTGCGTGCACCCCTTGTGGTGCGGAACGCCCTTAGGGGGTGCGTGACATGAAAAGGGTAATGGCGGTTTTATGGTGTTATTTAACACAAACTGATAAATCCTGTAAACCACTGTTGTAAGGAGATGTATAGATTAATTGCCATAATCATATTAAAAATCACACCCGTGTGAACTGAGTGGTGTAAGGTCTTATATAGACTGATCAACTGTGGTCTGACGTAATGAAATCACACCTGTGTGAACTGGGTGACCATAGCAACCATGCTCATTTTTTGGTACGAACAGACACGTAAACTAACAAAGCTGAAATCACACCCGGGTGAACTGGGTGACCATAGCAACCATGCTCATTTTTTGGTACGAACAGACACGTAAACTAACAAAGCCAGTTGTAGGAGTGGTTTACACCACTCAAAAATCACACAGTGAAGTGAGGGGCGCTCTTATCATCTTAAGATGATTAGGTGATGTGATGATTTAAAACAAACAGTGTCAAAACAAACATTGAATTATCTTAATTATTAATGGCATTTAATGTTTGTGTTAGGGACAAGATGACGTAAATTTTCCCTTCATTGTCAATGGCGTTTTTAAAACAAACATTGAACTAAAAACAAACAAAAACTAAATATATAATTTTCGGCCAAATACAAAGAGACGTTGGGGGTGTGTCAGCTAGGTTGGGAGGTAACAGGGGGTGCACCGCTGCAATAGTGCTTGACTGTACTGTACTGTGCTGTTTACATTTCTGCCTAATAAAGTATTCAATCAATCAATCAATCAATCTCAAAATAAACTAGTCAGACTACTACTAGACCTCACACACCTACTGTCGGACTCCCCTAAGTTGACCTAACCCCTGCTCATTATGATAGGGTGAGATGGCTCAGGGTAGAGTAGAGGACAGAGAACAGCAACTTGCAATGGGCCTGGAATTCAAGATACCATAGGCCTCAAGGGACCATGTGACTTCAAAAGAGTGAGAAACACCCACGGACACAACACCAGAGGGAGCTCCACTGATGATCTCATTCATTTCTCTCAGATTCGGGGATGGGGATGAATTCATTCAACTATTATATTATGGCACCAAAATGTGGAATTCCCTTCCACCAACCATCAAAAAGCGTGACCCCCCCGATTAAATATAGGAAATATTGGAAACAAACCATCAGGGCTTTTTAGTAAGTATTAGCCTTAATGTCTGGCTATACCTCGTCCTAGTGCTGTACAGTATTCGAATTTCATTCAATCACCCACCCACCGACTGACTTACTGACTGACTGACTGACTGACTGACTGACTGGCTTGATCGATCGATCGATTGATTTATTAACAGTTTGGAGAATTACAGTACATTTCAAGCACAACTCAATACATCATCACTCACTCACTCACTCACTCACTCACTCACTCAATTAATCATCAATCAAAAACCATAGATCAAAACTCGAGCGCCCACTTCCGTATGACGTCACCGTCGTATCCCCGTCACGTCAATCGTTCCCCCCGCTGGCCTCTCCCCCTCCTCCTGGCTAGCATGCTAGGCTAGCTCAGCAGCAGCCACAGCCAGTCAGCCTTCCGATAGTAACAGTGCAATTAGTTGAGAGAGAGACGCACCGGCTCCGCCAACAACATCCCCGGTGCTGTAGAGTTAATTTAGCCCTCCCAACAATATCTCAAGAACTGGGGGAAAACAAAACAAACTAAAAAACCTCGGCCTTACGTACATAGAAAAGGGATACACGCAAAACACATTATAGGAATTAAAATTAATCCCCAAAAAATAACTGAAGATGATTAAGCTCTTTTCTCTGAAGCAGCAGAAGAAAGACGAGGAATCTGCTGGAGGAAACAGAACAGGAGCCGGGGGTAAAAAAGCAAGCGCGGCCCAGCTACGAATACAGAAAGGTAGGCAGGCTTGGTGGGGGGTTAGATGTACCCCAGACACGAGCCTTCTGTCCCCGCAACATCTGCTCTGTGCGGACCTCTGGGCTGGTAATAAACACAATACTACCGAGGCAAGAAGTGACCGAGCATAGCCATTACATGCTACACATGCTAGCTTCCAGGTTTAGCTTCGAATGCTACGTACCCCGGCTAACATTAGCTATATAGCTGGCCGGTTGGGGCTAATATTATTTGAAAACAAACGTCGCAGCCAACTTCGCCAGGAGCGATTAAACCCAAAGCAGAGCGTTTCTAACCTGCCCACTGCACACACAGCAATGACCACAACACAAACAAACTGCACTGTTTGTAATCTGAATTGGTCGTTATGTGTATTTAAAAATAAATAAAAATCAACCCAAAATCTGGCTTCTGTTATCCAAGCTAGCTGCTGTAGCCAACATTTGACAGAGCCATCACATCAACATGTCATGTCATATGTTCAGAGGAAGGACTGTAAGTTAATGGTTAGATAATATAAAGATAAAAATCACTCACAACAAGCTGGATGACTGACAGCCGCCTGAACGCACGTCACATCTCTTCTCAACAAACGTGAAATATAGTTACAATCGTCATATTCATTCAAACCACGAGATTCATATTTTGTCTGCAGTTTGTACAAGGGCCAATTTATAACAAGTTAATTGGACGCAGACCCAATTTTTCTGTAGTTATTATCATGCCAAGTGTCACTTTGTGTAAAGATTTATAAACCACCGTGAATGTATTAAACGCTAGTATTGTTGTCCCAAAGATTAGTTGAAGTTAGTGGACCCTGGACCCCTAAAAAGACCTACATAATGATCTGTAAGTAGTAAGTTGTCATCAGCTTTCACATGAAGGACTGATGAATCACCATGGCATCAAAACCACCGTTGTTGGAAAAATTGCACCATGACTTGTACTTTTACACAATATGGTTCTAGAACATAGTGTGTCTAATTCTAGGAATTGACAAAGATGAGGAGTGACAGAGAACAATGTGGCCCAGTGGATAGAGTCACTGTCCTATAATCAACCTGTTTTTCTTAGTGTCTTTTAGCAAGACGCCGAACCCATATTCATTATTATAAGTAATCATAGAAATGGTAGGTCGTCAGCTGGATTAGCAGGGTAGCGGTTCCGGAACACTCGCCCCAAAACACTCGCCCCCATTTTCTTTCGCTGAACACTCGCCCCCAGCGGTTCTTGTATTTGTTTTACTGAGGTTAAGGTTAGGAATATGTTTAGGGTTAGGCATAGTTTTACTGAGGTTAAGCTTAGTAATAGTTTAGGCATAGTTTTACTGAGGTTACGCTTAGGAATACCTGGTGGCGACCGTTCCGAGGTCGGCAGGTTTGACCCGGCGTGAGCGTAATTTGGGGCAAGCGTTCTTGTATTCACGAGCAGGCAAAAGGCCTCTGACATCAGGTCCTTTGTGGAGTGGTGTACGCTCTGTTCATTGTTCCACCTGCATATGGAACTGACATGTGGGAAGAGTAGATCACACAACAGAGCTAATGATGACTATACCCAGGAGAGTAAACTAACCCCTAACTAGAGCTGGGCGATATGACTTCAATTTAAAATATCACAATTATTTCAAACCTTTGCCTCGGTTACGATTAATAAACGATTATAAAAAAGAAAAGAAAACCTGCTTCTAGATTAATCGATTAACCTCCAAGAACAAGATTAAGTCTGTTATGGTTATAAATATCAGTTTCCAATCAATATATTATTAGTTAATTGCCCAACCCTATTCCCTACGCCCAAAAGACTACAGTATAATTACTATAATAGGCTTACCCTCCTCTCCTACCCATACATCATGTCCCCCTCACCAAGTGATCCCTGTAGGGCCAGCAGAGAAAAAAGGTGTCTTTTACCTCTCCCAGAATGGAAAATTATGTAAGTAGTTAGTTCCTCTGTCCACAACACAGAGTTTGCAGAACATCATAGCAGCTTCCTCGATAATAAAAATGATGCTTAACAGCTCATGGGCAGGATAGTCCACAACTGTTGGCAAATGTGTTAAGTAAGTAATAAATAAATAATAACATTATAAATCTTTCCAGTAGATCACAGGTTTTCAAAGGGAGGGGGGTAGCAGATCCACAAGCTCACAATCTGTCGCAATGCAACATATTGTGAGCTTGTAGATTGTCTAATGTTTTTTATTTTGAAAATCAATTTTTCAATAGAGGGGCCACAGACAGGCTACGGCTATTTGTGGGTTCTTGGCATGGCGTGGAAAAGTTTAAGAACCTCTGCAGTAGATAAATGACATCATTTTTATATTAGGTTGAACTATCCCTTTAAGCCCACTATCTTCATCATCGTCCCAGCCCTCCACCCTCAATCTTGTTGTTGGTGTGTTGTCTGTTGTGTTCTAAAATCCATCATCAACCCCTTTTCTATTTCATTTCACACACCGTTATTAATCCCTCCATGCAGTCTTGAAGCCATTCTCTGATGGATGTTCATTTAATTTCACATGAGAGGGAGTCTGTTACTGTTTTTTGAAAAGCGCCAAGGCACACCTCAGACCAGCTTCTGCCAGCTCAATGCCAGTTGGGAATTTATCAATGGGATGGACTGAAAGCCTAGAATGGCTCCAATCCAGTAGCCGGCATCTGGTCCATTCAGCACAGATAAAGATGGCAGGGCACTGGCCAGGAGTGTGATGTGCCAGTGATTCGCAACCTTTTGAATTTCAAGGACCCTCAGTTTTTAATGCATTAGGCCACAGACCCCCATTTTTATCTCTGGGTCTCTAATCTACACTGTAAAATCCTGAGTGTTACAGGTTTTTTTGTTTCCTGATTATCATTATCATTTAGCCGGGGACCTCCTTGAGGACCCTTGGTGCTATGCTACACATTTGTACACCAATGGCGGAGGAAAGCATGCAAGGCACCAACCAACCTGCTCATCGGGAGCAGTTAGGGGTTCAGTTCAGTTGAGGACACTTTGACACAAACTCCCGGGCATCTCATGAGCCCCGGATCGAACTGGGAAGTGGGAACCTTTTTGTTTCTCTTAAAAAATAAAAAGTCACTTCCAATTTCTATATATTAGTTGAATCGGACTTCTGAGTAAAGCAGCCTAATTTGTACGTGTGTTGCTCGTCAAAAATAATTGCTTTGTGCTTTTTAAGTGCAGTATCTCAATATTGAATTTTCTGTCCCGGTCTACCTCCTCATTCATTTGTTTGCATGCTCTCTGTATAACTGTCGCTCCCTTGCATGCTTTCATTCTCCTTTTCACTTTCTTTGGGTTCATGCTCATGTCTTTTTTTTTTCTTTCTCTCTCTCAGACATCAATGAGCTGAACCTGCCAAAGACATGTGAGATCAACTTCCCTGATGACGATGACCTGCTCAACTTCAGACTCATCATCTCACCAGACGAGGTCTGTAGTGCACTTTTCTTAAACTTGACATGTTATGTGATTGAGTGCACTGCCCTGCTACTTGTTCAGAGAGCCAGCCAGTGCAAGAATGATACAGCATTCAAGTATTCCAGCATGTAGCAGAGGCCATATTAATGAAATTTGGTACTATACAAACATCCCACCAACCAACATGGATCATGTTTGCGGGTGAGAAGCGCACAGGGGATTGTATGTAGTTAATACTGCACAAGGAGACAAGGAGATTACTGCACATCTCGATCATTTTGACAAAATACCTCCATCGTTATTGTGACAATATTGTATTGTGACCACCATAATAATATCAATGTTCTTTTAAAGATTTACAAAAATAGTAAAAATATATTATTTTTGAACATTTCTGGAAGTATAGAATAAGGCCTAAGTGATTAAAACCAGAGAAAGACAACACTCATGCAACGTCATATACTGTATAGTCTCATGTCATGATATTGACATAATATCGATATGTTGCCCAGCCCTACTCTAGTGACTCCATTTGGTTGGTTGGGACTGGGAGGCCTGTTCAGCAGGGAGGGGATCTAGGGGAGGTAGCGTGAAACCTCCTGTGTCATGCTGTCCCGGTGAATCTCCTCGCTGTCAGGTTGAAAGCAGCAGCTGGTGGCTCCATGTGTGTCAGAGGAGGCATGTGGCTTTCTACACCACCCCTAGGCAAACGCTGGGGGTTGGCAGGGACCACGCTGTTCACATGGGGAATTGGTAAAATGACTAAATTGGAGAAAAGACACAAAAAATAAATAAAGAATCCCCTCTAAATAGATGTCTGCCTTTCTCCGCACGAGACAGGATTTATGAAAAACCATGTACACCTGACCTGATTCTTTCTTGTAAACATCAACCTGAATATCTCTTTTATTGGACCCCAATAAATTCACTATTGTACTGAGAATAATAATAAGAATAGATAAAAGAAAATCACACTTGTAATTCTTTCCTCGTCAATTCACAAAACCATCCCATTCTCAACTGCTGAATATGTGGAGAAATATGCGCCGTCTCAAGTCAAGTTTCCTTTTCATAAATACTGATCTTTCTGTAGAAAGTTTCTCAGCTAAATCTTTTAGTACACAGACACACAACTATCGAGAGATTTTGAACAATCCTGCCATCTGCTAGAATACTACAACTCGTATCTACAGTGACTAGTTGGAATGAGTATAAACTGCCGACATTAGAAGCAATCTGTAGTGAGATTTGTGAATGTCAGTCACAGCATGGGTTGACCAAATATTCCTGTGACCTTAGGATGCAGATAAAGGGGACAAGTTAACCACTTAAGCTCTACCGGTACTTCATCGACGAGTTGATAAAATAGCCAATCTACAAGCTCACAAGTCACAACCTGTCACATTGTGTTATTTGCTATTTTCGCTATTTTCGAAAATCTTGAAAAAAGGTTCTGACATGTCCAAAATAGGGATGCCAGGTTGAAAGTTCATTCTTCAGATGATGGGAGAAGTGCAGGGCGAACAAATAAGAGCCAGGGAGATAAAGCTTTTATTTAATTTGATCATTCTTAGCCACTCACCCAGATGATTTACTGGCCAGTCATGGGACTTTATCTAATTAAAACATAGTATAACTCTAGCCTTGTGGACTGTGGATTTATTAACTTATTTCCTCTCATCTCTGTCTTGCCAGGGTTTTTACAAGGGTGGTAAATTCGTCTTCAGCTTTAAGGTGAGTTATCCTGGTCTGGTAGGATCAAGACATGATGCTTTTGTTTCTCTCTGTCTGTTTTTCTCAAGCAATCTCAATGTTTCTATGTCTCTTTGTCTCTTACTCACTCCATCTCTGTTTGTCACCACTTGTATATCAATCTGATCAGCCTGGTGGTAACAAGAATAAGAGTCTAAAAGCCACACCAGCAGCCCCTAGAAGCAGTGCTGCTGCTTACACCCAACTGGACCAAATGGGTTTGAACCAACCCAACCCAACCAACGATGGCATTGCCATCCTTAGAGCCCTGCACTTTCACCAATGGGGCCAAAAATAGAAGTTTATGGGAAGATGGCGGGGGGGATATAAGATGCACATTGACAATGAAATGGTTAGGGCTTAGGAACTGCATGTGCACAACAAGTTTCATGGTAATTTGTCCATTGTATTTTAAGTGGAAATCGTGGTGCTAGAGGAGAGGTCAAGGTGTCACCAAAATCAGTAGCGTTCATCCTCAGGGGAGCTGGATGTTGCACAGCAATTTTAATTTACATGTCATTTCAGCCTGTAGCTTTTTGAGATGGGACCAAAGTGGTGGGTGGATGGATGAACAGACAGATAGTTCTTACTTAGGACTTAATTAACAGTTCAAAGGTGTGTGTGTGTGTGTGTGTGTGTGTGTGTGTGTGTGTGTGTGTGTGTGTGTGTGTGTGTGTGTGTGTGTGTGTGTGTGTGTGTGTGTGTGTGTGTGTGTGTGTGTGTGTGTGTGTGTGTGTGTGTGTGTGTGTGTGTGTGTGTGTGTGTGTGTGTGTGTGTGTGTGTGTGTGTGTGTGTGTCAGGTAGGACAGGGTTACCCCCATGATCCCCCCAAGGTAAAGTGTGAGACCATGGTGTATCATCCCAACATCGACCTGGAAGGAAACGTTTGCCTAAATATCTTAAGGTACGTTGTACACAATTTCAGTGTCTTAAAACGCCATTGTGTCGCTAGAGCAGCTTTCAAAAACAGCTTCAAACATGATTGAGGGTAGGAGTGTTTAAAATAAGTTATGCATACACCAATGGGGAATAATCTTTTTTTAATGCTCTTCCCAGAGAGGACTGGAAGCCTGTGTTGACAGTAAACTCCATCATTTATGGTCTACAGTATCTATTTCTAGTGAGTATGGACACGTTGGACATTTCATTCCATGTTATTGATGGCACAGTGGAATAAACGTTCTCTCCTCCTCCATCCCCCGTAGGAGCCTAACCCAGAGGATCCGTTGAACAAGGAGGCGGCCGAGGTCCTGCAGACAAACCGGCGGCTGTTCGAGCAGAACGTACAGCGTTCTCTGCGAGGGGGTTACGTGGGCGCCACCTACTTTGAGCGGTGTCTCAAATAGTGTCTGCACACCCTTCCCCCTTCCCCGCATCCCCAGTCGCCTCGCCTCCATCTTCCCTCCCCACCCTCCATATTTACCATCACCCGCTCTGCCCCGCCCCCACCAACCAACAAACAAACAAACAACCTTCTACTGCGCTGTCTTGCTCGGCGGCAGCAGCCAGCAAGCAGCAGAATCAGCACGCCAGAAGACGCTTTTTTCTGTTTTAAAAGAAAGAGAACTCCTCCCCCCTCTTCTTCTTCTTCTATTCTATTACTACTTCTACTTCCAAGATGCATTCTACATTTTGCACATCACTGGGTCCGCCAGCTTACCTACACACACACACACACACACACACACACACACACACACACACACACACACACACACACACACACACACCTGAGTGACACGATGGATCGCAGTGGAGGACAATGATAAGGAAGGAGTGGTGGAGAGGAGATGGAAGGATGCATGGAAATGAAGAAGAGGCAGCGAAGGAGGAGGAGGAACCTGAGGAAGCAGGCGGGGGAGGGGGGGGGGGGGGTCAGTGAATGTTACTCGGGCGAATCAAGCTGGTAAATGCCACTACGATGATGATGATAATGATTGAGATGAAGCCCTCACAAGTTTATTTTATTTTTTTGTTTGTTTTCTTGTTTTCGTTAGTTTTTTCATTTTCGTTTGTGCAAAGAGACATGCCAACTGATCCACCTACTGGCTGGCAGACAGACAGACAGACAGACAGACAAAAGAAGACAGACAGACGCCTCTCACTCCCATTCTCCTTAAGACTCGCTGAGTGTTTGTACTGTAAGTCACATTCAGCTAGCACTCCTGAATGGGAGACGTATGAGCATTACTGACCATACACACACATACAGTCATATTGTGAGTCATGGACTCGCCACCTCATGTACTTATGTGAATAATGACAGGTACACACACACACAACACGACATATACGCCATAGACAAACAGTGTAAGGACTTGACTAATCAGTGGAGACGGACAGACCATCTAGACGTGCAGGATCAGTAAGTCGGTCAGGGCTGGTTGGGATGGGATGGGGAGGGTGTGTTTTTGTTAAGGGGAGGGCTTTAGATTTTCAGAGGGGGTGGGGGCAACAGGGTGTTGGATGGGGGGGGGGGGGGGGCTTTAAATGTTAGAATTCTATTGTGTATATTAAAAAAGGATGAAAGAAAACCCAGCCGTTCACATTGACTGCAAACATTGAAATATGTTAAATAAAATATGAACTTGAATGATTATAACCATTTTGATGTCCACATCCCGTGTATGCCAGCCAGATGACTGGACCGTGATGTGTTGAGCTTGAAGACCACCACAGCTCTTAACATGTTTCCAAACTTAAAATGTAAATTACTTGTCTTGGTACAGAGGTTCTCGGATATAATACTGGAACCTAGTGACAACTGTTCGTTACAGAGTTCAATCATCAGGGTCTAATCTTTCTGGGTCACAGAGTGCAATTAACCATCTGGTAAAAGAATGGGGCAATTATTTGGGTGAGGCCTCATTCACACGTACCAAACACCAATCAAGCAAATGTTTGGTTTTTTTTGGGCCACCACAATGCTTTTCCAATGGGAGTCACATGGTTTGACCAAACATTTGTTTGATGAGGGGGAGGGGCAGAACACCACCAGCAATCAAACCATGTGACTCCCATTGGAAAAGCATTGTGGTGGCCCAAAAAAACGACCAAACATTGCTTGATTGGTGTTTGGTATGTGTGAATGAGGCCTGAGAGAACCAGCATGATGTTATGAGTCAAATGTGTGCCACAGCGATGGACCGGTAATGATGTCCTGGGTGATTGAAATGACCCATTCTAACGAGTTGTGTATCAAGAGTTGAGGTGACTCCTCCATCTACAGTATGACATCATCCTATGCAGAATGTACTTGGCTCCAGAAAAATGCTAGGGAAGGGTTTGAGCCACTAGAGGGAGCCACATTATGATATGACACAAAAACTTCAGTTTGTTAAGTCACATTTACCACCAGCATATTAAACAGATTTCTATTTTCTATATGCCAAAATAGTTTAAACTAAAGCTGAAATAAGAGTGGCTTCAGCACATTCTTCTGCCTTTACATCACGGTCATAAAGAGTTGTAGGCCTGTTGGGAATCCATGTTTTAAGAATATGGATAATTGAATGGTCTTTGGTTTCTTGATAAGAAGGAATTAATCCATTAACCCAATGGTGAACACTTTTAAAAGTCTAGTATTAATATTCCAGCTATAGAACTATAAATTGTAATAGAATAGAGGGTACTGGTACTGTATCAATGACATCTTTGAACGGGTAGTGTAGTAGCTGTAGAAGAGCTCAGAATAAGGTCGACCCTCAGGAACTCTTACAAACCTTGTATACCCCATTTGGTTCAATTCACTCTTTTTACTCAAGACAAATGAAAATCCATAAGGGAACACAATTACCGAAATTATACTGTACCGTCAGTATGATAGCCCTTAAACAAAACACAAGTGTTAAAGAATTAAGTCACTGGTTGACAAATTATTGAATAGTAATTTACATTAAATATTCTCCAAAGATGCATTGAGAATTTTGCTAGATATAATTTCCATATAATAAAGCACAAGAGTTGTGAATTTACAATAATTTAGAAAGTGCAATGAATTATTGTGCCAATGGCCTTGCTGCACATACCACCAGGCTCCTGACAGCGAGTCATGTGTTCGATTTCCGATCCCGACGACCTTTGCTGCATGTCACACTCTCTCTCTCCCATCTATCTCAACTGTACTCTAAATATTATATAAAAATAAGTGTGCCAGTGTAGGCAATCTGTAAGCTCACATTCACATAGCGTTGTGAGCAACCATGCATAGGAGTTGTCCATTACTGCTGGGTACATACTAGTGAATGTCGCTCACTTGGAATGACATTCAGTACGAACCACTGACTAGTAGTCGACTCTACCGAGTCAGTATTGCTCTACTCTACAGTATTGTATTCTAAATTGGTAGTAGTATAGCTAATAAAGATGAAATCAACAAACAGTGATCACGCAGTAACAATACATTTGGGATTTCCTTAATTTATTAATATAGATTAGATCATAAACAAATAAAATCTTGAGGAATGTACATCCAGATTACAGACAAAAATGTTTGATCACATCTGTGTAATTCAGTTCAAGACATTCATTAGTGTGTGTGTTTATTACAGGTGTACGTGTTAAAACACCCACCCCCCCCCCCCCCCCCCCCCCCCCCCCGTCCTTGATTCACTCCAGCAGCTAAAGATGGTTAAAAAAAAAACACCGCCTAGCCTCTGTGACTCCATCCCACCCTTCACTCCCCCCTTATATTTCTCCTCCCTCCATAAAACTGCAGGCTTCGTTTACATTCATAAAGCATAGCTCATTTAAAAAACATTAGTTAAAAGCATCCCTGGCTAATAAGCCTTAATACATTATAATTGCCCTCCAACTAAAATTAAAAACACCTACAATATTTTCCATTTTAGAATTAGTTAATCTTTTACTCAAGTGGGACAACGCCTGTCGCAAGTTGATGATAACATTTGTCCATTCCATGTTGTCCAGCAATAAACACATCATACTTAGCCTTAACTAAAAAAAAAAACGTAATAATTCCCAAGGCCAATATGAGCATCAAAACAATATGTTTTTATCAGCACATGCAGTCCATACATCCCATAGGGTTGGACCACACAAGGACATCAACTTGCGACATGCGTTGTCCCACTCTCCCAAAAGATTAACCATTTCTAAAACAAATATATTTAAGGTGTTTTTAATGTTAGTTATAGAGGGCAATTATAATGTATTAAGGCATATTAGCCAGGTATCCTTTTGACACAATTCGTTGGTAGACCAGTTACTCGTTCGTGTAGACCGGTGTAATGCGTAGTAAATGAGGATCAGAGTTACTCGGGCAGGCTGGTGTAATGTGTCGTCAAGAGAACCAGGGGCGCCTCCTTGTCTCCGGTGCCTAACAGAGGGAACATCTTCCCCCTGAACTCTGCCCCCTTGAAGGTGTAGATCTCACTGCCCGTCTTGGCGTTGTAGAAAGACACCTGGCCCTCCTCCACGTCCATGAACACGCCCACGTGCCGCAGCTTGGGCGGAGCCTTCACCTGGACAGAGACGAAGGCAGGAAGAGAAGGGTGGACAGATGTCAGTTTTCCTCAACACCCAATTCTAAAGCTGCGTTCAGACGTGGATGGTTAGAGCGGCACGATTATATACAGTCAATGCAAAGACGATAGTTGCGCGAACGGGCGCGGCGCGACCTGACGGGACGAACCGAGGCGAATATATATATTATTTTTTTTCCAGGTATAAACGCAGCTTAACTCGAGGCCTCCAAAAATAAGAGCACAGCATAATTTGTCAAAATGTCCTTTTGAAACACTATTTGTATAATATTTGTCATGCTATTACACACACACAATGAAATGTTTAAACCCTCATAAAGACGCATAATAAATCACAGTACGTATCACGGCAATGAAGTAGCAGTTAAAATCCACAAGCTGACCTTGGTAAGTGGTGGGGCGGTGAGGGCACGCATGTGATTGCCACTCCACCAGATGGCGTAGTAGCCGTTCTCGGGACTCATGTCGAACAGGCCTTTCCTCTGAGCAGACTCCTGCACCACACCCAGCTTCCAGTCCTTATTCTCCCCTACATTCACCTGGGAGAGAAAGAGACGATGGAATGTAGTGGGGGGGGGGGGGGGGGGGGGGGGGTGGGGTAGACATGTTAATTCCATGGGAGAGTGAACATAAACAGAGACCTCTAACCTATTCTTTAGCCGCATAGAGGGTATGCGCATGCATACGGTGAGTGGGAAATCGAGTGGCAAAGTGACTTGGCAAAGTGAGTTTAATGTCATTTAATGCAATCAGATAGGACCTTTCTGTTTGAATGTATGGGCGGTCAAGGCCAGAAAGTAGTTTTTTGCCACTCCCGCATAACTTCCGGGTATGATGATGATGTCACACGCATACCCTCTATAGTCAGTGAACACAATATTATACCCATACTTGGACCCACAAGCCACACAACACATTAAAATTGCTTTTTTTCCAGACAGAGAAATCTACTTTGTCATCTACCTTTCTCTGTCCCAGGCAGCAACACACTCTCGCAAGATCTAGAGCACCAGTAAAACATAGATCTAGAGCACCAGTAAAACATACAGTAGGATGTTCGCAAGATATCTGCGGTCAGACGGCGCCCACTGAAGACCATGCGTGTACCATTTCACCCCTAGTGGCGAAGCGTGGGTTGGACCAACTTCCTAAGTTAAACATCCTTATCTAGTCCTAGGTCTAGTCCCAAGGTTTTCAGAAGGTGGCATACCCATTTCCAGTTAATTTTATTTCCCACTGCCTTGTTTGATTGAAGCCTTGCATTTTCAGTCCCCAAACCCCGACCTTTACCCCATCATCACCCATGACCTCTCACCTCCCAGTAGTGACGTCCAGAAATGTAGCCCTCCTTGGCGATGACACAGGACCAGACGTCGTAGCGCTGCTGGCTGTTCCTGTAGAACTGGAGCTTCTCTCCTCTCTTCACCTGCTTCCGGTCCTCCGACAGGATGAGGAACGGGTAGGCCGTCACCGGGTTCAACATCACGTCCTCTGCACACAGGAATCATTGTCACTAGGCCTGTCACAACTAGGGTCGGGATCCAGAGAAACCGGATCCAACATTTTATTTATATGTTCCAATGTTCAATGCCAAAAACAATCAAATCGTTAATCACAACAATTTGTATTACAATTAATAAAGTTTCACGATCACAACGGCCCCAACAGTCACACAAATTAGTGCAGGAAGTTGTATCAATATTATGAATGAATGAAGACATTACCCACCAAGATAAGGACGTATCTTCTTTAGGCCTGGAAAGAAGAATGGAGAGAGCTGAGCTGGTATTTGGAAGACCACAGAGCCAAGTATTGGGATTTATGTTTCAGCAATTTAATATAAAAATAAGACACTTACCTGAACCTGTTTTAATCTTCTTTAGATCTGGACAGACGGAAAGAAGGAGACAAACAGTTAAGATTTTGTACTTTCAAGTACATTTTGTCAGTCACACTAACGTGTGCCACTTAAAATGGAGACAATTACTGTATAGGCCTATTATATATTTTTTAAATGAAGAATTATATTTTCTTAAATCTCCACTATGTTAAGGATGATGCAAGAGAAAATCCACGGTTACATTACAGATTCTTGTCCATTTGGTTCCATTTGTACTAGCCTGGTAAAACATCTCGGTCACATCATTTTGAACAATACTTCAGTTCTGTATGCAGGTGCTGCAACTGACCTCTCAGAGACCAGTGGCTCTTCTTCAGGTTGACACTGCTTCCTCTCACACTGAGCATGCTCTCTCTCACACTGAGCATGCTCTCGTTCAGCGTGCCCGGCCCCTCACCCGACGAGGCTGGAGCACAACAACACATTATTGTCATCATATGACTAAGGAAAAGTTTCACATTTCCTTTCAAAACCCCTTTACAGAAATCCAACAACAATCCAACAATGTAATTCCTAATTTCTCCCCCATCCCTGTCTGTGTAAAACATACAACAGTTACAGCCTAGGTCTCACTTGTAAAACAGGTAACCTCTATGTGACTCTCTGTAATCCTATGCACATGACCACAAATCATGGGCCACACTGGAAGCTGAACACATAACTACCGGTAGATGTGTGCCCAACATGCACTACCCTGACTTAGCTCAGGCCGGTCAGTGGGTCAACACAATCACAAATACATGACGGAGGTTTAGCCCCAACTATTGTACTCACTAGAGCCCCGGGAGCCCCTGTGTCGAATCTCTCCCATCCTGATGTCATCCATCTTCTCCTTCACCTCCACCAGGGCGCTCTTCACCTCCCCCAGGTTGAAGTGCAGGGACAGCTCTGACTCGTCGTCCACCTCCTCCTGGAGGTCTGAGACCACTCCCAGAGGGGCACCGGCCTCCTCAAAGCCCTGGAGAGGAGAGGACAGGTGGAATGGAGGGGAAAAGAGGAGAGGAGTTCAGCGGAATTAAGGGGAGAATGGGGGCTAGTAATGAGTATAGAATAATAGACCAAATCAAGATGTTTGTAAACAAATGGGTCGTCTACACAATAAAAGATACAGCGCCAGCCAAGTACATTATCTACCGGTACGTCTAGTTTTCCAACGTGTCAAAGTTTTATACAAAATAATATAGAACAACAATATCATAAGTGTTCAGTATAATCAATTCATCAGACAATACATTTACAGAAAAGCATTAATAGTTACGTTTCTGCCCCCGTGCAACTTTTGTTTACAAGGTATAAAAGCCACACAATTAAGTTAATCGCATTCATTTGTATGATAATGAATTGTCAAGTGAAACATCACAATCGTGACAGCCCTAGACGGTAAAGTATAAAGGAAGGCAGGAAATAAAGAGTCTTCAGGGTGCAATCCATTCCATTCCCTACCCGCAGAAATCCTATGTGATCCTGGCTGGTGGCGTGCACCTCCAGCTTGGCCCGCCTCTCCCTCAGCAGGCTCAGCTCCGCCTCCAGACGCCTCACAAGCCCCTCCCCCTTGGTCTCCACGATGGTCCGCTTGTCCTGGATGCCGCCCACCAGCTCGGCACGGATCCTCTCCAGGGAGCGAGACATTTTGTCCAGGATGTGTTCCACCTCGCTCTGCTCTCCGTCTGCGTAGCTCTGCAACACCACAACACGTTGCATTTGCATAAAAATGGACCCTCGAACCACCACAAAATGGGTCCCTACCCCACTGTTTGGGAACCACTGGCCTAATGGTTAGAGGAGCGAGTTTGTAACCGAAAAGTTCCTAGTTCCGGCAGAAAAAAATAATCTGGATGGGTAAGTGAACGGCCACCACGTTACCCCACCCCTCAACACCACTGTGTTCCCTTGAGCAAGGCACTGAACCGCAACTGCTCCAGTGGAGCTGTTCAGTGGCCACGAGTACAAGGTTGTACTGGGTAGAATGACCCCTGCTGCTTACAGCCCATCACCCTCACAGACACACACACTCCTGTGTTGGCTTCAATTGGCAGAGATTCATCGTTTAGATCCGTACTAGACTGATTTACATAGGCTGACAACACATGGTGCAAGGCTTCAAACACGCCAAAATTCAACAAAGTTGAAGTCCACATGACGCACCTCACACACACAGCCAACTGGAAGCTCCGCCCCTTCGCCTTCGTAGAATGTGATGCAACTACTTCAGTCGTGCACACGTGTGATGTGCGTCACACAGTAAAGCAGTGTTTCCCAATTCTTTGTGGGTTGCAAGGTTTCTTTTTATGTTTCCTACGTGCTTTGAGCTTGTAGATTGGCTATATTCAAGTATTAAATAGGGCTATTAAATATGTATTTTTGTAAGTTTGGCTCCCGGGGAGACACCGAACTGTATCTTTTGGGTCTTGAGCTAAAATGCCTGCCATAAAGTTACTACACTCCAAAAATGGCACTTGTTTGAACAAGCTCTGAGAGATCTTATCTTAATAATCCTACAGTAGGTGAATTGCAGTATAAGGTAACATGCTTGTATGAGGCTCATTTTATTAATGAAACGTATTCTTACTCTGATACGATTTAGCCTCTCCGTCAGCTCCATGAGACGGAGGTTCTTCCCCTCAATCCGATTCATCATCTCCATCTCCGTCTTTGCTACCAGTTTCTGGAAGGAGAAAAGGATGGACAGACAGAAATAAACACATCAGATACTAATACATTTTCAATTCACCATTCTTCAAAAATAACATAAATTATAATGTATAAATTGGGCTTAAGTCATCATCATTCCCTTCCCCTGTGTTGTCAGTGCATTACCTGACTGTACCGTCCGCAATGATTCTCAAAGTGGGGGTACGTGAGGGGGTTCCAGGGGGTCCCCAGCGAAATTAGTTATTATAGCATTAAAATAACTTAGACCACTTTAACCCCATTTTGGCTATTCAAAAAAAAATAGTGGGGAAAAGGGGAATAATGTCCGTGGCCGAATACAGCAAACTTTTGGGGTCTTTGACATGAAAAGGTTTATTTCAGAACCACTGGTACACTACTAGCTGGCCTCTACCATCTCCGTTCATCAATCCATTTCTTCTTACCTGTTTGCTGAGTCTCTCAGTCTGGACAGAGACAGTTTTGTGTGTACGGTGTTCCTCCAGGACACAGATGGCACAGATACAGCGCTGGCATGTCTTACAGTACACCTGGTCAATGAGCACATCATCAGGTTGTCAAACATTGAAGTGGCATTAAAATGTATCAATTTTTAACTCGAGGCATGGCCAAGAAAGCAGCATCAGTGAAACCGTTGCAGTCAAACAATATATTTAAAGTAAACAATGTCATAATTCAAGATGTTACACTGTAGCATTGATTCAGATCACAGCCCTCTGTGTTATTGCTTTTATACAACAGTTATATAATACATATATCAGTTAATCCGAGACAGTTTTTATTTTCAGATGATTGTCATATCTGGCTGGCTGGCTCTGCCAATAAAGATAGTTTCCTCAGGACTTTACTTTCCTAATGGATTGAAATGTTGCAGAAAATAAATTCCAGTGCCGTTTTGCACTCAAGGAATACTTTTTGAAAATGGGTGAATTGAATTGCCTTGTTAAGAGTGATTTATACTTCGATTGGAAATAGCCGATCTACAAGCTCCCAACGCATCGCAACACATTGTGTGTGCGCCATGTGTAGATGCAGCCATTTTCAGTGGGCAACCAAGTATTAATCAGTGATTAAAGGTCGAGCTGCTGTTCCCTTTACCTCCAGCAGGCGGCGATGTGCACAACAGGTGCGACCCCTCAGGGCCTCCTGGGGGTCCAGCAGCTGGTGGCTGGCGTAGAAAGCTGTGTTGCGGTGAGGCTGGACATGTGCGTCGCAGTACGAGGCCGTGCACGTGAGACAGGAGCTGACAGCACGCTGTTTGATCCCTGTGCACACGTCGCACCACACAAAGTCCTCGTATGACTCGGCCGTTCGAAAGGGGTTCGAGTTGGCCCCGGTCATTGTCTGACCGCCTGCTGTCATGGGAAAACCCATCCCGGCCTCTATGGGTAGTTCTCCGTTAGAGGCCGTTCCGTACCGGGACAGCTTGTATTTGTCGGCGATGAGAGCGAAGACGCGGTTGATGCTGAGGAGCGGTCGCTCATCAAACTGTCTCTTGCAGAGCGGGCAGGTGCACACGGTACTGGACGCCCAGTATCCTCCAATACAGGCCTGCAACAAAACCAGTCCAGGAAAAAAGAATCATAAATCACATCATAAGGCTGTAGTTGGGCGCTGGTGCTCGCACACCGAAAATGGCAGATCTACAAGCTCACAACGGGTGTGGCACGATGTGTTGTGAGCTTGTGGATTGGCTATTTTCGGTGCACGACACTGGTGCGTAACTAAACCTAAATCAGGCTTAGGTATTGGTAACCATAGGATAAATCTAGCACTTCCATGCATTCCTTGCACTATTAAAGAAATAACAGAGGGTGAACACGGTAGTGTCCAGCCATACAGTACAGTACCTGGCAGAAGTTATGTCCACAGGGAGTAGAGACAGGGTCGCTGAAGAGGTCCAGACAGATGGAGCAGGTGAGCTCTTGCTCCGAGAACATTTCAGGGGCCGGGCCTGCTGCTGCCTCTGCCATCATGGTGGACTGGGAGGAGAGACTCCTACAGAACAACAACATTATGATGATGAAAGACCCAGAGCCAAAGCATGGGAAATAAACCACCATCAAAATGCACCACTGACCGAATAAAAAGAAGCAACCAGTTATTTGGAGAGTAGTTAAAAAAAACTAACAAATGAATGAACCTATTTGAATTTTTGACAGTATAATACCTGAGGTTATTGTACGTTGTTGTCGCTTAAAGGGACACTTCACCCCTTTTGCAACCAGATCTTATTTTAATGATGTTTGGAAGACAAGAAACACTTTCCTGGGGTTATGTACAGTGTTTTTAGATATTTTAGTATTTCAGAGTGTCCATGTCATGGACTGGGCTCACTTACTGTACTTCCTGGACTACATCAAGGACTATTAAAAGAGGACAGGAAGCGAAGACCGTACGGTGGACTCCATGTTGCTCCCTGGAAGGAAAGAAACATGCACACTGGGCTATATCCAAGAGGAGAATTAGCAAGAGAGGCCAACTTTGCTTATTTCCTGTATCTGCGTGAAGTGGGCGGTAACATTATTAGGAGACAGGAAGAATGTTGGAGTCTATTCATTTCCAATGGGAGAGTGAACGTGAACACAGGTTCTGAACCATTCCTTAACTCCATGGTCACTGAACTAAATACTGGACCAAATCATCACAAGGCACACAATATTTACAAGATATTCATAGTAAAATGGCTTCTTTTAGCGAGACAAATCAGGAGAAAATCTACTTTGTTAATGACATTTCTTTATCCCAGCAACAAACTCTCGCGAGATTTGAGATGAGTCCGGAAGCCTCTCTCTGTCCATCTGCAATTTCACGGACAACACATAGGGGGCTCTGACCCCATATTTAAGATGATATGTGAATATTATAATGTGAAATGAATGGACATATTTAAAACGATTAGAAATTATCCTTATGTGCCCAAATTAGAGCTGGCATACTTGGTCTGCATATTGAGACAGGCAGATATGTAGGCACGGTTGAGGAGGATAGATTATGTAGTCTGTGTGATCTAAAGGAAATTGTTATTGTCCATTCTACAGCTCTATTAGGGAGAGACTTTTTAATGAGATAGATCCAAATCATGAATTTATATGGTTGGAGGACTTCGAGAAACTAAAACGACTATTTCAAAAGTACACCTTGTTGTTGTTGTCTTCTTCTTCTATTGGGTTTCATGGCGGTCGGCAAACCTAAATGGTGCATTACCGCCACCTACTAGACTGAGTGTGGAAACAGTGTTGTTGTCAGGGGGGAGGGTGGAGGTCGGGGAGAAGCAAACCACGCCTACTATATTTAGGAGACCATTTGTAGGCTTTGTGTACCATTTCGCCTCTAGTGGCTCCAATGAAGTTGGCCCATCTTCATACATAAACCATCTTTGGCTATATGCAGCCAACACTTCCGTGTTCAGCTTCCTTGGTCTCAATTGCGCATGTTTCTTTCCTTCCAGGGAGCAACATGGAGTCCACAGTCTTCGCTTCCTAACCTTATTTAATTAACCTTGGACTACATGTTGTCTCAGTAAACCCTCCCCCTATCCATAGACATATAAAGGTAGATGCCTCTTTCGGCTCTAGAGCGTATGTGCTCAAAGGAGGGCAAAAAAATCCCGAGATTCCTTGCGAAATCCCGGGGAAGCATGAGTGTGCGTCACAGAGCGCATGTTAAGTGATAAGTCCCGGAAAAGATGCGCTGTGATTGGCCAGTAGTCACTTGAGTGGCAGCGTGACGTAGTGTGCCGTCCACTCTTCGTACCAGTGTAAATTATTCCGCCCTCCCGTCAACACACATCGCTCCCACGAACTGCAGCAGCCAATGAGGCATCTATTTTTTTATATCTATGCCCCTATCCACAAGGGGGAGCAGCTAGTGCACCAAAGCATTATGGGAATTGTAGTCCAGGAAGGAAGTGAGCTCAGTGTCCATGACATCATAGGCACTTTGAAGTACTAAAATATCTAAAAACACATTATTACCCACAGGAAAGTCCCTGAAAATAACTGATGCTCAACAGAAAGTTTAGGGCAGATGTTCTCCAAGTGGAGGCTGCTGCCAGGTGGGCCAATTGGAAAGGAGAGGAAAAAGAAACAAATAATCACAAATAGCAAAAATAGGCCATGTACAAGCTCACACAAACATCACGATGCAAGTGCCTCGTGAGCTTTTATTCTTTTTCCACCTTTTTCCACCTGGTTCAGGGGACGTATCATTCACTGTGGCCTGTGATCCTCCCCGTCTTGCACTAAAAAAAAAAAAAAAAAAGTGAACAATTCCCAGGTCTGGCCACATTCCACTTAAAACACCATAGCTTAGCCTGACCCATGCAGACTGAATACACAAAAGTGCCACTTACAGTACTGTCAAAACCAAGCAGGCTACTCAAGCTGACAAAAGAACCAAGGTGTGTCAGCCTTGACGTATTTGTCCCCTGCATCATCATTCAGACATGTCAACTGTTGATCTAGGGCTAGAAACAATGCAGTCAGAGGAGACACTTACAATGCACCTGCCAGGTTGCTTCATGTCAAGCGATGCACTGAGCACTGCGGTGCTAAACGAATTCTATTACGGTCCCTAGTGTCTTGTGACGTCTTGTCTTCAAATTAAACCAGTCTATGACATAACGTTCCCTCATGCGACACCTTGGCGTCAAATTACCTCAAAACTCAGCAACACATGGTCGTCCAGTATATGAGGATCGATAATTGGCCCAGGGCTGGACTGGGACAAAAATTCGGCCCGGTCATTTTCGCGTGAATTTGGCCCAGACCAGCCCACCACAACCAGCGCGCAGATAGCAGAAACTCTACCGCCCACTCCGTCGAGGCACACACAAACAAACAAGCCCTATACCACCACTTTTACAGAACAACATAAATGATACAAACCAACAGACAACTACACAACCCTTTGTAGAGGGTTTATTTGTCACTCACTGATACAGGTACAGTGAAATTATCATGATGGCACTGGCAGAATGGCAGCACGCCCGGACCTTTCCTGGTGGCCTGCCGCCTATTGACCTGCCTGCCTGTTTCTTTTAAATTGTTTTTAAGCATGGCGTCCCCCTACGGTCGCGGCCCACCGGGAATATGCCCGGTACGACCTGTGGCCAGTCCAGCCCTGAATTGGCCTACAGTAATACATGGGAGATGCAAACACTAGATGTTGAATTTGGCACTGATACTGCAATGCTTAAGGCTCTATAAACATGTGAAAGCGATGTTCAAACAGATTAACAAAACAATAATTAGGTCACACACACATATTTAGGTAGCCCGTCTCCGGACCCCCCGGGTTGAGCTCCTTTGGACCTACCGCGTAGGGTCCGGTCTCACCGGCTTCAAGCGACATGGGATGCAATCTGACTTTCCCTGTTTTGCCTCTGTGCTGCGGTGTGGGTGTCACGCTGACATATTCAAAAAGAAGCATATGAACGCTATAGGAGACAACGAACCTTCTGACCCCCCCCCGCGAACGGCTCAGAAGCCGTTAAGTATTTTTAATGTTTGTTGCCGTTTTGGCAGCTCTGAAATTCTCTCTTGTTGACATCCCATTGTACCGCCTCCAGCATATCGGTTGGCTAGCTGCGCCTCCCTACGCGCCTCGTAGGCGCAGCTAACCAACCGAGATGTCAACAAGGAGGGACCGAAGAGAGAATTTCAGAGCTGCCAAACGGTCGTACAAACATTAAAAATACTTAACGGCTTCTGTGCCGTTCGGGGGGGGGGGGGGGGGGGGGGGTGAGAGGGTTCGTTGTATCCTATAGCGTGCATATGCTTCTTTTGGAATATGTCAGCGTGACACCCACACCGCAGCACAGGGGTAAGTCAGGGGAAATCAGATTGCATCCCATGTCGCTTGAATCCGGTGATAAGGAACCCTACATAAAGTCATCAAAATGTCAGAAACTTTAACGTAGGGTTCCGAAAGGAGCAAATATTTAGGTCACACACACCTAATGTGTAGGCCTACACAAACATGAATTAAAATCTCCAAACCTGATTAAAATGTGAAAATGAGTGATAAACTTGTGCTTAAAAGGGTACTGCGTGTGATTAAAATAGTTTTATATTCTGATAGTAATCATTGGTATAGACTAGTGTTTGTTCAGTAACAGGGGTCTCCCAGCAGTGTCTGTAGTTCTTTAGTAAACACTGTCCAGGTCAGGATGCCAAATTTATCCAATCAGAGATATCTCTTACAGGATAAAGTAAAATTGACAGACTATAAAATGGAATCTAATAATTGGCATCCCACCTGAGAATGTATTTTCTGTTTACTAAACAGCTGGAGAGATGGGGAGACCCCTGTTATTGAACAAACACTATTGTCTATAGATTACTATGAAATATAGAACCTTAACTTAACATTAATTAACTTACCTTAAGAGAATCTGGGCCTCAATGCACCTGAGAGTTCAGATCAGCAACTGTAGAGACAATATCACAAGATGGATTTGCTTTTACTAGAACATTTATTTTTTCCTTTTGTTTAATTCTACTCTCAGCACTTGTATCAGCGATTAACAACTCTTAAAACGATCCAACATACACAATAAACTCCTCAGGGTTAAGATATGGATGGAAGTGTCCATTTGGTTGCATTTGTACAATCTCACATTCACCATAACACTGAGGATTTGACTGTGGACAAAACTAAATCCATGACACCATTCTCACTTTCTCAGGAGGAGTAGATATAAACTGAATGATTGTGAGTCCCAAGAGTCCAATTCTTCTGTCTTCTCAAAGCAGCTAACATGGAATGACACCCCTGTAGCTTTCTCTGCTCTGTCCAATCTATTCTACTGTATGTCACCAGCAGCCACAGCCGTTAATGACAGTCTGAGCTGAGCAGCACTTAGGATAGAGCTCTTTGTCATCTGTGTTCTGTCAGCAAAGATGGATGATAATATAATGGCGTATGTGTGGTAGCTGGTTGGTAGGTGTGTGTGTGTGTGTGTGTGTGCTCTGGTGTAGACAGGTATAGAGGAGGTGTGGCCACACAACACACCTGAACCACATCAAAGCAAATCAATCACAGAATAGATGCATAGACATGAAACACACAGAATGTGAGCGCAATGTCCAAGTTAAATTCATCTACTGTAGGATTAACTTGAAACTGACTGGCAAGTGAGCCTTTTTTAATGTTTGACTAATTATGACATGACCATAACAGGGTCGTCTGCACATCTACAGTCAGATTAATCTGCAAGAAAATAAAGTTAAACATTCAGAATCAGAGATGGAGAAAATATGCATAAAATAATTGAATTTAAGGTTGAATTCTAACACTATAGGGAACACCATCCTCGTCTCTTAATCAAATGCATCCTAATCCACCCTTCTTGTCCACTAACAAGAACTGTGGGTGTGGAGACCGTTTGGTATCAGGAGAACTGGGTCTATTCAAAGCTGCTATCTGAATGTATTCATTCTGCAGGGTCTGTGCTCAGGCCTAGCCTAGACCCCTGTTCCCTGTAAAACATGGCATGTTATCATTTTTGGTTATCTGATGTTGTCATGCAGAACTACTTTCTTCAGCTAGCCGAATAAGCTGCATCAACCACTTCTGCTTAGCTTTTGTCTTCTATTTCAAGTGACAATTTATTCTAACTTCCCATTTTTGTACGTAACGTACTTCCACAACTAATTCAATTACTGGATTATGGTCTTCTCTAGGCACTGTGACTCAATAATGCAATAATGACTTGCTTGTAATGATATTGAACAACTAATTATTTATGTATTGCAGAGCAGTTAGCTAAACAAAAATGTGTTGTTTTGTTTGTTCCGCTCTTTGTTGCCTATAGAGATAGTACGGTGCATCCACCCAGCTGAAATCAGTCTGGGGTTGTTTTGTTGCCTATAGAGATAGTACGGTGCATCCACCCAGCTGAAATCAGTCTGGGGTTGTTTTGTTGCCTATAGAGATAGTACGGTGCATCCACCCAGCTGAAATCAGTCTGGGGTTGTTTTGTTGCCTATAGAGATAGTACGGTGCATCCACCCAGCTGAAATCAGTCTGGGGTTGTTTTTGTCCCACCAATCAGCTACTGGTATGGTAGGTAGGAGTTAAGTCATTTGCTCAAAGGCACACCAGCAGGTTTGACATGGTGGTCAATACAGTCAACATGTAGTGTCACAAATGTCGAGAGGGCCGGGACAAGACTGTGACCTTTTTGTTTTGTTGTGTCTGGTGTGAGAGGCTCGATAAACACTCAGACATACTGTAGGTCGCATTCACACCAGGCTGTTTAACTGCGATTAAAATGAATCCTGCTGCGTATTGTCAGAAAGTGCGCTTCATTTGGCTGGTGTAAAGTCTCATTCGAATTCTGGTGTGGATCAAACCAAAGCATTCTAGATTGCAAAAAAACAGGGATCTCGCTTTGCTTCCAAGCGCACCAGAGGGCGGATCACTACAGCTAACTAAGTCTCTAACACATTTTAAAACCCTCCTGAAGACCCATTTTTATAGAAAGGCCTTTTTATCTCCCTGATTTATATCTGTGTATGTTATTTTGCATTTTCTACTGTTACTTATTGTTGCATTATTGATGTATTCCGTTGTTATTGCTGTTTGATTGTTCAAGCACTGTAACTTTGTTTAAAAAAGTGCTACATAAATAAAGTTTTATTATTATTATTACCCTTATTATTGGTGAGGATTTAGGTGTGAATGCAATCACATCAAATATAGGGGATGAACCAAATAATGTTCCATTGTGGGATGTAGCAGTTGGTATTTGGCACACAAGGAGGAAGGAGAAGGCATTATTACGCAGCGCAAAGAAGTCCCGTGGACAGACGTGGTCTAATGAAGAGATAGATAGAAGCCCTTAAAGGAGCATTCAGTGATTTGGGTGATTTGGAAAACCACCCAGTCCGCCCTGGTAACAAAATGTGCACATGCACGCTCTACAGTGGGGGGAAGTGCAACAAGCCAACAGCATGTGCACCAAGGCCCGCCCCCACTCGATCATGATTGGAGGAAGGCCCCTCTCATCCTGATTGGATGACGGTTTTGCCACCCGCCACCAAAAATGAAACTAGGGTTTTTTGACCCCAGGGGCTCACTGGGGACAGGGAGGAACTTCTTATATGGTCAGCACACTCTATAGTAGGGAGGATTATCCAGAAAAAAAGAAAAAATAAGTGATTTGAATTAAGTCAAATCACTGAATATACCTTTAAGTTGATTGGCTTATCGCAATATGGCCAGGCGATCACATTTATCAAATGCTGAAGGTTACACACAAAACACTGCAGTGTAGGATATTTATCACACATTTGCACAATGTCTCTGATCTGGAGTCAGATAAAAGTGGTAGGTTTGTTTGTGTAGAGTACAGTACAAGGCTACTCCAGTCCTATTAACCTACCAGGTTTATTTATGTACAGTATGTAGGCTAGCCGCTACTTTACAAAACAAGTTGGTAAAGTTGTAGCGATCTACTATTGCGCACATACACACACAAACGAGTATGTTTAGTGTTGACAAAAAGGATGTAGTGTTCTAGGGTTAAATACAGTTAACAGTTCCCATTGCTTCCTGGTGAAATGTTTAGTACACTAATGGTACCAAGCGCTAGTTCCAGGAAATTCATATCTTGTTGTGTAATATAGCAATGAAATGGAGCTAGTGGAAGTTTATACAGCGGTCTGACTCTGATCATGGGAACAAAACAGTGAACAATATGAATGGCATCTGCGTGCGTGCGACCGTGCGTGTGTGACTCAGATCCTCTAAGTGATAACACTGAATGTTAATGAGGATCAGAGGATGACACAAATGTTTTTGTCTGCTCTTCTCTGTGATAAAACAACCACAACACACATGGCACATGGTGGAACCATGTGAAGAGTTACAGGTGTGTGTATTTGAGCCAAGATAGCAACTGAACAGGGCCACAATGGAAACAAGACCTTAGGGCTTTTTGTGTAATTAATCCTTTAGCATCATTGTATAATCGGATTAACCCCCACAAGGTTCCCTGAGCCGATATTGTTTTGGGGCCCCCCATAGCACGATTTTAACACAATCAATGGCCAATGAAGGGCCCCTGAGAGCCAAGGGACCCTGGACCCCGGCCCCACGGCTCATTTGGCCCTGGTACCACCACTGTACTATTTGTAAACAGTTAATAGCAAAAGTATTCAATCAATCAATAAATCAATCACACTGACGGACATAAACATAGGCCTATGTCTTTTTCATTGTGAGGAAACATTTGCATGTCTTCACTTATGCAAAAATAAATGAAAAATCCCCCGTGTGAATTGAGGGGCTTATCATCACACATCATCTCATTCTGGCCAATCACAATTTCCGTCCTCACTTTGTCTTCAATGTTTGTGTTTACACAAACCCTCAAAGCTGGACATAGGAGGCCCTCAAAAAAAGAGAATAAAAATATGCCTACCATCTGCTCTGTAAATGTGGCAGATGTGAGATCGAATTCGAGATGCTGATATAAAGTGATATAAAACGCTGTGATGGCCGAGTGGTTAAGGCGTTGGATTCGAAATCCAATGGGGTTTCCCTGCGCAGGTTCAAACCCTGCTCACAGCGGCTGTGTGAAACGCAATTTAGTCGTCCTCTGCCAGAGCAGCCGCACACAGTACAGATGTCAGAAAGAAAATATTTGCACATAATTCACAAGTGATTAAACCTACGTGGTCTGGTAGCGAAGGCGTGTGTGGTGAACGGTACATTCTCATCGCATTCTTACGCACAGTCACTCGTGCAGTTTATTCATAGAGTTTATTACACATCTGCAGACTGTGCAGTGTGCACCATGTGATTGATTGATTGAAACATGTATTTCACAGTATGCAGAATGGGTACATTTCAAAATAAAGTACAAGTCAATATAAAAACTGCTACTTGAGGATAGAACCAGAAAAGGTACAAGGACTTGTTTACATGAGTCTTCCATTTTCAATTCATCAGAACATTTAATGACATACAAATATACACTTCTATGAAAAAAAGGAGATCATCTTATATACCGGTACAGTTAAACACAGGGGCCAGCTTCGAATTGCAGTCACCCGTAGCTGCTCTTTGAGAGCGGTTTTTGAAGGAGTCTAGGGATTCACATTGCTTAATGGCTGTTGGTAGGGCTTTCCACATTTTAGTGGCATAGGAGCGAAATAAATTTAAACCCTTGTTCATCACGTGGTTTGAACTCCCTTTGGTGTGGTGATTGTGGACTCCGTTGACATTAAGAAAGTATTTAGGTACATGGGTATCTTAGTGGTCAAGTGGTGTAACGATCCTTGTAGAGCCATTGCAAGTTGCTGTACTCTGTCGTCAATCCTAAATCATTCCAGCCTACTTCTAGAGTTTGATTGATTTACTAAATTGACCCTTACAAGTCTGTAACTCTTGTGGAGACCTTGACATTTTAAAATGTGAGAACCACTGGCCTAGCTAGCTAATGTTATTTGGAGGTTCTTAAGCCTAAACCAATACTCTTTAATCATCTCTTTACATGACACTATTACGTGCTCATGATCGTCAAAATGTTGAGGCTACAATATTTGTATTTTGACAAAATAGCCTAGCTACCTAACTAACCTAGCTACAGTACTCACACATTTAAAACAACAAAAAACGTATTTGGCATGTACAATCATTTGACAGATTCCTATTTCTATTGTGGAGTTTAAGCCACATTTATCCACCAAAAAAATACGAAAACAATTTGTAACTGAACTAGCCATGGTTCACATGACGCTCGTACTTCACGAGCGTCATGATTATGACCTTTCAGGGCTATAACTGAACTGTCAAACTGGTTAAAAATAATTAAACTAAAACTCGTTTAGGAGCATGAATCTCTCACCTGAGTTCTGTGTCTGTTTTGTCTAGACTGCTCACTGCTGGTCCTGTCCACGCGTCGTTTAGTTATTGTTATTGAGGAGAACACTTCATCGCACCCTGGTTAGTATCTGCATTTCTGAGAAAAAACTATACTACTGAACTAAAGTTGTCAGGTAAGTTAGTGAAAGAGAGGGGCGTGGCAGAGAGAGCGAGAGAGGGGGGTGGACTGTTTGTTTTGTTTATGGGAAAGAGGAAAATAGATTTGAGAAAGTTAAAGTGTGACTGAGTGGATCAGTATAAATACAGTATGAACAGAGGGCATGGAGATGAGAATGACCTCTCAAAATTCAATATTATGAACCCATAATAATGTATATACTTTAATAGGGGTTGGTTATTTATTGAGTATAGTCTACATTAGCCATAAAAGAGCACCAATTTACAACTGGACACTGTTTTTCTGTATAGTTCTACAGCTAGCTACTCGTATTGATGACTTCTTGTATGTACTGTGTGCAAGTCTTGAATTGAAAACATAGGATCACAATGGAAACAAACTCAGGGCTTTTTGCGTTATCCTTTTAGCATTACTGTACCTGGTCAAACAACAGACCTTCTCCACCAGTATCATGTATCAAACAAGGTGTTTGTGGATGTTTCAGGTCAGCCACTGGAGGCGGTCTGTGGCATGGGAGGACAATGTGGATGTTTTGAATGGTTGACTAGATCACTAGAAGACAGGCAGGAAAGGGGGCATTCCTACAGCAGGTGTGTGTGTGTGTGTGTGTGTGTAAGGAACACTCCTCCTACAGACTATTTCTACTTATTTTCATTTTGTTCATGATTGGACAGACTTTCAAAGCATTTCCTGACATGAGCACGTCAAAAGTTTCTGAACACACCTGCAGGTTCTTTACTTCGTTGTATGGTTTGGCTTTGGCACATCCTAAACAATAAAAGCTCCCTGTATGTGGACTGTTGATATCTCAACACTTCATAATCTCAAAGAACATCATTTTCTTCATAAATATTTGCTCCTGCTCTAAAACTATCCATTATGGGAAAACATTTGTAACGTTGATTATTTAACATCACTAAGTAAGCAATGTTAGCACGATAGAATTTGGAAATACATTAAATAAACACAGACATAATGTACAGTAAAAATTGTATTGGTTCTTCAATACTATCAAAACAATAAAATGGAATCACATTGTGACAAACGGCTTGTGGCAGTGGTTCTCAAACGGAGGTGGCAGTGGTTCCCCAGGGGCCCTTGAGGGGTGTCCCCAGATAAATTGATGGTTAGGAACCAACCAGATGGACACTTAAGGTCTGTAACTCAGTGTACAAAACTACAAATGCAACCAAAATATGAACCCTTGAGGGTCCATTCATTTCATGTGTACAATGAGCAGCACTGAGGATTTTACAGAGGCCATAATGCACATCAAACTGCGGGTGCTAGAAATGAGAACGTTTCAGAAACACTGGCTTATGGGGAGCAGTAGGCTGTTGATTGTTTGATCCCTGGTACAGTCCATTGTGGTCAGGATGTGGCCAGATGCAACCGATTTCATCTTCATGTAGTGCCACACCACAAACTGAATCTTTACAACTCCTTGCGTTCAGTTATGTACAGCATGCATGCATGTATGTACGTAGGTATGCATACATTACATAAATGCATATATCTTTGCCGTCAGGTAGAAACCTTTTATCTCCATAGGCATGTTGCAACTTTTTATGTTGTTTTCGTAAATTATTGCCCTCCTTCATAGTACAAGTGTGTCATACCAAAGTAGCAAAAATCGTCAATCTACAAGCTCACAAGTCGCATGGTGTTGCATAGTGAGCTTTTAGAGTTTCTTTTAAAGATATTTTTTATTTTTTTTGGACAGGAAAGGGGGAGAAGACATGCGGCAAAGGCCGACGGGCTTGGGACTCGAACCTGCGACATGTCAGGCTGGATTACCGGCCTAGGTGCCTGGACCGCTCATCTGCGGCCCAGGCCGCTTGTAGAGTTTCTAATGTAGAGTTTTATAAATATTCAGCCAATGAAAAGTATTAAGAGTTAAATAACTAAATAACGAAATTGTATCCATAGAACACAGGTTGTTTTTTTTACCCTGAAAGTTAACGGTTTGGGGCATACACGGTTTCCACTCGACAGCAAAGACATGAAACTTTAATGAATATTTCCTTTTAGACACGCCAAACAGAATGTTCCCTCTTCAACACCCTGTTGCTTGTTAGAAATCCTTGTAGTGCAGCAGTCTGGAAGAGCAAGGAAACAAAGAAACAGGGAGATTGATTTATTCAATGATAAAATCAGCAATATGTTTATAATAGTGTTATCAAGTCTTTTGATATGTGTATATAAAGTATATCCCAATCAACCTATTCATAAATCAATGCATACAGTACACTGAGCTATACAGAGTTGAAGCCCTAATCCAAGCTGTTTAAGGTCCCTGCACAATGCTGGCGTTTTTTGGAAAAACGGCAGAAAAGGCTGCAAAAAACAAACAAAACACATCAGTCTGCATGGACTTTACCTGCCATTTTATCGTGGTCTGAACCACCAGATGGAGTAGTAACCAGTTTGTGGCTCAAGTGAAATCACCCATGATCAGATGCAGATGGATGAAGCAGATTGTGGCTGAACTAAAATTAACCATGCTATACATACAGATACCGCACTGGCTCCTGCCGTTCATTGGAGCGACAGCTCCAATGATAGGAGCGACAGCTCCAATGAACATGCCTGCTAATTAACCCATTTAGACCTGAGGTCAAAATTTTAAAAACTTCTTCAGTTTTCTGAAATAAATATTTTCACGATTTTTCAAAAATAGCAGACCTACAAGCTTGTGGTGCGCTATGAGCTTGTAGATCTGCTATTTTTCAATAGCTAAATTATAACAATGTTTAAAACACCAAAAGGGGTTCCCGCCCAAAATGGGTTAATGTACGCCCCCTGTCTATTGAAGCAGAAGATCTCTCTAAAGTTAAAATAATCATAACTCACTGAATTCTCACCTGCTTTTCATGTGTCAAATATTAGACATGTCATACAGTTATAGTTAGTTATGTTATTATGATATTATAGGATACTTGGAAAATTAATAATATGGAATTTTATCCCAAAACAATTGGTATTACAAGATAGTAAAGCATAAAAGAGAAAACATATTTTAGTCTCAGGTACTCGAGTACAATTCAGGCATATTTAGTTATGGCAAGCTTCCCCTCTTAATATGGCACTGAGGTTGATGTACGACCCCTCGACGGAAGCACGCTACAAATTACAACTGACCTGTAGAGGGGGGCTACGCCCTTGTTGTTAGCCAGTGAGAAAAAGCCACTGTTTGGGGAGAAGTCGAAGCAGCTGACACAGTGTACCACCTTCCTGTTGGCCACGGGGAAGTTGGAGAAGGCCGTCAGGCTGGCCAGGTGGACCTGGAGAAAATCACAAAACAGGACACGATAAGTCAGATTGATGTCCAACAGACAGACAGGCCTTTGTAGTAACTACTCAGTAACTACAAGGTTCGGAAATACAAGTAGTAGTTAGTAGGGTAGCAGTAGCGTGGAGTTGTGAGCTTGTAGAGATGGACACTGTTACAAATATAAATCACCCAGCTCTTCAAATGGATGGATAATTTACAAAGAAGAATAAGCTATATCTTCTAAATTAGTGACATAACCATAAAAGTTAGTTACATTATTGTTGGTTGGCTACTTAGAGAAACAATGGCCAGCAGTTAAAGGCACTTCACACCCCAGCAGATGAGCAACCCAACCCCTGTCTGGTCTCTCCATTCAAATGCATGTCTAGCGAGGGAGTGAAAGATCAAACTCGTTTCACAAGTCACACAGTCACGTTAGCCAAATATTTGGCTCTCAAAGTGCAGTCCAGGGATCCTCAGGGTTCATTGAGGCTGTTCTAAATGGACACTTACAGGTTTGTAACTGTTGAGAACTAAATAAATAAAAGATTAAGAAGCACAGAATTCTGACTCACCAGTCTCACAGCCTCATCTTCAGCAGAGGAGGCCACGGCCAGGATGTCAGATGAGGGGTTAAAGGTCAAGGAGGTGGCCGCGGTCAGCAGGTTCTTTACCGCTTTCAGAGGCTTGGGATTGGCCGAGCTCTGACACGCCTCCTGGGAGTATATGTTCACCACACCCGACTGGGATCTGAGGAGGACAGGGAACACATTTCAGAACACATCTACCTATCTTTTTTTGTTGGTAATAATTTTCTTCAATCGCCCCGCCCTCACCCGCTTTTCATCTTAAACCATTTAGACCTATACCTGTATATATCGTCTCTGTTGGTTGGAAACCTCATATGTAAGAAAAAAATCACACCTGTGTGAACTGAGTGGTGTAAGGTCTTATATAGTCTGATCAGCTGTGGTCTGACGTAATGTCTGACGTAATGAAATCATACCCGTGTGAACTGGGTGACCATAGCAACCGTGCTCATTTTTTGCACACAGACAGACAGACAGACAGACAGACAGACAGACTAACAAAGCCAGTTGTAGGAGTGGTTTACACCACTCAAAAAGTTAGAATATGGAGATAAGATGTTTCTGCCCGACAACAACAGCACAACAACCAAAACGACACAGAGGTGTTCCCAGATGTTTTTAATAAAGAAGATGAGGCAATTTCTTTTTGGTGTGTGTGTGTGTGTTTGTTACCCGCAGGCCAGGTACTGCCCGTTCTTGGATGCAGCAATGGAGGTTCCATGCACACAGCCTTCATCTGTGAACCGGTTTAAGCAACGGCTGCTTCGGGAGTCCCACACATACACCTCGCCCTCGTCTGTGTGTGCACACGCACGCACACACGCACGCACACGCACACACACGCACACGCACACACACACACACACACACACACACACACACACACGTTTGCAATGTTTACACTAAAATATTAGTGTAAAATAAATAAATATGTAGTCAGCAAATCAAGTACACGTAACAGTGTCTTTGCCATATTTGGCAGCTACCAGTAATAGAAGAGATTGCACAGAATTTTGCAAGCCGTTTAGCTGCTTTTTTTGGCATCCCAAGTTGTTGCACGAGAACACACACACACACAGACCGACCGACCGACAGACCAACACAGTCTCTCCCAACACGGTGAAATAACATGGATTGGCAATTCCGTACATACACTACTAGGAAACCCAAAAAACGGTATATTATATATTACACATAAATCCTCCCCACGAACTTGAGCCACGAGAGACACCAGAGAGCGAGCTAAAGGGAGGGAGTTACCTTGTCGAACATTGCGAAGTTCGCTTGAGCCGACTGAGCCCTGTTCATGTTGCGACCCAATAGGCACAGAATAGTAAATCAGTGTACAGATTTGGGGTTTTCTAGTAGTGTATGTACGGAATTGCCAATCCGTGTTATTTCACTGTGTTGGGGAGAGGTGGAGACGCGCGCGCACACGCACGCACGCACGCACGCACGCACACGCCAAAAAAACATTGACTACATTCACACTAACCCGGTTCTTAATCCTAAACAAAATCTCATGGTCAAATTAGAACAGTGACTGTTACAAAATCAATAATACAGCTGAGGCCATGATATATCATGATTATGCCACAGCTATGGCATTTAACAACAACCATACCTGGTAAATGGTGCATTTATATAGCGCTTGTATCCAAAGCGCTTTATATAGATTGTGCATTACATTCAGTTTAGTTTTTTTTAATAATGGTGAATAACCCATTCTGGACGGGAACCCCTTTTGGTGTTTTAACTAAGCATTATGTTATACTTTAGCTATTGAAAAATAGCAGATCTACAAGCTCATAGCGCGCCACCGAGTGGCGCACTACGAGCTTGTAGGTCTGCTATTTTTGAAAAATCGTGAAAATGCGGCACAAATCTTTGAATATATATTCTTTCAGAGCGAACGTTTTATTTTTTTTCGACGTCAGGCCTAAATGGGATAATATACAAAGGTCTTTCAGCGAATGTGAAAGCACCCCCACACACACAACAGACACGCCCACACCCACCCCCACACACAACAGACACACCCACCCCCACACACAACAGACACGCCCACCCCCAACACACAACAGACACGCCCACCCACAACAGACACGCCCAAACAGAAAAACTGACCAGAATGTGTGTAGATCTTGCTTCCGTCGCGATTGAAGGCGACTCCAGCGACGTTTCCGTTAATCTTCATACTGCGAACAACCTCCTTTGTCTGGGAAAGACACAAAGATTTGTCATCAAACAAGCAAACACATTAACCACTTTTCAACCAGGCATCCGCATTTTGGACACGTCATCAAACATTACGTTAACATAACATTAAGTAGCAGATTTACAAACTTTGTGAGCTCATAGATCGTCTATTTTCATATAAAATAGAGCATAATGCTGGGAACCCAGTCAACCCACCAAAAATCTGTATTTTATTGTGCATGCAGGTTTGCTCGCTCAACCATTCTCGCCAAACCCGGCCATAAGCGGGACGTCTGGTCAATGCATTTCAATGAGAATGAGTGCCTAGAAACTTTGTTTCCACCCATGAGTGGAAAATAAATCTTTACATGAGTAGAGCATCCATGCGCGGCCATTGTCGCTGTATTCATTAATAAGGAAAATCTGCGTCTGTGCGCTTATCAGGGGTGTAATGGTAATATTTTAAACTGGCGGAACGCTATTTAAATGACGTCACACGCACGTCGTAGTAGCAAAAGAAAAGTTTGCTTTCTTGGTTCTCAGAGTGCAGTCCAGGCTATTAGACTATCCTGAAAGTAGCTTCCCTTTCGCCGTTGGCTGAGGAACTCTTGTTGTGTGCAGATAGGATACTGGCAGAGCACAACAGTACTGTAGCCAAAATGCTGCGTTGCCTATACAGTACATACTGTGTATGTGAGGAGTAAAGCCCTAACCACACCAAAGGGTCACCATGCAACTCCTTGGGTCCAAACGGTTGCAAGGAGATAACGCTAAATCCGTCTCCACCCTTTGGTGTGGTTTGGGCCATTGAATTCCATGCGTTGAATCACTAGGGTCAACGTGCAACAGGACATATCACACCGCAGGGACAACGCTAAAACAGTCTTGACCCTTTGGTGTGGTTAGGGCTTAAGGAGGATGCATTTGCACAACCTGTAATCCAAAGTTATTATTATTTGGGTACTTATTGGCCTTATTTGGACGTTAAGTAGATAAATATCAACTTGAGAATGAAGAAGGGTTGATTTGCCACTTACTCACTAAAAAGCGAAAGCTCATTTCTAAGTCACCCATCAGCTAAACACTTACGGTGTGAAACGTAAACCTACTTTTAAGGTGAGGACGTGCAGGTATCCACGGGTTCCAGTGAGGAGCAGAGAATCTCCCTCTGGAGAAACAGAGAACTCCTTCACCTTGGCTTCATTCAGACCTGAAACGCACAAGAGAAACCACATGGATGTCATGTTCATTCGTCTGCACCTCTGCAAATGTTTTACGCCCAGGCCCAGAATACTGTGTCATCCATCGCTGTGTGAACTAAATACAGTGTCTCTCTCTTAATGTTGTTTAGTTGTCTAGTATGTTCAAATTGTATGAATGTATTTATTTATGTCCCCAAAAACGGCAACATAGACATATCATGAGTTATGACACACATATATAGGACTTTGCCAGTTTGAATACAATGAAAGATTTCCTCCAGATCTGCAGTCTTACAATTTGGGGAGAGATGGGATTCTGCACCAGATTACATTTTCTTGGTGGCCATCTTGGCCACACCCAACCACAATATCATCCTCTTCCTCACCTCTGACGGTCATCACAGGGACCACCTGGCCCTCCATCATGTCGTAGATGTAGAACATCTTGTTGGTGAGGCTGGTGGCCACCACCTTCTCTCCGTCCATGGTGAACTGGGCTTTGTGGATGGGGAAGCGCTCCAAGTTGATGCTCTGAATCTTGGGGTTGGTCTTACCGTCCACCTGAGGAGCCAAATGAGCAGTGGAGCTTGAGGGACTTTAACCACTTTCAAAACTATGGCAAAAATAGCTGATCTGCAAGCTAACAACACGTCGCATCGCGTTGAAGTTATAGAATAGACCTTGAGGCCGATTCTAAAAACGCCTTCTAAAACCAACTAGCAACAACTAATGGGACACAGAGGTAGCTCCCGCATTGAAAGGTATAACAAGGTATAGGTTGCAAGTTGCAACAGGTCTAAATGGGTTAAGTGGTTAACAGAGACATGACAAACAGACTGTCACAAGTCAATGTTTATTTAGAAGACTAAAATGTTATTTAAAAAGATAAACAATAGGTTTTAGAACTGTGCTGGTGGGGGCGGGGTCATCGGCAGCCCCAAGTGGCAGCGAAAGGTAACCGTTTCGATATTTGCGCCACTGGTCATCATACCAGACAACTGAAGCTCATTGTGGTTAATGTGTGTACAGCACAGTGTACAGCATTTAAAATTGGAAGCAATGGACTGATCTTAAACGTTTTAAATTCCTTATGTGGTTTAGATTTATAAAACAACTTATTTTGGCCTAAGAATCTTGCATAGTGCAGCTTTAACTTGCTTCCAATTGAAATATCTAACATGAATCTGGAATTGCAAAATAATAAAAAAATAAAAAAATAAACTGGAGCAATCCAAGAGATAGTGTGGATGTAGCTCTGGTCCATAGCCTTCTACTGCTTCTACGATTCTGCCCTGCCAGTATAAGGCTATGGGACTTTCGGTTTTAAATCTCAAATCGAAATCAGACCAGCCTCTCCTCTTTAGCGTATTTTAAAAGAATGTTTTTGCTACTCACCAAAACAAAGGCGGGTTGTGTCATTAGAAAGCCTACTTTCCTTAGTGGACGCACTCTGAGCCCCCCACCACACGTATACACGGTACTTTTTGGCCAGAAATATCGGTAGAGGGCGCATTGGAGTAACTAAAAGTATTTTTTCCCAGTGGAAACAAAATCCCCTTTTGGCCAAAAAGTACCGTTTATACGTGTGGTGGGGGGCTCAGAGTGCGTCAGCTAAGGAAAGTAGGCTTTCTATTGACACAACCCGTCTTCGTATTGGTGAGTAGGTCAAACGTTTGTGAGATTTCCACTAAAGAGGAGAGGCTGGTCTGATTTCGATTTGAAAGCTCCATAGCCTTATACTGCAGGGCAGAATTGTAGAAGCAGTAGAAGGCTATGGACCAGAGCTAGTGTGGATGAATGATGACAAATGGATATAAGTTTCATACCTTTCATAGAAATCAACCCATCAGTAAACTAATCTTTAAAATACTACTCACAAAATTAAGACATTAACATTGTACCTGGAAGAGGGAGATTGCCTGGTCGAGGCCTGCCGTCATGATGACCTGAGCCGAAGGATGAAACTGGACTGTGGTCAGCTTGCTGTCTGATGGTTGCGAGTTATTGGCATTCAGACACCTCTTCATCTGAGAGACATTCAAACACCACATTCATATACTTGTGATAGGGCTGTGACTATTATGACATAATCGCCCAATTGCAATTATTTGAGATAATCATAATTCGTTTTTGGATAATAGTGAGAAAAAAAAGTATAAAGTTATTAAATTATATAAGGTATTTGTCATTTATGCCCTGAGCACCTTTTGTTTACGATGCCTAAGAGCCAAACAGAAATGTACATTTTATTCATAACCACAGAAATGCAATTAAATCGCAATTTGAATGACAATTTATCGTTAAGTAAAATGGCATGAGGATCAATTAATAGTATTTCCTAAACTTTCCCTAAACTTCACCACAACATGCATGACCTCACTAGATTCACGAACCAGAGTCCTACGTTTAGTACCTTGATGCTGTGGGGGAAAAGTCCCATCTTTCAGTTTAATTTGTACAAACAAACTCTCAAATCTACTGACCCGTAGGATCCCTGAAGGCAGGCTGTCTGACGACACCACATAGTTTCCTGTTGTCCTGAGAAGGCTCTCGTCCTCCTCGTCTAGGTCATCTTCCTCGTCGTCTTCCTCAGCTGACACACACAGAGAGGAAGTTAGTGGAGTCTTACTTTATTTGACAGAATATCCAAACAAACCACAACACAGTCCAGTGTGATGAACAGACAATTTGACGGGTGATTTTTTTTTCCCACTCCTGAATATTAATATACGTACGTATATATTGTGATGTTTATAAATATCACAAGAAGGTATTCTGGTTATTGGGATTTTTTTATTTTCCCCTCCATATCCCAATCTTGACATGAATAGTAGAATTTCGTCTTAAAGGTGTTTTTCTAACCTTTCTTTTTTGTGACTTTGGTCTCTGCCCAAGAGGGAGCTCCTCCCATGGCCTTCTGAAACCTGAGGACGGACAAGTGTGTGTGTGTGTGTGTGTGTGTGTGTGTGTGTGTGTGTGTGTGTGTGTGTGTGTGTGGGGGGGGGGGGGGTTAAGGAGAGACAGGAGAGCAACAGAGAGGGTGAAACTAGAGTGATTGATATCAAATTGTTGGGTCTGATATAAATCCTGATTTTGTTGTGCCCTAGACTAGAGTAGAGTAGATCAGTAGTAGACCCAATGTTTTGACTGATATTTTGTAATTAAGTGCAAAATCTTGAAATGTAAATCAAAGTGTAAACATCATTACTTCTTGGCACTGTAGAACTACCACCATCTTGCTGTAGCTACTGTATGTAGCTGACACAGAAGCTGAATTCAGCCTTTTAAGCCATCCAACATCGCCAACTCTGTGTGTATCTGTAGTTATAGTATGTCAGTCTGACTCCACTCACTGGTCCTTCATTCTCTGCTGTAGTTTCTGTTTGGTCATGGTCACCTCCGCAGTTCCTTTGGTCAAGTCCTTACGGAAACGATGTGTCATGTCCACCCTGATGGAGAGAGGGACAGAACGGAGGGGACAAGAGGGAACTGGTGAACGATGAAGTGAAGGAGTTGAAAATGATGACCCCACATGCATGTGTGTAACCTCGCGTCACCAGGCTTTCCACCACCCTTTGGTAATACGGATGTTCCTGTCAGATGACTACAAACCAGTGACTACAACATGATGTAAGATATCATCCGCTCCCGACCGGATCATTAACTCGAAAAGGAATGCTTCCCAGGCTAGCATGTGTGAGGGGGTCTCATACTGTAGGTGAGGTCAGGGGTTCTCAAAGGGGGTGCCGTGATGAAAGTCCAGGGGTGCCCCAGATTCAGAATACTTTGATAATATTTGGAATGTATCAATGCCACTTCAGTTTTACCACTTAGACCTTACTTAGTAAGACGGACCACCAAACCTCCTCGCCAAAAATAGCAGATCTATTACAAGCTCACAACGTGACAGGCTGTGAGCTTGTACTGTAGATCTGCTATTTTTGGTGAATGTGCCCTCCAGAATAGGGATGGTGGGCTTCAAGTGGTTAAAGGAGCATTCCACTCATTTTCAACATTTTACTATGTCATTAATATACCTTAGAGCTGCTGTGTGGAAATAATAAAAAAGTCGCCCCATTCTGTGTTTCCTATAACTGTAAGTATGAAAAAAATCATTAACATGGTGAAACGCATCTTGATGACATCATCAAGATGTGTTTCACCATGTTAATGATTTTTTTCAGATCTCCAGTTTTAGGAAACACAGAATGGGGGACGTTTTTTTATTATTTTCACACAACAGCTCTAAGGTATATTAATGACATAGTAAAATGTTGAAAATGAGTGGAATGCCCCTTTAAGTGTCAACTGTCAAGTATGAAGTTATTTTCAATGTGTCGTAATGGAAACTACGGTACTATTCTTTCAAGTTTCCCTTGTGACACATACTGTATCTTCTGGGGAAAGATTTACATACCGTATTATTATATAAAATTATGTAAGGTTGGGTTCTATGACTATAAAGTAAGTAACATGTAATTGAGGGGTGTTTTGGGTTAAATAGTTATTTACAGGGGTGACCTGAACTAAAAGAAGTTTGGGAACCACTGCTGTAGGTATATGCACACACAGTCTTTTTCACACACACACAAGCTCAAAGCCGTCACACACACACACACACGCACACACGCACACACACACACACACACGCACACACGCACACACGCACACACACACACACACACACACACACACACACACACACACACACACACGCACACACACACACACACACACACACACACACAGCTGCTTACTCTTCCTCATGCTCATCATCGTCATCCTCCCAGGCAGGTTTCCTGAACGTCGGGACCCGCAGACGAGACTCTGATTCCGTTTCCGACTCGCTGGACCCGTGGCCATCATCTTTATCATCATCCAATAGCAGGCTATGGTTCTGTCGTTTATCCTGGAGGGAGAGAAAGAGACAATAGTATCAATAAACTGCTTTATTCAACAAATTAGAAAACTTATAACATAAGACAGGTTATGGAAAGACATACTGTAGTTATGGTATTAAATTAATACCGGTATGTATGTAGGTGTAATGAATCAGATGTGATTAGAATTACCTCACACTTGGTGTTTGTTTGAAATACACCTGTCAATTTGTGTGCAGTTGCTTAGTGTTAAGTGCTGCTGCGAATGCAGCTGTAATGTCAGTGACAGTAACTTGTGGAAAAGTGGAAATGTTAAAGGTTTTCTGTCAAAACCTTTAAATGGATATGTTAGCTAGACATATGGTAATGATCCCAAGTAGTGGCAGCTATGCATTATTGGGCAAGTAAACAAGGAGTGCTACAAATAAGAATGCCAGCCAGATGAATCCCTCCATTAGCATTAAATGCATCAAGTGTGTCTGTGTATACATGCAATTTATGAAATATCAGCCATTCTAGAGATACTGTATCATTCATAACAGTTTATGCGAGGCGTTGTGACGTGTGAGGCTGTGAGCTTGCAGACGGGCTATATTGCAATTTATCCTTCTTTCTAATATCATTTGACCAATGTTTCACTAGTTTTTATAGTTGTTGATTACTTGATCCAGTAATGTTTTTTTCTTTAAAGTAGAAAAAAAAGTCTTAAAAGTAACTAAATGTCACTGTAATCTGGCTGGTCCATTTGTACACTCTCAAGAGCTATGAGGGGTCCTTGAAATGAAAAATGTGTGAGAAGAGAACCACATGAATAAAATATACCTGAACAATGTTTTCCACCAGCTCGTCTTCAGCTCCGAACACCAAATCCTCCAACAGCTTGATGGACGGGTCGTCCTCTCCCAGAACACACACTTTCTTCACGTTTCCCCAACGCTTGTCTGCTTCTTTCTGGGGGTCAAACTTCATCGCAAGTTTCCTCTTCTTGGCCGCAGCCCTGTCCACCCCTGTGTCTTCTGTGTCAGGGAGTCTGATCACGTCTTCCATGTTTAAATTAATTTAAACACCTAAATGTAACAGCACTGCTATATTACAGCAAGCAGACACGTTGATTAGTGTACACCAGGATGTCCTATGTGTGTAGAAATGTCCACAGAAAGAATGTACTGATTCCCAATCCCATGCGACCAGTTTTGCACATGTACTGTTTTTCTTCTTGAGATCACATGGTTCCGGTTTCGTGACCCCTCAACCAGCTTCCTTGCCCTCAACCCGGATATAATTCATTTGAGTCCTTTTGGAAACAAACGTGAGGCCACCTAGTGTTCAAAGTCAGAAGGACAACAGTCACCAATCCCACATTAAAATGCATGCTAACCATATATCTCAACATAGATATCTCCTATTTCTCATAAGGCCTCTTTTCATTATGATAACTGTCCAAAGTAAATTAACTTCTTTAGCTCAAAATTCAGTAGCGATGAGAATATATACAAATAAGTAGTAGATGAGAATATATGCAATAGGGGTTAAGTGCAATAGGGGTTTGTGCAATAACAGCTGCAAATACATACCCTTATTGTGCAATAAACATGTAATTGCAGCTGTTATAGGTACAGTATAGTGCAATAGGGGTTGTGCAATAACAAATGTGTGTATTTGTTGTATTAATTTCATAGATTTTTAGCTTCATATATTTGAGTGATTTGATGCACTGATCGGTTGGCACTTTTAATTTAGTTGTACAAGTACATGTTACAATGACAATAAAGATATATCTATCTATACAAATATAGTATAATAAAAGCAAAAATAATAATAATTTCACAACACCTTAGTGATTTAAACATTGACATTTTAATCTGTTAAGATTTAGCTGGACAACAGCTGACCAAGTTTATAGAAGTATGTGAATGGGCATGTTAATAATTGAGATTAAGTTATTGGGATTAGGGAGAGACAGAGAGAGAGACAGAGAGGGAATCAGCTCCAGTTGAAATAACCTTGTGCCATCAAATCAAAGGGAGTGACAGAGAATTCTCTTGTTAGATCATCCATGAGAGAGACAGACAGAAAGACAGAGAGAGAGGGAGGAAGACAAGGAGCACACAGACTACCATTATCTCTCACTGCATTCTGCTTATTTCAAATTCTATCATAAGACGTTGAAAATAGCCGATCACATCGTGACAACTCTATGATGACACATTGAGAGCTTGCAGATCAGCTATTTTCTTTTTTTATCTACATTTTTATCCCACGATTTTGTAACCCATTTTTTCACCCAGGCCCCTTTTCCACCAGTTGGTTCCCAATGGGAACCGGTTCAGTTTTTTTTAGGTTTTTAGTCCATGAGCCAGAGCTCCAACATTGAAACGTTAATTATGAATTGAGTGGGAAAAACCATACCTATATTAGATTGTTATCACCATTAAACTTCCCCAATTGAGTACTTACACGAAGACAATGATTTATTGTATTACAAACTTTACATTTTTGAATATGCAAATGAGGCATTATGTAGGAAAATATGCAAAATAATCGAAAATATGAAAAAGCTACTACTGTGGAAGGGTTATCATGTATTGATTGACTTGTATTGATCCTATAAACAATTTAATATAGGTCTAGTTTGTCCCACCAATTTTGGACTAAAAACCAAAAAGAACTGAACCGGTTCATTGGGAACCAACCGGTGGAAAAGGGCCAGTGTCAATGATCTAATGTAATCATAGGCTCTACACTCCCTCTGCCAACCTGGGGAGAGCAACGGACTGACCCCAGTACCTTCTAGCTGTGAGGCGACAGCACTACCGACTGTGCTACCGCGGTCCCCTGATCGGCTATTTTCTACGTGCGACACCGTCGTACGAGATTAAGTACTGTATAAACCAGGCTTTAATGGCCTTTTACAGTTCCCACCTGCTCCCATGTCGTGTTTAGTTAGTTAAGCTTTATACATGAAGTCATGAACCTATTACACTGTAATGTAACATCTAATATCACTACTGTATTCTTACCGTTATCCATGAAGAGTGTTAAATCACCCTTTTCAACAGTTAACAGATTTTCCATTGTTGTTGTTTAGTTTTTTTTTTGTCTATAGTACAAATCCTGAATCAATCAGTTTTACAGCAAACATTTAATAAGGCAAAATACCAGCAATGAAGGGCGAGTTAAGAAATAATAATAATAATAACAGTTTAACCGACCGGAGGTCCCTAGCTGTCACCATGTTCTACTGTCAGTAGGAAATTAGTCTTGGAAATGTAGCAATTCTCTAAGTATTTCTAATTTAGACTTTTTTTGTTTTTGTTTGTTAATATGGAAATTTGAGCCATATAACATGATGAACAATGATGATATACGGGGAGGGAACAAAAAGTGTTAGGTCACCTGATTTAGACACGAGACACCCCCAAACGGAACAGGGCTGTTAAATGAACAGGCAGACGGTTAAATGTTTAAGGTTTCCCCCACTTCAGATGATGAGGTCCATTAAGATTCATTACACTGTATGCAGAGACCCAAGGCTGAGCTGACATGCTTCTTTAACGCAGATAGACGTACCAAATAAGACAACATGCATCAGATTTTAGTCTTTTTTGTCAAAGTACACAGTCAAATCCTCAGTGTTGATTTAACTCAGAGAGGCGACATATACGACCAAATACCCCCCATTTAATACTTTGTTGCATGAAAGTAGCAAAAATAGCCGATCTACAAGCTCACGACATATCTCGATGCGATTCTTTGTGAGCTTCTCCTTTAGTTTTTAGTTTGTTTTTATTTTGGTTCACATGCCCAATATTTAACCAATGAAAAGTATTAACAAGAGCTTGACATTAAATAATAACAACACTGGATCCATTGGAATACTGTTTTTTGTCCTTCTTTTTTCTAAAAAAGTTTTGGACATATTTCCGCCCCACGACTCTATGAGTGGACCCTCGGAGTTAAACGAACACTCAGGATTTGACAGTGATAAGAGGACAGAGGGGGCGGGGCACATTCCCATGCTGCAGGACCACAGGATCAACCACTGCACGCACTAACACTCCATCATCACGCACACGGAAGGCTTGATCGTTTACCCGTGACTGTCTCTGTCCACCCCTAATTCTAGTACCAACTAACATGGTATGTTCCCCCAGTCATCACTCTAAACATGCACTGTAAAATCCTGAGTGAGTGTTAGTTTAACTCAGAGAGGGTACAGGAATGTAACTAAATGATTTGCAATCATAGACTGAGGATTTGACTGTGTGGAAGAGACCAGCAGACTTGGACTAGAACTTGCAGCAGGGGAGAGAGAGAGAGAGACAGAGAGAGAGGGTGAAGTTCCATTGAGGTTAGTTCGGCACGTGTTTCCCCACTTCACTTCTGCCCATCTTGGCACTTTGTGGAGACAATCTCCTCAAACGATTTCCTATCAATTTGGGTACACTATTTAAACCCATTTAGCGTTCTGCCAAAAGTCTCGATTCATAGGGGGTGATCCGCTTCCCAAATGATCACACCTCCTTCTGTGCACGTCGGTTAAGCCTGTCTGTGACGGTCGGGACGAAGAAGGAGGTTGCAATAGTTCCTCGGTTGCTTAATGACCAACACCTCCGTCCAGATGTACTGTATGTGGTTACAATGGAAGGTATACCGTGGCAATGACTGAGTCCAAAAAATGCTCTGGGTTGTGTGGATCTCCTCTGCAGCAGATTTGGCTTGCGGATGAACGCTTCGTAAACGTTTCGTCTTTATTGCATTCTTCAATGAGATGTCGGTCGCTCAAGGCCATCCCACAGTACCATCGGCTGTTGTGTGCTTGTTCCTTCATACTGAGCATATTCGCCCAAAAAGCGAGCCAGTAAGCACTTAACTGACATACACACAGTGAGGGAGAAACACTATAAAATAGACATCTATTTTTACTCCGAGAGGCAGGGGAGCTGGATCAGGGAAGGTCCAGTCTTGTATTCCGTCTCTAAAACGGGGATTTATACTGTGCATAAAAGTGTCGGATGAGACGTTGCACTACATGTCTCACGATGTTCCAAGTTTTGCCCATTGATACTTTCTGCGATTCACAGACAGCATATGAACACAGAAGTGGATGTAGACTTGTTTGTCTCCATGGAGTTTACTTTGGTTTCTTTACAACCAGAGTATGCAACATTTTATGCAAGCTTAAACCTTTTGACACCCTCTGCGAAGGTCCTTTCGCAGAGGGTTGCACGATGAAGGTTCCTTTCATCGTGCAACGTGTTGTTCGACACTTGTCATGCAACACATCGTTCGACACTTGTCGCACAAAGCATAAATTAACCCTTATACTTTATAGCCCCACTATTCAGGGCTACCGTCACTGCCTTCCTATAATCTGTTGGCTTCAGTGATTAACCGAGCTTGTACACTCGCCATCCAGCTCTATGGTTATATTAACACTACTCAACATGTACCTGTTGCTGAGGCGAGTTTTCCGATTGATGCTGGAGCAAGGGCACTTTGACACGGATGGAGACGTGTGGACCTGTTGAATCACCACACCACCCTGCCGCTGAGAGGAAATGGCTTTTCATTAACGATTTATACTGCAAACACACATGAAAATAATCTTTTGTTTTTATCAGTGCCAATGACGATCCTACAGCCAGAGCCCCAAATCCACTGAAGACTCCGTTAGTTCCTGAATTATGTTTCGTTATACATAGGGCTCTGCCCTGCACTGCACTGCCGTGGGCTACCACACTGTACTTCCAATGCGACGATAGCCAGAAAAGCTCCGAGACAACATAACAGGCAGGTTGGCGAGAACGAGAAGCCCCAACAGCAGCAGAGCTATGACTCATTTATACTTAGTCGTGTTTGGGTGTTGCACACCGACGCAACGCGCGATGAGCCTGTAGGTCTGTAGATGCTATTTCCACAAACCACTAAATCAGGCGTTACAAGTCATTCTGGTAATCCAGCATTTGTCCTCCTTTCAAAATCGCAATAATCTTTTAAAAGTTCTCATTCTGTTAAATGTCCAGTTCCATTTGTTTCGAATAAAAAATAAAATGTATGATCTTTCAAAACTCAAGTCTCTTATCCTTATTTACCCCATTCCAGGGCGGTGGAATGAATGACACGTTGGAATGGCTCTCCCAGCTGTCCGTCATGCTGTCAGACTGGGACTTACAGTCCCGGCAGCCAATAGAGAGTGAGCATTGACGAGGCGGAAGTCATACGAGTCTTTGTGGACAGGCTAGAAGCCAGATGCTGTAGATGAGATAGATGATGATGATGTGTTTATATGTACGTCTGCATGTGTGTGTGTGTGTGTGTGTGTGTGTGTGTGTGTGTGTGTGTGTGTGTGCATGTGTGTGTGTGTTTGCATGCGTTTCCATGTATGTATGCATTATGTGTCTGTGTGTATACTGTATATAAGTGCTTCTATGCATGTGTGTGTGTGTGTGTGTGTGTGTGTGTGTGTGTGTGTGTGTGTGTGTGTGTGTGTGTGTGTGTGTGTGTGTGTGTGTGCGTGCGCACGTGTGTGTGTGTGTGTGTGTGTGTGTGTGTGTGTGTGCGTGTGTTACAACATTTCCTGCCTAGGTGGTAGGTCCTGTTATTTCAGCGTTCACCTCCCCAACGGAGGAGGGGGAGGCAGTGGGGGAGGGCCTCCTCTCATCACTGAGAACAAACACAAAAACATGACACGTTAGTGTGTGTGTGTGGGGGGGTGTGCGTGTGCCGTGCGGTGTGTGCATGCATGCATGCGTGCATGCATGCGTGCTTGCGTGCGTGTTCATACCTCTATTGGCCTTGCTAGGATAGATCTTGGCAAAATGCCGATACTCATCCGGAGCAGGGAAGTCATCCAGAGGATGGAAGGAATATTTGGACTCAAAGTCGTCTGGAAGTATAGATAAATGAGTAGAAGTCAGTCAGAGAACATGCACAGAAATGGAGGAATAGAAGAAGAGGAGGGAGAGGAAGGGGGGGAAAGGGAGAGAGCAGGAGAAGGACGTAGGGGGGAGGACAGGAGACAAAGGAAGGAAGGCTAGAAGCAGAGGACAGTTTTCCATCGTTTTTTCTTTAGTCAGAGTGGTTTGTTGTCTCTGTTCTAACACGGCAAAGATACATCTGGACAAATTTATATGGTTGATTCTTAATTATATACAGAAATCATACCTGCAGATAGAAAGGTAGATGGAGAGAATACAGACAGGTATCAGATAAAATAGACAGGCCCCTTTTCCACCAGGCTTGAACCGGTTCGGTTCTTTCCCCCCGCCAAATATTGAACCAGTTCAGAGAGTGTTTCCACTGAAAATGAATTGGTTCACAATTAAACCCTAAAAGTTGGTTCAGAAATGGAACCAAAAATGGCCACCGGTTCTGTGAAAGCACCAAGGTTCCAAGAATCTAGAACGGAACCAGTTCTAGAACCAAAGAAGGGTGGAAAAGGGTCCAGAGGCACAGACAGACAGGTGGATAGAGAGAGAGAACACAGACAGGTGGCTAGATCGAAATACATACAGACAGGTAGGCAGACTCACCGACAAAGGAACGAGGGATAGAGGGGGAGTGTCCATTGCGGATGGGAGGGGGAGGCGGGGGAGGCCCAGCGGGGGTGCGAGAGGGGGGAGGAGGAGGCTTCCCCCGCGTGGGTGGGTCTGAAGACAGGGAGGGGCTACCATGCGTCCTGTACGGAGGAGGAGGCGGCGGCGGAGCGTCGCGCCCACCGCCCCTCGACGACGCCTGGCCTGGTACTGGTGGAGCTGCATGGGAGGTTGCATACACAATGTTTTCATTGACAAAAATCTGTCTGTCTATTTTTCGCCACATTAATGGTCAAAAACCTCCTAACTCCACTTGAGCTGGATTTGGGTATAGTGATGATAATATAATACATATTCAAGTGTCCATACCAACTTTGATGAGGCAGTATTGTTGCAGCAGATATATATGAAAATATAAAGTACTGTATACATGTACATATCTGTCAAAAGGATAAACCATTTCCATTGTGGTCCATGAGTGCAAGTGTGTGCCCATTTCAAAACCACATTAGATGGCTTGCAGAAAAAGCCGCACACCAAATGTCTCCCGTTAAAAGGATTTCTAATCTGGAAGAAAAGTGACATTTCGAGCGAACACAGACTTCTGAGGCTGTGAGCCTGTGTTTGCTCCAAATGTCGTTTTTCACAGCAGGAGCTGTTTGTTGTGTGGATTTTCCTGCTTCAACTTCACAAGCAAACCTTGTGTCAGCTACAGCAAATACCTGGAATGTAACCGTGTTTAAAATGTGACTGTGTGCATATGCACTGCTAGCTTTAATGGATTATAAATAATTTATTTTTATTTTACTGTTTTGTTTTCATTTACTTGCATCTACTTTGCTCAGTGTCACTGCTAGCACTTTACTAAATGAAGTGCTAATAAAGTCCTTACCCGCTCCTCTTCCTAGGGCCTCCCTCACTGGGGGAGGTGGTCTGTTGGCTCCCTGCTGGGAGGGGGTGGGGGAGGGAGGGGGAGGAGGGGCGGGGCCTCTAGTGGGGGTGTGGCCTCCCGGCGAAGGGGCCGGCCTCTTGTTGCTGAGCGAGTTGTGCCGCTGCGGCAGCTCGGGCGCCGCCTCGGGGCTGGACGGCCCGTTGGCCACGCGGTACGGCGGAGGGGGAGGAGCCAAGGAAGAGGCGGGGTTCCCGCCGGACGTCGGAGGTCGTCTGCTGTTGCCGGGCGACGGCGGCGGCTTGGCGGGCAGCGGCGGAGTGTTGTTGGGGGGCGTGGGCGGGAGCGGCTTCTCCCTGTTGTAGGAGGAGGAGACGGGAGGCGAGGGGGCGTTGCCGCGGCGACAGAGGGGGGGAGGCGGGGGAGGGGCGGAGGAGGAGTGCTTCATCATTCCGGTTGGAGAGGAGGAGGGAGAGGAGGCCAGGTTGGGGAGGGAGGGACGCTGGGTGCGCGCCGTCTCTGTGGGCGACGAGGCCTGGGAGGAGGGGCCGTCCGAGTCGTCATGACGATGGCTGGGCGGGCGGGGAGGGGCGGCGGCTCGGGTGGAGGGCGAGCGAGCGGTCGATCCGTCTGAAACAAGCATGCATCAGTGAGACGTTGTGCGCCGTTCACACCAAGAACGATGACTATTGTTTGATTGATGGAATAGTTTATTGAACATAAATGTAATAACAGAGTACAGTCAAACACTCAGTCCTAAAGGGATAGCACCATTTACCAAATGCTTCCATCTAGGCCCTATGGAATCAATTCATAGACCTATAACGATAACTATACAAATATATAATTTTTTTCCTCTAAATTTTATCCCACGATTTTGTAACCCATTTTTTCCACCCAGTGTCAATTATCTAGTGTAAGGGCGCTACACTTCCTCTGCCAACGTGGGGGGGCAGCGGACTGACCTCATGCTTCCTTCTATGCATGAGGAGTCCAAGCTGCTTCTTTTCAGAGAGTTTCCCCGGCCGAACGTAGCGCGTGGAAGGAACACGTTATTCCAACCAGTTCCTTTCCCCTCCATCAGACGCCCCGGCTGGCCAGGGGGAGGTATTTTAGAGACCAGGATTACTGCATGTTTTTGGAGAACATGCAAACTCGACACAGAAAGGCCCTTTCGCCAACCCCGCCTGGGGAATGGGCACTGATGACGCAGAGGAGAGAACACGCCCCCAGCGCCCACAGCATCCCCAGCGGGAATCGAACCCAGGACCTTCTAGCTATGAGGCGACAGCACTACAAACAGTGCCACCGTGCCCCTAAAATATATTATTCTAAGTAATTAAAGTGTATGGCAGTGTAAGCTCGCCAATCAGCTACTCACCCACTACTGGACGCAGTTTGGGAACGCCTCCTTGGAACAGTCCTCCGATTGGTGGAACAGAGCCCGAAGGGCTTCCTGCTCCACTGCCATTGGCTGACCCGGCTCCAGACCCACCTCCTTTAGACTCTGAGAACCACAACCATTAGACAATAAGTCAAAGTGTCGAGGCCCTACCAGCAAACTGCTAGCATTACTATGCTATGCTAACACTGCGACTACAACTACAGTTTCACTTACTATCGTATGAATGCTACTGAATGGGTAGATGTGGTGAGAGCATGCCACGGTGCTATGTCATGTATTTTTGTATGTCTGATGATGAGATGACACGAGATGAGATGCAGTGAGATGAGTAAAATTTAATGAATCGTTTACGGCCCCAGGCAGCTCCGTTTGACATCAAAAGGACAGCACAACAAGACAAACAGTGGTAAAACATGTCACACAGTAAAGTAGAATACAAGATATTATTAGGGTGAACAATTATATGCAGGAGATTGCAAAACTAAAAACGGCATTTCAATATAATTTGCAAGAGATTTAAATCTTTCATTTGAGGGTGGTGATTGATTAAAATGAATTTCTTCTGTGTGTAAAACGTCACATCAATGTGTATTGCAAAATATATTGAGATTGAAATGCAAAAAGTGAAACCAGTGAAGCTATATGATTTGTGCAGTATCAAGCCTTAAAGTACTATACTATGTACTATATACACACACACGCATGCTGTAGTTTGAACCAGGTGCTTAAATATATCTTCCATTCTGTCATCATGCGGTCAATTAAACTATCAATTAAAATAACTGAAATGTCTTGTTTTAAATAATATCTCACTCCCCTTAGCTTTGTTGTGACCTCACCTAACGATCAGCTTGCAATGAGACGTCTCAATTTGGAATGAAATATATCTGTTTGTATAGACACTCTTCATATGACATCAAACTGGACAACAACAGACATTTGATAAGCACCTGCTCAACTGTGCATTCCCTCTGGCAACAAGATGTATTTTGTATGTAAGGAAACGTCCATAAACAAAGACAGTAACAAGCATGATCAAAAATGACATCAATAGCCTCTATGCAGGATGCTTACAACTTTGTTTTTCTTGCCAGCTATTCCAGTACTTGTCCTTTTTGTCTATTATGAAATAATAATAACAATTTATATATTGCCATAAGGAACTTATAATAACAAACATTCCTTTAACGGTGTACGTACATACATTTTCTAATGCTATGATATAGTTTGAATGCAGGGGTAGAGGAGAAATAGGGAGCTAGCCACAAGAAAATGGCCTTTCGACCGATCCTAATTATTTGAGAATTAAGACTAATTCTTAATTCATTTTGACTTTGTTAAACAGTAAATAATAATTTGGTTAAGTATAAGAATGGCAGTCAATAATAATAATAATAATAATAATAATAAAGCATTTATGAGGTGACATTAATCAATCAGTGACATTAAAACACAAAATTGAAGCTTTACAGAAAACACATACATGCATCCAACAGACCGACATGAACCAATGTCCTAATGAAGATATGAGGCATCTTACTGTAACTCAGTATCTTACTGAAATGCATTCATTTCAATTAACAAATGCGTGAAGCCTGCCTGATTTATACTTTGTCGTATGGTGGTGTCGATCACTGAAAATAGCCGATCTACAAGCTCACAATGCATTATATATCGCTATTTTGGGCAAGCGACACAGTAGTACAACGGAGCATAAATTAAGCATGATATTCCTGGAGAGGCAAACTTCCTCAGCTCTAATCCTTATATGTTGTTCAATATACCGCAAGCAACGTGACGTGCAAAAGATGTGCTATCCTGACTCCCAGCTGTGATATTTCACCTGAGACAGAGCGGATCAAGTAGTCTAGCTTCTTACGGGGAGAGTTGCTCTTTCTTTGCATCAAACTTTTGCATATACGTGCATGTGAAAGCGAATATCCACACGTATAAGCAAAAGCTACTATGATGAGCAGTATTCAGTGGTTTAGTGAGACCTTATTTATTATGTTTTTTTTTCTCCTTTTTTATTTTACAAACTATAGCTAATGTATGTCCTATGAATTCACTAGAGTTTAATTCAGTTTCTTAAACTAGTTACAGAGGCTCTTGCTTTCAAATGGCATTAAAAGTTGTTTGGGCTAGATAAATTATGTTTTTATCATGACATTGGTGTAACCATACAGTAAGTCAGAAATAATATCAAAATGAATGATTCAATATTAACCTTCTGAATCTTGCACTGTGACTTCCTAAGCCCTAGCTGGGCCCACCGAGCTGGGCAATATGCTGTCGATTATAGATCGCTATCGTGATATGATACTAGATTTGGCAAAAGTGTCTATTCATGGTATTTTATACTTTCAAAAGAAAAAAAATACACAAATAGACAATCTAAGCGCATAACACGTCACACTGTGACATGCTGTGGCCTTCTATATCACTATTTTTGACAAATAAAAACAAGAAAATACATATTATTGCCCCAATACAATATATCAACATCAACGTATGTACAGTATCGCCCTGATTCGCCCCACCCTTCTAACGCCTCAGCTGTCTATCCTGGCAAACAGCTAGTCATATCATTCACGAGCAACGCCCCCCCCGGCGGATACGATTTTGGACAGGGAACGTATGGAAAGGCTGGCTACAATAAGTTAATAGATCCAAATTAGATACAACTTTGCATCTTGCATACAGCCTATCGGTGCGTACAGTACATTGTGTGGTCTTACTCTCTAGCAGCGATATGGGAGCGCTCCTATCGCTGGTCCCCTTCTTCTGCTCTTCCGGGGAGGACTGCTGCGGTTGTTGCTGTTTTGGTTGACTTAAGTATTGGTATAACCGAATGTATGGGTGATCTACTGCTGTTGGTGTTGTAGCTGTCTTTGGTGTTTGGGTCTTACTCTCTAGCAGGGGAGCGCTGCGGTCGTTCACCACCGCCACCTTCTTCAGTTGGCTGCCATTGCAGATGTCGGAGAGCAGGGCACCGCGACCTTTGGCCTCCGCTCGGTTCAGCTTGGGAGGGGTGGTGTTGGCCTGTTGGGTTGGGTGGGGTTGCAGCAGAGAAAGACAGGGAGGGTTGAGGGAGAAGTGGAAGGTAATTGAGAGGGTTGGGGGTACAAAAAGTCCTGGTATTAATCACTTAAGCCTTATTTTTCTAAATGTGTAAAAAAAATGTTAAAATAGCAGATCTAGTACCGGTAGATCAACTGTTTATACTATTTTGGACAAATTCTGAAAAATGGAGATAAAAATGTATATTAATCGGCAGAATACGATATTACTGTGTATTTACTTTTTTGGGTTAGGCGGTTGGGTGGGTGGGTTTATGTTTGTCTTGTGAGTTTGGTTTTCCTTTTGTTGTTTTTCTACTGATATTTATCTTCCTGTGATATTCCTTAATAATAAAATAAAAATTATGTTAAAACACAATGTAGATGTCGATTTGGTCAAAATGAGTGTGATATTAGATTTTGCACACATCGCCAAGCCCTACAGTAAGTCAATATAATATTATGTAATCTCACGTGAAACTGGAGTCGTGGGTGTCACTCAAAACCATTCCAAAGTCATACCTTCAGTCAATCTAAACTCATATGTTTCATCATTGTTATTAATACGAAGCGTGGTTGGTGTGCCTTTGTTTTCCCTCCGTGCCTGAAGCTGGTGCTGGGAACATTCAGTGTAATCAAAGATGTGATCAGAACACAATAAATGCACCAAGTAAATCGGAAAGAAAGTGGAAACTCAAGAATGTCTGCTGTAAAAAGGGAATGATGTATCCATTCCAAGATGTTTTGAAATCTCAAACAAAAAATCCATCACACATCTCTCATCTAATGAGGTGTGGATGAAAGCAAGAAGGAAGAGGACAATGGCAGAGCAGTGTTTTAGTGCATGCACACTTTCACGTGACGCGCATGCACAACACACACACACACACACACACACACACACACACACACACACACACACACACACACACACACACACACTCACTGGAAACCAATTTACTCTTTGGTTCCTTCCTGAACAGTCTGAAAAACAATGCTTAATTTACAAACACTTGAGTCTAAACTATAATGTTTGTTGTCTTGACTTAAACCATATAAGGGCCTATATAGATCATAAATGTAAATCATATTTTCATGTGCTTGTAATTTCTACACTATCGTGTGTAAGGTGTACAGGCAAAAAGAAGTTGAATGCATGTGTTCAGGGATGCATGAATGAGGAAAACACAATGAGGAGGTGAATGTTGGTGTATAGTTCCGGCAAGAACTTTCAATGCACTTTCACCCTTGGACACTGGGTAATAAAAACAAAACAAAGACAATGTGTGTGTGAGAGAGAGAGTGTGTGTGTGTGTGTGTGTGTGTGTGTGTGTGTGTGTGTGTGTGTGTGTGTGTGTGTGTGTGTGTGTGTTACCTGACTGAAGGTGGGCGGAGGTGGAGGACCCGCAGGGGGAGGAGGGGGCGGGGGAGGGATTGGCATCCTGCTCTTTATACTGTCCTGGTCCTGACCTGTAACACGCATGCACGCACATGCACACACGCGCACACACACACACACACACACACACACACACACACACACACACACACACACACACACACACCCTTCATATAACAGCAATTCCTATATCATGCCAATTAGAAGCCCCAAATTAATATGCATTTGGCTACGGACCCCCATCTGAAAAGGTTTTGTGCCAGCTGGCGATCCCTATACAGGATGTGTGTTATTAAAATATTTCATTTGTTCAAACCGCAGATTGGCTGATCTACAAGCTGGATAGGTTTAAACTGATTTTGATGCTATTAACTAATTTAGCTGGGGACCTTCTGGAACCCTATATACGTATGCTAACAGTTTGCAATATAGTAGGCTACAGTAGTAGACGATTATACAATGCTGCTAAAAGGATAACACAAAAGGTCCTAAGGGCTTGATTCCATTATGGTATTCAATCAGGACATTTCAAGACATACAACATACAATAAATCATCAACAGGAAGGGTATATAGCCTAGACTACATAGCATATGACTTCTGGGGGTCCCCGACCACAGTATATATGCAACCCCCGCTACCATGATAAAGAGGTGTAATGTAATCACTGAATTCACATTCTTTAGCTAAATTGAGCAACTAAAACCAGAGCTATAGTAAGCTAACACTGTTATCCAGTATGATTCGTTCTCGAAACCTCCATTGGCTTTATTCTCAGCAGTGCATCGGGGTTGCAAAGCTAACTTTCTACAATAAAACCCGTCTATATGACATAAAATAAAACGTCTTATAGCCTACATTTAAAACAATGCCAGCTCAAGTTGCCCTGGGTTTATTGCAAGCTAGCCGAGTTAGCATCGTTAGCTTCACACGCCATCATCAATAATGGCCTGGCTGGCTAGTGGGAAATCACTGCAGACAGACAGACAGCTATAGCAATTATATTATAACACTGTTATAGCGTTATGAACACTGGTATAACCTCAAAGATTCTCTCTCGGATCACAACACCGAGAGGATAAATAAGCAGCTGTTAAATTAGTTGGAACAGGCGCTATAATCATCATAACAATAACATTTCATAACAAAAAAAGCAGCGGGGGGGACATTTAGCAACGCACATTCCTCAAAACAACGACCATCCATAATAAACCGACCTGTGATGTGTTTAGAAGGTCCATGGGTTCCAGATCTGGTTCTTTAACTCATTATTACCATCATTAAACTGGTGTTATAATGTTGTTGTAGCTGTGGTGGTGTTTAGCTGCATTCAGTAGCCATCATCATGGATCTCTGCAGGTTTAAGAGAAGAGAGGAAATACTGCTGCTGCACCCCACTGTGAAATGATGACAAGACACTCTCTCTCACTACTCTGACTGCATGCATGATGCATCAGTCCGTCAAAGGCTAATAAGAATGATGAATTGATTATTTAAATTATGATTATAGATATGTATTACTCTACTGTATAATAATATGGTCATTCATAATAATAACTATTAATACTACTGCAATGCATGTGGAATAATAAAGAAGAAGACTAAAATGTTGAGGGGGGGGAAACTCAATTTAATTTAGTTACTGTTAACTTGTTACATCACAGTGCCTAATTATAAATACATAAAATGTAAAAGTAAATATTTAACAAAAGACATGAGTTGGTTGGCAGGATTTTAAATTGGGAAATGTGTGGTGAAAAGAACTGATTGAGGCCACTTCACAACAATCTTGTAGTTGGCAACAGCAGACATTACATATCATGATTGGATATTATTTTAGTTAATATAGTTAATAGAATATTAATTTGGGGTATTAAAATGGATGGGAGGTTGATGATAGACACTTGCAGTGTGAACATCCGGCCTACAGCGGATACGGAAACAGTTTGTGCGCGCACACCATAGAGCGCACACGCGCGTTCGTGTCTATAACCGGATATAGTAGGCGGGCTCACTACTCTGAGAGGACGCTGATTGGTTAAAAGGCCCGCACGAGCACATACGTCATACTCTAACCTCCAATCACATCGCATACGGTACGGTACATCGCCGATATTTGAAAACAGAAATGGCCGTGGAATGGTAAGGTTCTTCACAAAGATATTTAACACATTTTAAACAGATAATGGTTAACGTTATCTCGATATGCTAGTTGTATTAAGTATTAACAATGTATGTGTCTGAGTCTAATATACACTATATGGATGCTTATTTTGACCCAGCTGTCCGTTAACGAGAACAAGAAACAAAACAACAGACTGTTCCATATTCTATTAATGCTACAAGCCTACAAAGATGTAGCCCTGGTCCAGTGCTTACAGCGAGTCTCGCTCATAGGTCTCGCTGTAAGCACTGGACCAGGGCTAACAAAGATGCAGCCCCAGTATGTTCCCTCAGCACTAGGGATAGCCCGTCTCCGGACCCCCCGGGTTGAGCTCCTTTGGACCTATAAAGTCATCACAATGTCAGAAACTTTAACGTAGGGTTCCGAAAGGAGCTACACTAGGGACTGAGGGAACATATTGGGGCTAACAAAGATGCAGATAGCAGTTGCTTACAAGAAGTTACAGCTATAAGCTCAGCTGGTAAATAATATATATAATTGATTGATTGAAATTTGTATTTCACAGTATGTAGAATGGGTACATTTCAAACGATAATACATTAGTACTCGTGTGTAAAGTATAACCAAGTACATGCACTCGATTACTGTAGTACTTGAGTACATTTTTGAGGTATTTTACAATTACACATTTCAATAATTGTACTTCTACCCCACTATGTCACTCATATTGTACTGATGATGATGTTCTGATTAATTGAAAATGGTGAACGCTATTGTAAACAAGTGTAATGCTTTATGGTGTCGTCCACAGTTTTTGTATTGAGTTGTGCTTGAAATGTACTGTAATTCTGCAAACTGTTAATAAATACTTCAACCAATCAATCAATCAAACTTTTACTCCACTATTATGAAAAATGTAGTTAATATTTATTACTAGATTTTGATTATTAGTTATAAGACATACATAAACCACTTCAGCCCTAGTATACATATTTGAAAATAGCCAATCTACAAGCTCACAATGTGTCGTGAAGAGTCACATTGTGAGCTTGTAGATCGACTATTTCCAAAAGATTCGTATATTTAGATGCCGATACCTTTGTACTTTTACTTAGGTAGCCTACAATTTTAATACAGAACTTCAGAGTATTAGAGCTCTACATGTCAGTATTGATGCTTTTTACTTAAGTAAGAAATGAGACGTGATGTGAGTACTTCTTCCATCACTGTTAGTTCTGGATCTGGATGATCTTCAAAATGTCACCAAGTGCCATCGAATCGATGGTATCAAGTACGGTCGCCCCTAAACCATCTCGCCCCTCGATTTTTCCGCCAACCGCTCGTTCTTGTATTCTAGGTTAGAAATAAGTTTAGGGTTAGGCATTGTTTTACTGGGGTTAAGTTTTGGTATTGGGTTAGGTTTAGACATAATTTTACTGAGGTTAAGGTTAGCATAATTAAGCATAATTTATTTAGGTTACTTTAGGAATACCAGGCCGCGCAGTTCTGCCGGCTGTACGCCTGTGAATGGATATGTTCCTGTTTTGACTTGTCTCTCACTCTTTACTTCTTGACAGGGTGCTGGGGCGATGTGACCCTGCTCTCCTGGACCTGTATGGGGACCAAGAGCAGACTGACGACTATGTGGCTGACACCGACTGCTCCCGCATGATAGTACGTCCGTCCGTCTGTCAGTCTGTCAGTCTGTCTGTCTGTCTGTCTGTCTGTCTGTCTGTCTGTCTGTCTGTCTGTCTGTCTGTCTGTCTGTCTGTCTGTCTGCAGGGTTCCAACGCAAGTATGGAAAGTATTGAATTTCATTTCATATTTTTCCAGGTATGGAAAATGTTAAATAATGTATGGAAAAATATTTATGTTTTCTCGGGTGGGGGGTCCTTGGCCCCTGCCCCCCCTGCCCCGTCGGTGGTTCCAGCTCATGCTCTCACCTTATAGGTGCCCCAGCGCCAGCAGCCTCGGGGCCCTTTCCCCTCTGCCCTCCTCCCAATACCTCCATGGTAGGGAGGGGGCCACTCGTCCCATCAGGTGTCCGGGAATGGACTCGGCCGGGCTCGGGGAGCGGGGTGAAGGCCCTGAGGTCTTCAGAAAAAGTCCAGGGGGATTTGGGGGCCTCCCCCTCAATGTTCGTCTGTCTGTCTCCCTTTCCCCCTCCCTGTTCCGTCTGTCTGTCTGTCTGTCTGTCTGTCTGTCTGTCTGTCTGTCTGTCTCCATGTTCATGTGCCTGTTTCGCTGTTAATCTATTCATTCTATTGAATTGTCTGCGTGAGCAGGTCTCTCTCATTCTCTATCAGTAATCAGGGATTCTATCTACGTGTGTGTGTGTGTGTGTGTGTGTGTGTGTGTGTGTGTGTGTGTGTGTGTGCGTGTGCGTGTGCGCGTGTGCGGGTAGGATCAGCGTCGTATGCAGAAGGTTCTGATCTGTCAGATGTCCGTTCTGGACTCCATGATCTCTGTGCTGGAGGGACTGGAATGTCCACGGAAACTGCTGACAGAGCCTCGTCCGTCTAACCCTGGTACTGTACTCCCTCTCTACTTCGCTCACCTATACTCAACCTTGAAATCACAGTACCACACACTCATTACTCGTGTGTGTGTGTGTGTGTGTGTGTGTGTGTGTGTGTGTGTGTGTGTGTGTGTGTGTGTGTGTGTGTGTGTGTGTGTGTGTGTGTGTGTGTGTGTGTGTGTGTGTGTGTGTGTGTGTGTGTGTGTGTGTGTGTGTGTGTGTGTGTGTGTGTGTGTGTGTGTGTGTGTGTGTGTGTGTGTGTGTGTGTGTGTGTGTGAACAGACAACAAAGCACGTGCCAGGTGGAAGTCTGTGAAGGCGGAGGTCAAAGCCCAGGTTGAAGAGATGGAGAGTCTGATCAGCACACTGCAGGCCAAGGTGGAGCAGATTTACACCAAACGACAGACACTTAAGCAGCTGGTCCAAGAAATAGAGAAAAAGGTACCGTCTCTCTCTCACACACACACACACACACCAAAATATTATGATTTTAGTTTATATGTGGACAGGGTTGCTGAATGAATGGTCAGTCGGTGATGAGAAGCGAGACCGCTGAATGATCCTCATGGGGATATACAGTATACCGTACATGTTTCTGTTGACCTTGAAGCTTGTCAAACATTCAACCATGTGGAACGCAGTGTTCTGAGTCTGACCTCCGTATTTCAGTCACATTGAGGCTTAGGGGCCCTTGGGAACAGTGGTTCTCATCTCATGGCTCCAGAGGCTTGGACCTACTGCCAGTGTTGTATTCTCCCCGGTATTAAATCCTCCTCCTCTCCAACAGAAAGAGATGAGTGAGCAGTTGGAACAGCGCCTGCAGAAGGCCCAACGTGCGTTGCGCGCCTGTGAAGGTCAGCTGTCAGATCTCAGGGTAGAGTCGGAGACGTTGCTTGGTTACGTTGACAACTGGCAGGTGCTTAAAGACGAGTAAGTGATGGGTAGATTTGCTGTTGTGTTTTTGTCCATCTGTATTTATGTGTGTATGTTGTCTGTATATGTAATATAATATAAATATTTGTTTTGTTTCTCTCCGAAATGTTTCAAAAATAGCAGATCTACAAGGCAAGCTCACAACGTGTCCCATCGCGTAGATCTGCTATTTTTTAGGGCTGAAGTGGTTAACATGACTGAAAAACAAGTGTGCATTGCATGCGTACAATACATGTCGTGTGTGTGTGTGTGTGTGTGTGTGTGTGTGTGTGTGTGTGTGTGTGTGTGTGTGTGTGTGTGTGTGTGTGTGTGTGTGTGTGTGTGTGTGTGTGTGTGTGTGTGTGTGTGTGTGTGTGTGTGTGTGTGTGTGTGTGTGTGTGTGTGTGTGTGTGTGTGTGTGTGTGTGTGTGTGTGTGTGTGTGTGTGTGTGTGTGTCAGTGTCAGTGTCAGTGTCAGTGTCAGTGTCAGCATTTGGCAGATGTAAGAATTGGGCACTCCAAGGGGATAAAATGAGAACCACTGGGATGGACTGGGCGTGTATTTATCTATGCACGAGTATTTGCATTACTGATCACTGTGTAATTAGTATTACCCATGCTTCCACCAATCCAGGCTGCAGGGTTATGTGACAGCCACCCAGGAGATGTTGCTTTACAAGATAGTCTCGGTCAGCCAGTCAGAGCTCTGCCTTGAGCTGGGGCCATGTCAAAGTGACTCTTACAGCAACTCCCCGAAGCTGGAGCCGCTAAAGCTGTCTGTAACCTGGAGCCACGATGATCGCTTCAGACTGCAGGTGAATTCCACAACTACTGCTACAATCACTACTACAGCTATTATTAGGAATATTACTACTACCGGTACTTTCATGAGATAAGGTGCAACAATATAAAAATAGCAAATAACCATTGATGTGGGTAGTGTAGTATTAGTAGCTACTTCTGCTACTAGTACACCCTGACTTCATTTGTTCATAAATGCGAGTTTGAGAAAGGACACATGGAAAGGAAATTGCAATGAGGTAAAAAACTCTATATGTATTTAAAACAAACTAAATATACCGTAAAACCTTCTGCACGTTTCTGTTTACTTTGTTCCGAATCATTTACAGTACATGACTGTAGATTTTTAGGTGTATGCAGAGAGCTGTCTAATCATTAGACATTAGACTAATGTCTCTGTCTGTCTCTCCCCATTCTGTCATTCTCTCTCTACTCTGTAGATGAGAGGAGGTAGAGCAGGCATCATGGAAGAGTGTTTCGATGGCCGTATGTCTCAGCTGAGAGCCACCCTGGTGGAGGTGACGGAGCGCTTCACCAGTCAAAAGGACATGCTGGCTGAGATACAGGCCCTGCATGATAGGTTGGTAGTGCATTGCACAAGCTTTCGTTTTTAACTAGCTTAATTTTACTTTCATTTTCATGCATTTCTAAGGCCCCAGTCATTTGTGTTTGTGTCAGGGACAAGGATAGGGTCGGGATCAATTAGGATTTTAGTGATTCCGGTTCCTTAACGATTCCCTCTTAGGGCAGATTCACACTGAGTCCGTTTGATTCAAACGTTCCCAAATACGATTGCCTGGTCCCCGTTGGCCATGATTCACATTGGCCTTGATTCTTGCGCACCCGAGTACACTTCAACTATATTTAGTGCTTTCACACTGCAGCGATCCGTATCAGAGTACATTTCAATCGGTCCCGAGCCTACCTCCTTGCGGTCCCGGGAATGGTTGGGTGATCCGCTCCCGGGAACGGTACACAGCATTCACACTACCACAACATCTGCCAAGTGGTCCTGAGTGAGCACCCGGGACCATAGTGTGAATCTGCCCTTAGCGGTCCGAGTCCCATTTAACGAGGAGTTCCAACCTTTGCAGGTCTGTAACTCCGATAAGGGATTCACACTGAGGCCCTCATTTATCAACCGTGCGTACGCCAAAATATGGGCGTACGCCGAAATTACCGCAATTTTCGGCATTTACCATTTGCGCCAAAGATTGAAAATGATCTTTTGCCAAGACAAAACTCACGTCTGGTCGGGAGCTGTCGTACGCTTTGTCCTCACCTGTTTTTTGTCGTAGAACAGCGGAGCAGCATTGTTTGACAGCTGAGAGGCTGTCACAGGCATCGAAACATATGTATTCACTCCTAAAATGTTTATATAAAACTGTATAGGTATGTATATGGGCTAAATGTAAAAAAAAAAAAGGAAAGGAATACATCAACGATGTGTCTTTGTGTCATATGAAATTAGTAGGAGATTTCCAACTTTACAAGCAAGCAATTAAAATCGCGCTTTTAAAAACAATGTTGCAAGTTAGATGCGTAAGCCATTTAAACAGTGTTTTGCATGATGAGCGCATACATGCGAGGATTTGGGCTGTCTGTGCTGAAATATTTCCATGACGGGACGTTGGAGATTATAGTACAGCGCTGCAGCTGCGGAGAGTCCCAACATGGGTAGCCTACTGTAGCCTAATCTACAGCAGGCCGATGTCTTTCTGGAGTTACAGTAGGCCTATGTGCAATCTCCTCCTCGTTTAATAAACCCGACGCGTCGCTCGAATGCCAAATGTGTCGTGCCAGCGCAAGTGGGAACGCATCGGAGATAGTATAGGCTAACCCAGCCTGCAGCCCACCACCACCACCACCACTGTCCAGTGCATGCCACATGAGGCTACGGTTTTGGCTTCAATATTCATATAATTGATTTGACAGTTGACAGCCCAACCACTGCAGCGACTGCGAGGCAATTTAAATCGTCGAACGTGCTGGTCAGTTGATCACGGTGTCACGGACGGACCACAGTGATAGAGAGAGACAGACAGGACAGGAGGAGCACCTATGCAAAACAGCAGCGTGTGTGTGCCTATTTGTTATTTAATTCATGGTTCACAGGTTCAGGTTTTCGTTCACTAATATTTCTTGTTGTATATTAAATTAAAAATACTTTAATAATTGAATATACAACTAACAACAGTAACACACAGTGACAGTTGCTTGCAAATTGCGATATGTGCGTGCATGCGTGCGGGGGGGGGGGGGGGGGTGAGGCGGACAGGGGGGAAGCGAAGCGAGAGGAGAAACAGACAGGGTAGGCTACAGCTTTATTTAATTCATGCAGGTTTATTTATTTAAGATACAACAAGTTGCAAGTTGCGTGTGCGTGCGTGCGTCTGTGTGTGTGTGTGTGTGTGTGTGTGTGTGTGTGTGTGTGTGTGTGTGTGTGTGTGTGTGTGTGTGTGTGTGTGTGTGTTTGTGTGTATGAGAGGGGGCAGAAAGGCAACTTATGCAAGCGAGGGGAACTTTATTTTTCCTGTAACCATGGTTTCCAGGTCGTATTGCAGTTGTTCATGTCGCAAAAACGAGGGCGAGGCTTGATTTCATAGGGCGTGCCAGATAGATTTCAGCCGTCACATTTATTAACGTCGGAACGAAATTAAGGAAGAAACAGCTGTCTGCGATCACTTTGTAAATGCCGACCCGACGTGGGTGTACTACGAATCCTACACTCGAATTTGGGGCAGATTTTACACTCGATTGATAAATGAGGGCCTGAGTCTGTTTGATTCAAACTGTTCCCGAATACGGTTGCCTGGTCCCCGCTGGCCACGATTCACATTGGCCTTGATGCTTCCGTACCCGAGTACACTTCATGCAATTGTATTCAATGCTTTCACATTGTATCGATCCGTATCCGAGTACACTTCAATCGGTCCAGATGTGGTCGCGGGAATGGTTGGGTGATCCTCTCCCGCGAACGGTACGCAGCATTCACACTAGCACTACCACAACACCTGCCAAGTGGTCCCGAGTGCACATCCGGGACCGTAGTGTGAATCCCCCCTTAGTGTGTACAAATGGAACCAAATGGACCCGTTACAAAGCATCTTTATTTAGTACGGGTCACCCGTACTAAATAAAGATGCTTTAATTCCCAAATATAATTTCTTAAAGTTGTCCAAATTGCGTGCATGTGTGTGTTCAGTTTTGCAATAGACTGGCGTCCTGCGGAGAGGCAGTTGATGTTTCTGAAGTCGGCCTCAGTCATCTGTATTCTGGACGTGGAGATGGGATACCCGACTGCAGGACAGGCCACACTGCTGTCTGTACGCAAAGACGCACAATTTATAGACACTGCACTGCTAAAGGTAACGTACGTGTGTGTGTGTGTGTAATGTCACACCCCTGTCTCTGTGAGGTTATATGTGATCTTTTGTACCCTAAGTACGACAAGATATTCAAAACAAGTATGGCAAGGCACGCATTTTGAGTTTAACAGTGTCATACACGAGATGGCAAAAACATACCAAAGATATCTCATTAGAGCTCGACAGCTCCCATAATAAGTTGAAGCTCCCATAATTATTTTGTTTAGTATGCAAAACTTGTCAGAATGAGTCAGCTCCTGGGTTTATCAGGATAATAGATTAACTTCACCAGAATAGTAGCAAAATGTATTGATTTTGTATCTTATTAACAGTTTGCAAAAAAAGTACGGTGATACAGATTTCTCAAAAGAATGCTAACAGGACAACCCAAAAAGTTTATTGACAATGTTTACATGTACAGAAAATACACATACACCACCATCAAAGGGATAAATGCAAGAAAGCCAACGGCTTATTCCCATTGCAGTCCATTCAAAATAATAATAAAAACAATAAATGAGTGTGCGTGTCTGAGCGTGTCTGTGAGTGTTTTGGGAATTAGTTAAATTAAAGAATTATTTTCCTTTTTTTGACATCTGCTACTGTTAATTTTGTGTGACACTGTTGTCATGCTGCAAGACAAAGTGACTTGATTTTATTATGTTGAGTGAGTCGTCATAGAGTACCTGCTATTAAGTTGTGGACTGCTTTTGATTTCAGCCTCCCAAGGACAACCTGAGTCTGACACAGTGGTTGGTCTTCCTCAGTTCCTGCACCCTCATCTGACCTGTATGTTAAATTGTCCTCTCTGTCACTCTTTTCTTTAAATGTCAACACCCAACACCCTTTCCCTCAATCTTGCTCTGTAACATTTAAATGTTGTTTTTAATTTGCTCCACAAGGGGGCAGTCTGTGACCTGTATTCTAATTAATAAACCCCTCACATTGAGAACGTCTTTGTCAAGACTATATTGTTTTTTTGGGGGGAAACAAACCTTTATCATTCAGTATAACTAAAATGACAAAATTAAATAAGTCTGTCAAATAACCATTTCAATGCCTGAATTCTGTGCAAGTTTTGGATGATCTCCTGATGTAGTGTGTAAATAGATCGCGCTAGGATTTGTCTCTATTGTCCCTCTACACACAATTCAAAATTCATTTCCATGTGTATTTATTTAAGGTTAAAGGCAGATAAAGTTTTTTATAACATTACTTTACACACCTGCTTATACATTTGACAGATTATTTTTGTCTTTCAGTATCTCAATGTTTAATTTGAAAATAAATTATATTGAAGAAGTATATACTACCCAGCACTAAATATTCTCCAAAGTTGTCATCTGTGCATGAGGAGCCGTTTCGACCGAAAATCAACCGATATTTCCCAGTAGGTTACTTATTACGCCGATCTTATCTAGCCGATCGGAGCTACTGCATGTAGTCTGGAGCCTACTGGCTGCGATTGGCGTTGACACGTTAACCGATCTTATTGCTCTACTGGACATGCTGGGAGCCTACTGAAAATGACAAGCCTCCTCATACCCTCACCTAAACATAACCGCAAGCATGTCGCAGCGCGGTCCCAATATTAATGCATGTTCGCCAAACTTAATCCTGTCGTTTTCCGGGTTTTCGTTTTATCAATCGGCGGAGCCAGGGGCGGCAGGTTCCTATAACGGCAGTGGGTGCCCCCCGCCCCGCCCCCCAGCCACCCCGCCTCCCTGCCACCCCCCCCCCCCCCCCCCGGCCGCAGCGGGGAAAAAACCTTTTTTTTGGTACTTTATTTACAGTTTGCTAATAAATACAGTGGTGCGCGCTTTCAGTTCACAACAATTAACGAACACATTAAATTGTTCCAGCATCTTGTTTCAACATTTCAGCATGATCAACAGTAAATAATTAAATTGTTTCAGCCATAAGCGGCGGGTGGATTTTACCTTTAGCTAGGTGGGACGACGCAGATTTATTTATTTATTTCCCCCAGATGGTCTAACAATCTCATGATTTGACCAATGTATTACCAATCTCGTACACCATTGCTCACGAAAGCAAGATCCTTGACCAAATTACAGCCACTGCATCTTACCTTTTAATTAAAGTAAAAGTAGTCTGAGGAAAGGGAACAGTTCTGTTCCCCGGACATTGTTTTGGGATATTTTTGCTGAGATGGCTCTGTTTGTCAAGTCTCAAGTCAGTGTGGAGATTGGCCGGCGGTGTTGCTGCCCTTCCCTCCCCTCCCGACTCATGGCTCTTTACAGACGGGCCGACGGTACACAGACAGCAGCCTCTCCGCTGACTGTGTTAGTGTTGTGTTGCTGCAGGAGACGGAGTGTGAATGAACCGTGCGGTCACTGGAACAAAGCCACCGTATTAGCATTTGAATACCTGTTCTGTGAACACCGTAAAGGTGTGTGCCTACGTGACAAAATGACCAGGGGGAGGGGATCTTCAGCCTTAATCTCAGTGGGTGCTATTTGCCTTATTCTTTTTTCAGTGGGTGCCCAAGCCCTCAGGCACTCCCAAAGTTGACGCCGTTGGGCGGAGCATACCCATACTCGTCAAACAATCGCACTGATGCTAAGTGATCACTGCGGTCTTGTCGATTGATAACAGTCGAAACAGGTGGAGCGAGAGGCAATGGTTGCAAATGGTCCTTCCGGTGATGTCACCAGGAAGACAGATACCCGATATCGTAGCTGTCGCTTCACATGGAAACCTTGTATGTTCAAATCCGTGACATTTCAGGAAATGGTCAAAAGGAACATGCGTTCCAATAGATCCAATGTAGTTAGGATATTATTGTTATTATTATCACAAGCTAAAGAACACACACTTTCACATTCAACAAAATGTAATGGCAAAAATGGTAGATTTACCATCCCACAACACGTACCATGACGCGTTGTGAGCTTGTAGATCTGCTATTCTTGCTACTTTTGTATGACACTGTAGTGTGAAATATGGAGCTGTGAGGTTTCTGCCTGACAGCAACGATATGACGTTTCTAAATAGAAGCTCTCAGAGTCTGACAATCAGGATATTAGTTTACTATTATGTGAATCTAGATCATGAAATGTATCAAATTTGTTAAAGAGAACGCTTCAACTAAAGTCATTGGCAATTTGGCACCTAGCACAATGAAACATACACATAGTACATTTAGCCAAAAGCTTATGTTTCATACATACAAAGTGTCACAGCATCTGACATTTGTCCCAGATGTAGCCCAGGGCATGCTCTAATGCATGCCCTCTAATCAAGCTAGTGCGCCAGAGCCTGTGACCTTCGGGGTCACCATGGCGGCCTAATCAAATATGGCTGCCACCTACAACGGATTTGAACCAGATGAGCTACAAATGCAAACTTGGTGTCTAGTTCATGTTATTTGACCATTACAAACACGTTGGAATAATTATCATTACAATTGGGTGTGTCTGGAACCCTACTTTTCATATTTCCAAGATGTGGCTATGTGAAAACGAGTTATAACTTTTGACACGTTTGGCAAACTTGGTTGATTTTCTGTTTTTTTTATCATTGGAATTAGATTAAATCTATCTAGAACACTCGGGTTTGCCATTATGGCGTACAGCTTCCTCGCTTTATGCACCTAAACCACCCACTCCAGTGAAGTCCCCACGACGGAGCCTGCCTTCCTCACCAGCCATTTGCAGCATCCTGTTGCATACGCTAAAAGATCTGAGCCTTCTCGAGAAGAACACAGTGCATCAGAGTAGTCAGACAAGTCCAACGGCCTGTTTAGGTGTACAAGGAAACTAGAAACTTGTAGTTGTCTACATTCTCCACCCTATTGGTTGTACCCTATTGGTTGTGTCATATAGTCCACCACCATCTCCTTGGTCTCGTTAGCATTGAGCCAGAAGCGGTTTGCCTTGCTTCAGTGCACAACCTCCTTAACCATGCGTGCTCAACAGTGTTGTGACCTGAGATGGAAGGATGCAGCTGACCACTGCAATGTCATCTGAAAAGTTCTTGTAGTTGAAGCGGAAGTCAGATGTTTATAGGGTGAGCAGGAAGGGTGACAGAACTGTGCCCTAGGGAGGGCCTGTGATGTTCACCAGCACCTCCGAACAGACAACCCTGCAGTCTCACCCTGCAGAGAGATAGTCTGAGATCCATGACACCAAACCATGGTCCACCCCCATCAACGCAAACTACTGCAAGCAGTTGTGACTGAATAGTTTTGAAGACACTTAAGAAGTAAAAAAAAAAAAGCATGATTTTAACTGTGTTGCCCAGGGTGTCAAGGTGTGTGAATACCTTGTTTAGCATGTAGATGATATCATCAAACCCAATGTTCACCTGGTATGCAAACATAAGGGGGTCGAGGTAGTCACTCACCATCGGTAACAATGCAGGAAGATTTCCACAGTTCCTCCCTGTCTTCAGGGAGAGGCATATCGTTTGGATCAGCGGTTCTGGACAACCGGTAGTATAGTATAGTATAGTATAGTATAGTATAGTATAGTAATACTAGTATAGTATAGTATAGTATAGTATAGTATAGTATAGTATAGTATAGTTATACTATACTATAACCAGATATCTCTACTATACTTAGCTCAGGTCCATAGCCCTAATGCCCTTTGAAGCCGTTGCATTAAGGCTATGGGACTGTTATCTTCCTGCCCTCGCATGAAATGCAGACCAGCCTCTCCTCTGTTGCAGAAATTTAAAGAAAGTTTGACCAACTCACCAATACAAAGGCGGCTTGTGTCATTAGAAAGATTACTTTCCTTAGTGGATACACTCTGAGCCCACCACAAGCAAGAATTGCACTTTTTGGACAGAAAGGCCACTGTGCCCTCCACCGATATTGCCAAGAGAAAATCTCATAGACAAGATTTTTCCTTCCGGTGAAACAAATCCCTTTCTGGCCAAAAAGTGCATTTTATACGTGTGGTGGGGGGCTCAGAGTACATCCACTATAAGGAAAATAGGCTTTCTAATAACACAAGCCGCCTTTGTATTGGTGAGTAGGTAAAACGTTCCTTATATTTCTGCAACAGAGGAGAGGCTGGTCTGCATTTCATGCGAGGGCAGGAAGAGAACAGTCCCAATACTATACTATTATAGTATAGTATAGTATAGTATTACTATACTATACTTACGCCAATACCTACTGTACAGTATGTATGAGCATACATACTGTAGGTGGTTCTGGGCAACTACCTATCCAAACAACTCGACACTGGACATATAAATGTCATAATGATAAGTATTCCAACGTGTTTGTAATGGTCAAAAACATGACATAGACACAAAGTTTGCATTTGTAGCTCATCTGGTTCAAATGTTACAGCCAAAACCCTTTTTATGAGCAAACCCATATTAGATTTGGCCGCGATGGCGACCCCGAAGGTCGCCAGCTGTACAAATGTCAGATGTTGTGAAATGTTGTGGTACTTGAATAAATGTTTCATACAATGTGTTGTAATAATTCTGACCTTCTATTACATTTGTTTTTAGTCTTGTCCATTTTTTGCATTATTCCAATTTAGGGGGGCGTGGTAACATTTTCAGCCATTTTGGGCCAAGGTGCGCTACTTTTCTTTTCTACCTTTCATTACACAGTAGGTTGTGACATTTTTTATGTATGAAACATAAGTGTTAAGATGTTCATTAATTGTCTGTATATGAAGTTCATTAATTGTCTGTATATATAAATATCAATGTATGTATATTAATATACCTTTATACTGAAGCATGTGACCGGATACCGGATATGCCTATTTGTCCTGAGATATATATAAGGCGCCTAAATAAACAGTCGCTTGTTGTCATCATCACGAGCAAAGGCACAGCTGCTTCATGAGTCTTTTATTTCTTTGTATCCGTTATGAATGAATTAAGTCTAGCTTCGAATTATTGATTGTCTATCGCTGTAATGGCAGCTCTGCCAACAATAAGCTTTTGGCTAAATGTACTATGTGTATGTTTCATTGTGCTGGGTGCCAATCACTTTTTAACAAATTTGCTACATTTCATGATCTAGATTCACATATGAGTAAACTAAGGCACCAATTCTTCTTTCAGATGTTAGGTATATGTATTTATGACATTTGAGAAAGATTTTGTGTTGCCAAAATTAATTTAACACATTTTACAAGCAAAAACAGCAACACAAGATTTTCGCTTTTTGGTTATATACATTTCTGGCCTGTGACAAAATACTGCAGGATATTATGAGTATAACTTTTAACCCAAAGTCCAGAAGGGTATTATCTATGCAAAAATGCATTGAATGAGTAGTGCCCATGACGCGGGAACGAAACTGAACGAAAAGGGACCTCACAATATGGCCTATATAATTGAAGCTTAGGGATATGGGAAGTTTTCTATATACAAGTGAGGCAGTGATTGTCACCATAATGTGTTGGAAAATAACCATCTTTGTTATTATTAGTCAAGCGGACAGCATCTTTTTTTAGTTTTTCTGGGGATAATGTAGGTCATATTTAAAACTATAATGGTACTAGCAACCCCCCAAATCCTACTCTTATACTTACCCCTATGTGTCAGGATACTCCATGACAAATTTCAGACTTTCATGTCTATTTGTGTATTTTTAGTGAATTAATATTTGCCTTTACACAATTTCGCCAGAGCCATATACCAAAAAGGGGGTTTTGAGGTAGGTGGGACATTTTGACAACTTTTTATCATAGCTCATCATTTTCAGCACATTTTTTCCAATAAGAAAACACTGATTAGAAGTATATTTCCGGGGGGTGCATGATACCCCCCTCTTCCCACTAGACTAATAGGATTAGGAGACACACACACACTCTCTCCGCTCTAATTCAGCGGAGTTCTCGTCTGAAAAGCAGGGCTGGACTGGGTCAAAGGGCTAACATTTGGCTCAAAAACATATTAAAGCAATGGGGGCGGCCCATTCTTTGGGCGGCCCGTTGGCCTCCTGGACATAACGTCAGTCCAGGCCTGATAATCACCGACGAGTTTGCAAAGCAGTGCTTAAATTCGAACGCTGATGTCATGTTGTCCTGTTTTACTTCCAATGTGATTGATATCCATGCCGATCGTGTTTACGTTTACAACTCAATGTGCCGGCAGAAGTGTTGTCCTCTTTCAAGAGGGGTCGAGCAGAGGAGGAAAAGCCTTGTGGCAGCGGTGGCCGAACGGATAGCGGAGTGATCTTGATACTGGAAGGTCGCCATTTCGAATCAGCGGTCCGACACGTTAAAATTACCACCACTGAAGTGCCCTTGAACAAGGCATTGAACCACTACGATGAAATGTGTTCTATGAGCAGGGCCTGGCTGGAAACAAGTTCTTGAGCTTAGCCCAGATACCCTGGGTAAATATAGTAATCATTTCATTTCATTTCTTATCTTGCTCTCTGCTGCCTCCAGGTAGGCAGGGTGTCCTCGACGCAAGGTACGCAACGCAAGCAATATAGTTGCGTAGGCTTAGGATCAGATCTCAACCCGACGGAACGAGACAGATCACGTAACTGACGCAACGCAAGGGAGAAATGTCTCTCACCCTCCGTTGCGTATGTATTCTTGCGTCGATTACGTTCGACTCTGCATGGCACTTAACCCACCAGTGTGTGTAAGGGCTTTTGTAGTGTATTTGTGTGATTTTCTGTGGATTGAAGTAGTCAGAACCCTCACCCCACTAACTTCTTCCTCTTCTCCCCTAGTCGATTGTTGACCGCTGCTTACCCTTTAAAATATTAAATTGTACTGTATAACTTGATGGATTGAATTAAACTAATATTTTATCTTTTTGTTACAATAAATTGAAAGTGATTATCTTCAGAAGCACGTCTCTGCTCCTATGATTACACCGAACCTGTGTTGCACTTTATACTTTTGCACTTTAATTGATGTCCTTGGGTTAAATCCCAAGGTGGCGTAGTCGAAGAATATGTGTATTTCTGCCAAGGTTACATATAAATAAAGTTATTAAAGTTATGACATCATAGGGCCGGAGTTATATTGCATAGACACACATAGTCCATGGGCTCAGACCATAATTTTTACTAGTGAGGGACATTCATGTTTTTTTAAGGTCTATATCCCTAGATAATATTTCAACATGATAGCAGTTCCCAAGTGGTAGCTTAGTTGCAGTTATCAGCCTTCAAAGACACCAACTATAGATTCACAAAATGAAAAATCGCCTAACTGTTTTTTGAATAAAACATGTCATACAGAGGGGAAAATGAAGAGTTATCTGTCTTTCATTCACTTTAACCAATGAACATCATCATAATCATCACTGTCATATCAATATCAATTCTTCAGTATTCATCATCTTCATCATTATCATCACATAATCGATCAGTTTCACTTCAGGTTTGTAACTTGCACATTTGTGCTTTAATTTGTTGGCAAGAGCAATCTGAAAGCTTGCAGGTCCGTACACACTTGCAGGCCATAAGTTCCAGCACAGCCATTTGTGCTGGCGCCCTTTTGCGCAGTGTTCATTGGGTCAGATCAACATATGGAATGTCAGCTCCATATATGGAGATCTAAGGGTGGCAGCGGGGGCAGTGTCTTGAGTCTACGGGGTTGGGTGAGGTCTGGCCATATATGGAGCGTATTTTGAGTGTACAGGGTTTGATGAGGTCAGATTCACCTATGGAATGTCAGAACAGGACAGCTCCAGTTTTGAAGCTCCATATATGCAAATCTAGGTGGTGATCCAGTTTTCTCCATGTATGGCTATCCAGGGTGTGATGAGGGCAGTGTCGTGATCTTCATATATGGAGACGGCCATATATGGATTGTGTCACAAGGCGTTACGGACTGATGGGCATATATGGTCATGTGATGTGTCACGAGGCGTGAGGGACTGACGGCCATATATGATGGTGTGATGTCACAAGGAGAAACAAAACACTACATTCCACTATAATCTTTGGCCTTTGTTGGCAGGCGAAAACATTCAGTGGTAGCATTCTGGTGGCTGATCAACATAACCAAAGTCATATAGTCCTCTTCTGGTTGGACAGCATTTTGAGTATGACCTTGCTCTCTCCTCCGAATAATGTCCACAAGGCCTACAGTGACCTTCGTGATGTGAAGTGCATTATCCACCCAATGGCACAGGGATCTGATTCTTATTGTCTCCACCAGGCCGAAGGCATGGGGAGAGAGTATGTTTTGCACTCCGTCCGTCCGTGTGTCCGTCCGTCCGTCCGTCCGTCTGTGAACAGCTAATCTCTGGCACCGTTAACCCGGTCGATGCCAAATTTTGCACACACACTTGTACCGCTTTGTACAAAACAAAATTTTGGACAGTACACCTACAGATTTTGTCCAAACATCACACAAATTGGTACACAGTCTCTCTAGAGCCATTCAACGAAACAGGTCTTTCAGATTTCTCAGACTCCATCCTGATTGGCTAAGATTGGCTTCCAAAGTTCGCAGGAGTGCTCAGTTTCAAACAAAATGCTGCAAATCATGAACACATCGTGGGATTTCCGTGAAATTGTGCATACACATTCCCACTAGGCCGAGGAAGAAATGCCATGTGAACATTTTCAATTCAGCCTCATGGTGGCGCTATAACTGGCTGAAAAGTGTTTTTACCTCTAACTGCACGGATCTGTGGATAACTTTGTATGCCAACTCCCTAGAGGCCAAGGAAAAACCTTTGCCTGGAATTCTTCACATCTGCTCTTTATAACGCCACCAGGAGGCCGACATATGTAAAACACATTTTGTAATATTACTCCTTCAGATTTTATCCAAATTTCACGCAAATCGGTACACATGCTCTCCATAGTCATGTGATCAAGACGGGTTTGTTTGATTTCTCATAATCCACCCTCATTGGCTACGATTGGCTTCTAAACTTTTCAGGAGTAGCCCGCTTTGTACCCGTTTTGTACAAATCGCCACAACTACTCAACGCAGCGTCCGATTGCGGTGAAACTGTGCATGCATATTCCCACTAGGCTGAGGAAGAAATGCCACTTGACAGTTTTCAAATCAGCCTCATGGTGGCGCTACAACAGGCCAAGCCTTGTCTCACACACACACACACACACACACACACACACACACACACACACACACACACACACACGTTTATATATTACTCCTAAACATTTTGCCAAACATCACACACACTCCTATCCTCCTGGTGGAGACCTGTGCCCAGAAGGGCACTTTTTCTAGTTGAACATGTACATTGATGAATTCTTGTCTTTTAGAGGGGAATGTCTTTTAGAGGGGACGTAGTTTCATAGCACATTGAGAAAAGAAAGGTGAAAGCATTGAGGGAATTTTGGATTACTGGCTTGTATCTTCCTCCAGGATTTTATTGTAGTAGCATGGCCCGCTGCTTCAAGACTGTTATCAGTGTTTGCCATTCGTAGAGCTGCAATCAAACGCAAAGCATGAAGACCTCTGTCAAAGGCTTCTCAGATGCCAGGATTGAGTTATATGCTGACCAGATAGGGATATCCAGGTGTGGTGGTGTTTCCTCAGATCTTTCAGAGGGCAACTAGTCATTTCAATAAGTAGTGACTGCTAAGCCCTCAGGGACATCTTGCTAGGACAGGTCATCTGTTGACATGGTGTACACGACTGGGACATCCTCAGCTGTGCGCATGAAGACTTGAAAGTAGCCAGACCAGACATGCTTGATTCCTTCAAGGCTTGAGCCAGGATTAAAATCATCAAGGTTACATAACTTAATTATGACATTATGACAATTAATCGAATGACACCCTCATCACTGACAAGCTTGATGTAGCCAACTACTTAAACATCTTCTTTACAAACATTGCAACAACGCTGGTTAACAAACTGCCCTCCCACTCTGGGCGTTTTGGTGTAGAGCACATCAAAGCCTTCTACAAAAACCTAGGTGTTTGTAAAGATGATTTTAAAATGGTAATGGTAACAACTGAGGAGGTACTTAAAAAACTGAGCCCTCCAACCCCACAAGGCCACTGGCCATGATAATATTCCCTCCAAATTTCTCAGAGACTCAGCCATTTCCATAGCTCCAATCATCACCCACATAGTAAACCTCTCCATCAAACAGTGACAGGTCCCCCAAGATTTTAAACTGGCCAAAGTAACCCCCTTGCACAAGAAAGGGAGTGTGGCGTTCCACAAGGAAGCATACTAGGGCCTTTAATGTTCCTATATGTAAACGACATGACATCAGCTTGTGACTGCAACTTGTTCCTGTTCACAGATGACTCAGCACTGCTGGTCTCGGACAGGAACAAACTGCAGGTTGAAAAGACCCTCAGCTCTGAACTCGGTAGAATCTGCACCTGGCTCGCTGATAACAAACTATCCTTACACCTGGGAAAAACTGAATCCATTCTCTTCGGATCAAATAGTAATCTCAGCAAGGCAGATGGCTTCTTGGTTAGAGTGGGTGACAATATTATCACACGAAAAGATGAAATTACCTACCTAGGTTCCATCCTGGAGGCTAATCTTTCCGGTGATAAAATGGCCACCAACGTAATCAAAAAAGTAAATCAAAGAACAAGATTCCTTTACAGGATCTCCTCACTGGTCAATAAAAACACCTTGAAGACCTTAACAGGACCCTCGTACAAGGTTTCATTGACTATGCATGCACCTCTTGGTACCACAGCACCTCAAAGGCCCTTAAAACAAGGCTCCAGACCTCCCAAAACAAACTGGTCTTCTTGGCCTCACCCCCCGAACCCACCTCACCCCTGCCCACTTTGACAGGCTGGAATGGCTTAGGGTCGACGACCCTAAGCCATCTTGCAATGGGTCCTGTCCACAAGATTCGATACACCACCAAGATACCCATGTACCTGTCTAAATACTTCCTTAGTGTTAACGAAGTCCACACCCACAACACCAGAGGGAGTGCAACAAACCATGTACAACCCAGATTCGGCACAAACAAGGGACTAAATTCTTTTCGCTCCTATGCCACCAAAATGTGGAACGCCCTACCAACAGTCATTAAGACATGTAAATCACTTGACTCCTTCAAAACCGCACTCAAAGGGCACCTATACGGACGGCTGCAATTCGAAACTGGCCCCCGTAAAATCTGAATCCCTTTCTACCTCCTTTATGATGAATTCCTGTTCTGTTCTTTGACTATATAGAAGTGTCTATTTGTACGTCTCTAAATGTTTTGATGAATTGAACATGGTGGACCCTCTTGTAAACAAGTGTAATGCTTAATTGGGTCGTCCACTCACAGTTAACAGTCTTTGTATTGAGTTTGTGCTTGAAATGTACTGTAATTCTGCAAACTGTTAATAAATATTTCAATCAATCAATCAAAAAGACATTATTTTATGGACATCAAAACAGACTTAGACTGTAAGATCCTTCTCAATAAAGGTAAAGCAAAACATATAGCTATTTATGGGTATCAGCCTAATTATTTCATAATTTATGCAAATATGCTAAATGACAAAAGGTTGAATAATTTAGTCATGGCAAGATACACATTTCAGGACATGTATAGACTCAGAGTCTAAGAGAGACTAAGATAATCCTTGACTAAATTGTGAAAAATGTAGAAATTCCTTATTTTGATCTCATTTCTTTCACGACTTATGCAAATTATGCAAATTAAAAAGGTGGCATGATTGCACTATATGGTAACAGATTAATTTCTAACCATCACAAACATAGACTTAGACTCTTAGATCACCTTTCTAAGTTAAGTAACGCAAAGTTATAGTAATTTCTTGTTGTGGGGATTAATTAGCTAATTATGCTATTATTACTATTATAGTCCTACATGTTTACATACTTTTATATGTCATAGCATTTGTGTGTGTGTGTAATTATAAGTGTGAATCAAACTTAATTGTAACATATACCATCTACAGTAAACTGCACAAAATCCTACTCTGCATATAATGGGAGTTAATGGGGAAACAATGATTGTCCCAAAAAAGTATTAAAACTACTCTTTTGAAAATGCTATCATGTCTCAAAGTACTTATATGGACCCAGCAAACAAAATGGTAGCAAAGAGATTTTGCCACCAAAAATGTCCCTCACTTCTGGTCTGGCCCATGGACTAACAAACACACATGTTAGAGCGCCTAGCACTGCTCAAACATTTTACAAAAAAAGAAACGTTTGTGTAACGAAGACTCTCACTTACATTCATATTAGCTTAACTGGGAGAGTGTTCGTTGGATATACAGTCTCCATATATGGGGATATCCGACTAGGACGCCAGGGCTATATGATATATAGCATGTCTAGTATGACAATCCCTATATTTGGGCCCGAGCCGACCTAGTGCTGATATCAGATAGATGCGGTAGAACCATATATGGATAGATCTAACTGGCTTAGTCATCATGACAAGCCTGGTCGTCGGAGCATATATAAAGGGTCGGCTTCAGGGAAAAGGCAGAAGTCCAAGCATCCTGGTTTAAGTTCTAACCGGACACCACTGCGGGGGTCCTAACCTAAGTAATCAGCAATACAGCCTTGAGCTATTTTATAGTTTGTAAAGAAACGTTTGTAATCGCAGCGCACGGTGTCACTGTCTGTTGATATCAAATTGCCGTGGTTACCTGATATGTCCAATCAGAGTACTTGGATACCGGTCTGATGCCACATAGATCTGTGGAATTCCTAATATGGGCAAAGCTGATGTCATATATGATGTTGTGATTTGAGTAACTCCATATTTTGCCAAATCTGACTTTATGATGTCGTGATTTGAGGAGTTGGATTTAAAAGATGATTCCCACAGTGTGAGTGGCTTAGACTTCACTGGAAGGTTACTAGATAATCAGTTCTGAAGTATTGTTCATATATTTGCAGTTTTATTGTCAGTGCGTGGAGATGGCGTCTGCCAGAGTTCTCCATTATGAAGAGCAGTTCCTGTGTTCTATCTGCATGGATGTGTTCTGTGATCCAATCAGCACTCCATGTGGACACAACTACTGCAGAACCTGTATCACACATTACTGGAACACTAAGGATGTGTATCAGTGTCCACTATGTAACAGAACCTTCCATAAGAGACCAGCATTCTCTGTCAATACTTTTATCTCTGAGATGGTTCAACAGTTCAGGAGTCAGAAATTGAAAGAAGAATACAGCAGAAGGACAGAATCTGAAATCCAGCAGATGATCCAGGACAGACGAGTGAAGATTCAGGAGGTCAAACACTCAGTAGAGCTCGGAAGGAATGATGCAGACACAGAGATAGAGGACAGTGTGCAGGTCTTCAATGCTCTGATCAACTGTATTCGGAGAACCCAGGCTGAGCTCATCGATGTGATTGAACAGAAGCCGAAAACAACAGAGAAACAGGCTGAAGGCTTCATCAGAGAGCTGCAACAGGAAATCACTCAGTTGGGGAAGAGAAGCTCTGAGCTGATGCAGCTCTCACACACTGAAGACAACCTTCTCCAGAACGTCACATCCAGCAACACCACTCCACCCACCAAGGACTGGACAAAGGTCAACGTCCAGCCGTACTCATATTTGGGGACTGTGAGGACAGCTGTGTCTCAGCTGGAGAAGACACTCAGTCAAGAGATTAATAAGCTGTGTGATGTTGATCTGAGGAGGATACAGGAGACCCAACAATGGTTACTGGACTATATGGTTGAGGAATGGAAATGGGTACTGGGCTCTTGATAGCCCTAATGTCCTCCTCCCTGTAAAAGAGGAGCTCCAGAAAGTGGGAGTGGTTTTGAATTATGAGGAGGGTTTGGTCTCCTTTTATGATGTGGAGGCCAGAGTTCATCTGTACTCTTTCACTGGCTGCACCTTCACTGAGAGACTCTACCCATACTTCAATCCAGGATTGAACCTTAATGGTACAAACTCTACTCCTCTGATCATCTCTCTTGTCAATCACAACAATGAAGGACAAGGACTCTGAACCGAGTCCAGTGAGGCGACTCTTCTGCCGTCTGTATGACAAGCAGGTCAAAGGTTATGGCTAAAAGGTTCTGGACAACCAGAACCCCATATGCCTATATATTGGTATATCGGTCAGATAGGCGGTTCTGGGAAAACCACTGTTCTGACCGACTTCTTGCCGGTGGTCACTCTCCCTCGGATCCATGTGGTGATAAATGCAAAGAGTTTGAAGTTTTGCCAGATGGTTCTCGAGTAAGGTTGTTAACTAAAATAATACTAAAAAACGAAAATTGTAATTGAAATAAATAAATAAAATGTAGTTAAATTTAGTGAAAAACAATTACTAACTGAAACGGTTTTCCTGGGTTCTAAACTATTGATTGACTTCTGAAGGCAATACTTATGTCACTCCCCAAGACCAACGTCAAACTGCCTGAAGGGATGCAACGCTCTGATTGGTTCAGAAACTTCAAAGCGGTGTTTCAACTTGAAACCGTCTGAAACTTAAAAATAAAATGTCCACCATTTCCGTTTCACTACGCCTTTAAAATAATTTATCAGTGAACAAAATAATGACAGAAATAATAGTTACTACATCAGTCACAACTTATGTCACATGGCATCATTTAACGTGAGGCAAAACAAAAACAAAGACTGACACAATAACAACTATACATTGATATTGTGACAAAAATATAATCTTACCTTTCAACTGTGGTGTATTTTCACACCCAACTCACCCTAAACTCACTAAAGTAGAGAGATAAATGAACACTCTAGACTAAAGCAAACTGTAGTCATCAGATCGAAGAGAAACAGGCAGAGAGGTGAACTGGAATCCCTCAGAGTAGTATTTATTGCAGAAGTACAAATACAACAGAGTCCAGAACAGAGCTTCAGACCCTGAGCATGGAGCCCAGGGCCCCATATGACTGACCACCGCGGCCAGCCCAGACTAGTGATTTTCCCATTGACAACATGACAAGATATAGTACAGAATTGAATTCAGAGGTGGAGTCAAGATTTACATACATCTCAACAAATGGCCGAGAGACAGCAGATGGCCGTCTCACTGTGTGTTTTGATTCACACCTAAGAACGAGCTTCAAACAAGATATAGAACAAAGCCTAGCCACAGGTACTTCCCTGGGAACTTCTGAAGGTATTTGCACCCAGACTCCAGACTAGCAGTCCCCACTTAACCTGCATCTCAATTTAGCAGTCAAATAAACAATGACCTAAATGTATAGTATAATTATTGGCAGAATATAGCAAATATGGCTATGGACTATATTTTACGAGACCACATTCCCCCCTTATGACAATCACAAGATTGGCATACAAAAAAATACATATAGTCCATATTCAACTGTAGTACACCCCCCTTTGACTCCACATAGTCTATAACACACATTAGGAAAAACAACAACAAATGACACATTACAAAGAAGTACACAAATGATTACAACTGGTTCAGATTACATGTTTACGTTCTTCTAACTGATTCTTCTTCTACATCCTTACAATTTCATCAATGTACACCTAGCATCACTTTTCGACACATCACGACACTCACAATACCGCTGTCTGTAACTTCAAATCACTTTTTTAAACGAATTTCACATAACCTTATCGATCAATGATAGAAATGAAACTTTAAACATACTGACATTAAATGATTTCCGTTACAGTAAGTTACAAATACAATTTCGTATCAGTGGAGAATTCATAAATGATTTCCATCACAGTAAGTTACAAATACAATTTCGTATCAGTGGAGAATTCTCTTTGCGTTATTTCAAACTCTTATGGCTAAAAATGTTACAGAACATTAGGAGGATAATTTCCCTGTTGTTACTCAAATCTAGGATAACATGTTTATAAGCACCAGATCACATGAAACTCTCTCTTTGGAGTTTCACAGGACCGAAATCAAAATAAGTCTTAGACTTATCCTGACCATAACACACCAAATCACATAAACCCCTCTTTTTGGAGATTCACATGAAAAATAAGAAAAAGTAAGGAAGAACACGTTACCCCAGAAGCCAACAGAAATTTAAACCCCTCACTAATAACTCCCATCCCGCAAAGAAAATCGCATTTTAAGCCCTAGAGAACCACAAAGAGTCAAATTAAACCCTCTTTAAACACTGTCGGCACTACACGACTGCCAATTGAATTGCCCTGTAAGTTAATCACTATCCTGACTTTAAACACTGTCGGCACTAAACGGCTGCCAATTGCCCTGTAATTTAATCACTAGACTTTTTGAATACACGACTGCCAATTGAATTGCCCTGTAAGTTAATCACTATCCTGACTTTAAACACTGTCGGCACTAAACGGCTGCCAATTGCCCTGTAATTTAATCACTAGACTTTTTGAATACAGATAACGACTAAATGAATCTCTCCATCCGTTATTAATAAACTTCTTATAATGTCGCACTTCTCATTGTCTCACCTCATGTCCGTTCAGCCATGCTTGGTCAAACAGAAGCTGCATGAAAGTTGCTGTTGAACTCGCGCACCGCCGTCGCTCTGCTTCCATTGTCCCATCCAACACAGCACCATACTCCCCCCTTCCAGACATTATATGAATATGAAACATCACATAAATGACTGGAAAGAAAAATATGAACGCATGTGTAGCTACAGGCCTGATCGAAACAAAGATACGCCGCAAAACGAGCTTGCAGATCCGCTGTTTCTGAAGAATGAAATGAACGTGGTCGCCGTTCGTCCGTGACCACCTCCGCCGATGAAATGAACCATGCGCTGACCGCTCCCCTGCTCGCCGTCCCCCGTGCCGAGTTGATGATCGAAGGCCGCCGTGTGGCTGTCGCGTCGTCGAATGCACCGCTGCCCACCGGCCGGCTGGAAAGTGACGCATGTCGCCGCTGCGCAACACTCCTCACCGGTGGTCCGTCGTCATCATCATCGGTCCGCTGCTCGGTGAAGGCCTTGAAGATCAATCGCCTCCCACGGGTTGGAGATCCGCTGCTCCCCGCCGAGACGTGAAGAGAAGCACGTTTCCCGTCGACGCGTCCGTCGCCGAATCCAGGTCTGCACTCCACGGTCCGTCGGAGATCCGGAGCGCACCGCTTGCGCCGTTGTCCCCCATCTTCGCCGAAGAGAAGACCACTTCTTCTCGCTGTAGACGAACGCCGTGTCGCCGAAAAATCAAACAAACCACCGCTTGCCGAAATCAGACTGAAAATGTCCAAAAGTCCCCGCTGGCCCTCTCCTGCCTGGCGCTGTCGCACCAAAGACACCGGGTTTCGGTCAACATCTATGTGGTGTATTTTCACACCCAACTCACCCTAAACTCACTAAAGTAGAGAGATAAATGAACACTCTAGACTAAAGCAAACTGTAGTCATCAGATCGAAGAGAAACAGGCAGAGAGGTGAACTGGAATCCCTCAGAGTAGTATTTATTGCAGAAGTACAAATACAACAGAGTCCAGAACAGAGCTTCAGACCCTGAGCATGGAGCCCAGGGCCCCATATGACTGACCACCGCGGCCAGCCCAGACTAGTGATTTTCCCATTGACAACATGACAAGATATAGTACAGAATTGAATTCAGAGGTGGAGTCAAGATTTACATACATCTCAACAAATGGCCGAGAGACAGCAGATGGCCGTCTCACTGTGTGTTTTGATTCACACCTAAGAACGAGCTTCAAACAAGATATAGAACAAAGCCTAGCCACAGGTACTTCCCTGGGAACTTCTGAAGGTGTTTGCACCCAGACTCCAGACTAGCAGTCCCCACTTAACCTGCATCTCAATTTAGCAGTCAAATAAACAATGACCTAAATGTATAGTATTGGCAGAATATAGCAAATATGGCTATGGACTATATTTTACGAGACCACACAACAAAAACAAAGACTGACACAATAACAACTATACATTGATATTGTGACAAAAATATAATCTTACCTTTCTGGCGAGCCAAAGAAGTACAGCTCTATTCAGTATTTTAGCTGTGACGTGGGCGCCCCCTCCTGAGATACTTCCGGGTCCTACTTTTGTGTCGCTTTTGTGTCCCCATAGAGTTATACTGTGACGCTCCGTCGGACTAAGTTAGTTACAGACCTGCAAAGGTTGGAACTCCTCGTTAAATGGGACTCGGACCGCTAAGGGCAGATTAAATCCAAATTGCGTGCATGTGCGCGTGTGTGTGTTCAGTTTTGCAATAGACTGGCGTCCTGCGGAGAGGCAGTTGATGTTTCTGAAGTCGGCCTCAGTCATCTGTATTCTGGACGTGGAGATGGGATACCCGACTGCAGGACAGGCCACACTGCTGTCTGTACGCAAAGACGCACAACTTATAGACACTGCACTGCTACAGGTAACGTACGTGTGTGTGTGTGTGTGTAATGTCACACCCCTGTCTCTGTGAGGTTATATGTGATCTTTTGTACCCTAAGTACGACAAGATATTCAAAACAAGTATGGCAAGGCACGCATTTTGAGTTTGACATGATCTATTGTCCCAAAGTGTCATACACGAGATGGCAAAAACATACCAAAGATATCTCATTAGAGCTCGACAGCTCCCATAATAAGTTGAAGCTCCCATAATTATTTTCTTTAGTATGCAAAACTTGTCAGAATGAGTCAGAGCTCCTGGGTTTATCAGGATAATAGATTAACTTCACCAGAATAGTAGCAAAATGTATTGATTTTGTATCTTATTAACAGTTTGCAAAAAAAGTACGGTGATACAGATTTCTCAAAAGAATGCTAACAGGACAACCCAAAAAGTTTATTGACAATGTTTACATGTACAGAAAATACACATACACCACCATCAAAGGGATAAATGCAAGAAAGCCAACGGCTTATTCCCATTGCAGTCCATTCAAAATAATAATAAAAACAATAAATGAGTGTGCGTGTCTGAGCGTGTCTGTGAGTGTTTTGGGAATTAGTTAAATTAAATAATTATTTTCCTTTTTTTGACATCTGCTACTGTTAATTTTGTGTGACACTGTTGTCATGCTGCAAGACAAAGTGACTTGATCTTATTATGTTGAGTGAGTCGTCATAGAGTACCTGCTATTAAGTTGTGGACTGCTTTTGATTTCAGCCTCCCAAGGACAACCTGAGTCTGACACAGTGGTTGGTCTTCCTCAGTTCCTGCACCCTCATCTGACCTGTATGTTAAATTGTCCTCTCTGTCACTCTTTTCTTTAAATGTCAACACCCAACACCTTTTCCCTCAATCTTGCTCTGTAACATTTAAATGTTGTTTTTAATTTGCTCCACAAGGGGGCAGTCTGTGACCTGTATTCTAATTAATAAACCCCTCACATTGAGAACGTCTTTGGTTGCATGTCAAGACTATATTGTTTTTTTTGGGGGAAACAAACCTTTATCATTCAGTATAACTAAAATGACAAAATTAAATAAGTCTGTCAAATAACCATTTCAATGCCTGAATTCTGTGCACGTTTTGGATGATCTCCTGATGTAGTGTGTAAATAGATCGCGCTAGGATTTGTCTCTATTGTCCCTCTACACACAATTCAAAATTCATTTCCATGTGTATTTATTTAAGGTTAAAGGCAGATAAAGTTTTTTATAACATTACTTTACACACTTGCTTATACATTTGACAGATTATTTTTGTCTTTCAGTATCTCAATGTTTAATTTGAAAATAAATTATATTGAAGAAGTATATACTACCCAGCACTAAATATTCTCCAAAGTTGTCATCTGTGCATGAGGAGCCGTTTCGACCGAAAATCAACCGATATTTCCCAGTAGGTTACTTATTACGCCGATCTTATCTAGCCGATCGGACCTACTGCATGTAGTCTGGAGCCTACTGGCTGCGATTGGCGTTGACACGTTAACCGATCTTATTGCTCTACTGGACATGCTGGGAGCCTACTGAAAATGACAAGCCTCCTCATACCCTCACCTAAACATAACCGCAAGCATGTCGCAGCGCGGTCCCAATATTAATGCATGTTCGCCAAACTTAATCCTGTCGTTTTCCGGGTTTTCGTTTTATCAATCGGCGGAGCATACCCATACTCGTCAAACAATCGCACTGATGCTAAGTGATCACTGCGGTCTTGTCGATTGATAACAGTCGAAACAGGTGGAGCGAGAGGCAATGGTTGCAAATGGTCCTTCCGGTGATGTCACCAGGAAGACAGATACCCGATATCGTAGCTGTCGCTTCACATGGAAACCTTGTATGTTCAAATCCGTGACATTTCAGGAAATGGTCAAAAGGAACATGCGTTCCAATAGATCCAATGTAGTTAGGATATTATTGTTATTATTATCACAAGCTAAAAACCTCAGAACACACACTTTCACATACAACAAAATGTAATGGCAAAAATGGTAGATTTACCATCCCACAACACGTACCATGACGCGTTGTGAGCTTGTAGATCTGCTATTCTTGCTACTTTTGTATGACACTGTAGTGTGAAATATGGAGCTGTGAGGTTTCTGCCTGACAGCAACGATATGACGTTTCTAAATAGAAGCTCTCAGAGTCTGACAATCAGGCTATTAGTTTACTATTATGTGAATCTAGATCATGAAATGTATCAAATTTGTTAAAGAGAACGCTTCAACTAAAGTCATTGGCAATTTGGCACCTAGCACAATGAAACATACACATAGTACATTTAGCCAAAAGCTTATGTTTCATACATACAAAGTGTCACAGCATCTGACATTTGTCCCAGATGTAGCCCAGGGCATGCTCTAATGCATGCCCTCTAATCAAGCTAGTGCGCCAGAGCCTGTGACCTTCGGGGTCACCATGGCGGCCTAATCAAATATGGCTGCCACCTACAACGGATTTGAACCAGATGAGCTACAAATGCAAACTTGGTGTCTAGTTCATGTTATTTGACCATTACAAACACGTTGGAATAATTGTCTCCACCAGGCCGAAGGCATTGGGAGAGAGTATGTTTTGCACTCCGTCCGTTTTGCACTCCGTCCGTGTGTCCGTCCGTGTGTGTGTGTGTCCGTCCGTCTGTGAACAGCTAATCTCCGGCACCATTAACCCGGTCGATGTCAAATTTTGCACACACACTCCCTGGATGCCAACGATGAACCTCTGCCCCAGAATTTCCAGAACGGCCTGTTATAGCGCCACCAGGAGGCCGCTTTGTGCAAAACAAGTTTTTGGACAGTACACCTACAGAATTTGTCCAAACATCACGCAAATTGGTACACAGTCTCTCTAGAGCCATTCAACGAAACGGGTCTTTCAGATTTCTCAGACTCCATCCTGATTGGCTAAGATTGGCTTCCAAAGTTTGCAGGAGTGCTCAGTTTCAAACAAAATGCTGCAAATCATGGACACATCGTGTGATTTCCGTGCAATTGTGCACGCACATTCCTACTAGGCCGAGGAAGAAATGCCACGTGAACATTTTCAACTCAGCCTCTTGGTGGCGCTATAACTCGCCGAAGTGTTTTTACCTCTAACTGCACGGATCTGTGGATAACTTTGTATGCCAACTCCCTAGAGGCCAAGGAAAAACCTTTGCCTGGAATTTTTCACATCTGCTCTTTATAGCGCCACCAGGAGGCTGACATATGTAAAACACATTTTCTAATATTATTATTATTTTACATATTCTAATTTTATCCAAATTTCACGCAAATCGGTACACATGCTCTCCATAGTCATGTGATCAAGACGGGTTTGTTTGATTTCTCATAATCCACCCTCATTGGCTACGATTGGCTTCTAAACTTTTCAGGAGTAGCCCGCTTTGTACCCGTTTTGTACAAATCGCCACAACTACTCAACGCAGCGTCCGATTGCGGTGAAACTGTGCATGCATATTCCCACTAGGCTGAGGAAGAAATGCCACTTGACAGTTTTCAAATCAGCCTCATGGTGGCGCTACAACAGGCCAAGCCTTGTCTCACACACACACACACACACACACACACACACACACACACACACACACACACACACACACACACGTTTATATATTACTCCTAAACATTTTGCCAAACATCACACACACTCCTATCCTCCTGGTGGAGACCTGTGCCCAGAAGGGCACTTTTTCTAGTTGAACATGTACATTGATGAATTCTTGTCTTTTAGAGGGGAATCTGAGGGGACGTAGTTTCATAGCACATTGAGAAAAGAAAGGTGAAAGCATTGAGGGAATTTTGGATTACTGGCTTGTATCTTCCTCCAGGATTTTATTGTAGTAGCATGGCCCGCTGCTTCAAGACTGTTATCAGTGTTTGCCATTCGTAGAGCTGCAATCAAACGCAAAGCATGAAGACCTCTGTCAAAGGCTTCTCAGATGCCAGGATTGAGTTATTATGCTGACCAGATAGGGATATCCAGGTGTGGTGGTGTTTCCTCAGATCTTTCAGAGGGCAACTAGTCATTTCAATAAGTAGTGACTGCTAAGCCCTCAGGGACATCTTGCTAGGACAGGTCATCTGTTGACATGGTGTACACGACTGGGACATCCTCAGCTGTGCGCATGAAGACTTGAAAGTAGCCAGACCAGACATGCTTGATTCCTTCAAGGCTTGAGCCAGGATTAAAATCATCAAGGTTACATAACTTAATTATGACATTATGACAATTAATCGAATGACACCCTCATCACTGACAAGCTTGATGTAGCCAACTACTTAAACATCTTCTTTACAAACATTGCAACAACGCTGGTTAACAAACTGCCCTCCCACTCTGGGCGTTTTGGTGTAGAGCACATCAAAGCCTTCTACAAAAACCTAGGTGTTTGTAAAGATGATTTTAAAATGGTAATGGTAACAACTGAGGAGGTACTTAAAAAACTGAGCCCTCCAACCCCACAAGGCCACTGGCCATGATAATATTCCCTCCAAATTTCTCAGAGACTCAGCCATTTCCATAGCTCCAATCATCACCCACATAGTAAACCTCTCCATCAAACAGTGACAGGTCCCCCAAGATTTTAAACTGGCCAAAGTAACCCCCTTGCACAAGAAAGGGAGTGTGGCGTTCCACAAGGAAGCATACTAGGGCCTTTACTGTTCCTATATGTAAACGACATGACATCAGCTTGTGACTGCAACTTGTTCCTGTTCACAGATGACTCAGCACTGCTGGTCTCGGACAGGAACAAACTGCAGGTTGAAAAGACCCTCAGCTCTGAACTCGGTAGAATCTGCACCTGGCTCGCTGATAACAAACTATCCTTACACCTGGGAAAAACTGAATCCATTCTCTTCGGATCAAATAGTAATCTCAGCAAGGCAGATGGCTTCTTGGTTAGAGTGGGTGACAATATTATCACACGAAAAGATGAAATTACCTACCTAGGTTCCATCCTGGAGGCTAATCTTTCCGGTGATAAAATGGCCACCAACGTAATCAAAAAAGTAAATCAAAGAACAAGATTCCTTTACAGGACCTCCTCACTGGTCAATAAAAACACCTTGAAGACCTTAACAGGACCCTCGTACAAGGTTTCATTGACTATGCATGCACCTCTTGGTACCACAGCACCTCAAAGGCCCTTAAAACAAGGCTCCAGACCTCCCAAAACAAACTGGTCAGGCTCCTTCTTGGCCTCACCCCCCGAACCCACCTCACCCCTGCCCACTTTGACAGGCTGGAATGGCTTAGGGTCGACGACCCTAAGCCATCTTGCAATGGGTCCTGTCCACAAGATTCGATACACCACCAAGATACCCATGTACCTGTCTAAATACTTCCTTAGTGTTAACGAAGTCCACACCCACAACACCAGAGGGAGTGCAACAAACCATGTACAACCCAGATTCGGCACAAACAAGGGACTAAATTCTTTTCGCTCCTATGCCACCAAAATGTGGAACGCCCTACCAACAGTCATTAAGACATGTAAATCACTTGACTCCTTCAAAACCGCACTCAAAGGGCACCTATACGGACGGCTGCAATTCGAAACTGGCCCCCTTTCTACCTCCTTTATGATGAATTCCTGTTCTGTTCTTTGACTATATAGAAGTGTCTATTTGTACGTCTCTAAATGTTTTGATGAATTGAACATGGTGGACCCTCTTGTAAACAAGTGTAATGCTTAATTGGGTCGTCCACTCACAGTTAACAGTCTTTGTATTGAGTTTGTGCTTGAAATGTACTGTAATTCTGCAAACTGTTAATAAATATTTCAATCAATCAATCAAAAAGACATTATTTTATGGACATCAAAACAGACTTAGACTGTAAGATCCTTCTCAATAAAGGTAAAGCAAAACATATAGCTATTTATGGGTATCAGCCTAATTATTTCATAATTTATGCAAATATGCTAAATGACAAAAGGTTGAATAATTTAGTCATGGCAAGATACACATTTCAGGACATGTATAGACTCAGAGTCTAAGAGAGACTAAGATAATCCTTGACTAAATTGTGAAAAATGTAGAAATTCCTTATTTTGATCTCATTTCTTTCACGACTTATGCAAATTATGCAAATTAAAAAGGTGGCATGATTGCACTATATGGTAACAGATTAATTTCTAACCATCACAAACATAGACTTAGACTCTTAGATCACCTTTCTAAGTTAAGTAACGCAAAGTTATAGTCATTTCTTGTTGTGGGGATTAATTAGCTAATTATGCTATTATTACTATTATAGTCCTACATGTTTATATACTTTTATAACATACTTTTATATGTCATAGCATTTGTGTGTGTGTGTAATTATAAGTGTGAATCAAACTTAATTGTAACATATACCATCTACAGTAAACTGCACAAAATCCTACTCTGCATATAATGGGAGTTAATGGGGAAACAATGATTGTCCCAAAAAAGTATTAAAACTACTCTTTTGAAAATGCTATCATGTCTCAAAGTACTTATATGGACCCAGCAAACAAAATGGTAGCAAAGAGATTTTGCCACCAAAAATGTCCCTCACTTCTGGTCTGGCCCATGGACTAACAAACACACATGTTGGAGCGCCTAGCACTGCTCAAACATTTTACAAAAAAAGAAACGTTTGTGTAACGAAGACTCTCACTTACATTCATATTAGCTTAACTGGGAGAGTGTTCGTTGGATATACAGTCTCCATATATGGGGATATCCGACTAGGACGCCAGGGCTATATGATATATAGCATGTCTAGTATGACAATCCCTATATTTGGGCCCGAGCCGACCTAGTGCTGATATCAGATAGATGCGGTAGAACCATATATGGATAGATCTAACTGGCTTAGTCATCATGACAAGCCTGGTCGTCGGAGCATATATAAAGGGTCGGCTTCAGGGAGAAGGCAGAAGTCCAAGCATCCTGGTTTAAGTTCTATCGGACACCACTGCGGGGGTCCTAACCTAAGTAATCAGCAATACAGCCTTGAGCTATTTTATAGTTTGTAAAGAAACGTTTGTAATCGCAGCGCACGGTGTCACTGTCTGTTGATATCAAATTGCCGTGGTTACCTGATATGTCCAATCAGAGTACTTGGATACCGGTCTGATGCCACATAGATCTGGGGAATTCCTAATATGGGCAAAGCTGATGTCATATATGATGTCGTGATTTGAGGAGTTGGATTTAAAAGATGATTCCCACAGTGTGAGTGGCTTAGACTTCACTGGAAGGTTACTAGATAATCAGTTCTGAAGTATTGTTCATATATTTGCAGTTTTATTGTCAGTGCGTGGAGATGGCGTCTGCCAGAGTTCTCCATTATGAAGAGCAGTTCCTGTGTTCTATCTGCATGGATGTGTTCTGTGATCCAATCAGCACTCCATGTGGACACAACTACTGCAGAACCTGTATCACACATTACTGGAACACTAAGGATGTGTATCAGTGTCCACTATGTAACAGAACCTTCCATAAGAGACCAGCATTCTCTGTCAATACTTTTATCTCTGAGATGGTTCAACAGTTCAGGAGTCAGAAATTGAAAGAAGAATACAGCAGAAGGACAGAATCTGAAATCCAGCAGATGATCCAGGACAGACGAGTGAAGATTCAGGAGGTCAAACACTCAGTAGAGCTCGGAAGGAATGATGCAGACACAGAGATAGAGGACAGTGTGCAGGTCTTCAATGCTCTGATCAACTGTATTCGGAGAACCCAGGCTGAGCTCATCGATGTGATTGAACAGAAGCCGAAAACAACAGAGAAACAGGCTGAAGGCTTCATCAGAGAGCTGCAACAGGAAATCACTCAGTTGGGGAAGAGAAGCTCTGAGCTGATGCAGCTCTCACACACTGAAGACAACCTTCTCCAGAACGTCACATCCAGCAACACCACTCCACCCACCAAGGACTGGACAAAGGTCAACGTCCAGCCGTACTCATATTTGGGGACTGTGAGGACAGCTGTGTCTCAGCTGGAGAAGACACTCAGTCAAGAGATTAATAAGCTGTGTGATGTTGATCTGAGGAGGATACAGGAATATGTAGTGGATATAACTCTGGATCATGACACAGCACACCCCTGGCTCATCCTGTCTGACGATGGAAAACAAGTGAGTCATCATGGAACCGTAAGGAATAATCTGCCAAACAACACAGAGAGATTCTCTATGTGTGTCTCTGTGTTAGGAGAACAAAGCTTTTCCTCAGGAAGCTTTTACTATGAGGTTCAGGTTGGAGGGAAGACTGATTGGTCAATAGGAGTGGTCAGAGAGTCCATCAACAGGAAGGTAGACATCCGTCTGAGACCCAACAATGGTTACTGGACTATATGGTTGAGGAATGGAAATGGGTACTGGGCTCTTAATAGCCCTAATGTCCTCCTCCCTGTAAAAGAGGAGCTCCAGAAAGTGGGAGTGGTTTTGAATTATGAGGAGGGTTTGGTCTCCTTTTATGATGTGGAGGCCAGAGTTCATCTGTACTCTTTCACTGGCTGCACCTTCACTGAGAGACTCTACCCATACTTCAATCCAGGATTGAACCTTAATGGTAGAAACTCTACTCCTCTGATCATCTCTCTTGTCAATCACAACAATGAAGGACAAGGACTCTGAACCGAGTCCAGTGAGGCGACTCTTCTGTCGTCTGTATGACAAGCAGGTCAAAGGTTATGGCTAAAAGGTTCTGGACAACCAGAACCCCATATGCCTATATATTGGTATATCGGTCAGATAGGCGGTTCTGGGAAAACCACTGTTCTGACCGACTTCTTGCCGGTGGTCACTCTCCCTCGGATCCATGTGGTGATAAATGCAAAGAGTTTGAAGTTTTGCCAGATGGTTCTCGAGTAAGGTTGTTAACTAAAATAATACTAAAAAACGAAAATTGTAATTGAAAAAAATAAATAAAATGTAGTTAAATTTAGTGAAAAACAATTACTAACTGAAACGGTTTTCCTGGGTTCTAAACTATTGATTGACTTCTGAAGGCAATACTTATGTCACTCCCCAAGACCAACGTCAAACTGCCTGAAGGGATGCGACGCTCTGATTGGTTCAGAAACTTCAAAGCGGTGTTTCAACTTGAAACCGTCTGAAACTTAAAAATAAAATGTCCACCATTTCCGTTTCACTACGCCTTTAAAATAATTTATCAGTGAACAAAATAATGACAGAAATAATAGTTACTACATCAGTCACAACTTATGTCACATGGCATCATTTAACGTGAGGCAAAACAAAAACAAAGACTGACACAATAACAACTAGAAATGTCGCAATTTTAAAAAATTGCAAAGTGTGGTTGCCGCAGTGGCTTACATATGCCCCATCCCACTGATATTGCCAGCCAATTACAATGGCTCACCCCTGCGGTCATGCGTAAGTAATTCGGAGGGGATTTATCCCCCCAAAAATAATTTTTCTGCAAGAAACGGTTACATTTTTCGCTTTTGCGGCGCCCCCTATGGATGAAAATATAATCGCTTTTGGCTTTTGGTTGATTAAACCACCCACGACATCTGATTCAAATTTGGGATGGATTGGACATTCCGTTCGTGATTTTAGGCATTTTTTGTAAAATAGGCCCCTCCCGCTAACTTCGGACGACGATTAAGGCCGAACGATACGGACAAAGAAATTTCAAAAAATCTGAAAAAAATTTAAACGCGGTCCGATAGGTCCAGAGATCATGTGTACCGATTTCTGTGAGATTCAGACAAAATCTGTAGAAACAGAAAATAAAGGTGTGTTTTGAAGAAAATTCAAAATGGCGGAAAATCTATCCTGACGCAAATGGGCGTGGCCTATATGGGGAGATGCGTCATGGCCCAAGGAATACAGGGAGAAAGGAATTTTGAATTTACGACCTACGGTTCAAGAGTTATAAGCCAAAACGTAACGTGGGCTGTTATAGCGCCACCATGAGGCCGACCGATGTAATTATAAGTTAATTAATTTTAGTACGTATTACGAATTATCCCTCCAAGTTTTGTAACTATAGCCCTTACGGTCTCCGAGGAAAAAATACTTGAACGTGATTTTTCGCATTTTCCCATTCATGTCAATGGGGAAATTTAATTCACTAATAAATTAATATCAATTAAACTATACAATATTTCTCTTAGCAATGACCAAGCACACCATTCCCGATTTTTCCGTTCAATTTGACATATGGGTCAAGTGCGTACAGTTAAAACTGTGGGAGGAGTAGCGTTTCAAAAAAAGGGTTACTCCAGTAAAATAAACTAGAAATGTCGCAATTTTAAAAAATTGCAAAGTGTGGTTGCCGCAGTGGCTTACATATGCCCCTCCCACTGATATTGCCAGCCAATTACAATGGCTCACCCCTGCGGTCATGCATAAGTAATTCGGAGGGGATTTATCCCCCCAAAAAAAAAATTTCTGCAAGAAACGGTTACATTTTTCGCTTTTGCGGCGCCCCCTATGGATGAAAATATAATCGCTTTTGGCTTTTGGTTGATTAAACCACCCACGACATCTGATTCAAATTTGGGATGGATTGGACATTCCGTTCGTGATTTGTGGCATTTTTGTAAAATAGGCCCCTCCCGCTAAATTCGGACGACGATTAAGGCCGAACGATACGGACAAAAAAAAATCAAAAAATCTGAAAAAAAATTAAACGCGGTCGGATAGGTCCAGCGATCAAGTGTACCGATTTCTGTGAGATTCGGACAAAATCTGTAGATTTAGAAAATAAAAGTGTGTTTTGAAGAAAATTCAAAATGGCGGAAATTCTATCCTGACGCAAATGGGCGTGGCCTATATGGGGAGATGCGTCATGACCCAAGGAATCCAGGGCAAAAATAATTTTGATTTTACGACCTACAGTTCAAGAGTTATAAGCCAAAACGTAAAGTGGGCTGTTATAGCGCCACCATGAGGCCGACCGATATAATTATAAGTTAATTAATTTTAGTAAGTATTACGAATTATCCCTCCAAGTTTTGTAACTATAGCCCTTACGGTCTCCGAGGAAAAAATACTTGAACGTGATTTTTCGCATTTTCCCATTCATGTCAATGGGGACATTTAATGCACAAATAAATTAATATCAATTAAACTATACAACATTTCTCTTAGAAACGAGCAAGCACACCATTCCCGATTTTTCCGGTCAATTTGACATATGGGTCAAGTGCGTACAGTCAAAACTGTAGGAGGAGTAGTACCTCAAATTTAGGGTTACTCTAGCGAAATAATAACTAGAAAGAAGCAATTCTGGGAAATTGCAAAGTGTGGTTGCCTCACTCGCTGATATAGGCCCCTCCCAGTAATTTTGCTAGCCAATGACAACGTCAAGTAACCCTTGTGATCATGTGTAAGTAATTCAGAGTGTTTTTTCCCCCCTGAAATCATGTTTTTGCAATAAACGGGTAATTGTTTTTGCAATTGTAGCGCCCCCTATGGATTAAAATGGAATTGCTTTTGGCTCTGCGTTGATTAAGCCACCCTCGACATGTGATTTGGATTTGGGATGGATCGGACATTCCGTGCGTGAATTGTGGCATTTTTTGTAAAATAGGCCCCTCCCACTAACTTCGGAAGACGATTACGGACGAACGATACAGAAGATCAAAATTCTGACTGTGCTGTTTTAATCGGATAGGTCCGGAGATCATGTGTACCGTTTTTTGTGAGATTTGGACAAAATCTGTAGGTGGAGGATCCAAAAGTGGGTTTTGAACAAAATTCAAAATGGCGGAAAATCTATCTATACGCAAATGGGCGTGGCCTATATGGGGAGATGCGTCATGACCCAAGGAATCCAGGAAAAAAAATTATTTAGATTTTACGACCTACGGTTCAAGAGTTATACGCCAAAACGTAAAGTGGGCTGTTATAGCGCCACCATGAGGCCGATCAATATACTTACACGGTTATTAATTTTAGTAATTATTATGAACCTTCCCCCCAAGTGTTGTAACTGTAGCCCGTACGGTCTCAGAGGAAAAAATACTTGAATGTGAGTTTTTGCATTTTCCCATTCATGTCAATGGGGAAATTTAATCCACTAATTAATTAATATCAATTAAACTATACAACATTTCTCTTAGAAACGAGCAAGCACACCATTCCCGATGAAGCCGGTCGTTTTGACATATGGCTCAAGTCAGTGCGGCAAAAACTGTGGGAGGAGTAGCACATCAAAATAAAGTTTATACAGAAAGAAAAATAAAAGGTAAGGGGAACAATAGTATGGTTGCCCATAGGCAACCACACTAATAAAGTGTTACAACTAGAAAGAAGCAATTCTGGGAAATTGCAAAGTGTGGTTGCCTCACTCGCTGATATAGGCCCCTCCCAGAAATTTTGCTAGCCAATGACAACGTCAAGTAACCCTTGTGATCATGCGTAAGTAATTCAGAGTGTTTTTTCCCCCCTGAAATCATGTTTTTGCAATAAACGGGTAATTGTTTTTGCAATTGTAGCGCCCCCTATGGATGAAAATGGAATTGCTTTTGGCTCTGCGTTGATTAAGCCACCCTCGACATGTGATTCGGATTTGGGATGGATCGGACATTCCGTGCGTGAATTGTGGCATTTTTTGAAAAATAGGCCCCTCCCACTAACTTCGGAAGACGATTACGGACGAACGATACAGAAGATCAAAATTCTGACTGTGCTGTTTTAATCGGATAGGTCCGGAGATCATGTGTACCGATTTTTGTGAGATTTGGACAAAATCTGTAGGTGGAGGATCCAAAAGTGGGTTTTGAACAAAATTCAAAATGGCGGAAAATCTATCTAGACGCAAATGGGCGTGGCCTATATGGTGAGATGCGTCATGACCCAAGGAATCCAGGAAAAAAATAATTTAGATTTTATGACCTACGGTTCAAGAGTTATACGCCAAAACGTAAAGTGGGCTGTTATAGCGCCACCATGAGGCCGATCAATATACTTATACGGTTATTAATTTTAGTAATTATTATGAACCTTCCCCCCAAGTGTTGTAACTGTAGCCCGTACGGTCTCAGAGGAAAACATACTTGAATGTGAGTTTTTGCATTTTCCCATTCATGTCAATGGGGAAATTTAATCCACTAATTAATTAATATCAATTAAACTATACAACATTTCTCTTAGAAACGAGCAAGCACATCATTCCCGATGAAGCCAGTCGTTTTGACATATGGCTCAAGTGTGTGCGGCAAAAACTGTGGGAGGAGTAGCACTCCAAAATAAAGTTTATACAGAAAGAAAACAAAAAGAAAGAAATAAAAGGTAAGGGGAACAATAGTATGGTTGCCCATAGGCAACCACACTAACTAGAAAGGTCGCAATTTAAAAAAATTGCAAAGTGTGGTTGCCGCAGTGGCTTACATATGCCTCTCCCACTGATATTGCCAGCCAATTACAATGTCGTGTCACCCCTGCGATCATGCGTAAGTAATTCGGAGGGGATTTATCCCCCCAAAAAACTTTTTTCTGCAAGAAACGGTTACATTTTTCGCATTTGCGGCGCCCCCTATGGATGAAAATGGAATCGCTTTTGGCTTTTGGTTGATTAAACCACCCGCGACATCTGATTCAAATTTGGGATGGATTGGACATTCCGTTCGTGATTTTAGGCCTTTTTTGTAAAATAGGCCCCTCCCGCTAACTCCGGACGACGATTAAGGCCGAACGATACGGACAAAAAAAATTCAAAAAATCTGAAAAAAATGTAAACGCGGTCCGATAGGTCCAGAGATCATGTGTACCGATTTCTGTGAGATTCGGACAAAATCTGTAGAATCAGAAAATAAAAGTGTGTTTTGAAGAAAATTCAAAATGGCGGAAAATCTATCCTGACGCAAATGGGCGTGGCCTATATGGGGAGATGCGTCATGGCCCAAGAAATCCAGTGAAAAAATGATTTTGATTTTACCACCTACGGTTCAAGAGTTATACGCCAAAACGTAAAGTGGGCTGTTATAGCGCCACCATGAGGCCGATCAATATACTTATACGGTTATTAATTTTAGTAATTATTATGAACCTTCCCCCCAAGTGTTGTAACTGTAGCCCGTACGGTCTCAGAGGAAAAAATACTTGAATGTGAGTTTTTGCATTTTCCCATTCATGTCAATGGGGAAATTTAATCCACTAATTAATTAATATCAATTAAACTATACAACATTTCTCTTAGAAACGAGCAAGCACATCATTCCCGATGAAGCCGGTCGTTTTGACATATGGCTCAAGTGTGTGCGGCAAAAACTGTGGGAGGAGTAGCACTCCAAAATAAAGTTTATACAGAAAGAAAACAAAAAGAAAGAAATAAAAGGTAAGGGGAACAATAGTATGGTTGCCCATAGGCAACCACACTAACTAGAAAGGTCGCAATTTAAAAAAATTGCAAAGTGTGGTTGCCGCAGTGGCTTACATATGCCTCTCCCACTGATATTGCCAGCCAATTACAATGTCGTGTCACCCCTGCGATCATGCGTAAGTAATTCGGAGGGGATTTATCCCCCCAAAAAACTTTTTTCTGCAAGAAACGGTTACATTTTTCGCATTTGCGGCGCCCCCTATGGATGAAAATGGAATCGCTTTTGGCTTTTGGTTGATTAAACCACCCGCGACATCTGATTCAAATTTGGGATGGATTGGACATTCCGTTCGTGATTTTAGGCCTTTTTTGTAAAATAGGCCCCTCCCGCTAACTCCGGACGACGATTAAGGCCGAACGATACGGACAAAAAAAATTCAAAAAATCTGAAAAAAATGTAAACGCGGTCCGATAGGTCCAGAGATCATGTGTACCGATTTCTGTGAGATTCGGACAAAATCTGTAGAATCAGAAAATAAAAGTGTGTTTTGAAGAAAATTCAAAATGGCGGAAAATCTATCCTGACGCAAATGGGCGTGGCCTATATGGGGAGATGCGTCATGGCCCAAGAAATCCAGTGAAAAAATGATTTTGATTTTACGACCTACGGTTCAAGAGTTATAAGCCAAAACGTAAAGTGGGCTGTTATAGCGCCACCATGAGGCCGACCGATATAATTATAAGTTAATTAATTTTAGTAAGTATTACGAATTATCCCTCCAAGTTTTGTAACTATAGCCCTTACGGTCTCAGAGGAAAAAATACTTGAACGTGATTTTTCGCATTTTCCCATTCATGTCAATGGGGAAATTTAATTCACTAATAAATTAATATCAATTAAACTATACAACATTTCACTTATAAATGAGCAAGCACACCATTCCCGATTTTTCCGGTCAATTTGACATATGGGTCAAGTGCGTACAGTTAAAACTGTGGGAGGAGTAGTGTTTCAAAAAAAAGGTTACTCCAGTAAAATAATAAAGTGTTACGATTACAATAGTCTGGTTGCCCTTTAGGGCAACCACACTAACTAGAAATGTCGCAATTTTAAAAAATTGCAAAGTGTGGTTGCCGCAGTGGCTTACATATGCCCCTCCCACTGATATTGCCAGCCAATTACAATGGCTCACCCCTGCGGTCATGCGTAAGTAATTCGGAGGGGATTTATCCCCCCAAAAATAATTTGTCTGCAAGAAACGGTTACATTTTTCGCTTTTGCGGCGCCCCCTATGGATGAAAATATAATCGCTTTTGGCTTTTGGTTGATTAAACCACCCACGACATCTGATTCAAATTTGGGATGGATTGGACATTCCGTTCGTGATTTTAGGCATTTTTTGTAAAATAGGCCCCTCCCGCTAACTTCGGACGACGATTAAGGCCGAACGATACTGACAAAAAAAATTCAAAAAATCTGAAAAAATGTAAACGCGGTCCGATAGGTCCAGAGATCATGTGTACCGATTTATGTGAGATTCGGACCAAATCTGTAGAATCAGAAAATAAAAGTGTGTTTTGAAGAAAATTCAAAATGGCGGAAAATCTATCCTGACGCAAATGGGCGTGGCCTATAAGGGGAGATGCGTCATGGCCCAAGGAATACAGGGAGAAAGGAATTTTGAATTTACGACCTACGGTTCAAGAGTTATAAGCCAAAACGTAAAGTGGGCTGTTATAGCGCCACCATGAGGCCGACCGATGTAATTATAAGTTAATTAATTTTAGTAAGTATTACGAATTATCCCTCCAAGTTTTGTAACTATAGCCCTTACGGTCTCCGAGGAAAAAATACTTGAACGTGATTTTTCACATTTTCCCATTCATGTCAATGGGGAAATTTAATTCACTAATAAATTAATATCAATTAAACTATACAATATTTCTCTTAGCAATGACCAAGCACACCATTCCCGATTTTTCCGGTCAATTTGACATATGGGTCAAGTGCGTACAGTTAAAACTGTGGGAGGAGTAGCGTTTCAAAAAAAGGGTTACTCCAGTAAAATAAACTAGAAAGGTCGCAATTTAAAAAAATTGCAAAGTGTGGTTGCCGCAGTGGCTTACATATGCCCCCCCCCTGATATTGCCAGCCAATTGCAATGTTGCGTGGGGATTTATCCCCCCAAAAAACTTTTTTCTGCAAGAAACGGTTACATTTTTCGCATTTGCGGCGCCCCCTATGGATGAAAATGGAATCGCTTTTGGCTTTTGGTTGATTAAACCACCCGCGACATCTGATTCAAATTTGGGATGGATTGGACATTCCGTTCGTGATTTTAGGCCTTTTTTGTAAAATAGGCCCCTCCCGCTAACTCCGGACGACGATTAAGGCCGAACGATACGGACAAAAAAAATTCAAAAAAATCTGAAAAAAATGTAAACGCGGTCCGATAGGTCCAGAGATCATGTGTACCGATTTCTGTGAGATTCGGACAAAATCTGTAGAATCAGAAAATAAAAGTGTGTTTTGAAGAAAATTCAAAATGGCGGAAAATCTATCCTGACGCAAATGGGCGTGGCCTATATGGGGAGATGCGTCATGGCCCAAGGAATCCAGGGAAAAAAATATTTAGATTTTACGACCTACGGTTCAAGAGTTATAAGCCAAAACGTAAAGTGGGCTGTTATAGCGCCACCATGAGGCCGACCGATATAATTATAAGTTAATTAATTTTAGTAAGTATTACGAATTATCCCTCCAAGTTTTGTAACTATAGCCCTTACGGTCTCAGAGGAAAAAATACTTGAACGTGATTTTTCGCATTTTCCCATTCATGTCAATGGGTAAATTTAATTCACTAATAAATTAATATCAATTAAACTATACAACATTTCTCTTAGAAATGAGCAAGCACACCATTCCCTATTTTTCCGGTCAATTTGACATATGGGTCAAGTGCGTACAGTTAAAACTGTGGGAGGAGTAGCGTTTCAAAAAAAAGGTTACTCCAGTAAAATAATAAAGTGTTACGATTACAATAGTCTGGTTGCCCTTTAGGGCAACCACACTAATAAAGTGTTACAATTACAATAGTCTGGTTGCCCTTTAGGGCAACCACACTAACTAGAAAGAAGCAATTCTGGGAAATTGCAAAGTGTGGTTGCCTCACTGGCTGATATAGGCCCCTCCCAGTAATTTTGCCAGCCAATTACAATGTCAAGTCACCCTTGTGATCATGCGTAAGTCATTCGTAGGGGATTTCCCCCCCAAAAGCATGTTTTTGCAACAAACGGGTAATTGTTTTTGCAATTGTAGCGCCCCCTATGGATGAAAATGGAATTGCTTTTGGCTCTGCTTTGATTAAGCCACCCTCGACATGTGATTCAGATTTGGGATGGATCGGACATTCCGTGCGTAAATTGTGGCATTCTTTGTAAAATAGGCCCCTCCCACTAACTTCGGAAGACGATTACGGCTGAACGATACAGAAGATCAAAATTCTGAATGTGTCTTTTTAATTGGATAGGTCCAGAGATCATTTGTACCAATTTGTGTGCGATTTGGACAAAATCTGTAGGTGGAGGATCCAAAAGTGTGTTTTGAACAAAATACAAAATGGCGGAAAATCTATCCTGACGCATATATGGGGAGATGCGTCATGACCCAAGGAATCCAGGGAAAAAATAAATTTGTTTGTATGACCTACGGGTCAAGAGTTAGAAGGCAAAACGTAAAGTGGGCTGTTATAGCGCCACCATGAGGCCGACCGATATAATTACATGTTAATTAATTCTTGTAATTATTATGAATCTCCTCCCCAAGTGTTGTAACTACAGCCCTTACGGTCTCAGAGAAACAAATAGTTGAATGTGAGTTTTCCCATTTTCCCATTCAAGTGAATGGGGGAAATTAATTCACTAATTAATTCATATCAATTAAACTATACAACATTTCTCTTATCAATCAACAAGCACACGATTCCCGATGAAGCCGGTCGATTTGACATATGGCTCGAGTATGTTCGGCAAAAACTGTGGGAGGAGTAGCACTGCAAAATAAAGTTTATACAGAATAAAATGAAAAGAAAGAAAGAAAGAAATAAAAGGTAAGGGAAACAATAGTATGGTTGCCCATAGGCAACCACACTAACTAGAAAGAAGCAATTCTGGGAAATTGCAAAGTGTGGTTGCCTCACTCGCTAATATAGGCCTCTCCCGGTAATTTTGCTAGCCAATTACAATGTAAAGTCACCCTTGTGATCATGTGTAAGTAATTGGGAGGGGTTCCCCCCCCGAAATCATGTTTTTGCAACAAACGGTTAAGTGTTTTTGCAATTGTGGCGCCCCCTATAGATGAAAATAGAATAGCTTTAGGCTCTGTGTTTATTAAGCCACCCTCGACATTTGATTAAAATTTGGGATGGATCGGACATTCCGTTCGTGATTTGTGCCGTCTTTTGTAAAATAGGCCCCTCCCACTAACTTTGGAAGCTGATTACGGACTAACGATATGGACTATCAAAATTCTGACTCTGCTGTTTTAATCGGATAGGTCCGGAGATCATGTGTACCGATTCTTATGAGATTTGGCCAAAATCTGTAGCTGGAGGATCCAAAAGTGTGTTTTGAAGAAAATTCAAAATGGGCGTGGCCTATATGGGGAGATGCGTCATGACTCAAGGAATCCAGCGAAAACATATTTTTTATTTTATGACCTACCGTGCAAGAGTTATAATGCAAAAGGTAAAGTGGGCTGTTATAGCGCCACCATGAGGCCGACCGATATGATTATATGTTAATTAATTTTGATAATTATTATGATCCTCCCCTCCAAGTGTTGTAACTACAGCCCTTACGGTCTCAGAGAAACAAATAGTTGAATGTGAGTTTTCCCATTTTCCCATTCAAGTGAATGGGGAAAATTAATTCACTAATTAATTAATATCAATTAAACTATACAACATTTCTCTTATCAATCAACAAGCACACCATTCCCGATGAAGCCGGTCGATTTGACATATGGCTCGAGTATGTTTGGCAAAAACTGTGGGAGGAGTAGCACTGCAAAATAAAGTTTATACAGAATAATAAACAAAGAAAGAAAGAAAGAAAGAAAGAAAGAAATAAAAGGTAAGGGGAACAATAGTATGGTTGCCCATAGGCAACCACACTAACTAGAAAGAAGCAATTCTGGGAAATTGCAAAGTATGGTTGCCTCCATCGCACCCGTCGCACAGACGTCGTGGGGACCCAAGGAGTCTGCCAGGAGGTGTTGTGTTAGAGGCCAAGGCCAAACAACATGCCATTCAAATTTGGAGCTGATCGGATCCTGATTAGGTGACATATAGTGTTTTAGTTTTTTCGTAAAAAAAGGCCCTTCCCACTAATTTTACGAGTCAATTAAATGGTCACATCACCCCTGAGATCATGTGTAAGTATTTTGGTGGGGATTGAGCCCCCCAACATATTGTTTTTTCAACAAACTGTGACATTTTGGGCATTTGCGGTGCCCCCTATGGGTGAAAATGGAATTGCTTTTGGCGCTACATTGATTGAACCACTCTCGATATGTGATTAAAATTCCGTGTGGATTGAACGTTCCGTTCATTATTTGTGGCATTCTTTGTAAAATAGGCCCCTCCTACTAACTTCGGAAGCCGATTACGGCCGAACGGTATGGACTATCAAAATTCTGCCAGTGTTCAAGTAATCGGAGAGCACCAGAGATGTTGTGTATCAATTTGTGTGAGATTTGGACAAAATCTGTTGGAGGTGGAGCAAAAAGTGTGTTTTGAAGAAAATGCAAATTTGGTGCAATTTCGTTCTAGACGGAAATGGGCGTGGCCTATGCGGGGAGATCCGTCATGATCCAAGGAATCCATGGAAAAAGACATTTTGATTTTATGACTTACGGTTCAAGAGTTATAGGGAAAAACGTGAAGTGGGCTGTTATAGCGCCACCATGAGGCTGAGTGATGTAATTCCTTTTCAATTAATTTTCATAATTATTATGAACCTCCCTCTTAAGTCTTGTAAATATGGCACTTACGGTTTCCAAGGGAAAAAAATACTTAAATTGGAGCCTTAATTACTCTTCGATCTTCCCATTATAAGTCAATGGAGAACTAATTAATGAATATCAATTAAACTATACAATGGATCTCTTAGCAATGAGCAAGCACACGATTCCCGACGAAGCCGGTCGATTTGACATATGGCTCGAGTGCGTGTGGAAAAAACTGTGGGAGGAGTAGCGAGTCAAAGTATTCCAAAGTAGGGGAACAATAGTATGGTCGCCATAGGCAACCATACTAACTAGAAAGAAGCAATTCTGGGAAATTGCAAAGTATGGTTGCCTCCATCGCACCCGTCGCACAGACGTCGTTGGGGACCCAAGGAGTCTGCCAGGAGGTGTTGTGTTAGAGGCCAAGGCCAAACAACATGCCATTCAAATTTGGAGCTGATCGGATCCTGATTAGGTGACATATAGTGTTTTAGTTTTTTCGTAAAAATAGGCCCTTCCCACTAATTTTACGAGTCAATTAAATGGTCACATCACCCCTGAGATCATGTGTAAGTATTTTGGTGGGGATTGAGCCCCCCAACATATTGTTTTTTCAACAAACTGTGACATTTTGGGCATTTGCGGTGCCCCCTATGGGTGAAAATGGAATTGCTTTTGGCGCTACATTGATTGAACCACTCTCGATATGTGATTAAAATTCCGTGTGGATTGAACGTTCCGTTCATTATTTGTGGCATTCTTTGTAAAATAGGCCCCTCCTACTAACTTCGGAAGCCGATTACGGCCGAACGGTATGGACTATCAAAATTCTGCCAGTGTTCAAGTAATCGGAGAGCACCAGAGATGTTGTGTATCAATTTGTGTGAGATTTGGACAAAATCTGTTGGAGGTGGAGCAAAAAGTGTGTTTTGAAGAAAATGCAAATTTGGTGCAATTTCGTTCTAGACGGAAATGGGCGTGGCCTATGCGGGGAGATCCGTCATGATCCAAGGAATCCATGGAAAAAGACATTTTGATTTTATGACTTACGGTTCAAGAGTTATAGGGAAAAACGTGAAGTGGGCTGTTATAGCGCCACCATGAGGCTGAGTGATGTAATTCCTTTTCAATTAATTTTCATAATTATTATGAACCTCCCTCTTAAGTCTTGTAAATATGGCACTTACGGTTTCCAAGGGAAAAAAATACTTAAATTGGAGCCTTAATTACTCTTCGATCTTCCCATTATAAGTCAATGGAGAACTAATTAATGAATATCAATTAAACTATACAATGGATCTCTTAGCAATGAGCAAGCACACGATTCCCGACGAAGCCGGTCGATTTGACATATGGCTCGAGTGCGTGTGGAAAAAACTGTGGGAGGAGTAGCGAGTCAAAGTATTCCAAAGTAGGGGAACAATAGTATGGTCGCCATAGGCAACCATACTAACTAGAAAGAAGCAATTCTGGGAAATTGCAAAGTATGGTTGCCTCCATCGCACCCGTCGCACAGACGTCGTTGGGGACCCAAGGAGTCTGCCAGGAGGTGTTGTGTTAGAGGCCAAGGCCAAACAACATGCCATTCAAATTTGGAGCTGATCGGATCCTGATTAGGTGACATATAGTGTTTTAGTTTTTTCGTAAAAATAGGCCCTTCCCACTAATTTTACGAGTCAATTAAATGGTCACATCACCCCTGAGATCATGTGTAAGTATTTTGGTGGGGATTGAGCCCCCCAACATATTGTTTTTTCAACAAACTGTGACATTTTGGGCATTTGCGGTGCCCCCTATGGGTGAAAATGGAATTGCTTTTGGCGCTACATTGATTGAACCACTCTCGATATGTGATTAAAATTCCGTGTGGATTGAACGTTCCGTTCATTATTTGTGGCATTCTTTGTAAAATAGGCCCCTCCTACTAACTTCGGAAGCCGATTACGGCCGAACGGTATGGACTATCAAAATTCTGCCAGTGTTCAAGTAATCGGAGAGCACCAGAGATGTTGTGTATCAATTTGTGTGAGATTTGGACAAAATCTGTTGGAGGTGGAGCAAAAAGTGTGTTTTGAAGAAAATGCAAATTTGGTGCAATTTCGTTCTAGACGGAAATGGGCGTGGCCTATGCGGGGAGATCCGTCATGATCCAAGGAATCCATGGAAAAAGACATTTTGATTTTATGACTTACGGTTCAAGAGTTATAGGGAAAAACGTGAAGTGGGCTGTTATAGCGCCACCATGAGGCTGAGTGATGTAATTCCTTTTCAATTAATTTTCATAATTATTATGAACCTCCCTCTTAAGTCTTGTAAATATGGCACTTACGGTTTCCAAGGGAAAAAAATACTTAAATTGGAGCCTTAATTACTCTTCGATCTTCCCATTATAAGTCAATGGAGAACTAATTAATGAATATCAATTAAACTATACAATGGATCTCTTAGCAATGAGCAAGCACACGATTCCCGACGAAGCCGGTCGATTTGACATATGGCTCGAGTGCGTGTGGAAAAAACTGTGGGAGGAGTAGCGAGTCAAAGTATTCCAAAGTAGGGGAACAATAGTATGGTCGCCATAGGCAACCATACTAACTAGAAAGAAGCAATTCTGGGAAATTGCAAAGTATGGTTGCCTCCATCGCACCCGTCGCACAGACGTCGTTGGGGACCCAAGGAGTCTGCCAGGAGGTGTTGTGTTAGAGGCCAAGGCCAAACAACATGCCATTCAAATTTGGAGCTGATCGGATCCTGATTAGGTGACATATAGTGTTTTAGTTTTTTCGTAAAAATAGGCCCTTCCCACTAATTTTACGAGTCAATTAAATGGTCACATCACCCCTGAGATCATGTGTAAGTATTTTGGTGGGGATTGAGCCCCCCAACATATTGTTTTTTCAACAAACTGTGACATTTTGGGCATTTGCGGTGCCCCCTATGGGTGAAAATGGAATTGCTTTTGGCGCTACATTGATTGAACCACTCTCGATATGTGATTAAAATTCCGTGTGGATTGAACGTTCCGTTCATTATTTGTGGCATTCTTTGTAAAATAGGCCCCTCCTACTAACTTCGGAAGCCGATTACGGCCGAACGGTATGGACTATCAAAATTCTGCCAGTGTTCAAGTAATCGGAGAGCACCAGAGATGTTGTGTATCAATTTGTGTGAGATTTGGACAAAATCTGTTGGAGGTGGAGCAAAAAGTGTGTTTTGAAGAAAATGCAAATTTGGTGCAATTTCGTTCTAGACGGAAATGGGCGTGGCCTATGCGGGGAGATCCGTCATGATCCAAGGAATCCATGGAAAAAGACATTTTGATTTTATGACTTACGGTTCAAGAGTTATAGGGAAAAACGTGAAGTGGGCTGTTATAGCGCCACCATGAGGCTGAGTGATGTAATTCCTTTTCAATTAATTTTCATAATTATTATGAACCTCCCTCTTAAGTCTTGTAAATATGGCACTTACGGTTTCCAAGGGAAAAAAATACTTAAATTGGAGCCTTAATTACTCTTCGATCTTCCCATTATAAGTCAATGGAGAACTAATTAATGAATATCAATTAAACTATACAATGGATCTCTTAGCAATGAGCAAGCACACGATTCCCGACGAAGCCGGTCGATTTGACATATGGCTCGAGTGCGTGTGGAAAAAACTGTGGGAGGAGTAGCGAGTCAAAGTATTCCAAAGTAGGGGAACAATAGTATGGTCGCCATAGGCAACCATACTAACTAGAAAGAAGCAATTCTGGGAAATTGCAAAGTATGGTTGCCTCCATCGCACCCGTCGCACAGACGTCGTTGGGGACCCAAGGAGTCTGCCAGGAGGTGTTGTGTTAGAGGCCAAGGCCAAACAACATGCCATTCAAATTTGGAGCTGATCGGATCCTGATTAGGTGACATATAGTGTTTTAGTTTTTTCGTAAAAATAGGCCCTTCCCACTAATTTTACGAGTCAATTAAATGGTCACATCACCCCTGAGATCATGTGTAAGTATTTTGGTGGGGATTGAGCCCCCCAACATATTGTTTTTTCAACAAACTGTGACATTTTGGGCATTTGCGGTGCCCCCTATGGGTGAAAATGGAATTGCTTTTGGCGCTACATTGATTGAACCACTCTCGATATGTGATTAAAATTCCGTGTGGATTGAACGTTCCGTTCATTATTTGTGGCATTCTTTGTAAAATAGGCCCCTCCTACTAACTTCGGAAGCCGATTACGGCCGAACGGTATGGACTATCAAAATTCTGCCAGTGTTCAAGTAATCGGAGAGCACCAGAGATGTTGTGTATCAATTTGTGTGAGATTTGGACAAAATCTGTTGGAGGTGGAGCAAAAAGTGTGTTTTGAAGAAAATGCAAATTTGGTGCAATTTCGTTCTAGACGGAAATGGGCGGGGCCTATGAGGGGAGATCCGTCATGATCCAAGGAATCCATGGAAAAAGACATTTTGATTTTATGACTTACGGTTCAAGAGTTATAGGGAAAAACGTGAAGTGGGCTGTTATAGCGCCACCATGAGGCTGAGTGATGTAATTCCTTTTCAATTAATTTTCATAATTATTATGAACCTCCCTCCTAAGTCTTGTAAATATGGCACTTACGGTTTCCAAGGGAAAAAAATACTTAAATTGGAGCCTGAATTACTCTTCGATCCTCCCATTATAAGTCAATGGAGAACTAATTAATTAATATCAATTAAACTATACAACGGATCTCTTAGCAATGAGCAAGCACACGATTCCCGACGAAGCCGGTCGATTTGACATATGGCTCGAGTGTGTGTGGAAAAAACTGTGGGAGGAGTAGCGAGTCAAAGTATTCCAAAGTAGGGGAACAATAGTATGGTCGCCATAGGCAACCATACTAACTAGAAAGAAGCAATTCTGGGAAATTGCAAAGTATGGTTGCCTCCATCGCACCCGTCGCACCGACGTCGTTGGGGACCCAAGGAGTCTGCCAGGAGGTGTTGTGTTAGAGGCCAAGGCCAAACAACATGCCATTCAAATTTGGCGCTGATCGGATCCTGATTTGGTGACATATAGTGTTTTAGTTTTTTCGAAAAAAATTGGCCCCTCCCACTAATTTTACGACTGAATTAAATGGTCACATCACCTTTGAGATCATGTGTAAGTATTTTGGTGGGGATTGAGCCCCCCAACAAATTGTTTTTTCAACAAACGGTGACATTTTTGGCATTTGCAGCGCCCCCTATGGGTGAAAATGGAATTGCTTTTGGTGCTACATTGATTGAACCACTCTCGATATGTGATTAAAATTCCGTGTGGATTGAACGTTCCGTTCATTATTTGTGGCATTCTTTGTAAAATAGGCCCCTCCTACTAACTTCGGAAGCCGATTATGGCCGAACGGTATGGACTATCAAAATTCTGCCAGTGTTTAAGTAATCGGATAGCACCAGAGATGTTGTGTACCAATTTGTGTGAGATTTGGACAAAATCTGTTGGAGGTGGAGCAAAAAGTGTGTTTTGAAGAAAATGCAAATTTGGTGCGATTTCGTTCTAGACGGAAATGGGCGTGGCCTATGCGGGGAGATCCGTCATGATCCAAGGAATCCATGGAAAAGGACATTTTGATTTTACGACTTACGGTTCAAGAGTTATAGGGAAAAACGTGAAGTGGGCTGTTATAGCGCCACCATGAGGCTGAGCGATGTAATTCCTTTTCAATTTATTTTCATAATTATTATGAACCTCCAGCCTAAGTCTTGTAAATATGGTGCTTATGGTCTCCAAGGGAAAAAATACTTAAATTTGAGCCGGAATTAGTCTTCGATCTTCCCATTATAAGTCAATGGAGAACTAATTAATTAATATCAATTAAACTATACAACGGATCTCTTAGCAATGAGCAAGCACACCATTCCCGACGAAGCCGGTCGATTTGACATATGGCTCGAGTGCGTGTGGAAAAAACTGTGGGAGGAGTAGCGATACAAAGTATTCCAAAGTAGGGGAACAATAGTATGGTCGCCATAGGCAACCATACTAACTAGAAAGATGCAATTCTGGGAAATTGCAAAGTGTGGTTGCCTACATCGCACCGACTCCATCGGGGACCTTCAAACCTCCATAAATCGGACTCCAGGATCGCTGTCCTTGGTGGATATTCTGCCAGTACAAGTATACAGTATAAGCCCATGACATATATGTTCATAATATAGACATGAATGAACAAAGTCAGTCAGGATCGGGATGTATTATTGAGAATTCCACTCTTCAAAGTCGGCGCTCGTAGTCTCGTAAAGGCAGTGACGTCCCTTAAAAGCGACAGGTTCTCTGTCTGCCGTCTCCCTCTGCTCTGTTAACATTATGGGTAACTCATTCAAGTGGTAAATTAAATGTGAAATAGATCCTCTATTGAGAAAACAACAATATATGTTGACAAAGACATACATTTGGAAACATATTTTTATTCAATATAGTCTTCAGTTCATGTCGTATTCTTTTAAAAGTAGGCTAACTACAGTTGAATTTCAATGGACTTCTATGGGCCAGAAGTGGGGCCGCTGTCTCATTTGGGTGCGTGAAATTTAGTCCCTGTGTGTCTATGCATAGGGTTCCCATTCCAAGGAAGCTCTGAGAAGGAAGAGAGTCACGTGACTGGGCTGTGCCATGATACTTTCATGGACACTTTCATGGGAGCCAAACTCACACCGGAAGTGCAATGAATACATGGCAGTGAATGGAGCCAGCTGGACCAGCTCATAACAAACATTATTTATGAACAATTGAGACCTTTTGTAAAGTAATAACGTCTGGAAAATAACAGAAGACATATTATTGTCTGCTGTGTTGTTATTCGATGTGTACACTGTGTAATTTTTTATAGAGGTATGGTATCTAAAGAGCACAAAGTACCTTTCTGAACGCACCAAGTATCGCAAGACTTCCCACCGTTTCCTGTCTGGCAGCCAAATCTCGTGATACTTCGGAGCCAGAAACGATACCTGCTGCTGTTTAGATCCTCAGATAAAATTATATACTGTGCACTCTGTGCACATCGAAAAGTAAGTGATTAGAAAACAACCTGTGATTTGTCTTCTGTTATTTTCCAGAAGTGATTACTTTACAAAAGGTCTCAATTGTTCATAAATAATGTTTGTGATAATTTCAGAGCTGCCAAAACGGTCAAGCAAAGATTAAAAATACTCAACGGTTTCTGCGCCAAAGGAAACTTCGCCGAGGTTTCCGTTGTCTCCTATGCCCGATATATGCTTCTTTTGGAAAAAATCACTATCACACACACAGCGCAGCAAAGGGGTTTGCGTCGGTTTGTATTCTATAATTACCATATAGATTAAGACACATGGGAAGGGACCCTATGTACAGTGTAGTGTAAACAAACAGAGGGTCCCGAGAGGGGCTAATACATTGTGTGAACAAAAGGCTATTAGCCCCATCTGGTGACCTGGGGTGACACCAATACATGTGAACATGATTGACTAGAATACATAGAACATGATTGACATCTCAACTCTGATTGTATACCCATGATTCTGATTAAATACATGATTCGCATGATTAGAGGCAATGCCAGAGATTATTTACAGCATGATTTGACGATTATATAAAAATAGAGAAAAGTAGAAAAAGTTTAAAAACATTTTGACAATATTGAAAGCAGCTATAAGTAGAACCCCAAATAGCCCTATAAGGGCTGTAAATGGTCACCTTAAAGGACGGTAATAGTGTCTACACCAATTTCCAAAATCTGTCTTATTTATAAAAGACAGAACCAGAAAAAAGAGAGAAAACAAAAATACACATGAACTCTATACAATCCTCTATTGGCAATATTTAAATAAATGGCCTAATGTCAAACTCTTCATTGCACGGGTGCCATAGTTTTAAGGTAGTGGATTCACCATAATTCTCTTTAAGAGGAGATTGTCCATATCGCCACCTCATCTTGGAAGGCGTACTTTTTCTATACCCAGGTATCTTAAAGATGAAACATTTTCATCCCCATTTCTGATGGTACTGATGTGTTGTGCAATGCGCATTTTCAATGCACGTTTTGTTTTCCCGACATATGTCCCACAGGGACATCTGAGCAAATAAATTACATGAGTAGTTGTACATGTTATTTTGCCCCTTAGTTTTCCTGTTGATGGGTGATAGAAAAAATGACATTTCTCTGTGAAGTGACATTGAGCACACGGCCCACAGGCACTCTTTGAAGAATGCCGGCTCACTGCATGAACGGCCTGTTCGCGCGGGCTCACGCTGCTGCTTGCAAAACTCCTGAACTGAGCTTGTGCCACATCATGAGTCCTGGCAATGTCTATTGCTCTATCCAAAGTTAGATCGGACCCGACATTGAGCAGCTTCTCTCACACTTGGTGAATTAATCCCAAAGACCACACGTCTCGTACCATCTCTTCACTGTCGTGATAGTTACAGTCCTTAACAAGCAGTCTCAATTCTGTCACAAACTGTTCAAAAGGCTTGTTAGCTCCCTGTACTTTCTCTTGGAACTGGTATCTAGCGAAAGTCACATTCACTTTGGTCTCTACATATGCTTTGAAGCGGTCATAGTATGTTTTCAATACTTTACGTTCCTCCTCTGTAAGTGTCCATGTATTGTAGACATCCCGGCCTTTATCTCCAATCCAGAGAAGCAAGTAGCTGCACTTTTCCTCTTCACTCTTCTTTTTGAAAGGAGCAAAGGACCAGAACATAGGGAGACATATAGCCCCTTTCAGGACCCTCGGTTACCTTTTCTGAATTTTGGACGTACGGTACCCTAGGGTCCCTGACAGCTTATTCCACCCTCCATAGGATGGAGATGTACATACACTCTGTTCACGGAGTTGAGTGTTGGTGAGATGTTTCAAAGATGCATAACGCAGCTATAGGAGACAACGGAAACGTGGGCGAAACTGCATTAACCGCCGAAGCCGTTAAGTATTTTTAATTTTTTTGAAGTTTTGGCTTCTCTGAAATTCTCTCCTCTTCCTTGACTTCCTTATTGACTTCTTGTACCGCCTCCCGCACCAGGGCAGGGTGGTCGGTGCAGAGATGTCGCCGCTCAGGAGGCGGTACAATGGGAAGTCAATAAGGAAGTCAAGGAAGAGAGAGGAGAGAGAAGTTCAGCGAAGCAAAACTTTAAAAAAAGATTAAAAATACTTAACGGCATCGGCGGTTATGCAGTTTCGCCCACGTTTCCGTTGTCTCCTATAGCTGCTGTTGTGAATTATATCCATGCTGTCAGAATGGCAGCCTCTGGTGGACATTCCCCATTCCCTGCATCCACAATCACACATGTGTTTGCCATCACACCACTCAACTCATTAGCCAACCAGTTTAGGTGTGCCCTATATAACCAGCAACTCACCCCACACTCCTCACTCAGTCTCCAGCCTTCACACAGGCAACATGCAGCACCTGCAGATCTCCCTGAGTCTACCCACTACTCCAGCCATGCGTACTTGAGCCTTTGTTCTGCTTTGACTTTAATATATTATTTGTATACAACATGTTGATCGGTTATTGCTCACTTTGCCATAACGTTTAGATAATGCTGTATTCTGAGTACTTTGCCATTGCACTAGTATAGTTGCTAATGTATTCCTTTGTTTGTAGAAACCATGGTGAACGGAGAATAAACTGCCACATTGTTAAGCTATACTTTGGTGTCACAATCTCTCTGACCGGGGATACTTGGGTGGTCAGCTCATAGCCCACAAACACAACCAGAGAATATTTAATAGCTGCGTTATGTATCTTTGAAACATCTCACCAACACTCAAGCGGCGCCGCCGCTCTCCGTGAACAGAGTGTATGTACATCTGCATCCTATGGAGGGTGGAAGAAGCTGTCGGGGACCCTAGGGTACCGTATGTCCAAAATTCAGAAAAGGTAACCGACTCCTGAAAGGGGCTAGGAGACATATCACTTCGTCATATGGTTATTATTGTATTTGTCAAACCGCAAATACAATTTGTCTAATAAAAAAGCAATGGAAGTATTAATTTCTTTCAAAAGTATTTTAGGGGAAAAAAGTTGTATTGTTAGTGTTTTTTGTATATATTGTTGTGTGGTCATTAGTGGTGTTTTATTTTTGTTTGTGATTAGTGCTGTCCAGCGATTATATTATATGCTACTCTATGCATATATGGGACAAGAGTGAGAGTTAAAAAAAAACACTGGTCCATAGTACCAGAGCTAGCCGCAGCCCTCATTAAATCGAATGCCATATTGACCATGCTTGCACCTTCTCCATCCCTATTCTCTATATCACTAAAGACTACGCTTCAGACCTCCCAAAACAATCTGATTCGAGTCATTCGACTACTTCTCGCCTCGGCCTGGGGGATGACTCACCATTCCATTTGGCTAGTTTGGGACGGCTCAGGGTAGAAGGTAGGCCTACTGGTGGCCTAGACTCTCGTATCGTTTTTCATTTTCCCATATTTAAACAAGTCTCAGTGCTTTTCAGTTTATTTTCCTCGTAGAAGTTTTTGTATTGACTTGTGCTTTCGTTTGAAGTGTACCCATTCTACATAGGAAATACAATTTCCAATCTCTCTCTCTCTCTCACACAATATTTGAGTTCAATGAGTTGAGCTTGGAAGTTGGAACTATTTTTCTTAATACTAGAACGCAATATCACTCCGCCTTCTACAACGCTTTGCATGCACGGTGTGGATGTAGATGTAGACTAGAGCCTCAGCCTCGTATCACTCCGCCTCACCTTCCCATCCCCGGGAAATTGCCAATTTCAAGAAGCTGGAAGCACAGACGCACATTTGGTCGTACAACAAGTAAGTTATAATTGTGAATAATGTTTTACAGCAAATGTTTTTATAGTTTAAGTGTGAGTGTTGTGTTGGGGTTGTATTTGAGTACATTTAGCGAATTCAGAGATATAATTTCCATATTTTCCGTCACACAAGAGATTGTAGGCTACAAGCTACATCTTTTAGCTGCTTGCTAACGGCTAACTTTATTTGATGTCATCTTCTAGCCTATAGGCTAATAAACAAGACTTAAAATAGTGGCTGATTTCAACGGTGCACGTTAGTCAACAGTGTTGTTCATGCGGCGCGAAGCGAAGCGTTGTGAGCTTGCAGATCAGCCATTTTCACTAGTTAGTATGGTAGTTTGGGTCCCAGATACACGGTGACAGGTAGGTCGCCCTTTCCATCTCCCCCGCTTTTTTCCGCCGACCTCACGCTGACCGCTCGGTGCGGCCGTACTTCAAGTTCTTGTATTCTTTATTTTGCTTTACTGAGAAAAAGGTTATAAATAAGTTTAGGGTTAGGCATAGTTTTACCGAGGTTAAGGTAGTGCTGCTGAAACCTTGTCATGTCAAGGACCCTTCTGAAAATATGTTATTTCAGGGACCCTGCAGAACCAAATATTTGAGTTTTCAGAAACCTTAGGTTTGGGTTTTTAGAAGGCTTATCCAATTCTGTGCCATGTTTAGAGTCGATGGATTACACAGCACACCTAATTATTGACTGCTCAGAAGTGTCTGATAAAGTCTAGGAGGGTCTTGGAGATAGCATAAACTAGAGGGTATGTGCATGCATAAAGTGAATGGCAGATCGAGTGGAAAAGTGAGTGACAAAGTGAATGTAATGTTTTTTAAAGTCATTTAATGCAATCAAATAGGACTTTTCTGTTTGGATGTATTGGCTGTTAAGGCCAGAAAGTAGTGTTTTGCCACTCGGTAGGCATTCCGGCATAACTTCCAGGTATGATGATGTCACGGGCATACCGTCTATTAGGAGATTTTGTCATTGGTCATTCATAAATACATTTCCTTAGATTTGTATTAAAGGGATAGTTCAGATTTTTTTAACTTAAAGGGATAGTTCAGATTTTTTGAACTTAAGTTGTATGAAATACTTGCCATTAATATAGTGGTTGCAACTGTATTAATTGATTGCCCGAGTCCCATGGTGGGACTTCTGCTCTGGTTTTGGTGAAATATCAAGTAGTTCCGGTCATTTTGTGGGGGGCACTGGGGGCCACGCAGTAAAAGTAAATTAATCCACAAAACTAACGTCATTTGTATTGTTGACCTATTTCTAAAATATTAGTGCAACTTCCGTTCTTTTTTTACCCCTCTATCACACAGAAGTTAGAACTATGTTTTTTGTGTCCATATCACTACGCCCAAAAAATAGTTCCATGTGATAGAGGGGTCAAAGTTGAACGAAAGTCGCGCTAATATTTTAGAAATAGGTCAACAATACAAATTACGTTCGTTTTGTGGATTAATTTACTTTTACTGCGTGGCCCCAGTGCCCCCCACAAAATGACCGGAACTACTTAATATTGACCAAAACCAGAGCAGAACTCCCACCATGGGACTCGGGCAGTCAATTAATACAGTTGCAACCACTATATTAATGGCAAGTATTTCATACAACTTAAGTTCCAAAAATCTGAACTATCCCTTTAAGTTGTATGAAATACTTGCCATTAATATAGTGGTTGCAACTGTATTAATTGATTGCCCGAGTCCTGTGTTGGGAGTTCTGCTCTGGTTTTGGTGAAATATCAAGTAGTTCCGGTCATTTTGTGGGGGGCACTGGGGGCCACGCAGTAAAAGTAAATTAATCCACAAAACTAACTTCATTTGTATTGTTGACCTATTTCTAAAATATTAGTGCAACTTCCGTTCTTTTTTTACCCCTCTATCACACAGAACTATGTTTTTTGTGTCCATATCACTACGCCCAAAAAATAGTTCCATGTGATAGAGGGGTCAAAGTTGAACGAAGGTCGCGCTAATATTTCAGAAATAGGTCAACAATACAAATTACGTTCGTTTTGTGGATTCATTTACTTTTACTGCGTGGCCCCAGTGCCCCCCACAAAATGACCGGAACTACTTAATATTGACCAAAACCAGAGCAGAACTCCCACCATGGGACTCGGGCAATCAATTAATACAGTTGCAACCACTATATTAATGGCAAGTATTTCATACAACTTAAGTTAAAAAAATCTGAACTATCCCTTTAAGAGCTCATATTCCAAAATGGGATATCCAAGTGCAACATTTAAATAGTCACTCATAAAAGTGATGGAAGGTCTTCTGAGTACTGAAACCCTCACCCTCCTGTCTAAGGACTCAGCCAGTTGTACCCATTTAATGTTTTATTTATTATATACCTTTTATATTTGCTAAAACTCATTGTAGGACCCATGAATTGGATTATTGTTTGTTATGTTGATTATATAGATATTTGGTCAATGGAATGAGGGGCTATGGATGATTGATTGACGGGCATAGGGGCTTCAAACACTCAAACGTCACCTGTTCACCTGCTTGACACGGTGAGAGAGAGGGGGCACGTGGGACGCCGTACTTTTTGTTGACCGCTTTACACCGCTTTATGTTTATTTGATTTACTTTATTTACTTTGAGTGGTTACTTTACAACGTTTGAGCACCATAGAAGTTATCTGATTCTTTAATAAACCCCTAAAACACATTGTCTGGACCAAGCAAATTCCTTTTGTTTGCGGAGCGAGTCCGACATGACTCATCTCATCACCTCTCAGCGACTTACATAGTTTAGTCTGTCGCTTACACTCCTATACTGGCATTTGGTGCCCGTGTGATCCTCAAAGTCTCATGTATATAAACATTATGATATCTTCTGTTGATGAATATATTTATAGTGATTGCACTTTTGGGTTTAACTGGTTGGATGTTGTTTGTATCGACTCAGGCAGGGGATGGTGTTGCACCTACGGACATTGTAAATGTGACACCTTCCGTTGTCTGCAGCATACAACGCTGACGAAGGCTACTCGCCAAAATGCGTTCGTTGGTGTGCTGTCTGCTCTGCAGGATACCTTACTACGGTAGTTATGAAACAAAGTGCCTTAAAGTCCTTTAAGGCACTTTGTTCCGGGAGTGCTAGTATAGTAGTATTCTCTTCTTTCCCAACTGTGCAACTGGTAAAATGCTCAGAGATTTTGAGACGAATTGGAGTCGTGCGTACTGCGTGCTTCCTTGATTTAATTAAACCAACAGTGCCTGAAGAAAATAAGGCTGTTCATTCACCACTGTGCAAAGGGAAAATAGTAATGAAAGATATGATTATAGTTGTGGTCAGCAGATGGCAGTGCAGGTACATAGAGTTCTTGATACAGACCGACAGGCCTACAGACACTTGTCTACTGTTACGGTCGTAAAGAGGAGGAGGACACACACACACACACACAGATGTGATTTTGTTTTGTTTTTCCATTTTTTTTTATGAACAAATTGGCTTTTTTTTGTCCTACACAAAGGTAAAATTCCCATTGACAATGAATAGACGCCCCTCACTTCACATGGGTGTGATTTTTATATTCACACCAACAGTAGTGGCAGTAAGTAAAGTGCATGCTTGCTGATTGTTTGAATAGCGCTGGTTCACTAGCACTTGAATTAACCGACAGAACTGTAATCCATCGTTCTGTTATAATATTTATATGGTTTAATGGTTACAATTACGAAGCATAAAAGTAGTAATTCATCCCGAGGAGGAAAATAAAAGTTTGGCCAAAAGTGCTAATGTAGCGTGGTGTTGCCAGGTGGACACAGTTAGGAGTTACACTTACACTAGGTTTTGAGCGCCGCCGCCGTTTTAGTGTTTGGAGACCATCTGCAGTCATTTTGACTTCAGTGAAGGAGCTGATTCAAATTAGTTAGAGGTGAGTGTTCACAAACTCAACTAGTAATGTTTTAATAAGATATGACGAAATGGGCAGATCTACAGGCTCACTAAATCCCGTTGTTTTTCTCATTGTTCACTAAATCCCGTTGTTTTTCCTGTTGTTTCCCATTGTTAGCAAATGGGAACGTAGGCGTGGCCACGGCCGTCTTGAGTGACAGGCACGCTGGCCCATCTCTTACTAGAAACAGGCAGCGCTGTTGCACATCGCCGTCAGGCGATGATTATAGTTTATTATGATTCTATCGATCGACCAACTCGATCGCAAAGTTTGCTAAGAGGATGTTTAAAGGAGTGGTGTGCAACTGCAATGTGCACCACTCTATTATGTTTCTATATACTGCAGTGTAACAACTACCCCAAAAGGTGTTCCCGTCCTAAATGGGTTAAGTGTAGTGTGTGTGTGCCCGTATACGAAGGCTAAATGATGTAATTTAGATGGCATATTATCATGTAGACATAGTTTCATTGTACAGATATTCTTCTGTTGGAGTCCCTCTGAAGTGTGTGTGTGTGTGTGTGTGTGTGTGTGTGTGTGTGTGTGTGTGTGTGTGTGTGTGTGTGTGTGTGTGTGTGTGTGTGTGTGTGTGTGTGTGTGTGTGTGTGTGTGTGTGTGTGTGTGTGTGTGTGTGTGTGTGTGTGTGTGTGTGTGTTGCAGGGTTAATAAGTCGTGCGCGCACACTATCTGGTTGCCATGTCCGACGAGGAACGAAGAGAGCTGCAAAAGGTAACATTAAGCAACCAGCAGTACTAGAGGTCCTGGTAGGATAGAAAACCAGCAGTACTAAAGAGGTCCTGCCTGGTAGAATAGAGAATGATTTTACAGGATTAACAGCACCCCTGATCAATTCAATTGTGTTTGGTGTAATTAAATGATAAACATACTAAGTTAATTGTAAATTCAGGTTGGATGTGACTTGGTGTGGTTAGGTTTTAGGCAAGATTTGTGTTGTTTCAAAGATATTCCTTTTTTCTAATTTATTCTTCGTTCTGATAGAGAACAAAAAAGCAATTGTGCTGTTTGGAAATAGCCTGCTTTCCAGCCTGGTTCTGTGAAGTTGTTTTGTCACTTAGAAGTGACGATAAAACAAATTCATGGAACGCAGCGAATCAGGCTGGAACCCAGGCTGGTTTGGAAATACTTTGAATTTTAATCCGATGAACATGGAAAGCCAAAGAACGATAGCAACCTATCTATAGTTGCATATCCGGTCTACAGAGGAGGATACGGAAACAATTCTGATCTGTGAGAATTACCGGATATACTTTGAGTTGGCTGGCCTTAGACACAGATGTGATTTCGTTTTGTTTTTCCCTTTTTTTTTTACGAGCAAATCGTCTATTTTTTGTCCTACACAAAGGTAAAATTCCCATTAACAATGAATAGACGCCCCTCACTTCAGATGGGTGTGATTTTTATATTCACACCAGCAGTAGTGGCAGTAAGTAAAGTGCATGCTTGCTGATTGTTTGAATAGCACCGGTTCACTAGCACTTGAATAAACCGACAGAACTGTAATCCATCGTTCTGTTACAATAGTCATACATATGGTTTAACTGGTTCACAGCCACATGGCGCCAGAGCTCTACTCCTGAAAGTGCCAGCCGTTTTTCTGCATTTCGCATTTCTGCAAATATTTAATTATATCTCTTCATGAGACAACACTGAAGAAATGAACTGCTGCCAACAAAAGTGAGTACACCTTTAAGTGAAAATGTCCAAATTGGGCCCAATATTTTGTGTCAATATTTTGTGTCCACCATTACTTTACAGCACTGCCTTCATCCTCCTGGGCATGGAGTTCACCAGAGCTTCACAGGTTGCCACTGGAATCATCTCCCACTCCTCCATGATGACATCACGGAGCTGGTGGATGTTAGAAACCTTACACTCCACCTTCCGTTTGAGGATGCCCCAGAGATGCTCAATAGGGTTTAGGTCTGGAGACATGCTTGGCCAGTCCATCATCTTTACTCTCAGCTTCCTTAGCAAGGCAGTGGTCATCTTGGAGGAGTGTTTGGGGTCATTATCATGTTGTAATGCTGCCCTGCGGCCCAGTTTCTGAAGGGAAATAGACGGAGTGCTGCCAGCATTGCTGCAGAGGTTAACACCCTGAGCGCACAGGACGAAGTTCTCCGCCCTTTCAATTAGTAAAGCCCAGCGCTCAGGACAGAGATTCACGGTGCACGGTGGCACAGTCGGTAGTGCTGTCGCCTCACAGCTAGAAGGTCCTGGGTTTGATTCCTGCTGGGGACGCTGGGGGCATGTTCCCTCCTCCGAGTCATCAGTGCCCATACCCGAGGTGGGGTTGGCGAAAGGTCCTTTCTGTGTGGAGTTTGCATGTTCTCCCCGTTTCCCCTAGGGTAGGTACCCTCACAAAAACATGTGGTAGTCCTGGTCTCTAAACTACCTCCCCCTGGCCAGCCGGGGCGCCTGATGGAGGGGAAAATAACTGGTCGGAATAACCTGTTCCTTCCACGCACTACGTCTGGCCAGGGAAATTCCCCCCTGTCAGGTGAAAAGAAGCAGCTTGGACTCCTCATGCATAGAAGGAGGCATGAGGTCAGTCCACTGCCCCCCCCAGGTTGGCAGAGGAAGTGTAGCGCCCAGGATTACATTAGATAATTGGCACTGGGTGAAAAAAATGGGTTTCAAAATCGTGGGATAAAAATTATAGAAAAAAAAAAGGACAGATTGATCAAAAGGACGGAGATTATTGATATCAAAACCGATGGCATCGCTCCACAGGCTGGGAGCGTCTGCTGCGCAACATTCAATGTTATTTTCCGGTGGGACGTCATCGAAAATGTGTGTCCCCCCCCCCCCCCCCCCCCCCCATTTTAGCCGACGAGATCGAAAATCTTAAAATGTGAATAACTCTTGATCTAAATCTTTCTGTCCAATTCTAAGAAAATATTGTGTTAGACGGCCCACCGCGGTGGGCCGTCCCAGTGCTGCCAGCACTGGGAATCTACAGTTAATTGAGGGAACCATGAATGCCAACATGTACTGTGACATACTGAAGCAGAGCATGATCCCCTCCCTTCAGAAACTGGGCCGCAGGGCAGTATTCCAACATGATAATGACCCCAAACACACCTCCAAGATGACCACTGCCTTGCTAAAGAAGCTGAGAGTAAAGGCGATGGACAGCATGTCTCCAGACAAACCCTATCGAGCATCTCTGGGGCATCCTCAAACGGAAGGTGGAGTTGTCCACCAGCTCTGTGATGTCATCATGGAGGAGTGTGAGATGATTCCAGTGGCAACCTGTGACGCTCTGGTGAACTCCATGCCCAGGAGGTTGAAGGCAGTGCTGGAAAGTAATGGTGGCCACACATAATATTGACACTTGGGCCCAATTTGGACATTTTCACTTCAACAGGTTCCGTCCATCCGACGTGTCCACACATCCTAGGAATCCAACTGACGGGTTGCAATGACGTGTGTACACGTCCTAGCGCATCTTCAATGATATCAGGCGAGAGAATAATATTCTGAATTCTTTCCTTTTTTAATTTTTGACTCTTCGTTCATATTAGCGTCCCGTTCACTTAGCTGTTAGCACTGCAGAAAATGCCTCGTCTCTCCTAATCCAGGGCTGTGTTTTTAGTTATTTTGATAACCAAGCTGTACACTGACTACTTTACATAGTATCAAAGTGTAATTTCTTCAGTGTTGTGTTGTCTAATAATCGAGATATGATTATTTGTTTGCAGAAATGCGAGGGGTGTACTCACTTTTGTGAGATACTTTACGTAGACACTTCGTCATTGTACAGAATACAGATATTCTACTGTTAGACGGATGTTATGTTATTAGCTTACTTATGTCTTGTTCTTGTGTGTGTGTGTGTGTGTGTGTGTGTGTGTGTGTGTGTGTGTGTGTGTGTGTGTGTGTGTGTGTGTGTGTGTGTGTGTGTGTGTGTGTGTGTGTGTGTGTGTGTGTGTGTGTGTGTGTGTGTGTGTGTGTGTGTGTGTGTGTGTGTTTAAGAGAGTGAGCGATGCCGATGAGGAGCAGGAAATAATCGATAATTATTCTGCCCATTTCGTTCGGGAGCGGGCATATCTCGATCGGATGCAGAAAGAACTAAATCAAGGGAGGGAAACACATTTAACCCAGAAACAAATCCATCAGAACCGGTCTCGACTCGCTAAAGACCTGGCAATGCTAAAAGAAAAGCAGCGATATCTCGATGACAGTCGGGAGGAGAACAAATCTACTCCTAGGATTTCCTAGGATTTACACTCTCGAAGATGTATTTTCGATAAAATACATCTACGAGAGTCTAAATCTGCTGTTTACCGCAGTGCGTCCTGCCGGCCGATATGAACTTTTCAAATATTTACGCTCCCCGACACATTTGACGGCAAATAAACACCTACAAAAGTGTCACTTACCATGATGGAACTTATAAGTTCCATCTTCTGTCCACTGGACAGCTGCCATATTGTATCAGGATGAAGTGGGAGGGATTAGGAAAGTTACCAGGCTGTCACTCAGACTTCGAGTGAACAAATGGAGAGGCGTCTAACATTATTCAGCGTGGGACCCGCCTTCTAACCTTTCAACCATGAAAAAATGACCCAAAAAAAAGAAATCAAGAATGAAATTAGACATTTGCAATTGGGAAAAAAAATACTTTTTATTCAAAACTAGAAAAACATTAAGCAACTAGCAGTATTAGAGGTCCTGGTAGGATAGAAAACCAGCAGTACTAAAGAGGTCCTGGCTGGTAGAATAGAGAATGATTTTACAGGATTAACAGCACCCCTGATCAATTCAATTGTGTTTGGTGTAATTAAATGATAAACAAAGTTAATTGTAAATTCAGGTTGGATGTGACTTTGTGTGGTTAGGGGTTAGGCAGGATTTGTGTTGTTTCAAAGATATTCCTTATTGTATTTATTCTTCGTTCTAACAAAAAAGCAGTAGTGCTGTTTGGAAATAGCCAATAGTTTCCAGCCTGGTTCTGTGAAGTTGTTTTGTCACTTCGAAGTAACAACAAAACAACTTCACGGAAGGCAGCGAAGCAGGCTGCAAACCAGGCTAGTTTGGAAATACTTTGAACTTGAATCCGATGAACATGGAAAGCCAAAGGACAGTTGCAAGCCCATACTGTATATGTACTGTTGTTGTTGTCGTCCAAAGATAGCAACCTATCTATTGTTGCATATCCGGGCTCCGAGGAGGATACGGAAACGATTCTGATTGTGTGTGAGAATTACTGGATATAGTTTGATTAGGCTGGCCTTAGACCGGATGCATTAGATAATATCTGAATAGAAACCAAGATGATGGGGTTGACTGGTCAGAAAGAAATTAAATGCTGATCAAAACTTTACTTTTATGTGTACTTTGGTTTATGATCCATACTGTGTGTGTAATAGTTGTTACTATGAAAATACATAAGACTGCACAGCTTTATTTAAGTAATATTACACTGCGATACCTTTCTGAACTCTCCATGCGGGCGAGTTCCTATGGTACCAAAGGCGTGTATTAATGACGTTAAAGAACACCCTCTCGCGTAATATTGCAATTATACAACCTTTACCCTTAACACTAAGATAATCGCTGAAAAATAATAATCTTTCAATGACGGATGTAATCACTAAGACCACAATTGTCCCAAGAAACTAGCTAGCCTAGCCACGAGTCTGCTGCGCTCTGAGAGAAAAGCACGGCTGAATTGTTTGTTTTGATTAGCCGGTGAAATAACGTGATTATTTCAACGGCTAGAAGCTGTTTCAACTAATCAGATTGCTTCCTCAAAACGACCTGTTGTATAATTGTACTTACAATGTTAAAACCTCAGAGAAATCGCTGTGGTTTTGTGCTATCGAAAATGGTATCGAATATCAATACTTGTCCATATATCGTTGAAGTTTGAAATCCAGTATTGTGACAACACTACAACAAACATGTCATTTTTGTCTCCACCAGGCCGAAGGCATGGGGAGAGAGTATTTGTTTGCACTCCGTCCGTGTGTGTGTGCGTGTGTGCGTCCTTCCTTCCGTCCGTCTGTTACCAGCTAATCTCCGGCACCGTTAACCCGGTCGATGCCAAACTTTGCACACACACTCCCTGGATGCCAACGATGAACCTCTGCCCCACATTTTCCAGAACGGCCTGTTATAGCGCCACCATGAGGCAGCTTTTCACAGTTTTTACCTAAAACTGCACCGATCTGCATGAAACGTTGCATGCACACTCCCTAGAGGCCAAGGACAAAGTGTTGACCTGCATTTTCCGCATCTGCCTTTTATAGCGCCACCAGGAGGCCGACTTTTGTAAAACAATTTATTTGATATTACTCCTCCAGATTCTGTCCAAAAATCTCACAAATCGTTACACACTATCTCTATAGTCATGTGCTCAAGTCGGAGCTGTCCGATATTTCATATTCCATCCTAATTGGCTATAATTAGCTTTCACAGTTTGCACGATTGCCCCGTTTTGAACAAAAGCCTCAAATCATGAACGCAGCATGCAATTTACGTGAAATCTTTCACACATTTTCTTACTAGGCTGAGGAATATATCCCACCCTTTTCACATTGGCCTGTTATAGCGCCACCAACAGGTTGATTTTTGCAAAACACATTTTTGGAACAAAATGCCTCAAAAAGATGTTTATATTAATCCTAAACATTTTGCCAAACATCTCACACAGTCCTATCCTCCTGGTGGAGACCTGTGCCCAGAAGGGCACGTTTTCTAGTTGGAGCTGCAGTTGACCCACACGCATCTTTTGAGACCAACCGTGGGCAGATCGTGGTCTTATAGCAGCAATATAGTCTTGTGTAGCCAGACAACTATTCCACGATCTCCAAATGCTATATAGAGTCTGGAACTACAGCTCCCGAAATCCGTGTAAGGAAGCTGCCGTTTCCGTTCACGAAAATATATTTTAAAATATCTTTAGAGCTTATTTTTTTATTTCCTTTTCTGCTAAGCAGCAAGCTATATATGCTTAGATGATTTATATTTATATTAGGATAAATCTGCGCGACTGTAAACGAAACGGAAGTGGTGAGGAGGCTCCACTTCCGCTTTATATTTTACCCATGACAGCTCTTCCATGGCTCCAGACCAGGGGTGCCCACACTTTTTTTACTTGAGAGCGACCTTTAAAATGACCAGCTCAACATGATCTACCCACCCAAAAAAACAAACAAAAAAACTGAGCTTTGGAATAGCGGCGCTGGTGTTACATATAGACAAACACACTTAGAAAGTGAAATAGTGGGCGAAAAAGCCTTCCTCCCATTCTGTATGGAAGTGGTAGGTTTCTGGGTTCTTTATAATGCTACTGACTCTGGAAAACAAAGCATTTCCCTACATTTAGAGGCCTTGAAGGGGTCTGACAGGCCCTTCTTGATGTCAATTAATCAAGTCACCTTAAAGGAGAATTCCATGCTAGAAGGCTTTCTTACCTTTCTTACCTTTCTTTGTAGTTGTTACGTCCCCACCAAAGAGGTCCAGGTGTTTTTTTTGTGCAAAAGCTCCTTATTGGCTATTTCCCTTACCATAAGCGCTCAATGAATTGCATTGAATTGAATGGGGCTAATGTTGTGCTAATTTTCTTATTTCCATCGAAATAAGTAGTAAACTGTGCCGCTTGGGATATTATTTACATTATGAAGAGAGGATATATACAAACAAATTATAATTTTGAGCGATGGAAATAAGCGAATTAGCACAACACCCCATAGCCCCATTCAATTCCCATTCAATGCAATTCATTTAGGGCTTATGGTAAGGGAAATAGCCAATAAGGAGCTTTTGCACAAAATAACACCTGGACCTCTTTGGTGGGGACGTAACAACTAAAAAAAAAAAAGGTAAGAAAGCCTTCTAGCATGGAATTCTCCTTTAAGTGGCAGATGCCTAAAAGATGGGTTTTTATATTTGAATTACAATTCTTTAGGGGTATGTCATGTGGTCTACCTGCACAGCCTCTGTGATCTACTGGTACAGTGGACTGGACTCATCCACTGCTAGTTAAATGCACTCTGCATTTTGTATTCTGCTGTTTGGTCCTTACATGCGTATCTGCGGACGAACAGGTACTCAATCGGATGATAAGACAAATGATGCGGGATGCAGACGATCGACATCAACAGGTGATGTAACAGGGTAGAAAACCAGCAGGACTAGAGGTCCTGGGATAGAAAACCAGCAGTACTAAAGAGGTCCTGGCTGGTAGAATAGAGAATGATTTTACAGGATTAACAGCACCCCTGATCAATTCAATTGTGTTTGGTGTAATTAAATGATAAGCAAAGTTAATTGTAAATTCAGGTTGGATGTGACTTGGTGTGGTTAGGGTTTAGGCAGGATTTGTGTTGTTTCAAAGATATTCCTTTTTTTAAATGTATTCTTCGTTCTGATAGAGAACAAAAAAGCAGTTGTGCTGTTTGGAAATAGCCTGGTTTCCAGCCTGGTTCTGTGAATTTGTTTTGTCACTTAGAATTGACAAAAAAACGAATTCACGGAACGCAGCGAATCAGCAAATGGGAACGTAGGCGTGGCCATGGCTGTTCTGAGTGACAGGCACGCTGGCCCAGCTCTTACTAGAAACAGGCAGCGCTGTTGCACATTGCCGTCAGGCGATGATTATAGTTTATTATTATATGTGATTCTATCGATCGACCAACTCTATCGCAAAGTTTGCTAAGAGGATGTTTAAAGGAGTGGTGTGCAATGTGCACCACTCTAGTGTGTGTGTGCCCGTATACGAAGGCTAAATAATGTAATTTAGATGGAATATTATGTAGACATTTATAGTTTCATTGTACATATATTCTACTGTTAGACGGATGTTGTGTTCTTAGCTTACTTGTTCTTGTCTTGTTCTTGCTCACTGTAAGTCCCTCTGGGGGGTGTGTGTGTGTGTGTGTGTGTGTGTGTGTGTGTGTGTGTGTGTGTGTGTGTGCGTGTGTGCGTGTGTGCGTGCGTGCGTGCGTGCGTGCGTGCGTCTCTCTCTCTCTCCCCCCCCCCCCCCCGGACAGGAGACGGAGGCGGACGCGGACAAACAGGTACTCAATCAGATGATAAGACAAACGATGCTTACTTGTTCTTGTCTTGTTCTTCCCCCGGACAGGAGGAGGAGGAGGCGGCGGAGGCGGCGGAGGCGGCGGCGGAGGCGGCAGCGGAGGCGGCGGCGGATGCGGCGGCGGATGCGGAATATTATGTAGACATTTATAGTTTCATTGTACATATATTCTACTGTTAGACGGATGTTATGTTCTTAGCTTACTTGTTCTTGTCTTGTTCTTGCTCACTGTAAGTCCCTCTGGTGTGTGTGTGTGTGTGTGTGTGTGTGTGTGTGTGTGTGTGTGTGTGTGTGTGTGTGTGTGTGTGTGTGTGTGTGTGTGTGTGTGTGTGTGTGTGTGTGTGTGTGTGTGTGTGTGTGTGTGTGTGTGTGTGTGTGTGTGTGTGTGTGTGTGTGTGTGTGTGTGTGTGTGTGTGTGTGTGTGTCTCTCTCTCTCTCTCTCTCTCTCTCTCTCTCTCTCTCTCTCTCTCTCTCTCTCTCTCTCTCTCTTCCCCCCCCCCCCCCCCCCCCCGGACAGGAGAAGGAGGAGGAGGAGTTTTTGGATCAAGAATTGCTGGAGGACCTGTGGCAGAATATGTCCCAGGTAATCCTGGTAGGATAGAAAACCAGCCGGCAGATATGGCAGCTTTTACTCTGAAATCCGGGGGCTTTTGTTCCGTACAAAAACCGGGAGGCATAATGTTGCTTGCTTACCTCGCTATGATTACGATCGAGTCTCTCTAGAAGCGTTAATATTCCGGGCGAGAGGCATGTTGAAGTCAGAAATGAAAACGGAAGTATAGCCATCTGGTCAAAACCACAGAGAGCTCCAGTCCCTAGATTACGCGCAACGAGCATTTCTTTCTGAGCTCTAAACTGGGAAGTGAACGGCATGGCGCATGTGTGAAAAGCAAGGAGCACATTGCAGAAGGATAGGCCAACCCAAAAAAAAGAGAAAAATCCGAATATATTTTATATATATTTGATATCAATGAAAAAGCACTAGGACTTGTGTACACATCGCAATCAGTTGGTTGGATTAGCTAGGACGGCTCCACACGTTGTACGGACGGAATGTGTAAATTGTAGGCATGTAACGATTCACTCAACTCACGATACGATTCGTATCACGATATAAGGTTCACGATACGATTTTTCACGATATTAAAAGAAAAAATATATTTTAAAGAGAAATTACCGTTTTTTAAATTTTATATAATTTATCTTCCCCCCTGAGATTTTTTATTTAACTACATTGCAAAAGTAGCATTACTTTTGACAGTGCAGAAACATAATTGCCTTCCTTGATGAGTATCAACGACCATCATCACCTGGGCACAGTCACAGACACACACAGCTCCCCTCTACAGTGCTCTACTACTGAAAGTGACTATCATTTCTCTCCAAAAGCACTTGAATATGATGGAATATGACTAAAGCTCACATTTCACATTACACACTAGCCCCCCTAAAAAAAAAGATTTCAATGAATCGATTCATATCGTCGGGATTAATATCGATATATATCGATATACGATATATCGTTACTTGCCTAGTAAATTGTAATGTTTTGTTCTTGCTTAATGTAAGTCACTCTGAATTAAGAGTGTCTGCCAAATGCTTAGTGTGTGTGTATGTGTGTGTGTGTGTGTGTGTGTGTGTGTGTCTCTCTCCCCCCCCCCCCCCCCCCCCCCCGGACAGGAGGCGAAGGAGGTGAAGGAGGCACGAGTAAAACAAGAATTGCCGGGGAAGCTGTACCAGGTAACTTTAAGCTAGAGGTCCTGGTAGGATAGAAAACCAGCCCTACTAAAGAGTTCCTGGCTGGTAGAATAGAGAATTATTTTACAGGATTAACAGCAAACAGGCAGAAAAGCAGTAGTGCTGTTTGGAATGGATGTTATGTTCTTAGCTTACTTATGTGTTGTTTTTGCTTAATGTATGTCACTCTGAATTAAGAGCGTCTGCCAAATGCTTAACACAATCAGCGCCGGGATTTCTTTCAAAATAGAAGCTCGGGTGCTGGGCAGATATGGCAGCTTTTACTCTGAAATCCAGGGGCTTTTGTTCCGTACAAAAACCGGGAGGCATAATGTTGCTTGCTTACCTCGCTATGATTACGATCGAGTCTCTCTAGAAGCGTTAATATTCCGGGCGAGAGGCATGTTGAAGTCAGAAATGAAAACGGAAGTATAGCCATCTGGTCAAAACCACAGAGAGCTCCAGTCCCTAGATTACGCGCAACGAGCATTTCTTTCTGAGCTCTAAACTGGGAAGTGAACGGCATGGCGCATGTGTGAAAAGCAAGGAGCACATTGCAGAAGGATAGGCCAACCCAAAAAAAAGAGAAAAATCCGAATATATTTTATATATATTTGATATCAATGAAAAAGCACTAGGATTTGTGTACACATCGCAATCAGTTGGTTGGATTAGCTAGGACGGCTCCACACGTTGTACGGACGGAATGTGTAAATTGTAGGCATGTAACGAGTCACTCAACTCACGATACGATTCGTATCACGATATAAGGTTCACGATACGATTTTTCACGATATTAACTCTTTGAGAGTTTCAAGGATTTCTATATAGTTTTTAGACTTCTCTATGGCAGAATGGCGTTTTTGAATGATTTATTGAAAATTCTCTGCTGTGAATGTGTGACAACGAAAGACCTTCAGAGAAAGCTTGGCTTGTCTGCTTCCAGGAAAAAAATGAACTGAGTTGATAAAATGTTTAGTTTTTGTGTTGGAAGCCATTTAAAAGAGCCTGCATTTACACTGGGTAGTGTTTCTAGGACAACAAAAAAAGTTATGACCGGTTGAAGTTTTATTTTCTAAATAACTTTTTTTCTGCTGGGCGTACATAGCCATGCAATATCTCATTTTAAAGGGTGAGTTGTCTAGTTCAATTAAAATAAAATAAAAAGTTTCTCACATGTACCACTGTAGATATTTTGCCATCTATAAATAGCATGGTCAGTCATGATCAATCTGACCTATCCAGCTAAAAGTCCCCCTAGCTCTGAAATGGAACATCATATAAACTCAATTCTTTTTTGGGGTAAAATTAGACATTCTAACGCACATTTTGATATATACCATGTTTACATAGTCTTACCAGTACCGTGTCTATTCATGCATGTATCTCAAAAACCTGTTGTGAAGAAACAGTTTTGATAAAAAACTCATCCAAGGACATGGTTTTGATATGACTTTGTGCCCATGATATGTATCAAAATATAGACTTGAATGTATACTGTATTATAACAAAAAAATTGGGTTCTTACCATCTACCGTTACAGAGTAAATCACAGTTGAAACTCGCTTAGTCAAACCATAAACCTCAGAATAGTGAACAAAATAGCCATGACAGGTCTAACTCATTGTAAAAGCTTGTCTTTTATTTTTTATGACTACTAACATAATACAATTATAATAAATATTACAGAAAATAATACGATTTTTCACGATATTAAAAGAAAAAATATATTTTAAAGAGAAATTACCGTTTTTTAAATTTTATATAATTTATCTTCCCCCCTGAGATTTTTTATTTAACTACATTGCAAAAGTAGCATTACTTTTGACAGTGCAGAAACATAATTGCCTTCCTTGATGAGTATCAACGACCATCATCACCTGGGCACAGTCACAGACACACACAGCTCCCCTCTACAGTGCTCTACTACTGAAAGTGACTATCATTTCTCTCCAAAAGCACTTGAATATGATGGAATATGACTAAAGCTCACATTTCACATTACACACTAGCCCCCCTAAAAAAAAAGATTTCAATGAATCGATTCATATCGTCGGGATTAATATCGATATATATCGATATACGATATATCGTTACTTGCCTAGTAAATTGTAATGTTTTGTTCTTGCTTAATGTAAGTCACTCTGAATTAAGAGTGTCTGCCAAATGCTTAGTGTGTGTGTGTGTGTGTGTGTGTGTGTGTCTCTCTCCCCCCCCCCCCCCCCCCCCCCCCCCCGGACAGGAGGCGAAGGAGGTGAAGGAGGCACGAGTAAAACAAGAATTGCCGGGGAAGCTGTACCAGGTAACTTTAAGCTAGAGGTCCTGGTAGGATAGAAAACCAGCCCTACTAAAGAGTTCCTGGCTGGTAGAATAGAGAATTATTTTACAGGATTAACAGCAAACAGGCAGAAAAGCAGTAGTGCTGTTTGGAATGGATGTTATGTTCTTAGCTTACTTATGTGTTGTTTTTGCTTAATGTATGTCACTCTGAATTAAGAGCGTCTGCCAAATGCTTAACACAATCAGCGCCGGGATTTCTTTCAAAATAGAAGCTCGGGTGCTGGGCAGATATGGCAGCTTTTACTCTGAAATCCAGGGGCTTTTGTTCCGTACAAAAACCGGGAGGCATAATGTTGCTTGCTTACCTCGCTATGATTACGATCGAGTCTCTAGAAGCGTTAATATTCCGGGCGAGAGGCATGTTGAAGTCAGAAATGAAAACGGAAGTATAGCCATCTGGTCAAAACCACAGAGAGCTCCAGTCCCTAGATTACGCGCAACGAGCATTTCTTTCTGAGCTCTAAACTGGGAAGTGAACGGCATGGCGCATGTGTGAAAAGCAAGGAGCACATTGCAGAAGGATAGGCCAACCCAAAAAAAGGAGAAAAATCCGAATATATTTGATATATATTTGATATCAATGAAAAAGCACTAGGACTTGTGTACACATCGCAATCAGTTGGTTGGATTAGCTAGGACGGCTCCACACATTGTACGGACGGAATGTGTAAATTGTAGGCATGTAACGATTCACTCAACTCACGATACGATTCGTATCACGATATAAGGTTCACGATACGATTTTTCACGATATTAAAAGAAAAAATATATTTTAATCAGCGGCACTCCCATTGGGGTCCAATCACCCAGAAGCGAACGGTACATAATACAGCAGTGCATTAAAATGCGATCTAAAAGCACTATAACCTACTTTATGTTTAAAAAGGCAGCAGCGCTTCACCGCTTATGTAATGTGCACCCATGTATAAATACAACAATCATCCAGAAGAGCGTTAAAATTTAATCTAAAAGCACGCTAATATGTTTTAGCAGCATTTATGTATCAGAAATTATGTTGTACAGGTGGAAACCTTTAAACTTGCAGAGTGACTTGTAGATCGCTTGATGGCGATCTGCAACACTGCTGCCTGCTTCTAGTAAGAGCCAGAGCCATAGAGTAAGACAGAGTTACGACAACTCTGTTCACTTCATGGGGTCAGTCCAATGGCGGCTCTTCTACATAGACCAGTCTATTGGCGAAGAGCATAGCCGGAAGACCGGAAGTTGGCAGAAGTCACTGGACTTAGGCAGCAGCCCAGTTTTAATTAGCTTAAATCCGTTTTATTTTATATCATTTTTTGTAATAGTACAACATAAACATTACAGAGACTTTGTTGTCACTGTACAAAAGTTTAAAACATTGTCATGTTGCACACATGCCTAAAATTGATGATATTTGCGCCACCCTCGTTGAAAACAATGCATTTCAAACTCCCGCTTGTCACTCTCCAGGCTGCATGAACAGCGCCCGGGCACTCAGTTTTCTTCCCCCTCAATGTCATACTCTATGGCTCGTAAGAGCAGCACTTAAAGACCCAAATGGGTACGTCGGCCGTGGCCACACCTAACGTACGCATTTGCTGTCCGAACTGAAAGCAAGCCTTGCAGACTGCTTGTGCCGCAGACTGCTGCAGGGCCTCCTTCAGTGTTGCATAACAGTGACATCACTGTCGAATGAATCCTTGGTATCTTTAGAACCAGCTTCGGCCAGGCTTCGGCATGCAGTCTGTGTCGAGTCCTTTATATCTTTATCCTAACTTCGGCGTGTGTTCTGTGTCGCTAGTACAAGCTGTATTTTCTCACGCTTATGAAACACTAAACAGGATCCTTATTGCATGTCAACAAGTACAACTATCAGATTGTAACCCAGTTTACCCAGGTAAAGTAGTGAGTCACTCTGCAAGTTTAACCCATTTAGACCTGGTGTGACCTATGTTGTTTTACTACACTCACTCACTCACTCACTCACTCACTCACTCACTCACTCACTCACTCACTCACTCAACTGAACTGAACTGAACTCACGTTCAGGTGGACGTTGATGGTAGAGCTGTTTTTAGCAAGCGAGCAGGGTTTTTGTCTCCACCAGGCCGAAGGCATGGGGAGAGAGTATGTTTTGCACTCCGTCCGTCCGTCCGTGTGTCCGTGTGTCCGTCCGTGTGTCCGTCTGTGAACAGCTAATCTTTTCCAGAACGGCCTGTTATAGCGCCACCAGGAGGCCGCTTTGTGCAAAACAAGTTTTTGGACAGTACACCTACAGATTTTGTCCAAACATCACGCAAATTGGTACACAGTCTCTCTAGAGCCATTCAACCAAACGGGTCTTTCAGATTTCTCAGACTCCATCCTGATTGGCTAAGATTGGCTTCCAAAGTTCGCAGGAGTGTTCAGTTTCAAACAAAATGCTGCAAATCATGAACACATTGTGTGATTTCCGTGAAATTGCGCACGCACATTCCCACTAGGCCGAGGAAGAAATGCCACGTGAAAATTTTCAACTCAGCCTCATGGTGGCGCTATAACTGGCCGAAAAGTGTTTTTACCTCCAACTGCACGGATTTGTGGATAACTTTGTATGCCAACTCCCTAGAGGCCAAGGAAAAACCTTTGCCTGGAATTTTTCACATCTGCTCTTTATAGCGCCATCAGGAGGCCGACATATGTAAAACACATTTTCTAATATTACTCCTTCAGATGTTATCCAAATTTCACGCAAATCGGTACACATGCTCTCCATAGTCATGTAATCCACCTTCATTGCCTACGATTGGCTTCTAAACTTTTCAGGAGTAGCCCGCTTGGTACCCGTTTTGTACAAATCACACACACTCATATCAATGTTCCCTCTAATTTTTTTTCGGTCTGAGCAAACACTCAACCCTCCTGAGCAGACATACGTCACCTGCCGTGAGCCCGGGCCGTGACGGTTAGTTGATAAGCGGCGGTTTGTAAAAAATCGGAGAATCTTAATTTCCCTCAATGTCTAACATAAAAATCTAAACATTTAGCTGATACACAGAAATAATACAAAAAGGCATATTATATTGCTTAACCAAATATTTATTTGACCATTGAATTGATTGACGATACAGAGCAAAGTCCTCCCTCCCTCTTCTCTCCCCCCCCCCCTCTCTCTCTCCCCCTCCTTCCATCCCTCTCTCCCTAAACCTCTTTTTCCAGACTCCTCTGGTCTGGTCTTAGCTCTTACTTAGTCCTTTCTGTTAGTCTGTGTGAACACTACACATGAGAACACTGCATCAGAATTCACAACACCTGCACATCAGAACACCTGCACTGTGCACATCAGAACACTACACATGAGAACAGTCAGAACACTGCATCAGAATTCACAACACCTGCACATCAGAACTAACCGACTCCGCCAGATGGGGCAGCAGAGAGTACACTGGGTTCCCCCCTCCTGCTCCCATCTGGGAACTCTCAGGCAGACTTGATGCCCGGCCACAAAATGGCCTGGCCAATCAGCAGCAGCTTCTAGCAGCTTCTAGCAGCTTCTAGCAGCAGCTTCTAGCTTCTAGCAGCTTCTAGCAGCAGCTTCTAGCTTCTAGCTGCTGCTGATTGGCCAGGCCGTTTTGTGGCCGGGCATCAAGTCTGCCTGAGAGTTCCCAGATGGGAGCAGGAGGGGGGAACCCAGTGTACTCTCTGCTGCCCCATCTGGCGGAGTCAGGTTACATCAGAACACCTGCACATCAGAACACTACACATGAGAACACTGCATCAGAATTCACAACACCTGCACATCAGAACACTGCACATCAGAAAAGAGTCACTTGTTTACTCCTCTGTTAAAATAAATAAAATAATCCAAAGGCAGCTCACACCTCTGGTCTGGTTTTAGGCTCTTAGTCCTTTCTGTTAGTCTGTGTGCACACTGCACATCAGAAAAGAGTCACTTGTTTTACTCCTCTGTTCTTCAAAAAATAAATAAAATAAAAAATAAAAGAATCCATGGGCAGCTCTTTCTCCTCTGGTCTGGTCACACTGCACATCAGAAAAGAGTCACTTGTTTACTTTGCTCCTCAAAAAAGAAAAGAGAAAAAAAAGTAATCCAAAGTCAGCAGAAGCCACTTCTCTGGTCTGGTCCGCTTCTTCTGGGAAACAGAGTACAATAGAATAGAGTAATTAGTAATTAATCTTCTAACATAAGATTTTTGCCCAGTTGAAAACACATGTTTGTGTTACTGTTAATACTGTAGTCTTGAAACTGTCTTGGTCTGGAAAATACAAACATGACTAAACAAAATTATGTTAATATTAGCAGTTCTACAACTGATAAAAACAAGCTCTTAATGATTCAGATGATAATTCCTAATGAGTGACAGACAGTATAACACACACATATCTGATCAGGAACTAATGTTACCTTATTTTTCCCGTCTGTCCTTCTCAGTTCTCCAGTGGTTGTACACTTTGTCCAGGCTGATGGTGGTGGCACCGTCTTTGTCTGCTTGCAGCCTTGACTTGATTCGCATCAACTCGTCTAGATGTTCCACTTGAAGACGATTTCTTTATGTTGTTTTGATACGATTCATCAAGCTAAACCCTCTTTCACAGTCTGCACTGGATGCTTGAAATGTCCCACAAATGTCCACAAGCTGTGAGATGTTGCTCAGCTCCTCACATCTAAGTGTTGCAGCCACCATCTGTGCGAATGTGCTGATTGTATTTTGTTTCAGTTTCTGTCTCACAATGTACTTTAAATCAGCATATTCACGGTTGATGGCATCCATAGACTCTGGGCGGAGAATGGCCTGGTATTTCTTTGCCAGCACAGCAACATCTGATGCTCCGTAGTCAAACGTGATGTTGGCTGGACTCAATGCTTCAATTTCAAATGCAGACCACTCTTTTAAACCCTCCACTGGAAAACGAGCATCTAGGTGATCACACAGGCTGTGAATAAACAGGATAATATCCCTGGTAAAACTAATAGTATCCCCATCCGCTTCTGAGGCCCCTATCACCTCTTTGGCTCTGTCACTCCACTGAGGCCCCTGTGCATCATTCAGATACTGTGAACGCAGCTTCTCGATCTTGGCTCTTGCAAGGCAATGTCCTTCCATCACTGTCAGGTTACATTTTTGGAGAGAAAGGCAGAGTTGTGCCAGCTCGCTCAAAACATCTCCAAGAGCAGTGAGTGTAACCTTGTACTTTGGATCACTCAGCTTTTTGTAGCAGTATTTTGCCACTGGATCTCCTTCATCACTGACTCTTCTGCAGTATTCTTCAAGAACAGTGTAGTTTCTCAGAACAGCATTTACAGCTTGGTTGCGTGACAGCCATCGCACTTCATTCAAAGGCCTGAATGACAGTGTATCCTCATCAAGGACCGCTGCTAGTTCCTCAAATCTGCCCTTTTTTACTGCTGACCGGGAGAACATGTTGTAAACACTTCTAAGAAGAGTTTCCACTTCTCTCATCAAAGGCACATGTTTCCAAGCATCATCAATGCCCAAGTCCTCTTTGTGGGCCACACAGTGTTGTTCTGTGAGATGTGGTATTTGGCGTCTCAATATAGCTGCAACTCCATTGTGCTTTCCTAGCATTACTGAGGCACCATCAGAGGTCAGCATCACCATTCTCTGCATGTCTAATTCATGTGTGGAGTAAAACTGTGTGATGGCCTCAACAATAGCTGGAGCAGTGCATGACGTTAACTGAATGATGCCACCAAACTCAGTTTTGTAGTTTACATCCTTTGCCTCCCTGTATTTTATATACAGAACTAGCATTTTGTGCACTGTGATGTCTGTGCTCTCATCTATTATCAATGTATGAAACGGGGCATTTCGAATTTTGCACATACTCTCATTCTGTACAACTGCATTGATTGACTTTACAAACTCAAAGGCATAGTTCTTGCTCCGCCAGTGTTCTGGGATACTCACATATTTTGCAACATGATCATGGATCTGTTGAACAGACAGCATCGATGAGTTCATTTCTATGCCGAGTAGCACATTGTCAATGAGTATTTTAACTTGCTGGCTGTCAGATCTGTTCTTTTGCAACAGCTCATTCCTGTCACATCTTTCCTCTTCATTCTGCAGCAGCAACTGACCGATTCCAACCCCCTTACGTCTCCGTACAATTCCAGCAGCATTCTGGTGCGTTTTGTGCAGAAGGTGGCGCTTGAGGTAGTCCATTTTCCACTCGTCCCATTTTTTCCCTTCAGAAAAGTCACCTGAAACTTTCGCCTCGCAACATGTTTTGCAGATAACTCCTTTCTCCTCCGAAAAAGAAAAAACATCTCCCAGTTGCACATGTTGTCCGTCTATTTGCACAGAGTGCGCCAGCCATTCAGTCTTAAAAGACAGCACTTTCCTCCTTACTTTGGCTGGGTTGACGGTGACGGTGTTAGGCATTATTTTATTAAGTGAATTATCATGCGAGTACGTGCATCCAAGCTAACTGCTATTTGTGTTTGTTTGTGCTCTGCTCAGCTGTAACGAAGGTCACGTGACAAACCTGTGGCTGAGAGAGACGCACGTGCGCAGGTGCGCATGCACAGTCACACACAGGAGGGACCTCGCCGGACCTGTCTGTGTGTGACCTGTCTGTCGCCTAACTGACTGACTCGCCTGTGTAATCTAACTAAAGTTTGTGGACAAATGTCTGGCTAAGTATTACTGTAGACTAATACATGAGATGTGGAGGCGGCGACTTTTTTTTTTCTTCTTTTCTTTTAAATAAAAACTTTTATTTTTTTACACAAACGTTTCTGTGCGCGACAGATTTCATTTGTGCGCGGGAGCATTTGGCCATGTGCGTGCGCGCACGTTAGAGGGAACATTGACTCCTATCCTCCTGGTGGAGACCTGTGCCCAGAAGGGCACTTTTTCTAGTTAACCCTCTTATGGCCACCCTAATTAACAGTGGATTGTGTCTTCTACCTGCACTATTCATATGTTTAATTCATTTTATCAATAGAAAAATCCGTGACATACACACTATCTAATTTTCTATAGTATTATACCCAGTCCTGATGGTGGCGGTAACTTCACCATTATGCCGATTTTGACCAAATAGAGCGAATCTGGCGATGTCATTTCCGGTTCTACGGATCACAACATCCGCTAGTTTTCTTCACTGTGTTACACAGTCAGATGTCCGGGATGCTAAGCTATCATCGTTTATTTTAATAACTAAGTCAAATGAAGCTCTAATCAAGCCCCAAATATCGCATATTACACAGCGATGCACATCCACATTTCCGCCGGTTTTAGGTAGATTACATCGGCCGTTAGCCAAACCAGCCAACAGTTGCTACATTTTGCTACATTAAGCCCCCGATTATAGGGAATACGACATTTACGTCAACGGTTATGATGGCTTTTTTGATTAATTACGTCAATAGCCATAAGGGGGTTAAAGTGCAGCCACACGTAAAATAACAATGAAAATAATGCAGTAAGAGTATAAAACAGTAGTGAAACATCAACTAAGAAAGACGGTTGGAGAGGCTTATTGACGGTATCAGCAAAGAATGCAGGTGTCGATCGCCGTTACCATGTGTTAGACCCCTGGAAACTGAAGCATTCAAAATACAAAATAATTGATAAAATATCATGTGAAGCATAATGTGGTTTCGGAATGGGTTTTCTGATACTGGTATAGGTATCGGCACAACTCTACCTGGGTCCATTAGGAACCCCCTCAAGGAACCCTGAGGGGGTTCCTTTGATTACCACTAGACTAGAGTCACAACTCTACCTGGGTCCATTAGGAACCCCCTCAAGGAACCCTGAGGGGGTTCCTTTGATTACCACTAGACTAGAGTCACAACTCTACCTGGGTCCATTAGGAACCCCCTCAAGGAGCCCTGAGGGGGTTCCTTTGATTACCACTAGACTAGAGTCACAACTCTACCTGGGTCCATTAGGAACCCCCTCAAGGAACCCTGAGGGGGTTCCTTTGATTACCACTAGACTAGAGTCACAACTCTACCTGGGTCCATTAGGAACCCCCTCAAGGAACCCTGAGGGGGTTCCTTTGATTACCACTAGACTAGAGTCACAACTCTACCTGGGTCCATTAGGAACCCCCTCAAGGAACCCTGAGGGGGTTCCTTTGATTACCACTAGACTAGAGTCACAACTCTACCTGGGTCCATTAGGAACCCCCTCAAGGAACCCTGAGGGGGTTCCTTTGATTACCACTAGACTAGAGTCACAACTCTACCTGGGTCCATTAGGAACCCCCTCAAGGAACCCTGAGGGGGTTCCTTTGATTACCACTAGACTAGAGTCACAACTCTACCTGGGTCCATTAGGAACCCCCTCAAGGAACCCTGAGGGGGTTCCTTTGATTACCACTAGACTAGAGTCACAACTCTACCTGGGTCCATTAGGAACCCCCTCAAGGAACCCTGAGGGGGTTCCTTTGATTACCACTAGACTAGAGTCACAACTCTACCTGGGTCCATTAGGAACCCCCTCAAGGAACCCTGAGGGGGTTCCTTTGATTACCACTAGACTAGAGTCACAACTCTACCTGGGTCCATTAGGAACCCCCTCAAGGAACCCTGAGGAGGTTCCTTTGATTACCACTAGACTAGAGTCACAACTCTACCTGGGTCCATTAGGAACCCCCTCAAGGAACCCTGAGGGGGTTCCTTTGATTACCACTAGACTAGAGTCACAACTCTACCTGGGTCCATTAGGAACCCCCTCAAGGAACCCTGAGGAGGTTCCTTTGATTACCACTAGACTAGAGTCACAACTCTACCTGGGTCCATTAGGAACCCCCTCAAGGAACCCTGAGGGGGTTCCTTTGATTACCACTAGACTAGAGTCACAACTCTACCTGGGTCCATTAGGAACCCCCTCAAGGAACCCTGAGGGGGTTCCTTTGATTACCACTAGACTAGAGTCACAACTCTACCTGGGTCCATTAGGAACCCCCTCAAGGAACCCTGAGGGGGTTCCTTTGATTACCACTAGACTAGAGTCACAACTCTACCTGGGTCCATTAGGAACCCCCTCAAGGAACCCTGAGGGGGTTCCTTTGATTACCACTAGACTAGAGTCACAACTCTACCTGGGTCCATTAGGAACCCCCTCAAGGAACCCTGAGGGGGTTCCTTTGATTACCACTAGACTAGAGTCACAACTCTACCTGGGTCCATTAGGAACCCCCTCAAGGAACCCTGAGGAGGTTCCTTTGATTACCACTAGACTAGAGTCACAACTCTACCTGGGTCCATTAGGAACCCCCTCAAGGAGCCCTGAGGGGGTTCCTTTGATTACCACTAGACTAGAGTCACAACTCTACCTGGGTCCATTAGGAACCCCCTCAAGGAACCCTGAGGGGGTTCCTTTGATTACCACTAGACTAGAGTCTATGATGTGCTGATATGTTCTCTGTAGAACAGAATAACCCTTCAACACGGTCCATATATTTGGTTTTGTTACTAAGAAAAAGAAACATTTGTAATGGTCCATATTGTCTCTGTCGCCACTGTTCCATTATATGGAACCATAGCAATACAGTACAGTAAGTCATTACTTGCGCAAGAAGAGCACGCAAGTACTGCGATCGGCTGGGTATGTATGTCGGAGTTGTCCACCCACCAATGGGTATGTAGGTATGTATGTCGGTGTTGTCAACCGGCCAATAAGGGACCACCATTCTTGATGACGTAATTTGGTGTCAACATACTACATACATTTGTCACAACTTAAAAAGGAGAAGGTCAAATCCAGGTTCCTTGGATTTAAAGTTACTGTGCTGAGGCCAACTCTGTAGTCTGTACTAAGTATTAAAGCTACTTCTCAGCACATCTCTCCCCCTAAGGGAGAACAGCCTGACCCCCTCTCAACTCTACAAGTGAAACTAGCTAATGACAAATCTACTGTGTAATTTATGGAGACTGTAACATTAACACAACTGACCCCACTGTTCCCTACACGCTATATGACACAAAGTGTGTGTGTATGTGTGTGTGTGCGTGCGTGTGCGCACACCCAACGTGTGAGAGAATTTCTGATTGTTTAAAAAGCCAGCAGCTGGAAGACATCTCCTTTCAATGTGTCCCCCAAAACCTCATCCACACACCTCTATTTCTCTCTTTCTGTCTTTTTTCCCAAGTTCCTCCCATGTCTTTCTCCAACCCACCTCCACAACTATGCCCCTCGATTTGTATCTCTTTCTGTCCCAGTGTATATCTCCTGAGACTCACCCTGTCTTTGCTCATTTATCTGCGTACATGCATACCGGTACCTACCTTCTCACTTAATCCATCCATTCAATTCACATTGCTTTATTGGCATGATAAAATAAGTTTTATATTGTCAAAGCATACATATAACATAAACCACATTATGTATGCAGTATAATAATTGAAGGAGAAAACGAGTGTTTAACCTATATCCTAACAATGGTTATAATGAAAATAATGTACAATATTTAGCTACCCATAGTAAGTCTTTATGTGTGCATTGTTAATGTTAATGTTAATGTTAATAAAGCCACACAATTTAGTGTTCAGTGGCGCAGCCTCACTATACAGGGAAAACCCAATGGCATCGTCCTGCATTGACAAACTGGCTGTGTACTCCTATAGGACATTTGATGTAAACATTGGGCTGTTACAGTAGATGGATACAGTCATGGACTGTGGTGTTGAAACGTTTTGGCATTGTCAGTGCTTTTCAGTACATTAACACTGCAGGCGGCCATTTCAGTCAACTAGAGTGGTGCCTACTTGGAACGATGCGAGTTGGAAATGTATGCCCCACCCAGTTATTATGTCTGTGTCCCTTTTATGCCCATATATGGAGTTCTTTATCAGCCATGCCCAAATGTGGAGTCTATGCAGATGTCAGAACAGGCCAGCTCCATATATGAAAATATAGGGGTGATCAGGTCCAGACCCCGGGCAGAGGCTTTTGTGCTCGTTCTGGACAACCGGCTATCCGACGGACTTGACACCGGGAACTGCACTCCCTGTGGGCGTGTGGAACGTGTGTCGAACTGGAAGTCGGTGGGGCGAACGGTTCTGGAGTTACGTGGATTACATACGTACGTGTGTAATACTAGAGCGGGCACTGGCCTACTTGGAACGATGCAAGTTGGAAATGCATGCCCCACCCAGTGTACCTTTTGTGCCCATATATGGACTTTTTTGTCAGGCATGTCCAAATATGGAGTCTATACAGATGTCAGAACATATTTGTGATGTCGGAACAGACCAGCTCCATATATGGAGCCCGGGCAGAGTCCTTTTGTGGCGGTTCTGGATAACCGTGGGTGCGACCCACCCAGTTATTACGTCTGTGTCCGTTTTATGCCCATATATGGAGTTCTTTGTCAGGCATGCCCAAATATGGAGTCTATGCAGATGTCAGAACAGGACAACTCCATATGGAGATCAGGTCCAGAGCCCGGGCAGAGGCCTTTTGTGGCAGTTCTGGACAACCGTCGGTCTGACCGACTCGACACCGGGCACTGCATTCCCTGTGGGGGTGTGGAACGCGTGTGTCGAATGTGAAGTCGGTGGGGCGAATGGTTCTTGACTTACGTGGGTTTCAGACGTACATGCGTATGTACACACACAGATACTTGGTGCATTTATAGTTAGATTGGCATCATCGTGACAAGCATTCAGCATTCATAAAGAGTGGTTGTTGCCCTTGAGGAGATGCAGGCAGCATTTGCCACACTCCTCGCGGGAGACTTGCTATTTTGTATATGTAATGTTCCTTTCATAAGAGTACAGCATACGTGCGTGTGAGCAGTGCATTACACACATGGCGGCCTCCTTACAGCGCCTTCCGTCCGCAGGGAAGCATCTTGTTAAGAAAGTATTTAAACCAACAGACATCTTAACCCGGCCCGTTGGATCACGCAGACTTCTGGCGACTCAAGCTCATGCTGCCAATCACGTTGTCCTTAATGTCCCTGAAACCAAAGTGACAGCCTTGGAAAATGGACTACGCGTTGCTTCCGAAGACTCTGGTCTCTCTACATGCACAGTGGGTCTCTGGATAGATGCTGGCAGTCGGTACGAGAAGGATAGGAACTAGAAAGAAGCAATTCTGGGAAATTGCAAAGTGTGGTGGCCTCACTGGCTGATATAGGCCCCTCCCAGTAATTTTGCCAGCCAATTACAATGTCAAGTCACCCTTGTGATCATGCGTACGTCATTCGTAGGGGATTTCCCCCCCAAAAGCATGTTTTTGCAACAAACGGGTAATTGTTTTTGCAATTGTAGCGGCCCCTATGGATGAAAATGGAATTGCTTTTGGCTCTGCGTTGATTAAGCCACCCTCGATATGTGATTCAGATTTGGGATGAATCGGACATTCCGTGCGTGAATTGTGGATTTTTTTGTAAAATAGGCCCCTCCCACTAACTTCGGAAGACGATTGCGGCTGAACGATACAGAAGATCAAAATTCTGACTGTGCTGTTTTAATCTAGGGAAAAAATTAATTTGTTTTTATGACCTACGGGTCAAGAGTTAGAAGGCAAAACGTAAAGTGGGCTGTTATAGCGCCACCATGAGGCCGACCGATATAATTTTATGTTAATTAATTCTTGTAATTATTATGAATCTCCTCCCCAAGTGTTGTAACTACATCCCTTACGGTCTCAGAGAAACAAATAGTTGAATGTGAGTTTTCCCATTTTCCCATTCAAGTGAATGGGGGAAATTAATTCACTAATTAATTCATATCAATTAAACTATACAACATTTCTCTTATCAATCAACAAGCACACGATTCCCGATGAAGCCGGTCGATTTGACATATGGCTCGAGTATGTTCGGCAAAAACTGTGGGAGGAGTAGCACTGCAAAATAAAGTTTATACAGAATAAGAAAGAAAGAAAGAAAGAAAGAAAGAAATAAAAGGTAAGGGAAACATTAGTATGGTTGCCCATAGGCAACCACACTAACTAGAAAGCAGTTCCTGTAGAAACTGCGTGGGCTCGCTAAAAACGCAATGTATAAAGTTATAGCTGTGTCTGTGGGACCAACCACCAAGTTTGAAACCTGGGGACCGGAGTACAAAAAGTTGTATAACAATTTGTAAAAAAAATAATATACCGTAAGCAGTAAAGTATGTGGAAGTAGTATGATGCCCAAAATGTGGCAGAATAAAGTAAGTCAAGTTATAACTGTGTCTACTAATGATTTGTAATGTATGAATAATGCTTTACAATGTATTCTTGATTAATTAAGAAAAGGTAAAAAGAAAAAAATACAACATCAATGGATATGAAAGCATTAATGAGCAGAAATTGTATTAAATAGCATACGTTTACATGTAAAAAAAGGGTCAAATAGCATATAGGCCTATCTTTAAAAGCATAAACACAATGATTATTGACAATGGTCTACGATTTTTCTTTCATTTTTGTGTTTTTAAAAGTTTTTTTAAGTTTTTGTTAGGTTTATTTTTTTTAAGTTTATTTTTTAAGTTCATTTTTTAAGTTTTTTAAGTATTTAAGTTTTTTTCAAGTTTTTCTTTAAATGTTTTTTTCAAGTTATTTTTTAAACGTTTTTTTTTTCTTTTAAGTTTTTTTTTAAGTTTTTCATTTTTAAGTTTTCTTTTTTAAGTTTTTTATTTTTAAGATTTTTTTTTAAGTTTAAAAAAAAAAAAGTTTTTTAAAAAAAAGTTTAAAAAAAAAAAAGTTTAAAAAAAAAAAGTTTAAAAAAAAAAGTTTAAAAAAAAAAAGTTTTAAAAAAAAGTTAAAATAAAGTTAAAAAAAAAAAAAGGTAAAAAAAGAAAAAAGTTTAAAAACAAAAAAGGTTAAAAAAAATATATTTTTTAAGTTTATATTAGTGTTCCTATTGGTGGTGTAAGTCCATAAACAAATTTTCAGGACTGTATCATGCTGCAAACAAAAGTTAGAGCTGTGTAAAGGCCAGCCAATGGGAAGACAGAAGGGCGGGGCTTAAGCAATTAATTAAGTACAGCGTGCTCCTATTGGTGGTCTAAGCCCATGGAGCAAATTGCAAGACTGTAGCATGCTGCAAGCAAAAGACAGGGTTTTTGTGTGTGTGTGTGTGTGTGTGTGTGTGTGTGTGTGTGTGTGTGTGTGTGTGTGTGTGTGTGTGTGTGTGTGTGTGTGTGTGTGTGTGTGTGTGTGTGTGTGTGTGTGTGTGTGTGTGTGTGTGTGTGTGTGTGTGTGTGTGTGTGTGTGTGTGTGTGTGTGTGTGTGTGTGTGTGTGTGTGTGTGTGTGTGTGTGTGCGCGTGTGCATGCATGCGTGTGTCTGTGACTCTGTGTGTAGAGCCTAATTGCACAAATAGCAGATCTACAAGCTGCGTGCGTGCGTGCGTGCGTGTGCATGCATGCGTGTGTCTGTGACTGCACAAATAGCAGACCTACAAGCTCACAAGGTTTCGCAGAGCAACTCATTGAGATCAGCTGTGGGAGAGTAAAACAGTGCTTCACTATGACTGGGAGATTTCAATGGGCCTGAATAGGGAAAAACCTATGCCCGAACAAATTGCTCTATCGCAAAAAGTAAAAGTCGAATGCAAATATTTCTTTCACTGTGAGTGGCCTGAGACATTGAGGTACAACATGTACGATTGTGGTGTTGGTACGATCGAAAATGTGGTTATAAGAGCGAGTTAAGAGTTGTCTTCACGATACTTTCCTCGTAAGAATTATACAATGGAGGTCAATGGGCAGCTTGACTGTATTTGTGTCACTTAAAAGGCTGTAGTTCACATTCTGTATGTATCTGTGCTTTGGTGGTTACATTGTGTGAAAGAGGACATGTGTGGCTACAAAATGACCAAAGAACATCTGTGTAAAGTGAATATTTTGGCCGGGACGACAATTTGTTTGGTAAATTTCCAAGGAAAGAATTTCAGTTTCCACACTCTACTCAAGGAGGCCCCGCACTCTAAGGGGACACTGATTGGGCGAAACGGCCTGCGATTGAACTGCGATTTCGGAAAAACCGTGTAACATATTCGAATACGGTTTGAACCACGACAAAGTCCACAGTCGTGTGAGCTAGCTAAAGTTTAAATCACGTTTCTACGACAAAGTATGCCAGAGTAATGAGGCTGCAAAAGTGAGGTTGATTTAGAGATAAAATCCCATACATTGTCTATGAGAGAAAGATTTTATAAATAAAGTTAAATATTTTAAAAAGTATAAACTTTTTCAAAAAACCTTTTTCACCAATGAAAATTCAAAGATTGATGAACATTTTAAAGTTTGAATGGAGTTTCAAAGTGAAAGTATGACAGAGTAATAAGAGCACAAAAAAGTCAACTGTGAAAAATGGGACGTTTCTCCCATCGACTCTCATTATAAAGAATGTAAAAAAAAGTTTAAAAGTTTAAAAGTTAAAAAAGTATAAACAATTGTAAAAATCTAAATGCAAGCACACATAACTGCAAAGAGCTGAACAGTTTGAAGTTTGAACTAAATTTCTAGCATAAAGAGTGTGAAAGTAGTAGGAGGACGAAAAAAAGGGCGGAAATTGGAAGTATAAATATAAACTGGCAAGAACTAGTGTGTGCTCGCTGTTGCGAGCCCACAAATATAAACTGGCAATAACTAGTGTGTGCTCGCTGTTGCGAGCCCACAAATATAAACTGGCAATAACTAGTGTGTGCTCGCTGTTGCGAGCCCACAAATATAAACTGGCAATAACTAGTGTGTGCTCGCTGTTGCGAGCCCACAATAAAGTGTTACAATTACAATAGTGTGGTTGCCCTTTAGGGCAACCACACTAACTATACATTGATATTGTGACAAAAATATAATCTTACCTTTCTGGCGAGCCAAAGAAGTACAGCTCTATTCAGTATTTTAGCTGTGACGTGAGCGCCCCCTCCTGAGATACTTCCGGGTCCTACTTTTGTGTCGCTTTTGTGTCCCCATAGAGTTATACTGTGACGCTCCGTCTGACTAAATCTGAGACGAAAACAACCACGAAAGTCTAATTTTACCGCTTTCCTCGCAACAACAAAGCTGCGCTGCTCTCCCAAATCTGGCTGTGACAGGCCGTCTGCCCCACACGGAATACTATCGCCATTTTATTTATTTATTTATGTGTCAACTAAATCCTCATTAATGCAAACTAGATTCAACATACTCAAGCCTGCAAACATTCTAAATATGCCCCCGAAATATTTTACTGAGCAAATGGACTGTTACCACCTTCAATAATAATGACTAGAATTTCGCGGGCTCATCCTAGCGCCACGTGTCGACAAATAGGAAGAAGGCAATAGCGGAAAGGCGATAGTCGACTGTATTTTTGTTTGTTTTTTTTACTTGGAAAAGCAAACATGGCAACCATGATGTTTTCATATATCCAGTTGCTTGGGAAGTGCAAACTTGGCAACCTGGATGAGTGGCCCTATTGTTCGTTTTGCTTGTTTTTATTTCCGGCTAAAAGCAAGCATGGCAAGTGGCAATGTTTCTATATACTGTACCAAGTTGCTTGGATGTGGTAAATGTGGCAACCTAGCGGGAATAGTGTACTGTAGTCCTCTGCACTGTCCTGTCCTGCACTGTGCTGCGCTGTACTGTACTCCACTGTGCTGGACTCCACTGTGCTGTACTCCACTCTACTGTACTCCACTGTACTGTACTCCACTGTACTGTATTCCACTGTACTGTACTGTACTGTACTGTACTGTACTGTTCTGGACTGTACTGTACTCCACTGTACCGTACTCTACTGTATTCCACTGTACTCCACTGTACTGTACTGTACTCCACTGTACTGTACTCTACTGTATTCCACTGTACTCCACTGTACTGTACTGTACTGTATTCCACTGTACTGTACTGTACTCTACTCTACTCTACTGTACTATACTCTACTGTACTGTACTCCACGCTACTGTGCTCCACGCTACTGTACTCCACTCTACTGTACTCCACTGTACGTACTCCACTGTATTCCACTGTACTCCACTGTACTCTACTGTACTGTACTCCACTGTACTGTGCTGTACTCCGCTGTACTGTACTCCACTGTACTGTACTGTACTGTAGCATACTGTGCTGTACTGTGCTGCTGTGCCCTGTGTATGTGTGTGCGCACGTGCGTGTGTGTATGTGTGTGTGTGCAGTGAAAAGGGGAGGTGCCGGGGAATGAGAAAGTTGTGATGTAATTTACATCGCAGGGAAATGTTGCGCAATGTGACAAAGTAATATTTGTACAGTAAATATGACAGTTGCGTGGATGCAATGTAGTGCAGCTGGATTCTGGGAGCGTGCAGATTTTGTTTTGCATGGAGAGATGTGTGCTAACAGTGTGGTTTGGTAGGAGAAGGAGCATGGATAAACGGCCATGTGCTTGTGTACCCCCTGTCTATTAGGGTAGAAGGATAATAATAGTCTTTATTGTCTCCACATCATATATTCTTTTTGTCATGTACACTTTTACAAAACATTAATAATTCTACTCGAGTTGGAAGCATTAAGACCCATTTTAACCCTCAATGGCTTCCTTTCTGAAAAATAACGTCATTGTAAAAAGATTCACGCGTTTAGATATTCTATTTACAATGAGATGCGGACGGGAGCTGGTGCCACTTGGACCCGGACGTAACGTAGCACTACAAAATGACGTCGGACTTAAATACTGAATAAAGAGGCGATAGGCCTCAAATATTTGGAATCACCACTAGATGGCGCAGCGGTAGTGCTGCCGGCATCACTCCAATATGGCACCTCAAACACGCACGTAAACATGCACGGTCGCACTGAATGTATACGTTACTAATTTCTGCCATTCATAAATAAATATATGAGAGTAGAATAGGAATAAAACAAGTTCTTGTTTTGTACAGCGTGACTTTTTAACGTTTTAAAGCAACCGGAAATTACGTTATCACTCCAATATGGCGGAGGCACTGTTACTATGGGAGTGTCGCCTCTTTAAGAATCTCTTTGAATGAGTGGCTGCAGTGCCGACCGGAAGAGCACCAGCACTTGCCGCTGGTGCTTAGCGGAGGGTGTGGTGTTGTAGAGGAGGTCTCCCCGGACACGTGCGTATGTCACACTAGTCGAAACATAGCAGGGATTTTTGTCCAGCGTCCACTTTAGTCTGGAAATGTGGTAATTTTGACCCCTGACCTCGTGCCAATTTTTGTTTTACACCTCTGCTGCTTAGCGGAGGGTGTGGTGTTGTAGAGGAGGTCTCCCCGGACACGTGCGTATGTCACACTAGTCGAAACATAGCAGGGATTTTTGTCCAGCGTCCACTTTAGTCTGGAAATGCGAGTTTTTGACCTCTGACCTCATGCCAATTTTTGTTTTACACCTCTGCTGCTTATAGTCCATGAGCCGGACAAGTTTTCATTATGAAATGAGTGGGCAAAACCATACCTATATTAAATTGTTTAGAAGGTCAATATAAGTAAATTAATATATGATAACACTTCCACAGGAGCAGCTTTTTCATATTTATCACACATTTTGTTATTTTCACCTATATACATGATGGGTGAATAGGATGAAAAAAATTAAGAACTAGTGATCACCATGAAACTTCCCTAGTTGATTAATTACATGCAAACAATAGAGCTCCGAAGTCTGACGTCACTTTCAGTAGAGGGTGTCAATCTCCAGGTTCATGTATTTGTTTTTTGCATTGAGATCCCCAAACGGCGATTTTAGGTCGCTTCATATAAGAACTGTGTTTGAAAAATAAACCGACCACCTCGGCGTTTCTCTCAGGGGAGTGGCTGTGCGTCGTTAATGATGTCCATTCATATTTGATACAGCCAGTTTCTAGAGAAAATGGAATTAATGTGACCGCAAAAGCCTTGAAACTACATATGAATGCAATGTCGCTGAGCATATACGTCACGCCCAGCTGTCAACATATTGCGTTCCTGAGATTCCTCGTTGACGTAAGCTCAGCTGGTGGTGACTCGACTCGTACTAACCACGATACATTATATATCAATAAAATAAAAATAAAAATAAACGTAATTAACTTTCAGTTTCTGTTGTGCGACGGGCTGCGGGCAGAAGCAGCCTACCCGGAAATGTAGTCTCTGGGTTGTTTGGCTCGTTTCTAACGCTTATTTTGTTACTCTTTGGGTATATTTGTACATTTCCACCTTCAGTCGATGCTTCATATCCATATGAGTGAAAAGGCCCGGGTGATCGGTTTATTTTTCAAACACAGTTCTTATATGAGGCGATCTAAAATCCCCCTATGGAGAGTACAATGCTTATAAAAACATACATGAACCATGGCGCTCACTGCCCTCTACTGGTAGTAGAGGGCAGTGACGTCAGGACTTCGGTGCTCTATGATTTATTGTATTACAAGTTTTCTGAAATTGTATATTTAAATATGCAAATTAGGTATAATATAGGAAAATATGCCTGATTTTGCCTAACTGACAGAGTCAACATTCTTATTTCATTTTGTTAACATGTCAAAGTCAAAGGTTTTAAACGAGGGAATATTCAATGTCCATATACCGGTAGTAGCCAATGTATCATGTATAAACTATATCAACTATAAATGTAAATATAAAAGTCTCTGTGTCTGTACAGCTGTACGTCTGTAATCCATGTAACACGAGAACCGTTCGCCCCACCTACTTCAAATTCGACACACGCGTTCCACACCCCCACAGGGAGTGCAGTGCCCGGTGTCGAGTTGGTCGGACCCATGGTTGTCCAGAACCGCCACAAAAGGCCTCTGCCCGGGCCACAGCTGACATCACAAGGCCTCTGCCTCTGCAACTCTATATTTGGGCATGCCTAAATACGGGTTCGTCCCACCGACTTCTGACATCTGCATAGACCCCATATTTGGGCATGCCTGACAAAGATGGGCATAAAAGGTGATACCGCTGACATCACCATGACTTGACCAGCTCAACAGAATGATAAATTGGCTAATAGATGGCAGTTACAGATCACCTTTTTTACATGCCAATATGCCGAAAGGTACCCGAGCCTACCGCAACTGGATGCGTGACACACAACAACGTGCACAGAGAGCGGAGTCAGACAAAGCACGAGATGCACGCCTAAAGCTGCAAGATCTGTGATTGGTGTCAATGCGGGATGCACACTCGGTCCACGCTTCACCCTGTGTCCAACCGACATCATCTATCCATTCACTCTGCCCCGCCAACAGTTTCCAGTGAGACCCTACTTCGGCATGACTGTCAATAAGTCTCAGGGCCAGACACTACACCGTGTTGGGGTCTTCTGCATGAGGGACTTCTTCAGCCATGGCCAGTTCTATGTGGCGGCCAGTAGGGTTAGCAAATCAAGCAGGCATTCTTGCTTGAGATGAAGAGACAAACAAGAAGTGCCAGTTTATCAGCAATGTTGTTTTTAAAAGAGGTCCTTACAATATAAGTGCAGTGCCCGGTGTCGAGTCGGTCAGACCCACGGTTGTCCAGAACCGCCACAAAAGTCCTCTGCCCAGGCTCTGGGCAGGGCTACTGGTAAATTCAGTCCTTTATTTCCGAGTCAGTCAAGGCTACCTCTGTGATAATCAGGTCCTCTTCTTGGGGTTGGTTATTGCATGTTTGTAATTTGCACATAATGTGCATTTCAAGCCATGTCAAGCACGTGCATCCTGGGAGCTTGCATTTGCGACTGCAGCAGCTGCAACACTACATCAGGAGCTGGAGATCCCAGGGGTTGACACTAAGGTCTCAGAGGCACTTGCCCGTCGGGCAAGTAAAGGTCATGGCCACTTGCCCCCCAAAATATATTGTAGGCCTACATTTTGCATTACTTTTTTACTTTCTACTTGCATGCTTGCAATGTTTCCTTTCCCAGTTGAAAACTTTGAAAATTATGTTTTTTTTAAGTCACAATAGGCTACAGTGAACAATCAAGTTATGTAAATACTATATTTTATTTTAACAATATGAGGTTTATTTTAACATTAGAGGTAGCTCTCTTCATAGTTGTTCTTCCATTGGGAGGACACCTCATTACTGGAGGTTCCACTTTCACACATCCATTAGCATACTATCAGTATCAGCTAGCCCGTCTCCGGACCCCCCGGGTTGAGCTCCTTTGGACCCCTACCACGTAGGGTCCGGTCTCACCGGATTCAAGCGACATGGGATGCAATCTGATTTCCCCTGACTTACCCCTGTGCTGCGGTGTGGGTGTCACACTGACATATTCAAAAAGAAGCATATGAACGCTATAGGAGACAACGAACCTTCTGACCCCCCCCGCGAACGGCTCAGAAGCCGTTAAGTATTTTTAATGTTTGTACGACCGTTTTGGCAGCTCTGAAATTCTCTCTTGTTGACATCCCATTGTACCGCCTCCAGCCTCTCGGTTGGCTAGCTGCGCCTCCCTACGCGCCTCGTAGGCGCAGCTAGCCAACCGAGATGTCAACAAGGAGGGACCGAAGAGAGAATTTCAGAGCTGCCAAACGGTCGTACAAACATTAAAAATACTTAACGGCTTCTGTGCCGTTCGGGGGGGGGGGGGGTGAGAGGGTTCGTTGTATCCTATAGCGTTCATATGCTTCTTTTGGAATATGTCAGCGTGACACCCACACCGCAGCACAGGGGTAAGTCAGGGGAAATCAGATTGCATCCCATGTCGCTTGAATCCGGTGATAAGGAACCCTACATAAAGTCATCAAAATGTCAGAAACTTTAACGTAGGGTTCCGAAAGGAGCTAAGTATCAGCATGAGTATTGAATGACTGGCAACCATTAAACAACGACGTTCTGAAAACACAATAAACCAACCAGTGATGGTATTGTTGACAATTGGCAGGCAATGTATATTGATGTGTGCACTGTGCACGTTCTGCGAGATTTACTTTGTGGTACAACGGTGGTGTGTGCGTGAAAACAGCTGATCCACACACAAGCTCACGGCGCATCGCATCCCAAGCGTTGTGAAGCATGCATGCAACATTCGAGGCGCGACACCGCCGTACGACGGAGCATCACCGCATAGTGTTTAGCATAGCTTTATTGGTGACTCGCGAAGCGGGTTGTGGCGTCGTCATGATGCCATGTTTAGATTGTTTCCCGACTGAACATACCGGTCAAAAAGCTGGGGAAGTCACGGCAAAACTTTGCAGAGAAGGACGGTGCTGTAGTAGCAGCCATGGAAATGCGACAGTCCACTCCTCGAGAAACTTTTGCTGACGTCGTTCTGACTCATTTACTTTTTCTGTCATCACTTTTTCCTCTCCGTGACTGTGTCCGTAGTATTTTTTACCATTTCCCCAGGCTGCTGGCCTGTTTTGGGGGGCTCAAGATTTTGCAGGAGCAGCTTCACGCGTGCTAGTAGAGCTACAGTAGGCACGTTTACATGTCACGTTCTAATCGGGTTAAAACAAGGTTTTAAATACACCCGATTTAAAATATCCATGTATACACCTAAATAAACCCGATCAAGTCCGACCCGAGAAATTCTAATCGGGTGCAGAGGGGTGGTCTAGACTTTTTTTAGACCCGATCAAGAGGACATTTCTTCCATGTATACACCTTAACCCGATTAGAATCTGATATGTTCTTTCTGCACATCAAATCGTCGGCAATTTCTGTTGCTTAACCTCCTTGTTTTTGGCAGTGCGATGAGGCGGTATTCCTCTCTCGTTCCCTCTCCCCCTCTCTCTCTGCAAGCGCACGTGCGCGCACACACACGGAACTATTGCCGAAAATCTCCCATGCAAATAAAAAGTATAAATAAATAAAAGTGTTGCAGCCACTGAGATAATGGATGATGAGAATCACTCGTAGGCTACCTGAAGTTGCATGCGCTGCCCCCCCCCCCACCCCTGCCTCTGTGATCGCAGATCTGTTTCTGTTTGGCTGAAGAAAGTTGATATCCAATACTATGCCTACATGCCATTATGGTTTAAACTTGAAGCTGGTCAGTTTAGTGTGCTTCAAGTGAGTCAGAGTCGGACCAGCTCCGCTGCTTCAAGTCAGAGTTGGAACAGCTCCGCTGCAGCTACAGTAATTGATTTGACCTAGTTTCACGTCTTTTGCTAGTGATGGTGGCAGCGGTGGCCGAACGGATAGCGGCGCGGTCTAGATACCGGAAGGTTCCCAGTTCGAACCAGCCGTCCGACACGTTAAAATTACCACCGCTGAAATGCCCTTGAACAAGGCATCAACCACTACGATGAAATGTGTTCTATGAGCAGGGCCTGGCTGGAAACAAGTTCTTGAGCTTAGCCCAGATACCCTGGGTAAATATAGATTTCATTTCATTTCATTTCATGTAATCAATACATCATTTGGAACCACCTGCGTAAAATTCCACATTAGCCTATTTTACATTTTAAATGGCTTGCATGCCATGTAGCCTACTCTTAATATTTTTCATTGTATATAGATATTTAATATAATATTCTTTCCATTGCAACTATAGGGTAGGGTAAAATGTGAAAGCTGAATTAATAATAAATAGTATAAAGACGAGACGACTCAGACCATAAGGGTTATTAATTACTAGCCACAAAATAAACTGGAAATCAATCAACTCCGACGTCTGAAGGCTCTACCATTCAGTAGCCTACCATTGCTAAACAAACACAGTCCAAGTAGGCTAGTTGCATTCTCGACAGAGATGAGAGAGGAGAGATGGAACCCAGCCAGCACGCCCACTTGGGTCCCATGTGGTTTCAATGCGGGATACATGGGTACAAGTGGGAATGGGCTTGAACTGGGAACATGTAGTTCCAACATGGTCTACATGTGGGCTAACTTGCATGGGTTGGAAGTGGGCAAGCCTATATAGGTCCCACGTGGTCTACACAAGGGCTAACTGGCATGGGTTGGAAGTAGGCAAGCCCATATTGGTCCAACATGGTCTACATGTGGGCTAACTTGCATGGGTTGGAAGTGGGCAAGCCCATGTAGTTCCAACATGGTCTACATGTGGGCTAACTGGCATGGGTTGGAAGTGGGCAAGCCCATCTACAAGTAGGGCTGTAGCCTGTAGGCCTACACAAACAGCAGCGTTGTAACAGTAGGCCTATAGAGCGTCGCAGTCCCGCCCCCTACATGGCCCAGGAAATGATTCTCCGTTCATTTTCCTCATAGACATTTCAGAAAGTATTTATTTTATTTATTTACTTTTTGAAATGTCTATGGGAAAAATGCATTGGGATTCATTTCCTGGGCCATGGTAGGGGGCGGGACTGTGGCGCTCTATAGCCTATAGGTATTAGGTAGGCCTACCATTACAATCCCTTTGTTCTTCTGCTCATCTTCTCATTTCTCAAATTCTCATTTCCCCCATCAGAAAAGTTGAAGTCAAACTGTTCTGCTGCTTCATTAACGAAACAAATCCAAATACATCCAGTGGCGGCCTTATATATGTTTCAATCGTTTCAATTGAAACGGGCCTCGAGCATTGGGGGCCTCCCGATTAAAAAAACCCAAACAAAAAACAGTTCAGTGTGTGTAAAGGCGGGAGGGAAGAATGGGTAAAAGTGGGAAAACACATGTGGTGACCCATTTTATAGTAATAATAGGCCTATTAATAATAATATGGTTAGCTGTGTGTATAATAATAATAATGTATTATTGAGTGGTGCAGCCACTTAAGGAACGGCAATGTGTGTCCCTATGTCTGTCTGTCCGTTTAGGGTACCAACAGGTGACAAAGTGGCGCTGTCGAGCTTCACACCGTGCACAGGTGCATGATGGGAAGTTGAGATTTTTTTAGTGGAGTGTACTCTCAGCCTACTGTACTGTACTGTACTATACTTTTACATAATAGGTAGTTAAAACACCTTAGAAGCCTGGAACTATTTAATCCATTTCATCCAGGGTGCCCATCATTTGTAGCGCACGGACCACTTTTACCGGCGCACCGGAAGTTGGTGTGCATGTCTGTGTAGCAGCTAACAATAGCCACACCACTCTAGAGTGTCGTTCGACAACAACGGGAGGTCATAATAAATCTATCGCGACTAGCGACTGGACCGCGGAAGGCCGTCAAACACAGGCTATTTTTTCAGAATTAGACGGGATGATTTAGATCGGGAGTTATGATCGTTTTAAGATTTTCGTTTTCGTCAGCTAAACAGGCAGGGGAGATTTTCGATGACGTGTCACTTTTTGACACGTCATCGGATCGGGCAACAAGCGCTCCAAGGCTCTAGAGCGATGCGAACGGTTTTGTTTTCATTAATCTCCGTCCTGTTTATCAATCTCCGTGTTGGGCACTTGACCATGACCTTGAACTTGGACGGAGAACTCTGACTTGGACATCCAAGGTGTTAATCAACTAGTCGACTAGTAAACTAGGCAACTAGTCAACTAGTAAAACTGACTAGAAGTGAATGCCCTACAGTACAATGTAGTACAGTATGAGTACAGTATAGTACAAGTAAGTACAGTACGACTACAGTACAAGTGCATTACAGTATGAGTACAGTACAGTACAATGTAGTAGGCTACAGTACAAGTACGGTATCAGTACAGTACAATGTAGTAGGCTACAGTACAAGTACAGTATTAGTACAGTACGAGTACAGAACGAGTACAGTACATCCAGTGGCGGCCTTATATATGTCTCAATCATTTCAATTGAATTTAAAAATGATGTAATTATTATTATTATTATTATTATTATTTGTAGTAGTAGTAGTATTGCATTGCATCACATCCTTCCAATCAGCCTAGTCAATTATTCATCCTCCTCCTGTACGTCCACTTACCACTAGTTGGCATCAGCTAATAATTGCTGCAGGTTTTTTTGTTTTTTTGATAATAATTATTCATTATTAAAATTATGACGTCATGAACGGGGCCTCCCGCGTGCACTCACTGCACTAGCAGCGCTGAGACACTGACAAAAAAGAGGGGAAAAAAACATTTTTTTTTTTTTTTTAATAATAATTATTAATTATTAAAATTATGACGTCATGAACGGGGCCTCCCGATCTCTAAGGCCGCCCCTGAGTACATCACCACTCTGTTCAGATGGGTCTGATTTCATTATACAAACAGCAGCTAATCTGATTAAAAGTGGGCACATGTAAACACCTGATCGGATTGAACTTGCCCCATGTAAACACTTGATCCAAAACCTTCAATCGGGTTTATTTTAATCAGATTGGAAGAAAGGTGTCCATGTAAACGCACCTAGTGTGTGTGGTGGTGGTGGTGGTGGTGGTGGCGGTGGCAGGGGGTTGCTTGGGAGAGAGATTCTTCTTCTTCTTCTTCTGTTGGGATTTCCGGCAGTGTAGACGCTTTCGCGTATTACTGCCCTCCACAGTTCAGGGTGATACTCCGCTTGGTGCTCTATATATTTTGAAACTATTCCACCCGTGTGCACGTCGCCGTGTTCCCCTCACAGTCTATGGTTCCAATTCCCCATTGATTCTTATCCGGCCCCAGTCGTCTGAGACGACGGGAACCCTTCTTTCAAAATTTTGTTCAGCTCATCTCCAGTGACACCCCCCACATTTAGGAACCTCCTGGCTGCATCCAGCACCATATTGATCCTTTCTGATTTCGTTTTAATTTCCGCCGCACAGTTAATAACCATGGAAATGAACGCTAGGAAATGTCTCTTGTCCATGCTTATGACCTTATCCCCCTCCGCGGTATCCTCCTGTGTGTTCTTCTCCAGAACTGCATGCTGCACTGTCACCGTAGTGCTCCCCTCCACTCTCTTCACTGCTTCCGCATATGACAGCCCCCTCTCTTCTCTGATTCTGCTCACCTTCTTCTCCTGCACTTTCCTTGGGCATTGCGCTGCCCCTGCATAGTGTGCCCCACTACAGTGTACACACCTGGCTTGTTCCTCTTTACACCTCTCTTCGTCCTCGCAGTTGTCCTTCCCACACCTCCCACACAGTTTGCTCCCCACACACACGGCAGCGACATGGCCATACCCCTGGCATCTAAAACATCTTAATGGCGCTCTCTCAAATGGCCTGACCCTGTAACATACATAGTCCATGTATACTCTCTCAGGTAACACATTCCCTTCGAACGTCAGCCGTACGGACTTTGTCTTCTCTCTTACTCCTTCCCTGAACCGAGATAGCCTTCTCGCTTCGCACACACCAACAACTCCCACAAAAATGCTTTCCTTCACTTCCAATGGCACTCCACTTATGACCCCTCTCCTTTTTTCTCTTCCCTCAAGCTTAAAACAGCTCACTGGACACCCTTTAAACCTCCTGATCCTCACTGCTTTGTCCATTTGTTCTTCATTCCTGCACTCAACTATTACCATTCCTGTTCTCGTGATCCTCACTAGTCGTACATTCCCCAGACATTTTCCACAAACTCTCCAACTTCACGCGGGTTGCCGAAGATGCCGTCTTTTTGCTCGACAGCTGTCATCCCGACTACAAACTTTTCCACCCCCTCTGCTGATCCACTTGAGGCACTCCTCCTTCTCTTTCCATGCGATCTCATATCGCTGTCATCTTCAGCAGAACCCTGGCTTCCGTTGCCCTCTTCCTCAGCCATTTCAAAACCCCCACGTCCTCCTCCTGTATCCTCCCCTCTCGTTTGTCTCAGGTCATCGTCAGACACGGTCGGGTTGTAGAACGGACTAGTGGGCCTACTTTCTCTCATTTGTCCCAGCTCATCATCGTCAGACATAGTCGGATTGTAGAACGGATTAGTGGGCCTCGACGGCAGGGGGCTGGATGGGTTGTACCCCCCCTCGTTCCCCGCCACCTTCTTCCTCACTCGCCCCTTCTTCCTCCCTTTTCGACTACCTCCTGTGTCCTCCGCCATCCCTCCGCCTCGACCAATACGTGCTGCCTTCTCCACAGCGTCCCCCAGTCCTGACAACTTCTTGTCCAGCAGACAGCCCAACCGTCATACCGTTTCATCCAACCAGACTCAATTCATACATCATGCAACAAGGTCGCCCAGTGATGGCGTCAGTGACTATGAAAACGGACGACGCCTTGGGAGAGAGATAGAAAGCAGGGGAAGATGCAGAGGCAGCGCGCAATGACCACGTTCAATATCTCATGTTGTGTAAATGTTTATATAGCCAACTAAACTAAGACGTTCACTCAAAATGCACACTTGCCCGATCGGGCAAGCCGGTAGCAACCTTCACCTGCCCGACCATTTTTTTTACTTGCCCCGGGCAAGCGGGCAAGTGTTAGTGTCAACCTCATCCATTCGACATTTCTGGCCCAGCCATGCTGAACTAGGCTTGGGACTTGCAGGTGTTGTTGAAGACTCCCTCTCCAAATGCCAGCCTGGTAGTTGGCACGCATGGCATGCATGAAAAGACAGTCCTTGCATGGTGTCAGCTGGCTCGACTCAAGTGCCCCACGTTGTGCACAGAAAAGCTGGTGACGTAATGTGTTGATGTCCTCATTCAGCATATACTTTCAAATTGGGAAAGACTTATTTTCAAATTATTCCATTTGTGTGCAGAATCTTGCATTAAAACGCCATTTAAGCATATATGAAAGTATTGAATTAGTAAAATGACTATTCCAATCAATTACCCACTTGAATTATGCAGAAAGGTGTGATTATAGGTCTCTACACAACACAATCAAACGTTGATCATATATTTTTGTAAGAATGTGTGTGGTAATATAGGTGTCCACATATTCAATGCATGATAACGACCACTAAGCTATGTGTCTTCAATGGTTATCATGCCAAACTGTGAAGTAGAGATGCACAACAAGTCAAAAAAAATCACACCAGTTTTGCCCACCCATTTGATTCTATAGCTATGGCCCTGGCTCGTACTATAATAGTGTTTCTGATTATATCTCTAGAGTTACAAAAAAAAGTCCATGCACTCCAGTGAATAGCATTTATCCATTTATATAACTTTTTAATTACTTATCTTTACACAGAAACATTACTTATTACTTATTTTTTACACAGAAACATAATGTGTGTCCTATAGCATCGTTTAAATGCGTAATTTATAGTTTTAATGTGCAAATTAATCTTTTTTTCAATACTCTAGAGGGTACTCTTATTTTGAAGAGATCGTCCACCGGAAGTCTTATATTTGCTAGAAATTTGCCAAAAAAAACACTGCCCGGCAAGTGAACCAAGGAAGCTAACTTGAAGTGAACGCCGAAGTGTGTTGGCTGAACATAGCCCTTTGCGTTTACAACGTTATACCGATTGTTTTCAATGGACTGACTGCGACGAACCGCGCGTACTATGTGGATAGTTCGTTAAAGGCTTATTCGGTTAAATGTAGTTACCAAATGGTTCGCTATTAAAGTTTGTTTGACAGACGACGAGTCGTAACTAGCCACTGCTAAGCTAGCGACCACTGCCGAATCAGTAGCATGGACGACAAGCACACGAAGGTAAAGCCTGAAAAATCCTTGCAAATTATGTCTTTGAGATTTTCATAATGTTGCTGATGTCTGAGGTGGGTGGGTCTTTCAGTACCTTCATGATGCTCAGTGACATCATAGAAGGCTATAGGTTTGTTTCCCTGCCCACATGTTTTTTTCTAAAGGAAGGTGATTGCACCCGTGCTTAGTGATCGTGATAGAGAAAAATCCCATACACTTCACCAGGAATGGGTCGACCAAAGGAGAAGTTCCCAGTTTCATTATTATTTTTTTGTGCACAAATAAGGCATGTGCTGCTGTGCACAGCGGAGATAATGCACAACTCCAGGTATCAACCAAAACACTGACTGAAGTGTTTCAGTTCACATTTATTTTTTAAATGAACAATGAACAATATAACACAATGGTGAAAGTAGCTTTACAAAGCATGCAATTATTAGGTTAATTGTCCTGTGGGTGTGGGGGTGCTTGAGTGTCCTCCTTCAAGGAGCAAGGACCCCGGACCCCAAATTGTTGTTAGTTGTCAAACGGTTCATGAGCTATGCGTGGTCAAAGTTTGCATTTTCAATATAGCGCCACCCTTTGGCCAATGGTTGTGGGCTTCGCATCCTCACCGTTTGGCATGGCCCTCTACCATATCTCCAAATTTCGCGAAAACCGACTGCACGGTTCAGCCAGAACTGCTATTTTTGGCGGAAGAAAAAAAACCCAAGTCCTTTCAGGACTGCTTGGTCCTTTAATAATTTGTGTGTGTGTGGCGAGCGCTCTGTGTGTGGCGAGCGCTCTGTGTGTGGCTCTGTGTGTGTGGCGAGCGCTCTGTGTGTGTGTATAAATACCATGTTTTACCTGTTCCAGGTTCCTGCTCCAGGTGACGATCCTCTTCGGTACAGCAGCGGCAAAAGAAAAAGCAAAAAAGTACTTGTAAGTGTTTCTACATAGCAGCAGCATTGATACTTTTACTTAATTATTTTATATTAGAAATTCTAATTATATGATCTAAATAGAGCGTCGCAGTCCCGCCCCCTACCATGGACCAGGAAATGAATCCCAATGCATTTTTCCCATAGACATTTCAGAAAGTATTTATTTAAAGACGGTTACGCCACGGACAAAGCCAACTCGAGTCGTGACAACTCATGACAACACAAACAATATTTTGGACCAAACAAATAATTACCAAGAAGAAAAACAACAAAAAGTGTTGTAACCTGCCGTTTGCTTCTTCTTTCTAATAATTTTTTCGGCCCCAAAAATTGTGTTTGTTCTCATGATTTGTCACGACTCGAGTTGGCTTTGTCCGCGGCGTAAACGTCTTTAAATAAATACTTTCTGAAATGTCTATGAGGAAAATGAACGGAGAATCATTTCCTGGTCCATGGTAGAGGGCGGGACTGCGACGCTCTATAGGCTATGCAGGTGAAAAACGCAAAACAAAGAAAAAGACAACATGTGATGTGACTGGCTGGAATCAGTGTAGACTAGAGTGTCCATCTGGAGATGTTTGATGCCTTGGTCTCTTTGAAGAGATGGATGGATGAGGGACAGAAAGTCTGGACACTACATTTTAAATTCTGGCATGCATTTTTATATTTCAGTCATTTTATGTTATTTGTAAACCTGTTATATTGTTTTTATGAATGTAAAAAATAGATTACATATTGGTGCTACTTAGATTTTGGTGGGTGCTCCTAATTCTTTTCTGGTGCTCCTTCATTTTAAATTGGTAGCACCAGTGCTACCAAGTAAAAAAGTTAATTTCGAGCCCCGAAGGCGCTTCCAATGCGCTCATTTCCAACGCGCGCCAAGGGAATATATCTTGTTCCAGGAGTTTGCACATAGAGCGCGTTTTTTCATGCATTTTGCAGATCCGAAATCCACGAAAAAATTACGTGGACCAGCAGCAGTGAGGATGATCCCCCATTCCCCCTGATGATCTCTGAGTCTTCCAAAATCCAATCTGAACCGTCCCTCGAGTTGATCATGATCACTCTGATAATTTTCAAACATATAGGCTAGCGCTGTATCTGCAAGATTCTGCATGGATTGCTATTGTACAGTGCAGCGGGGGACTCGCAGAAAGACAGTGGAGAGGACGCAATTAATGCTGTCAGCCCGCTGATCAGTGATCACACACACACACACACACACACACACACACACACGCACACACACACACACACACACACACACAGTTCCAAGAATACGCTATAATGTCCATATCTATGCTATATCCCCTTAAACTTTTATATAACTTGCCTATTCCAACCTAATTGTCATGAAACACAACAGCCTTTAATAATTATGACAACAGCTAAAGTTTGTATGTAACGTTGTCCATCTGTAGACTAGAGGAGCCTAGTTCCATGCAGAGAGAGCTCCGCCTCCACCAATCTGCATTGCAAGCCACAATGCGTCGCTGATGCAATGCGGTGTAGGCTTGTAGATCAGCTGTAGATCAGCTCTGTTCCCTGCGTGTATTTTAAAAGGGAAGAAAATAAATAAATAGCGTGTGACAGCATGTCTGTGGGAACCGATAGAGAGAACCGAAATTGAATTATTGTAATGGCTACCCGGTACCCAAGCATGTTCGGTTCGGTTCGGTACATGCTTGGTCCCGAGGATCGGGACCCACCCCTAGTGCTGATATATTGTGCATGTTGGCTCACTGGAAAGACTCTGCTACACCAAAATGAGGTACAATGACCCTTATGGTTGCTTGAGGGGATTCCTTAAATGTCACCTTACAGGTCTGTAACTCTGAGAGTGTACACAGGTCCATTTGGTTCCATGTGTACACTCCGAGTTATGGGGGTCATTGAAATTAAAAGGTTTGAGAACCACTGTACACTATATGGAACAGAGCGTTAATTAGTATCATTTATAAGTATTGCACATAGCTAAATGTTTAAGCATATATTTCATATTTACATGTCGAATTCAGCTCTGACAGTTATTTCAGTATTCTTTAGTGTATTTAGTGTCTGCCTGTGCTATTAACTCATTTTGTATAACAAACATCCTATCCTTCCTATCCTCCTCTGTCAGCTCTGCCATGACTTATCCTGCGTCTTATCCTGGGTCACATATCTGACTTTTATACCACTTAAATGGTATAAAATAAAAGATCGCTTCCTCTGCATCGGGTAAATTGCAGATCACGGATCGAGTCATTTTGAGTGAAAATCGTCCAATCACAGAACGGTGTCTTATATGATAATGGAAGTGGTGTTAAGTGATGCACATACAGAAATCATAACTTCCACAAAGAAGCCATGAACAGAAGCAACAACTGTTTATTGTCACCATTTGTTGTTACAGGCTAAAGAAAAACAGAAGCTGAAAACAGAAAACAGAAAACAGAAGCTGATTAACAAAGTGAGAACATCAAAGATATGTCTGTCGGAGCTGATGGATGCTCAGCATAACAGTGAGTAACAGTGAGAAGTTTTATTTATTTTTTTGAATAATTATTAAATTGTGAATTACTATTAATATGTACCACATAAGCTGTGAACTTAATATTTTTTATAATTCCTACATGTCTTTAATTTATATTTTGGTATAACTGTTACAATTCAGTAGCTTAATGCCAGTTATCATGAAATGAAATGATGAAATGATTACTATATTTACCCAGGGTATCTGGGCTAAGCTCAAGAACTTGTTTCCAGCCAGGCCCTGCTCATAGAACACATTTCATCGTAGTGGTTCAATTACTTGTTCAAGGGCACTTCAGCGGTGGTAATTTTAACGTGTCGGACCGCTGATTCGAACTGGCGACCTTCCGGTATCAAGACCGCTTCGCAATCCGCTCGGCCACCACTGCCACTAAATCACCTTTATGTGACCATTCCATCAAAACCAATATAAGGCAAAACTTTCAAAATGTCATTATGCTTTAAGTAATATGTGACATGTCAAACTAGGGGGTTCATGATTCGGTTAGTTTTCGACACACGTCCAGTCATGTATATACTATGATGTAATTGCATTGTATAATTACATGTATTTACGGCTTGGTTGAATCCTTGATTCTGATTGGAATCACACACAATGTGATTTGCACAACTCTCAAGAATGTCTTTGAAAACATTTGAATCGAGAAATAGACGATGAAGTAAAAAAATTGATTATATATATATATATATATATATATATATATATACACACACACACAACACTTCCTTCTTTTTCAAGGCTACTGTGCGCTGGGCAGTCCTACAATATAGCCTACACTGATCAGTGATCTGATGGAATAGGCTACTTTCATTGCCGTGAGAAAATACCTCGTTTTGTTGTCTACTTTTTGGTCAATGTATTCATTTATTCAGTAAGTACCCTGCCTGCGAGTTGGGTCGTTTACAGCAGTTCCGTGACCGCGGAGAGCAAAGGTCCGTTTCTCAATGGATGTGTCATCTAGGAGGGTTATTAAACAAATTGAGCCCCCATGTAAATCGCAAAAATGTGCGGAATTCATGAGAGCCCCAAATCCATATGGCCACCATCAAAAACCTGTTAAGGTTAGGCAAAAATAGCTAAAATTCATTCTGCTTTCAGTAACGTGTCAAACTAGGGGGTTTTCATGATTCTGAATCCATTCCAAGCATTAGTTTTGCACAAAAAACACTCCTTGGGCTAAAAACAGTCATAGCGGTCATCACAAATGTGATGAGGTCAGCACATTTGAGCACATTTGGGCAAGTGGATATGGCGTTCTTTTTCCTCCTGATCAGGAGTACTATTCCATTCACTATATTTAAATTTTAGTCTATGGAACGGCATATTTTTAGGGCACTTCTGCTTCCTATAAAACAGCCAGAAACCATGCACTCACCGGCTTGGTTCTAGAGACGCTCCGATCACCGATCGTGCAAAATTCACTGATCCGCAAATCCGATCAAAAAAGCTAAAAGCTGTGCAGTTTTCATCCAAAAGAATGTGTCACTCTCTCGGTTCTCCACTGCTGTACCGGAGAAGTATAGCACTCTCGGTTCTGCACTGCTTACTGGAGAAGTATATCACTGTCGAGGGCAGCGCAACTAATCTCCCCCCACCCCACACAGCACACACACAGGCTGCATTCGAATTCATTCCATATGCCCCCCCCATATGTTTTTACAACTTCTTCTTAAAAAATAAGGTGCTGTAGGGTTATTAATTGCAAAGAGGCAGGTTGATCTGCGTGAAAACAGTAAAACTAATCAATATTTTCACTTGACAAATACACTGGGTGTAACAAGAGGAATTCATCTTTCATATATTATGACATTTGATCAAAATATGTTTTTAAAACATTTTCAAAAAGCAATTTAAATGTTGGTAACAGGGTTGAAAAAATGTACCTGCATACTCAAAAAATAAAATAGCCTGAGATGGCACGCCTCATGTTTCTGATAGGTACCAATCTACTACTCTAAAATCAAACACTGAAAATGGAAAATGGCACGTTTTCATAGAATGACCCACGTATACTATTTACCCTGGGTGTGCGTGTGTCTACGATGTGTAGCCATCTGTTACTACATGTGAAGTGCACAATACTGGGTTTAAAAACAGCTGAAACATGAGTGGAGGCTGTCAAATTCCGCCCATTGCGTGGCCCCATCACTAGGATTCCTACATTCTAGTAGGCTATGTGGCCCCGTAACTAGGATTCTGCCACCCAAAGGGAGGCAAAATTCTATTAGGCTACAAGATAAATGTGTCACGGAGGGAGCTTTAACGTGAGTAGTTTTTACATGGCGTTTTCTCTTCTGCAGAGTCTCTCTTCTGCCGAGTCTGCCTTCACAACCTGTTCTCATTTTTAAAGGACAACTTTTTTTTCCAACCAAGGTTGTTATTAGAGAAAGTAAAAGATGAGTGTTCATTGAGTGGTGCTCCTTACGGAGCTATGTGTGTGGGTGGCTGGCTGGCTGGCTGGCTGGGTGGGTGTGTCTGAGCATGAAAACAGCATGGTTGTTTCTTTCTTTACAACATTTTATGTTGATTTATTTTTATTTTATTTACCATAGTCCTACTAGACCCCATCTGGCCACAAAAGATCACGGGAACTACTGGTGTGAAGGAGGAAGTGACATCTTCACATATTGAGCCTACAACACACAGTATGGGAGCCCCCTATAGTATCTCTACCTCCACACCAGTAGGTCCCGTGATCTTTTGTGGCCAGATGTAATTTCTTGGGGTCTAGTAGGATTTGAGTAAATAATAAAAAAGTAAATTACCATAAAATGTTGCAATGAAATGCATATTTAGCCCCATGTTCGAATGCCCCCGTCCCCCTGTAAAAAATCCGAAAGAAAGCATCAAATGGATATTTTTTAACACTCAACTTCTCTAATATTCATTCACATTCACATTCTCTAATAACAACCTAAAACATGAACCGTGGTTGAAAAAAACTAAGGTTGTCCTTTAATCAATTCAAGTAACATTATGTGATTAAACATGTTTGCGTGGTTTCTAATACTGAGCATCTTAGTTAACATTATAACTATGCTCCGAGGCAACTGCATGTGTGGTGTGTGTGCACCGTGTCACATGTAGGGGTGCAACGGTACAGTTGGCCCACGGTTCGGTTCGTACCTCGGTATGGGGGCCACGGTTTCGGTTCGGTTTTGGTACAGTTTAAAAATAATAATAATAATAAAAAAAAACATTTATTGTTTATTAGCAATGAAAGAAAAATCGTTTTATCCCCTATCCAGACACAATCCAGTATTTTCTGCCTTTTCATTATTTTAAAAGGATCCTAATGAGACAAATATGCCTTAAAACCTTATACTTGCCCTCTATAACTAAAATTAAAAAAAAAAAACACTTTCTTTCATAAATAGAGAATCTTTCACTCAATAGGAACTGGTTCTGTCGCAAGTTGATGATGTCATATGTCCATGTGTGGTCCAGCCCTATGGAATATATGGAATGCTAATAAAAAGTTTAAAATATTGCTTTGATGCTCATATTATCCTTAGGAAGTATTACGTTTTTATTAGCATATGCATTCCATACGTTCCATAGGGCTAGACCATATGGACATATGACATCATCAACTTGTGACAGGAGCAGTTCCTATTGTGAAAGATTCTTTATTTATGAAAGAAATCAAATATTTAAAGTGTATTTATTTATTTATTTTAGTTGTAGAGGGCAAGTATAACGTTTTATGGCATATTTGTCTTATTAGCCAGGGATCGTTTTAAAGGAAAAATAACCTTATATCGCTATTTAACACTGGCATAGACGGAGATCTCCGCCTTATCAAATAATCCCGCTCCGCGCCCAGGATGGAGATTAATCACAGGACGGAACATTAATGATATCATAACCGAGCACACCAGTCTACATGGTGGCAGTGTCGATTGAGCAACATTCGATGTCATTTCCGGTTGGGACGTCATCCAAAGTGGTCCTGAAGCAACAAATCGCTGGGCGCCCTGATTTAATGGCCCTAAATACCCCCGGGCACTCCTCATCATTATTATACTCGAGGGATAAAAATGCACGTATGCACTCACATGTGCAGGCTGGCCGCATGCAGGGAAGAGAGGAGAGGAGAGGGATTCACAGGGAGTGTGTGTCCGTGTCGCACAGAAAAATACTAAAGTTTAGTTTACAATAAAGATCTCTGCATGAGGATTTAAGGATATTATGCTTCTATTATTACAAGAAGGGTTTCTATCTAAAGTCATGGAGTATTTAGTTGGGACTTTTCTGACGGAAACTTCTTTTAATAAGCTCCTGCACAAATGCACAAATCTTATCTTCTGGCGGTGTCCCTTGTACAAAACATTTTCAGATAGGGGTCAAATACATATCATTTTGGTGGTCGTTGACCCAAACAAGTTTGAGAAGTACTGAATTAGAAGGCATTTGTAGAATTGGCCTTTTAATTGGCCATGGTAAATATCAACATGTTGGGGTTTTATTTCCAAGGGGCGGTTACACACAGATTCCAATGTCACAGCAAAAAATAGAATAGTGGGCTCTGATTGGTCACCCATACCTATGGTGTGAGGGAAATGAAATTCAAATTGAGTGCCAGACCAATTTAGATCATTTAGATCTTCAAATTAATCCAGATCTAAATGAGATGGCTGATCTAAACGCCACAATTGAAGTACAGAAAAAATCAGAAGTACAGCTGAAGACTTATTTAGAAAAACTGGATGCCACACTCCAGAAGCTGAATGGAGATGATATGACAGGTGAGTGAAGTTAACTCTTTTTTCCCCCCAGGTACGTATATATATATATATATATATATATATATATATACGGACGTCGACGCTAGGTGGCGTCATATCCCAGGTCCGTATATATACACGTACCCCAACGTATACTCCATCTATATAATGGTTGAGGCCTATGGAAGCTTTTAACAGGCAGGCAAACTCTGTCTTTTAAAGTGAACGTGTATGGTGGCACTGGGAACTGGGGTTTATGCTAACAGCTAGCCGCAACTATATATATATATTTTTTGAATAAATATGAAATTGTGTAATTACTATTTATACTGTCATCATTACAGGGGATTTGGAGGTAGATAATCTGTACTACTGCTGATGCACAAATCTTATCTTCTGGTGAGGGGCCCGGGGGGTCAGCCCTAATTTTTTTTTCGAATAGACTGAAGGCAATTTACCTTTTTACAAATAAACTATATTTAAAAAATATTAAATAAACTGTGAACTGGTTAATATGTGTAGCCTACCGTCACTTTAAAAGCTTAACTTTGTTTACCCGGGCAGTGCTGGTTGGCAGGTATTTCTTTCTTGATCCCCTCTTGTCTTGATAGTTTAAACATGATGTCATGGGCCGCTATGCTCAAGTGGCATGATAAGCCCAAAGCGTATAATACCGGGTACTCAATATGCTTGTGATCCTTTTTTTTGGATATGTTATCGAGCTCCATCCCTAATCGGCATCAGGTCTTTCAGGCTAGGCTATGTGTCTCACCCCTCAGTCCTGGGACTGAGGGGTGGTCTTTTAGATGCATCCCAGGGACATTTTATGAGTTCTACTTCAACAACGTTGGAGTACAGTACTTAGTACAGTATTGCATCCCAGGACCTCCGGAGGGTGACATGATTGTGTCCTTTCTAAATTTAGGATGCAGGATGCAGGCTATTTGCACCGCTGACAAGTTATATTGTATGAACATACTCTACCATAAAGTATTTACCCGCCTAGGGTTTTCTGGTCATTTTTTGGTCAGTTTGACCTTTTCAACATGAATTAACAGTATGTAGAAAAAATGTTTTCTCCATGAAATGACTTCTGCTTTTTTTATTTACTGTACTACACACATGATGATCGTAAATGTCAAGCATGTACAACCCCCCCCCCCCCCCCCCCCCCCCCCCCCCTCCCTCCATCAATATAACAGGCAACCTGTTCCAGTTTCCTGATCCAGGTGACCATCCTCCTGACCATCCTCTCAGACTGAGTAGCAGACTTGTAAGTGTTTCTACATAGCAGCAGCATTGATACTTTTACTTAAGTAAAACAGTAATTTTTCCACCACTGATTAGAAGTGAGTAGGCATATTTATAAATACCATGTTTTACATCGAAATTATTTTATATTAGAAATTCTAATTATATGATCTAAATAGAGTGTCGCAGACCCCTACCATGGACCAGGAAATGAATCCCAATGCATTTTTCCCATAGACATTTCAGAAAGTATTTATTTAAAGACGGTTACGCCACGGACAAAGCCAACTGGAGTCGTGACAACTCATGACAACACAAACAATATTTTGGACCAAACAAATAATTACAACAAAAAAAGTGTTGTAACCTGCCGTTTGCTTCTTTCTAATTATTTTTTCGGCCCCAAAAATTGTGTTGTCATGATTTGTCACGACTCGAGTTGGCTTTGTCCGCGGCGTAAACGTCTTTAAATAAATACTTTCTGAAATGTCTGAGGAAAATGAACGGAGAATCATTTCCTGGTCCATGGTAGAGGGCGGGACTGCGACGCTCTATAGGCTATGCAGGTGAAAAACGCAAAACAAAGAAAAAGACAACAGGTGATGTGACTGGCTGGAATCAGTGTAGACTAGAGTGTCCATCTGGAGATGTTTGATGCCTTGGTCTCTTTGAAGAGATGGATGGATGAGGGACAGAAAGTCTGGACACTACATTTTAAATTCTGGCATGCAGTTTTATATTTCAGTCATTTTATGTTATTTGTAAACCTGTTATATTATTGTTTTTATGAATGTAAAAAATCGATTACATATTGGTGCTACTTAGATTTTGGTGGGTGCTCCTAATTCTTTTCTGGTGCTCCTTCATTTTGAAATTGGTAGCACCAGTGCTACCAAGTAAAAAGTTAATTTCAAGCCCTGAAGGCGCTTCCAATGTGCTCATTTCCAACGCGCGCCAAGGGAATATATCTTGTTCCAGGAGTTTGCACATAGAGCGCGTTTTTTCATGCATTTTGCAGATCCGAAATCCACGAAAAAATAACGTGGACCAGCAGCAGTGAGGATGATTCCCCCTGATGATCTCTGAGTCTTCCAAAATCCAATCTGAACCGTCCCTCGAGTTGATCATGATCACTCTGATCATTTTCAAACATGCGCTGTATCTGCAAGATTCTGCATGGATTGCTATTGTACAGTGCAGCGGGGGACTCGCAGAAAGACAGTGGAGAGGACGCAATTAATGCTGTCAGCCCGCTGATCAGTGATCACACACACACGCGCACACACACACACACACACACACACACACACACACACACAGTTCCAAGAATACGCTATAATGTCCATATCTATGCTATATCCCCTTAAACCTTTATATAACTTGCCTATTCCAACCTAATTGTCATAAAACACAACAGCCTTTAATAATTATGACAACAGCTAAAGTTTGTATGTAACGTTGTCCATCTGTAGACTAGAGGAGCCTAGTTCCATGCAGAGAGAGCTCCGCCTCCACCAATCTGCATTGCAAGCCACAATGCGTCGCTGATGCAATGCGGTGTAGGCTTGTAGATCAGCTCTGTTCCCTGCGCGTATTTTAAAAGGGAAGAAAATAAATAAATAGCGTGTGACAGCGTGTCTGAGGGAACCCAAATTGAATTATTGTAATGGCTACCCGGTACCCAAGCACGTTCGGTTCGGTTCGGTACATGCTTGGTCCCGAGGATCGGGACCCACCCCTAGTGCTGATATATTGTGCATGTTGGCTCACTGGAAAGACTCTGCTACACCAAAATGAGGTACAATGACCCTTATGGTTGCTTGAGGGGATTCCTTAAATGTCACCTTACAGGTCTGTAACTCTGAGAGTGTACACAGGTCCATTTGGTTCCATGTGTACACTCCGAGTTATGGGGGTCATTGAAATTAAAAGGTTTGAGAACCAGTGTACACTATATGGAACAGAGCGTTAATTAGTATCATTTATAAGTATTGCACATAGCTAAATGTTTAAGCATATATTTCATATTTACATGTCGAATTCAGCTCTGACAGTTATTTCAGTATTCTTTAGTGTATTTAGAGTCTGCCTGTGCTATTAACTCATTTTGTATAACAAACATCCTATCCTTCCTATCCTCCTCTGTCAGCTCTGCCATGACTTATCCTGCGTCTTATCCTGGGTCACATATCTGACTTTTATACCACTTAAATGGTATAAAATAAAAGATCGCTTTCTCTGCATCGGGTAAATTGCAGATCACGGATCGAGTCATTTTGAGTGAAAATCGTCCAATCACAGAACGGTGTCTTATATGATAATGGAAGTGGTGTTAAGTGATGCACATACAGAAATCATAACTTCCACAAAGAAGCCATGAACAGAAGCAACAACTGTTTATTGTCACCATTTGTTGTTACAGACTAAAGGAGAACAAAAGGCAGAAGTGCAGAAGCTGATTGAAGCAGCGGGAATATCACTCGCTGTCGTGGAGGAATGTCTGGTCTCTCTGACGGAAGCTCAGCTCAGTGAGAAGTTTTTATTAATTTTTTTGAATAATTATTAAATTGTGAATTACTATTAATATGTACCACATAAGCTGTGAACTTAATATTTTTTATAATTCCTACATGTCTTTAATTTATATTTTGGTATAACTGTTACAATTCAGTAGCTTAATGCCAGTTATCATCACCTTTATGTGACCATTCCATCAAAACCAATATAAGGCAAAACTTTCAAAATGTCATTATGCTTTAAGTAGTATGTGACATGTCAAACTAGGGGGTTCATGATTCGGTTAGTTTTCAACACGCGTCCAGTCATGTATAAAATGTATACTATGATGTAATTGCATTGTATAATTACATGTATTTACGGCTTGGTTGAATCCTTGATTCTGATTGGAATCACACACAATGTGATTTGCACAACTCTCAAGAATGTCTTTGAAAACATTTGAATCGAGAAATAGACGATGAAGTAAAAAAATTGATTCTATTATATATATATATATATATATATATATATATATATATATATATATACACACACACACACACACACAACACTTCCTTCTTTTTCAAGGCTACTGTGCGCTGGGCAGTCCTACAATATAGCCTACACTGATCAGTGATCTGATGGAATAAGCTACTTTCATTGCCGTGAGAAAATACCTCGTTTTGTTGTCTACTTTTTGGTCAATGTATTCATTTATTCAGTAAGTACCCTGCCTGCGAGTTGGGTCGTTTACAGCAGTTCCGTGACCGCGGAGAGCAAAGGTCCGTTTTTCAATGGATTTGTCATCTAGGAGGGTTATTAAACAAATTGAGCCCCCATGTAAATCGCAAAAATGTGGGGAAAATTCATGAGAGCCCCAAATCCATATGGCCACCATCAAAAACCTGTTAAGGTTAGGCAAAAATAGCTAAAATTAATTCTGCTTTCAGTAGCCAGGGCTTGACGCTTAGCATTTTTCCAAGTAGCACGTGTGCTACTAAGTTGAAAAATCTAGTAGCACACAAATTATTTTAGGAGCACGATGAAAAGTTAGCAAATGTGTTTTTGAGGGGCTAGCTATACAGCTTTAGTCCCCACACGTCTCAAGATTTGACATTGACAATGAACGGAGAAATTAGGTCAAAATTCAGCTAAATATGACATAAATGAAACATCAAAACATTAAACGCCATTGACAGGAAAATTTACGTCATATGTAAACGAGCAAATCAGCTAACCAATCACAGGCAACAGGCATTCTGATTGGCCAGTATGAGATGATTCATGATGATGTATGATGATAAGAGTGCCCCTCACTTCACACAGGTGTGATTTTTCTTTAATAAAGTGATATGAGGCAGGGGCGGGCAATATGGCAAAATATTATATCACTATCTTGATATTCATCTGGATTTTTTCCGTTGCTCGTTATGCAGGCCACTGACTAATATGTATCCAGTGGCAGCCAGGTGACAGGTCGGTCATTCGTATTGCGCTGCGCAGCCTGCGCGCACACTTTTGTAAGCGAGGTGCTAAGCAAGGGTTGTTTTGGTTATCAATCAATCCGTCCACTCCATGTGCGTGCGTGCGTGCGTGCGTGCGCACGTGCACTCTTTGCGTGCACGGCTGCACGCTGTTTCACCCACGTTTGGTAAAAGTTATATCGAGTGATGTTTGAACATTCCAAACTTTCCAAATAAGTTTAGTATTCAACGTGTCGGGGTCCAAGCAACTCCTTCTATGCTATCATGCTATCCTGCTGTGTTCGCTCCGCTGCTGACAGGGAAGAGAACTTAGCAGCCAGCAACACAGGGAGGGGCGGGGCGGTGGGAGCAAAGGGGACAGATCTTCAAATGAACGCTGCATTGAGCCTCAACACGTTGTTAGCTTGTAGATCTGCTCTTTTTGGCGAACAACACCGCCGTACTAAGAAATATAAATTTAGGAATAGAACCTCGACTATAGAATGTGCACTTGCCTTGTCTTTATCATGATTGAATGGTCAAATTCTGTAGTCGCACCGGTGCTACAAATTTAAATTTACAACTCGCACGTTGCTATTTTTAGTAGCATATGCGAGTACCTAGTCGCACTGTTTTGCACAAAAAACACTCCTTGGGCTAAAAACAGTCATAGCCGTCATCACAAATGTGATGAGGTCAGCACATTTGGGCAAGTGGATATGGCGTTTTTTTTCCTCCTGATCAGGAGTACTATTCCATTCACTATATTTAAATTTTAGTCTATGGAACGGCATATTTTTAGGGCACTTCTGCTTCCTATAAAACAGCCAGAAACCATGCACTCACCGGCTTGGTTCTAGAGACGCTCCGATCACCGATCGTGCAAAATTCACTGATCCGCAAATCCGATCAAAAAAGCTAAAAGCTGGGCAGTTTACATCCAAAAGAATGTGTCACTCTCTCGGTTCTGCACTGCTGTACTGGAGAAGTATAGCACTCTCGGTTCTGCACTGCTTACTGGAGAAGTATATCACTGTCGAGGGCAGCGCAACTAATCTCCCCCCACCCCACACAGCACACACACACAGGCTGCATTCGAATTCATTCCCTATGCCCCATATAGTGCACTACGTTGGGGTTCCGCCATTTTGTTTTAGTGTCCGAATGTGTAGTGAGCATTTTTGCACCCTAATGTAGTGGACTGTATCACTCGGCATACGGCAGAAATGGATTCCGCACATCAAAATCATATAGAAACAACCCATTAAGCACAATTATTTATCAGAATGATATCCCATTTCCAGTTTTTAATGATTAATTATGCTAATTACTAAATTTCTGACCACATGGTTACCTGTATCACTCGGCATATGGCAGAAATGGATTCAGCCCATATCATATAGAAACAACCCATTAAGCAAAACATTTTATCAGAATTATAGCCCATTTCCAGTTTTTTGTGATTCATTATGCTAATTACTCAATTTCTGACCACACGGTGACCCGTATCACTCGGCATATGGCAGAAATTGATTCAGCATCATTGATTCAAATCATATAGAAACAACCCATTAAGTACTTTTCTTCAAGAATGCATACAGGGTCAGTTTCTAAAGGTTTTACTGAGATGTCAACCCTGTTACTTTTATAACTTGTATTTTAATACAACTTAATAAATTAAAAAGCAAATGTAAAGTCAATTCATCTCATATGTTAATTAAAAGTGACCAGTTATCCACACATTTTTTTGTAATATAAAATATTTTGTTTTGACAACTTCTTAAAAAATAAGGTGCTGTAGGGTTATTAATTGCAAAGAGGCAGGTTGATCTGCGTGAAAACAGTAAAACTAATCAATATTTTCACTTGACAAATACACTGGGTGTAACGAGAGGAATTCATCTTTCATATATTATGACATTTGATCAAAATATGTTTTTAAAACATTTTCAAAAAGCAATTTAAATGTTGGTAACAGGGTTGACAAAATGTACCTGCATACTCAAAAAATAAAATAGCCTGAGATGGCACGCCTCATGTTTCTGATAGGTACCAATCTACTACTCTAAAATCAAACACTGAAAATGGAAAATGGCACGTTTTCATAGACCCACGTATACTATTTACCCTGGGTGTGCGTGTGTCTACGATGTGTAGCCATCTGTTACTACATGTGAAGTGCACAATACTGGGTTTAAAAACAGCTGAAACATGAGTGGAGGCTGTCAAATTCCGCCCATTGCGTTGCCCCATCACTAGGATTCCTACATTCTAGTAGGCTATGTGGCCCGTAACTAGGATTCCGCCACCCAAAGGGCGGCAAAATTCTAGTAGGCTACAAGATAAATGTGTCACGGAGGGAGCTTTAACGTGAGTAGTTTTTACATGGCGTTTTCTCTTCTGCAGAGTCTCTCTTCTGCCGAGTCTGCCTTCACAACCTGTTCTCATTTTTAAAGGACAACTTTTTTTTCCCAACCAAGGTTGTTATTAGAGAAAGTAAAAGATGAGTGTTCATTGAGTGGTGCTCCTTACGGAGCTATGTGTGTGGGTGGCTGGCTGGCTGGGTGGGTGTGTCTGAGCACGAAAACAGCATGGTTGTTTTTCACCACCTGTGCGCAACCTCACACACACGCACATATTAACTGTATATATGGTGATTTCGGGTGTGCCAGTTTTTGCTGCTTTCTTTAGTTTTAGCGATTTTAACTATTTTTGACAGGGGGGCGGGGGCGTTTGAGGCTAAAATATATTTCTTTACAACATTTTATGTTGATTTATTTTTATTTTATTTACCATAGTCCTACTAGACCCCATCTGGCCACAAAAGATCACGGGAACTACTGGTGCGAAGGAGGAAGTGACATCTTCACATATTGAGCCTACAACACACAGTATGGGAGCCTCCTATAGTATCTCTACCTCCACACCAGTAGGTCCCGTGATCTTTTGTGGCCAGATGTAATTTCTTGGGGTCTAGTAGGATTTGAGTAAATAATAAAAAAGTAAATTACCATAAAATGTTGTAAAGAAATGCATATTTAGCCCCATGTTCGAATGCCCCCGTCCCCCTGTAAAAAACCTGAAAGAAAGCATCAAATGGATATTTTTTAACACTCACCTTCTCTAATATTCATTCACATTCACATTCTCTAATAACAACCTAAAACATGAACCGTGGTTGAAAAAAACTAAGGTTGTCCTTTAATCAATTAAAGTAACATTATGTGATTAAACATGTTTGCGTGGTTTCTAATACTGAGCATCTTAGTTAACATTATAACTATGCTCCGAGGCAACTGCATGTGTGGTGTGTGCACCGTGTCACATGTAGGGGTGCAACGGTACAGTTGGCCCACGGTTCGGTTCGTACCTCGGTATGGGGGCCACGGTTTCGGTTCGGTTTTGGTACAGTTAAAAATAATAATAATAATAAAAAAAGAAACATTTATTGTTTATTAGCAATGAAAGAAAAATCGTTTTATCCCCTATCCAGACACAATCCAGTATTTTCTGCCTTTTCATTATTTTAAAAGGATCCTAATAAGACAAATATGCCTTAAAACCTTATACTTGCCCTCTATAACTAAAAAAAAAAAAAAAAAAACACTCTTTCATAAATAGAGAATCTTTCACTCAATAGGAACTGGTTCTGTCGCAAGTTGATGATGTCATATGTCCATGTGTGGTCCAGCCCTATGGAATATATGGAATGCTAATAAAAAGTTTAAAATATTGCTTTGATGCTCATATTATCCTTAGGAAGTATTACGTTGTTTTTATCAGCATATGCATTCCATACATTCCATAGGGCTAGACCATATGGACATATGACATCATCAACTTGTGACAGGAGCAGTTCCTATTGTGAAAGATTCTTTATTTATGAAAGAAATCAAATATTTAAAGTGTATTTATTTATGTATTTTAGTTGTAGAGGGCAAGTATACTGTTTTATGGCATATTTGTCTTATTAGCCAGGGATCGTTTTAAAGGAAAAATAACCATATATCGCTATTTAACACTGGCATAGACGGAGATCTCCGCCTTATCAAATAATCCCGCTCCGCGCCCAGGACGGAGATTAATCACAGGACGGAACATTAATGATATCATAACCGAGCACACCAGTCTACATGGTGGCAGTGTCGATTGAGCAACATTCGATGTCATTTCCGGTTGGGACGTCATCCAAAGTGGTCCTGAAGCAACAAATCGCTGGGCGCCCTGATTTAATGGCCCTAAATACCCCCGGGCACTCCTCATCATTATTATACTCGAGGGATAAAAATGCGCGTATGCACTCACATGTGCAGACTGGCCGCATGCAGGGAAGAGAGGAGAGGAGAGGGATTCACAGGGAGTGTGTGTCCGTGTCGCACAGAAAAATACTAAAGTTTAGTTTACAATAAAGATCTCTGCATGAGGATTTAAGGATATTATGCTTCTATTATTACAAGAAGGGTTTCTATCTAAAGTCATGGAGTATTTGAGAAGTACTGAATTAGAAGGCATTTGTAGAATTGGCCTTTTAATTGGCCATGGTAAATATCAAGCATGTGCAACATGTTGGTTTTATTTCCAAGGGGCGGTTACACACAGATTCCAATGTCACAGCAAAAAATAGAATAGTGGGCTCTGATTGGTCACCCATACCTATGGTGTGAGGGAAATTAAATTCAAATTGAGTGCCAGACCAATCTCACCAGGAATTTGTTTTTCTCCAGATCAAAATGAGATGGCTGCTCTAAAAGCCTCAATGGAACTACATGAAGAATTAAAAGTACAGCTGAAGATTTATTTAGAAACACTGGATGCCACACTCCAGAAGCTGAATGGAGATGATATTACAGGTGAGTGAAGTTAACTTTTTCCCCCCCAGGTACGTATATATATACGGATGTCGACGCTAGGTGGCGTCATATCCCAGGTCCGTATATATACACGTACCCCAACGTATACTCCATCTATATAATGGTTGAGGCCTACGGAAGCTTTTAACAGGCAGGCAAACTCTGTCTTTTAAAGTGAACGTGTATGGTGGCACTGGGAACTGGGGTTTATGCTAACAGCTAGCCGCAACTATATATATATATTTTTTTGAATAAATATGAAATTGTGTAATTACTATTTATACTGTCATCATTACAGGGGATTTGGAGGTAGATAATCTGTACTACTGCTGATGCACAAATCTTATCTTCTGGTGAGGGGCCCGGGGGAGTCAGCCCTAAATAAATTTTCGAATAGACTGAAGGCAATTTACCTTTTTACAAATAAACTATATTTTAAAAATATTAAATAAACTGTGAACTGGTTAATATGTGTAGCCTACCGTCACTTTAAAAGCTTAACTTTGTTTACCCGGGCAGTGCTGGTTGGCAGGTATTTTTTTCTTGATCCCCTCTTGTCTTGATAGTTTAAACATGATGTCATGGGCCGCTATGCTCAAGTGGCATGATAAGCCCAAAGCGTATAATACCGGGTACTCAATATGCTTGTTATCCTTTTTTTTGGATATGTTATCGAGCTCCATCCCTAATCGGCATCAGGTCTTACAGGCTAGGCTATGTGTCTCACCCCTCAGTCCTGGGACTGAGGGGTGGTCTTTTAGATGCATCCCAGGGACATTTTATGAGTTCTACTTCAACAACGTTGGAGTACAGTACTTAGTACAGTATTGCATCCCAGGACCTCCGGAGGGTGACATGATTGTGTCCTTTCTCAATTTACTGAGTCTAAGGATGCAGGATGCAGGCTATTTGCACCGCTGACAAGTTATATTGTATGAACATACTCTACCATAAAGTATTTACCCGCCTAGGGTTTTCTGGTAATTTTTTGGTCAGTTTGACATTTTCAACATGAATTAACAGTATGTAGAAAAAAAATTTTCTCCATGAAATGTCTTCTGCTTTTCTTATTTACTGTACTACACACATGATGAAAATCGTAAATGTCAAGCATGTACAATACCCCCCCCCCCCCCCCCCCCCCCCCTCCATCAATATAACAGGCAACCTGTTGGTTCCTTATCCAGGTGACGATCATGCTGGCGGCCACAGCCTCGCGCCCACCGACAAACCTCTCACTGCGCACCGAGAGACACAGCACGGGGCCACCGCCATTCACAAGAACGCCGCCGACTACAACAAGAACATTGCACAGCTTCGGTCTTGTTTAGGAAAAATGAGAGATTTGGAAGATATTACAGGTGAGTGAAGTTAACTCTTTTTTCCCCCCAGGTACGTATATATACGGACGTCGACGCTAGGTGGCGTCATATCCCAGGTCCGTATATATACACGTACCCCAACGTATACTCCATCTATATAATGGTTGAGGCCTACGGAAGCTTTTAACAGGCAGGCAAACTCTGTCTTTTAAAGTGAACGTGTATGGTGGCACTGGGAACTGGGGTTTATGCTAACAGCTAGCCGCAACTATATATAATGTTTTTTTGAATAAATATGAAATTGTGTAATTACTATTTATACTGTCATCATTACAGGGGATTTGGAGGTAGATAATCTGTACTACTGCTGATGCACAAATCTTATCTTCTGGTGAGGGGCCCGGGGGGTCAGCCCTAAAGAAATTTTCGAATAGACTGAAGGCAATTGACCTTTTTACAAATAAACTATATTTTAAAAATATTAAATAAACTGAACTGGTTAATATGTGTAGCCTACCGTCACTTTAAAAGCTTAACTTTGTTTACCCGGGCAGTGCTGGTTGGCAGGTATTTTTTTCTTGATCCCCTCTTGTCTTGATAGTTTAAACATGATGTCATGGGCCGCTATGCTCAAGTGGCATGATAAGCCCAAAGCGTATAATACCGGGTACTCAATATGCTTGTTATCCTTTTTTTTGGGATATGTTATCGAGCTCCATCCCTAATCGGCATCAGGTCTTACAGGTATTTCAGGCTAGGCTATGTGTCTCAGGGACATTAGATGCGTCCCAGGGACATTTTATGAGTTCTACTTCAACAACGTTGGAGTACAGTACTTAGTACAGTATTGCATCCCAGGACCTCCGGCGGGTGACATGATTGTGTCCTTTCTCAATTTACTGAGTAAGGATGCAGGATGTAGGCTATTTGCACCTCTGACAAGTTATATTGTATGAACATACTCTACCATAAAGTATTTACCCGCCTAGGGTTTTCTGGTCATTTTTTGGTCAGTTTGACATTTTCAACATGAATTAACAGTATGTAGAAAAAAGGTTTTCTCCATGAAACGTCTTCTGCTTTTCTTATTTACTGTACTACACACATGATGAAAATCGTAAATGTCAAGCATGTACAATCCCCCCCCTCCATCAATATAACAGGCAACCTGTTGGTTCCTGATCCAGGTGACGTTCCTGCTGGCGTCCACAGCCTCACTGCGCACCGAGGGCCACAGCTCGGGGCCACCGCCAGTCACAAGACCGCCGCCGACTGCAACAAGAACATTGCATTCCTGAAAGCCTCGTGTGACCAATTGCGGGAACTATATGGTTTACTGCAGATGAGAAAACGAAATGAGGAGCACATGACGAAGAGTGAGAGAAGTTAAATATATTTTTGAATACATATTAAATTGTGTAATTTCTATTTATAGAGAATCTGAAACTCATAACTACTGCTGATACACAAATCTTATCTTCTGGCGGGGTCCCTTGCACAAAACGGTTTACAGATAGGGTCAAATACATAATTTTGGTGGTCGTTGACACAAACAAGTTTGAGAATTACTGAATTAGAAGGCATTTGTAGAAACGGCCTTAGGTCTTTCAGGGCAGGCTAGGTGAGACACGATGTATCGAAAGAAGAGCAGGGACACAAAATACAATCACCCCAATTGTACAACTACAAGTTATATTGTATTAACACACTCTACCATACCGATTGGACAAAAATAAAATGTAATAAATATATTTTTTTTTCCAATTTGTCCAAAAACGTTTCAGTTAGTATATTCTACATTATAAGCACATGGTCATATACCATTACATGTTGAGTTAATGCTTTGATAGTTTTATAATCAGAGTAAACTTTTGTGGAGATCTTCTCAATTCTCGTAGTTACTTTGAGTGACTAATAAATAATGACATTCAGGATGGACAATCAAATCCTTTTGGATTTGGGGAGAAGTCGTTTCTGCATCTGGTCTCTCTCAAGCAGAAACAATGAACCGGAAGCAGCGGGACAAAAATCTGATATCTCCATAATTTGAGTAATTTCGAGTTGTAGTCTTGTTAGTTTGTGTTTGCATGTGTGCTGTGGCACAGCTTCAATATGTCATCAGTCTCGCGTTGATCCCGCCTCTAGCGGCCGCATACTCCCGCATATCGCTCCAATCAGAAGGGGGCTAGTGCGAAGTACTTGATATAAACAGATCAAAACATAAAGTTGGACACACACGTGCACACACACACACACACACACACACACACACACACACACACACACACACAAACTGTACAGCTGCCTTCATTTGAGCTGACACACATAACGAGCCATCGTTAATTGTGTGTGTTTGTGTGTGAGAGAGGGCCATACTATTCTCCACTATGATGAAGGTACACGTTTGATATATCGTGAAGCCTTACTGTACATTAATGTTGGCCTATATTTTGTCTGTAAAAACATATTTTGAAGACTCCTGCAATTCATTGAAAAATTGATTAATTGGTACCATCCCTAATTCCTAGAACCTTCGCGTGAGGACCTATTGGGAACCTGTAAGTTGCTGAACATACAGGTTCTGAGCGAGCTGAGCGATGAGACTGGATGCTCTGACCAAGAGTTAGCGGAAATGATTGCCGAACACTACTTAATGATGCATTTCCAGGAGACCTATAACAGACATAATTCTTGGCAAGGTAAGAAGTTAAAAATATTTTAATAAATATTAAATTGTGTAATTAGTGTGGTTGACCAGACTATTGTAATTGTGGGCTCGCGAGCACACACTAGTTATTGACAGTTTATATTAATTTATTATTATTATTTTCGCCATCCTACTACTTCCACATACTTTATGCTAAAAATGTAGTTCAAAGTTCAACATGTTCAGCTCTTTGCAGTTATTTATACTTTCACTTTTTAACTTGTTTTTACAAAGATCTCCCCATATAGGCCACTCCAATTTCGGTCAGGATAGATTTTCCGCCATTTAGATTTTTTTTCCAAAACACAATTTTTGCTGCTACTCCTAGAGATTTTTGTCCAAATCTCTCACAAATCGGTACACATAATCTCTGGACCTATCCGATTAAAACACCACAGGCGTAATGTAATCCGTATCGTTCGGGCATAATCGTCGTCCGAAGTTCCACATTTGAAACACGTCGCGGGTGGTTTAATCAACCCAGAGCCAAAAGCAATTCCAAACTAGAAAGGTCGCAATTTTAAGAAATTGCAAAGTGTGGTTGCCGCAGTGGCTTACATATGCCCCTCCCACTAATATTTCCAGCCAATTACAATGTCGCGTCACCCCTGCGATCATGCGTAAGTAATTCGGAGGGGATTTATCCCCCAAAAATCATGTTTTTGCGACAAACGGTTACATTTCTCGCATTTGCGGCGCCCCCTATGGATGAAAATGGAATTGCTTTTGGAACTTGGTTGATTGAACCACCCGCGACATGTGATTCAAATTTGGGATGGATTGGACATTCCGTTCGTGATTTATGGCATTTTTTGTGATATAGGCCCCTCCTACTAATTTCGGACGACGATTACGGCCAAACGATACGCACTACCAAAATTCTGCCGATGGTGTTTTAATCGGATAGGTCCAGAGATCATGTGTGCTGATTTTTGTGAGATTTGGACAATCTGTAGAAGGAGCAGCAAAAAGTGTGTTTTGGATAAAATTCAAAATGGCGGAAAATCTATCATGACGCAAATGGGCGTGGCCTATATGGGGAGATGCGTCATGACCCAAGGAAGCCAGGGAAAAATAATTTTGATTTTATGACCTACGGTTCAAGAGTTATAAGCCAAAACGTAAAGTGGGCTGTTATAGCGCCACCATGAGGCCGACCGATAACATTATACATTGATTAATTTTAGTAATTATTATGAACCTACCCTCCAAGTTTTGTAACTATAGTGCTTACAGTCTCTGAGGAACAAATACTTGAATGTGAGAAAATGCGAAAAATCGCATTTTCCCATTCATGTCAATGGGGAAATTGTATTCACTAATAAATTAATATCAATTAAACTATACAACATTTCTCTTAAAAAAATACAAGCACATCCTTCCCGATGAAGCCGGTCAATTTGACATATGGCTCAAGTGCGTACAGTCAAAACTGTGGGAGGAGTAGCACATAAAAAAAAAGACTAATCACGTGGAATAATAACTAGAAAGCAGTTCCTGTAGAAACTGCGTGGGGTCGCTAAAAACGCAATGTATAAAGTTATAGCTGTGTCTGTGGGACAACCCACCAAGTCTGAACACTGGAAAAAAGTACAAAAAGTTAAAAAGTATAAAAAATTGTAAATAAATAATAATATAAGCATAAATAACTGCATAAAGCGGAACATGTTGAAGTTTGAACTACATTTCTAGCATAACGTATGTGGAAGTAGTAGGACGCTAAAAAAGAAAGTTGGAAAAATAACGTTATAGCTGTGTCTGTGGGACCAACCACCAAGTTTGATACCTGGGGACCGGAGTACAAAAAGTTGAAAAGTATAACAATTTGTAAAAAATAATAATATACCGTAAGCAGTAAAGTATGTGTAAGTAGTATGATGCCCAAAAAGTGGCAGAATAAAGTAAGTAAAGTCATAACTGTCTACTAATGATTTGTAATGTATGAATAATGCTTTACAATGTATTATTGATTAATTAAGAAAAGGTAAAAAGAAAGAAATACAACATCAATGGATATGAAAGCATTAATGAGCAGAAATTGTATTAAATAGCATACGTTTACATGTAAAAAAAGGGTCAAATAGCATATAGGCCTATCTTTAAAAGCATAAACACAATGATTATTGACCATGGTCTAAGATTTTTCTTTCATTTTTGTGTTTTTTAAAGTTTTTCTTTAAATGTTTTTTTTAAGTTCATTTTTAAAAGTTTTTTTTTTCTTTTAAGTTTTTTTTAAGTTTCATTTTTAAGTTTTCTTTTTTAAGTTTTTTTTTAAGTTTTTAAAAACAAAGTTTTAAAAAAAAGTTTAAAAAAATAAAGTATAAAAAAAAAAAGTATAAAAAAAAAAAAGTTTAAAAAAAAGTATAAAAAAAAAGGTTTAAAAAAAAAAAGTTTAAAAAATATATATTTAAGTTTATATTAGAGTGTTCCTATTGGTGGTGTGAGTCCATAAACAAATTTTCAGGACTGTATCATGCCGCAAACAAAAGTTAGAGCTGTGTAAAGGCCAGCCAATGGGAAGACAGAAGGGCGGGGCTTAAGCAATTAATTAAGTACAGCGTGCTCCTATTGGTGGTCTAAGCCCATGGAGCAAATTGCAAGAATGTAGCATGCTGCAAGCAAAAGACAGGGTTTTTGTGTGTGTTAGAGTTATCATCGGGCCTGAAAATGAAGGCCCGGCCCTACCCTACCCTAACTGGGTCGGCCCGAGGCCCGGCCCGACCCTAACAATTACCATAATGTCAAGCCCGAAAACCCGAAAAAGCCCGAGTGGAGAAAAAAAGGAAAAAGAAAAATGCCACTATATGGCCACGGCGCCGTGGATTATTGAGACGAAATAAAGGATTTATGTAACTCACGTTAATTGGCTGATAATGTTCCATTTTCAACATTCTAATGGTTTCCAGCAATTTCCAGGGGTGAGTAAACATCTTCTGAATCAAAGTAGCAGCGATCCTCTGAAGTGCAGTTAATTATGTCCAATAGGCTACTGTCCCGTTAACAAAGTGCAACCTTTTCATCGTTCACCGTTGTGCAACAGTCCCGAACAGAGCTATACAATATTATGACAATTGTCAACTTGGCTATAATCTACTAGGTTACTGTATAGTTTACATTAATCATTGCCTCTCAAACCCACATACCACGCGTAATGTGCGTTGCCTAACCAAAATAACAGACATACAAACCATCAACATGCCGCTCGATGGCGTGTCGAGTCTGTCGACAGCTTGCAGATCTTTTATTTTGGGCAGTGGTCACACAACAGGCGCGCTGCGCTACGATGGGGAAATTAAATAGCTGTAGGCTACAGCGCGCTGCGATACGATTTGTAAACCAAATAGCTGTAGCCTACAGTGTGACTGTAACATTGCTTGGTCATCATGTAACTATATTACGTGTATGCAGGCGCTTTCATAGTTATATGGAGCATTTACCGTGGTGACGTTGATTAGGTAGCCTAATTTAGCTTATTCTCCCAACTGGGTTCAACGAGACAGCAGTGTCTCGTTAAGCCCCGACGTTTCCAAAACGAGCTATTGCGGCTGAATCGATGGTCTTATAAAACATTTAAGCATATGGCAAGTTGACTTAAGTTATATAGTTGATGCTGAGCAGTAAGCAGCTCATTTGGTTGGCAAACCAGAGGCCAGCCAGCGGTAGCAAGTTCAACAACCACCGTTCTATTCTGTCACTTTGGTGCGCTGCTGCTGATCATCGCCTCCTCCTTCAGTCACATATAGTATAATAGCCTAAACTGTAAAAGTGAATCGCCAACATTCACCAGCTCAGCCCTCTTCATATTAAATAAATACATTACACAAACAACAGAATTGTTATTTTTGTTATAATAAAATTATTTAAAAAAAAAAGAGAAATCACGGAAAATCACAAAGCCCGAGGCTCGGCCCGGCCCGACTAATTATCGTGCATTTTGGGCCCGGCCCTACCCGAAAATGTCGGGCCGGGCCGGGTTCGGGCAGAGATTGAGAACTCGTGTGTGTGTGTGTGTGTGTGTGTGTGTGTGTGTGTGTGTGTGTGTGTGTGTGTGTGTGTGTGTGTGTGTGTGTGTGTGTGTGTGTGTGTGTGTGTGTGTGTGTGTGTGTGTGTGTGTGTGTGTGTGTGTGTGTGTGTGTGTGTGTGTGGAGCCTAATTGCACAAATAGCAGACCTACAAGCTGCGTGCGTGTGTCTGTGACTGCACAAATAGCAGACCTACAAGCTCACAAGGTTTCGCAGAGCAACTCATTGAGATCTTGTAACTCTAATTTTAGCCCTGTAATTAAGCCCTTATATGTCTCAGCTGTGGGAGAGTAAAACAGTGCTTCACTATGACTGGGAGATTTCAATGGGCCTGAATAGGGAAAAACCTATGCCCGAACAAGTCGAATGCAAATATTTTTTTCACTGAGTGGCCTGAGACATTGAGGTACAACATGTACGATTGTGGTGTTGGTACGATCTAAAATGTGGTTATAAGAGCGAGTTAAGAATTGTCTTCACGATACTTTCCCCGTAAGAATTATACAATGGAGGTCAATGGGCAGCTTGACTGTATTTGTGTCACTTAAAAGGCCGTAGTTCACATTCTGTATGCATCTGTGCTTTGGTGGTTACATTGTGTGAAAGAGGACATGTGTGGCTACAAAATGACCAAAGAACATCCGTGTAAAGTGAATATTTTGGCCAGGACGACAATTTGTTTGGTAGATTTCCGAGGGAAGCATTTCAGTTTCCACACTCTACTCAAGGAGGCCCCGCACTCTAAGGGCGCACTAATTAGGCGATACGGCCTGCGATTGAACTGCGATATCGGAAAAACCGTGTAACATATTCGAATACGGTTTGAACCATGAAAAGGTCCACAGCCGTGTGAGCTAGCTAAAGTTTAAATCACGTTTCTACGACAAAGTATGCCAGAGTAATGAGGCTGCAAAAGTGAGGTTGATTTAGAGATACAATCCCATACATTGTCTATGAGAGAAAGATTTTATAAATAAAGTTAAATATTTATTATTTATACTTTGTCAAAACAACTTTTTCACCAATGAAAATTCAAAGATTGATGAACATTTTAAAGTTTGAATGGAGTTTCAAAGTGAAAGTATGACAGAGTAATAAGAGCACAAAAAAGTTTAAAAGTTTAAAAGTTAAAAAAGTATTTGTGACTTTGTACCCCCCCCCCCCCAGTTCAACAGTGGACAGTTCAACAGCTGGAACGCTACATTGTTGATGTCGAGTATAATATTTCTCAACTGAAAATTGGTGAGTGAAGTTAAAAATATTTTTGAATACATATACAATACATATTTGAATACATTACATTGTGTAATTACTATTGACACTGTACTGTAATCATTACAGTAGAGAATCTGAAAATAATAAACTACTACTGCTGATGCAAAAATCACATCTGGTGGGGTCCCTTGCAAAAAACATTTAAGATGGGGGTCAAATACATATCATTTTGGCGGTCATTGACACAAACAAGTTCGAGAAGTACTGAATTAGAAGGCATTTGTAGAATTGGGCTCAGGTATTATAGGTCTTTCAGGGCAGGCTAGGTGATTGATTGATTGAAATATTTATTAACAGTTTGCAGAATTACAGTACATTTCAAGCACAAACTCAATACAAAGGCTGTTAACTGTGAGTGGACGACCCAATTAAGCATTACACTTGTTTACAATAGGGTCCACCATGTTCAATTCATCAACACAAAATACAATCACCCCAATTGTACAGCTACAAGTTATATTGTATGAACATACTCTACCATACAGGTTTGGATCCTTCCATCATCTTGGATGCAGATATGATCCAATTTGAAACAACTTACATACAACAAGGTGTTACAAAACTGAAATGGATGAATGAAGCTGCACATACAAGATTTGATGCATTGCACGGTGAGAAGTTAAAAATCTTTTTCAATAAATATTAACCCTCCTATAATAATAATGATATGGTCTTTGGGTCATTTTTACCCGGTTTTACATTTTCAACATGAATTAAAAATATGGAAAATATGTTTTCTCTATGAAACGTGTTCTGCTTGGCTTATTTAGTGTACTAAACATGTGACATGAAAATGGTAAATTTCAAGCATGTGCTACCCCCCATCCCTCCATCAACATGGAACACCCAGATTCTTCTGAACACCTCCGACAGCTGGCAGTTAAAATTTTGCCTCAGGAGATGAATCCCTGGTCGGAGGAACAAATAGAAGGGCTTTGCTTACGTATATCTGAGGTGCAGAAGTGTCTGAGAAACGAAGGTGAGAAGTCAAAAAATGTTTTATTTCTATTGATACTGTAATCACACAATCTAGATGTATCAAAAGAAGGGCATGGACGCAAATTGCAACTACAAGTTATATTGTATGAACACTCTACCAGACAGATTGATGACATTTTAATTTTGTCCCATCTGTACACTACTGTACTCTGTAAGACCCGGTTCTGCTTGGCTTATTTACTTTGCCCCCCCCCCCCCCCCCCCCCCCCCCCCGATCAACATAGGTCACCAGATTGAATTTCTTGACTTTAGTGACCCTACACAACGGCTACAGCTGCTGCTGCAAGTGCAACTGCTTGATGATCCAGGTGAGAGATGTTAAATATCTTCTTGATATCTTGAATAAATATTAACCCTCCTAGGGTCTTCGGGTCATTTTGACCCCGGTTTTACATTTTCAACATCAATTAAAAGTATGTAAACAATGTTTTCTCTATGAATGTCTTCTGCTTGGCTTATTTACTGTACTAAACATGTGAACATGTGAACCATCGCCTACAAAGACAAACTGCAGACCAAATACCGTACAGAGACGACTAATTGTCGACTAATTGATCACCTGAACAAAGTACTCTACAAGCTGATATCTAAGAGAGGTGAGAAAAGTAAAATCTTTTTGAATAAATATTAAATTGTGTTATTTGTATTGATGCTGTAATCATTACAGGGAATAATGAGGTATAGCGAAGGAGATTAGCATGTGGACATGGCGGACAAAAGCGCAGTTTTTTCACATGCTCTCAATCACCATATGTTTCATTTTGGAAGGGGGGGCACATCCAATTCAGTAGCTTAATACCTGTTAGCGCCATTTATGTCACCATACCACTGACAACCTATATAAGGCATTTTTAAAAAATTACATTATGCATTACAATTGACAATTTTCTCGCTCTTAATCCAGAGCGATTTACAGTAAGTAAGAACAAAAAACGTAGTAATACATCGAAACGGAATATCTATCGAAGGAAACTGTACACTATAGAGTGTTATGTCTTACATTAAGTGCTAATTAGGTTACATAGGTTGAGCCTATGCATACGCCTGTAGGAGATCGAGGCTAGGGCTAGTACTACGGCAAGTACTATGGGCTAAGATGGAGTCTGAAGAGGTGTGTTTTCAGACTGCGGCATAAGATTGGGAGTGAATCTGCAGTTCTGATTGCAATGGGAAGTCCATTCCATAGTTTTCGAGCCAGAAGGTAGAAGAGTTTGGGGCGTGTGCAGCGTTGTCCCTGCGTTTTTAGCGAAGGTACTTCCAGCTTCCCTGCTTCGGCTGATCTGAGCAGTCGGGAAGGTTTGTAGCGTCCGATCAGACTCGCAAGATATGGCGGTGCCATTCCTTTGGTTGCTTTGAATGCCAGCATCAGAGTTGTGTACTCTGTGCGGGCAGCGACCGGGAGCCAATGGAGGTAGCGGCGAAGGGGAGTGACACAGTGAATTTCGTCTGGTTAAAAACCAGGCGACCTGCGCAGGGCCGTGCAGAGAGCACTAGGGGGGCAGGGGCTCAAACTCCCAAAAAGGGCACATGTGTGGGCGCGCGTAGCGCGCAGCGATTTTTGGGGGTGGTCTTTTTGTGGTGTCCTTCCCTTGTGCCATTTCATGTCATTGGACAGTAAAATAAGCAATATGTTCTCATTAGTCTGAAACTAAAACTGACTGATGGCAGATTAAAAGATAATTCATTATGATAGTGGCATTTATCATTACTTGAACCAAATGTTCGTCTTGAAGGGCCAATGGCACTTATTGGCCCCCCACACAAGCCCTTATTGGCCTCCCACATAAGCCCTTATTTCCCCCCCACACAAGCCCTTATTGGCCTCCCACATAAGCCCTTTTTTGCCCCCCACACAAGCCCTTATTGCCCCCCCACACAAGCCCTTATTGCCCCCCCACACAAGCCCTTATTTGCCCCCCACATAAGCCCTTATTGGTCCCCCACACAAGCCCTTGTTTTCCCCCCACACAAGCCCTTATTGGCCCCCCACAAGCCCTTATTGCCCCCCCACATAAGCCCTTATTGGCCCCCCACAAGCCCTTATTGGCCCCCACATAAGATCGTATTGGGCCCCCACCCCCCCCCCCCCCCACACACACACACACACACACACATCTCCTTATGTGGCAATACAAAAAAAGGAAAAAAAAACAACTTTGTTTTGCCCTTTCCCTAAAAAAAATAAAAAATAAAACTTATTTTTTATTTTTGAGAAAGGGCACTTTCTGCAAAAGGGCAGGTGCCTGACTGTCCAGGACAACACCAAGGTTCCTGGCTGTTGGGACAGACGTTACCAAGGCCTTGTCTGCGGAAATAGTTAGCTCCCGCATGGGGCAGGACTTGGCTGGGAAGAAGAGAAGCTCAGTCTTGTCTGGGTTCAGCTTGAGGTGGTTAGAAGACATCCACTGTGAGATGTCAGCCAGGCATGCAGTGATGCGCTCTTCCACCTGAGTAGCAGAGGGGGGAAGGATAGAAACAGTTGAGTGTCATTGGCATAGCAGTGATAAAATAGATTGTGAGCAGAGATGATAGTGCCAAGGCGGGATTTCGTGTATAGGGAGAAAAGGAGTGTACCAAGTACAGATCCCTGTGGGACCCCAGTTACGAGGGTTCGGGGGGATGATAGCAAACCTTTCCAAGAAACCTGGTAGGTTTGGTCGGTTAGGTAGGAGGATAACCGCTTTAGTGCGTCCCGCCAATGCCTAGATCAGCTAGGCCCTAGCTGACACCCTAGCTGCTAGGGTCTAGGAGAAGAATCAGGACTGCAGAGTGGGAAGCAGCCTGGGCAGCATGTAGTGCTTATGTGACTGCGAGGAGTGCAGTTTCCGTGGAGTGGGCCTTCTTGAATCCTGACTGGTTGGGATCCAGCAGGTGGTTCTGTGAGAGATGGAGAGAGAGCTGGTTAGAGAAAACACATTCAAGAGTTTTGGAAAGAAAGGAAAGGAGTGATAACCGGTCTGTAGTTCTTGACATCTGAGGGGTCAAGAGTGGGTTTCTTTAGGAGTGGTGTTACTCTGTCTGACTTGAAGGCAGATGGGACCCAGCCTTTGGTTACTGAGGTGTTGATGATGGAGGTGATGAAGGGGAGCAGTTCATACTTTAAGTAGCATGTGACAGGTCAAATAAGGGGGTTTTCATGATTCTGAATCGATTGCAAGCATTAGCTTTGCACGAAAAACTATCCTTGGGCTAATGTCGGCTATTACTGTCAAATGTGATGACGGTAATCGCTGTAATAGCTGTAATCAGAATCATGAAAACACCCTCGTTTGACATTTGTAGAATCGGCCTCAGGTCTTTCAAGGCAGGCTAGGCGAGACACGATCTAGATGTATCGAAAGAAGAGCAGGGACACAAAATACAACTACCCCAATTGTACAACTACAAGTTATATTGCATGAACATACTCACCATATGGATTGGACAAAATTTAAATGTATTAATACATGGTTTTAAAACAATATAATTAGTGTGGTTGCCCAAAGGGCAACCAGACTATTGTAATTGTAACACTTTATTATTAGTGTGGTTGCCTATGGGCAACCATACTATTGTTCCCCTTACCTTTTATTTCCATTTCCTTTTTATTATTATAGATAAACTTATAATTATATCGGTCGGCCTCATGGTGGCGCTATAACAGCCCACTTTACCTTTTGGCTTATAATTCTTGAACCGTAGATCATAAAAACAAAATTATTTTTCTCCCATTTGCGTCTAGATAGATTTTCCGCCATTTTTAATTTTGTTCAAAACACACTTTTGGATCCTCCACCTACAGATTTTGTCCAAATCTCACAAATATCGGTACACATGATCTCCGGACCTATCCGATTAAAACAGCACAGTCCGTGCACAGTATCGTTCGTCCGTAATCGTCTTCCGAAGTTAGTGGGAGGAACCTATTTTACAAAAAATCCCACAATTCACGCACGGAATGTCCGATCCATCCCAAATCTGAATCACATGTCGAGGGTGGCTTAATCAACGCAGAGCCAAAAGCAATTCCATTTTCATCCATAGGGGGCGCTACAATTCAGAATCAGAATCAGTTTTATTGTCACATCACAGGTTTACAAGGTAAAGAAGTGGGTGAAATTCGTTTTTGTACATCGTTCCCATCGCAACGTTAATTTCCATAGAAAGAAGAGGGGGGGGGGGGGAGAAGAAGAGGGGTGGGGGGAAAGTGGGAAGGAGATCAAAACAAGAGAGCAACAGAATCTACATATTTACAAAAACCTGAGATAATAAAACTAACTAAGGTGCCTGAGCATAGCAGCAATGTATGTATACTGTGCATGTTATACTTATACTGTGCATGATATACATATGGACGTTAAGGTGCTTAGAGAAAAAAAAGAGCAATAACAACACAACAAGAGCAACAATAGAAAAACAAAAAAGTCAGTGCGTTATACATGGGATTAAGGTGCAAAAGGTCAGTGCGTGTCCACCTAGGGTGGACTGACCCTAGTATAATCCGCAAGTAGCTCCATGAGGGAGTGCAACAAAAAGTCATTTGTACCTGGTGTAGTCCACAGGTGTGTCCGAGGGGGAGCTAAGTCCAAGTCCAAGTCATTGTCCCTGGTATAATCCACAGGTGTGTTCAGGAAGAGCCAGAAAAGTTTTTGCACTGCCTGCTGTCAGGCTGCTGAACAAGGCTTATGCCTCATTCAGCATCCTGACAGCAGCCGGATTAAAACTGCACCAGAGCCTGGTGGTGGAACTCTTGATACTGCGGTAGAGCCCCTTGCCCGGTCGCGGTCGTTGTAGGGGTTTGAACAGTCTGTGACTTGGGTGGTGCTTGTCCTTGATGATGCGCTTGGCTTTGACCACGCACCGCCTTTTGTACAGTTCCTGGAGCGCTGGGAGCTCGATTCCCATTATCCGCTCTGCCGATCGCACTACTCGTTGTAGGCTGATCTTTTCTCGGGCAGTGCAGTTCCCGTACCAGGCCGTGACACAGCCTGTTAGGATGCCTTCAACAGAACTGTTGTAGTACAGCCTGAGGATGCGGTTTCCTACTCCGAGCTTCTTCAGGCGGCGGAGCCAGTACAGTCGCTGCTGAGCCTTTTTCCTCACGTGTGTGGAGTGAGTCTCCCATTTGAGGTCTTCCTCGATGTGTACTCCGAGGAACTTGAACTCGCTGACCCTTTCCACTGCAGCACCGTCGATGAGGATGGGCGCATGGTCTCTCCGCGGCCTCCTGAAGTCCACGATCAGTTCTTTGGTCTTGTCGACGTTAAGAGAGAGGTTGTTCTCCCGGCACCAGAGTGCCAGTGATTTGATCTCCTCTCTGTAGTCAGACTCGTCGTTGACGATTCGGCCTATCACTGTCGTGTCGTCCGCGTACTTTATGATGGTGTTGGAGACATGTGTGGCTATGCAGTCATACGTGTACAGGGAGTAGAGGAGAGGGCTCAGCACGCATCCCTGGGGTGCTCCGGTGTTGAGGGTCAGGGGGTCGGATGTGATGCTGCCCATTCTCACCACCTGATGTCGGTTGGACAAGAAGTCCTGTATCCAGTCGCACATGCTTGGGTGTAGCCCTAGATCTCTGAGCTTTTTGTCAAGTATTGCTGGGACAATGGTGTTGAATGCTGAGCTGTAGTCCACGAACAGCATACGTACATATTTGTCCTTCAGCAGCTTGTTGTCCATGTGCGAGAGGACGGTGTGGAGAGCCATGGCAATAGCGTCGTCGGTGGATCTGTTTTTACGGTATGCATACTGCCACGGATCCAGCGAGGCAGGTAGCGTGGAGCTGATGTATTCCCTCACCAGTTTCTCGAAGCACTTGCTGACGATCGGGGTGAGAGCGACAGGTCTCCAGTCGTTCAGGCATGTCACTTTGGCCTTTTTGGGAATGGGCACAATGGTTGACATTTTGAACCCTGCAGGGACCACAGCCTGGGAGAGGGAGAGGTTAAAGATGTCAGCGAAGACACCCGCCAGCTGGTCTGCACATGCCTTAAGGACCCGGCCTGGAATCCCATCAGGTCCGGCTGCCTTGTGGATGTTGACCCGTGCGAAGGCTGTACGCACTTCTCTCTCCGAGATGGTTAGAGGGTTCTCCTCTGCTGGTGCTGCTGATGGCCCCGCTTGGCTGCCGCGGTTGGGGCTGATCTCAAACCGGCCGTAGAAAGTGTTCAGTTCGTTGGGGAGGGAGGCAGGCGGGTTCACCTCGCTTCTGGTTCTTGTTTTGCAGTCTGTCAAGGTGTGTACCGCCTGCCATGTGCTCCTGATGTCGCCATTGCTGAGTTTGTCTTGCATCTTTTTTGTGTAGGCCTTTTTCGCCTTCCTGATGGCGCTGTTTAGGGCCGCGCGCGTCGTGTTGCGCGTTTCCACGTCGCCAGATTTGAAACCAGCATCCCGTTCATGCAGATGTGCACGTACTCCGCTGTCCATCCATGGTTTCTGATTGGGATAGATCCGAACTGTCTTTTTTGGGACTATGTCATCTATGCACTTACTGATAAAGCCAGTGACTGAGTCTGAGAGTTCGTTGATGTTATTCCCAGCGGCGTTCTTAAACATCCCCCAGTCAGTCTGGTAGAAGCAGGATTGTAGCATAGCGTCTGTGTCCTCAGACCAGATTCGGATTTCCTTCTCAACGACCGGCTCCCTTGCAAAAACAATTACCCGTTTGTTGCAAAAACATGATTTTGGGGGGGAAATCCCCTCCGAATGACTTACGCATGATCACAAGGGTGACTTCACATTGTAATTGGCTGGCAAAATTACTGGGAGGGGTCTATATCAGCGAGTGAGGCAACCACACTTTGCAATTTCCCAGAATTGCTTCTTTCTAGTTAGTGTGGTTAACCAGACTATTGTAATTGTAACACTTTATTAGTGTGGCAACCAGACTATTGTAATTGTAACACTTTATTAGTGTGGTTGCCTATGGGCAACCATACTATTGTTCCCCTTACCTTTTATTTCTTTATTAGTGTGGTTGCCTATGGGCAACCATACTATTGTTCCCCTTACCTTTTATTGTCTCCACCAGGCCGAAGGCATGGGGAGAGAGTATGTTTTGCACTCCGTCCGTGTGTGTGTGTGTGTGTGTGTGTGTGTGTGTGTGTGCGTCCGTCCGTCCGTCCGTCCGTCCGTCCGTCCGTCCTTCCTTCCGTCCGTCTGTGTACAGCTAATCTCCGGCACCGTTAACCCGGCCGATGCCAAACTTTGCACACACACTCCCTGGATGCCAACGATGAACCTCTGCCCCACATTTTCCAGAACGGCCTGTTATAGCGCCACCATGAGGCAGCTTTTCACATTTATTACCTAAAACTGCACCAATCTGCGTGAAACGTTGCATGCACACTCCCTAGAGGCCAAGGACAAACCTTTGACCTGCATTTTCCGCATCTGCCTTTTATAGCGCCACCAGGAGGCCGACTTTTGTAAAACACATTTTTTTATATTACTCCTCCAGATTCTGTCCAAAAATCTCACAAATCGTTACACAGTATCTCTATGGTCATGTGCTCAAGTCGGACCTGTCTGATATTTCATATTCCATCCTAATTGGCTATAATTGGCTTTCACAGTTTGCAAGATTGCCCCGTTTTGAACAATAGCCTCAAATCATGAACGCAGCATGCAATTTACGTGAAATCTTTCACACATTTTCTTACTAGGCTGAGGAATATATCCCACCCTTTTCACATTGGCCTGTTATAGCGCCACCAACAGGTAGATTTTTGCAAAACACATTTTTGGAACAAAATGCCTCAAATCATCCAATTGCCATCAAAGGCGTATGAAGAAATGGCTACAGAGATCATGTATTTCTGTAGCCATTTCTTCAGTCATGTGATCAAGACGAGTCTGTTGGATTTCTCAGATTGTACACTGATTGGCTAACATTGCCTTCCAAAGTTTTCAGGAGTGGCCCGTTTTGTACAAAATGCTGCACATGTCCTGCTCATCCAGAATTCTATCCTCAGAGATGCTATGAGTGATCTGGCTCTCCTCAACAAAATGAAGACAATTGTTGCAAAAACAAATAACAAAAAACATCCTCCTAAACATTTTGCCAAACATCACACACACTCCTATCCTCCTGGTGGAGACCTGTGCCCGGAAGGGCACTTTTTCTAGTTAGTGTGGTTGCCTATGGGCAACCATACTATTGTTCCCCTTACCTTTTATTTCTTTCTTTCTTTCTTTCTTTCTTTCTTTCTTTCTTTATTATTCTGTATAAACTTTATTTTGCCGTGCTACTCCTCCCACAGTTTTTGCCAAACATACTCGAGCCATATGTCAAATCGACCGGCTTCATCGGGAATCGTGTGCTTGTTGATTGATAAGAGAAATGTTGTATAGTTTAATTGATATGAATTAATTAGTGAATTAATTTTCCCCATTCACTTGAATGGGAAAACTCACATTCAACTATTTGTTTCTCTGAGACCGTAAGGGCTGTAGTTACAACACTTGGAGGGGAGGTTCATAATAATTATCAAAATTAATAAACATGTAATTATATCGGTCGGCCTCATGGTGGCGCTATAACAGCCCACTTTACGTTTTGCATTATAACTCTTGCACGGTAGGTCAAGATCCTGACGCCCATTTGCGTCAGGATAGATTTTCCGCCATTTTGAATTTTCTTCAAAACACACTTTTGGATCCTCCAGCTACAGATTTTGGCCAAATCTCACAAGAATAGGTACACATGATCTCCGGACCTATCCGATTAAAACAGCAGAGTCAGAATTTTGATCTTCTGTATCGTTCGTCCGTAATCGTCTTCCAAAGTTAGTGGGAGGGGCCTATTTTACAAAAAATGCCACAATTCACGCACGGAATGTCCGATCCATCCCAAATCTGAATCACATGTCGAGGGTGGCTTAATCAACACAGAGCCAAAAGCAATTCCATTTTCATCCATAGGGGGCGCCACAATTGCAAAAACACTTACCAGTTTGTTGCAAAAACATATTTTCGGGGGGGAAAAAACCCTCCGAATTACTTACGCATGATCACAAGGGTGACTTGACATTGTCATTGGCTAGCAAAATTACCGGGAGGGGCCTATATCAGCCAGTGAGGCAACCACACTTTGCAATTTCCCAGAATTGCTTCTTTCTAGTTTCTATCTATGTTTCTTTATTATTCTGTATAAACTTTATTTTGCCGTGCTACTCCTCCCACAGTTTTTGTCAAACATACTCGAGCCATATGTCAAATCGACCGGCTTCATCGGGAATCGTGTGCTTGTTGATTGATAAGAGAAATGTTGTATAGTTTAATTGATATTAATTAATTAGTGAATTAATTTTCCCCTTCACTTGAATGGGAAAATGGAAAAACTCACATTCAACTATTTGTTTCTCTGAGACCGTAAGGGCTGTAGTTACAACACTTGGAGGGGAGGTTCATAATAATTATGAAAATTAATTAACATATGATTATATCGGTCGGCATCATGGTGGCGCTATAACAGCCCACTTTACGTTTTGGCGTATAACTCTTGAACCGTAGGTCGTAAAATCAAAATATTTTTTTCCTGGATTCCTTGAGTCATGATGCATCTCCCTATATAGGCCACGCCTATTTGCGTCAGGATAGATTTTCCACCATTTAGAATTTTCTTCAAAACACACTTTTGGATCCTCCACCTACAGATTTTGTCCAAATCTCACAAGAATCGGTACACATGATCTCCGGACCTATCCGATTAAAACAGCAGAGTCAGAATTTTGATCTTCTGTATCGTTCGTCCGTAATCGTCTTCCGAAGTTAGTGGGAGGGGCCTATTTTACAAAAAATGCCACAATTCACGCACGGAATGTCCGATCCATCCCAAATCCGAATCACATGTCGAGGGTGGCTTAATCAACGCAGAGCCAAAAGCAGAGATGTAACCGTTTGTCGCAAAAACATGATTTTTGGGGGATAAATCCCCTCCGAATTACTTACGCATGATCGCAGGGGTGACGCGACATTGCAATTGGCTGGCAATATCAGTGGGAGGGGCATATGTAAGCCACTGCGGCAACCACACTTTGCAATTTTTTTAAATTGCGACCTTTCTAGTTAGTGTGGTTGCCCTAACAGGGCAACCAGACTATTGTTATTGATCATTTGGATACTTTGACGCAATACTCCTCCCACAGTTTTTGCCGCACACACTCGAGCCATATGTCAAATCGACCGGCTTCATCGGGAATCGTGTGCTTGTATTTTGCTAAGAGATCCGTTGTATAGTTTAATTGATGATTAATTAATTAGTTCTCCATAGACTTATAATGGGGAAGCCCACTTTGTGTTTTGGCTTATAACTCTTGAACCATAGGTTGTAAAATCAAGATGATTGTTGCCCTGGATTCCTTGGGTCATGACGCATCTCCCCATATAGGCCACGCCCATTTGTGTTAGGATAGATTTTCTGCCATTTTGAATTTTCTTCAAAACACACTTTTATTTTCTGATTCTACAGATTTTGTCCAAATCTCACAGAAATCGGTACACATGATCTCTGGACCTATCTGACTGCGTTTCAATTTTTTTCAGATTTTTTAAAAAAAAATTGTCCGTATCGTTCGGCCTTAATCGTCGTCCGAAGTTAGTGGGAGGGGCCTATTTTACAAAAAATGCCTAAAATCAAGAAACGGAATGTCCAGATGTCGCGGGTGGTTTAATCAACCAAAAGCCAAAAGCGATTCCATTTTCATCCATAGGGGGCACCGCAAATGCGAAAAATTTAACCGTTTCTTGCAGAAACATGATTTTGCGTTTTTCCCTATAACTCTTGAACCGTAAGTCGTAAAATCAAAATGTCTTTTTCCATGGATTCCTTCTCTTACTGTACTAAACATGTCATATGAAGATGGTAAATATCAAGCATGTGCTCCCCCCCATACCCCCCCAGATACACAGTACAAGAACTTACCTCGATCAGAAAGTACTTTGGACGGAAAGTTGGTGAGGGGGCTGGAATTCAATTGTGAAGACCTGCTTTACATGCATGACCACCAGGAGAGAGTTTTGATTGCCATACTCTCTGTAAACAAGAAACTGGAAACTGCAAAAGAGAGTCGCATTATAGACCGCAACCAGATGTCAACGATCTTGGTGCGTTCCTCACAGATAGAAAAGCTGCAGGCGGATCCGGAAAACAGAGGTGAGAGAAGTTTAAAAATCTTTTTGAAACGATGTTAAATTGTTTAATTTTTATTGATGATGCAATCACACGATCTAGATGTATCGAAAGAAGGGCAGGGACGCAAAATGCAACCACCCCAATTGTACAACTACAAGTTATATTGTATGAACATACTCTACCATACAGATTGAACAAAAATAAAATGTATTACCGGTAATACATTTCAGTTTTAAAATGAAAATGTATTTTAATTTCGTCCAATCTGCACTTTACTAGAGGTATTCTATGAAAGAGGTATTTCTATGAAATGTCTAATGCTTGGCCTATTTACTTTGCAGAGAAAATTGCACGGCTTTCAAAACAAGAGGATCACATAAGTCTTCTGAAGGTCCGACTGGGCAATCATACAATATATCATCCAGGTGAGAGATGTTAAATATCTTCTTGAATAAATATTTACCCTCCTAGGGTCTTCGGGTCATTTTGACCCGGTTTTACATTTTCAACATCAATTAAAAGTATGTAAAAAAATAAATCTCAATGAATGTCTTCTGCTTGGCTTATTTACTGTACTAAACATGTGAACATGTGAACCACCGCCATCAAAGACGACCTGGAGACCAAATGTACCATACAGAAAGAACTAATTGACCGCCTGGAAGAAATATCCAACGTTCTGGAACCAGGTGAGAGAAATTAAAAATCTTTTTGAATAAATATTAAAATGTGTAATTTCTATTGATGCTGTAATCATTCACAACTAACCGCTATCTTTGTCAAACAAAACTGTCTTAGCTTTGGTTTTTGACCAATGCCCACTTCAAAGATAATCTGATCTAACACGTGGAGCAAATTAATTAATAATGAGCTATTGACAACTAGCTCAGCGATGAGTAGCCTACAGACTCAGAGAGCAGCCCTGCCTGCTTGCTGCACTGCTGCTGAATGATCAGAGCGGAGAGAGAGAGGGAGGCATAGTGCCGGCCCTGAGCAATTTGGTGCCCTAGGCAGGATTTATCGTGATGCCCCCTTGAAAAATGACCATGCCCCCCTTGTATTCTAAAGCACTGTTTTTTTTTTGCTTGGTGGATGCCCCTCATGATGCCCTAGGCAACTGCCTGTTCTGCCTGATGAGAGGCCCGGCCCTGACATGCATGGCATGCACTCTTTCAAACTTCACCGTGCGCTCCGTTAATCGCGCGTCAATGAAATTGACGCCGTTAAAAGGAATTTGCGTGCGTTAACTTTGACAGCCTTATACAAATGTAAAAAAAATCTTCAAGTAATAAAGCTGAAACATGAACTAGTGTTTTGAAGCAGAGAGCGACTGACTATCTGGTTTGACTCGGTCGGATTTTGACTCTTTTTTTTTTTTTTTCACCAAATGCCAATAAAATAATTTGGGTTGCGCATATTTAATAGAGTCGGTCGGCAACCGGAGACCAATTATTTATTTTGATCGGCCTTGTAGTGATAATGCATTGCCGGTGTGAGTGTGGAAGGGAGGTGACTTTGGTGGCAGTGCAATGAGCACTGTACTGTCTGTACTTTACTGTACAGTGCTGTACTGTACTGTACTGTACTGTGCCTTGCTGTACTGGACCTTACTGTACTGTAGCTTACTTTACTGTACCGTATTGTGCTGTAGGGTACTGTACCATGTATGGTACTGTAACATAATGTACTGTATTGTAGCATACTGTACCTTACTGTAACATACTGCACTCTAACATACTGTACTGTATTGCACGGTACTATACTGTACTGTGCCATACTGTACTGTACCATACTGTGCTGTACTTTACTGTACCATACTGTGCTATACTGTACTGTACCATACTGTGCTGTACTGTACTGTACCATACTGTGCCATACTGTGCTGTGTTGTTGTATACTGTAATGTACTGTTCTGTGCTGTACGGCAGAGTTTCCCAACCACCAGAAAGGGATTTTTTTTCACCGGAGGAAAAATATTCTCTGAGGCAATTCTCTGGGCAATATCGGTAGAGGGCGCAGCGGAGTAACTAATTTTTTTTTCCCCCGGTGGAAATAAAATCCCCTTTTGGCCAAAAAGTACCGTTTATACGTGTGGTGGGGGGCTCAGAGTGCGCCCACTAAGGAAAGTAGGCTTTCTAATGACACAACCCGCCTTTGTTTTGGTGAGTAGCGAAAACGTTCTTTTTATTTACGCTAAAGACGAGAGGCTGGTCTGCATTCATGCGAGCGCCGGAAGTTGAGAGTAACATAGCTCTAAATGCAACGCATTAGAGCTATGGACCAGAGCTACCTTGTAACGTTGTGTTCCCGAAAATGTATTCCCGCTGAAATGATCATTGGGTGGGGACTAGTAAACACAGCCGCACCGCGTGACGTAGTTATCTTACACGCAACACTTCCGCCACTTCCGCTGATAGTCTTTTCAGGGTAGGTCTTGCCCAGGGTGCCTCGGAGGACAGTCAAGATGGGCAGTGTCGGTAGGCCAATCACAGGCAGGCGGGGCGTTACCATGCCTATGCTCGGACACAAACGGAATTCACGTTTCACACACACAGGCACAAACACAGATCTCCATGTGGGACACCGGCTGACAGTTAAAACGGGTGCTATGACAACGTATATCATTAGGTTCCCAAGTTGCATCGTTCCCAAGTAGGCCGGTGGCCGATTGCAACGGGCATGTACAGGTCTAGTTTAGGTCAATGATATATAACAATAAAGGGTAGCCTATTTAAGGGCTAGTCAATTGTCTTCCGTGAGGAGACCCCCCCCCCCCCCTTATTGCCGGTCTGTGAACATTTTATGAACTGTCAGCCGGTCCGTGACAATATAAAGGTTGGGAACCCCTACTGTACGGTACTGTACCATGCTGTATTGTACCATACTGTATGGTACTGTAACCTAATGTACCGTACTGTACTGTAACTGTATGGTATTGTAACATACTGTACTGTACCGTACTGTCCGCTACTGTGCCATACTGTGTGCTGTGCAATACTGTTGCACACTGTGCCCTACCATGCTGTGCTGTGCTGTGCTGTACTGTACTGTGCTGTGCTGTACTGTACTGTACTGTACTGTACTGTACTGTACTGTATCATACTATACTGTACCATACTGTACTGTACAGTAGCGTACTGTACTGTACCTTGTGATGTACCATACTGTAGCATACTGTACTTAGTGTACTGTACTGTGCTATGCTGTCCAATACTGTACCGTACTGTACCATACTGTACTGTAGCGTACTGTACGGCAGTGTACTGTACCTTACCATGCTGTACAGTACTGCACTGTATCATACTGTACAGTACTGTACTGTACTGTACTGTAGCATACTGTGCTGTACCGCACTGCTGCGCCGCCCTGTGTGCGTGCGTGCGTGCAGTGAAATGGAGTGGGGTGGGTGAAGGTGGAATGTGTGATGTAATTTGCATCGCAGCGAAATATTGCGCAAGAACAGTGTCAGACAAAAGTAATATTTGTACAGTAAATATGACAGTTGTGTGGGAGCAATGTAGTGCATATGGATTCGGGTGGCATGCTGGCTTCTTTGTGCATGGAGAGATGTGTGCGGACGGAGTGGTTTGGTAGGAGATGGGGATGTCGGTAACGGTTAATTTTCCAGCCGGGTAGCCGATGGCATTATCCGGTTAATGAATGGTTGTTGTTGTTTTTTTTTTTTTTTTAATAGGCTACTCCAAGCGGAGAGACGATGACCCTAACCCTTCAAACATCGAAGCTACAGAAGGTACGGTGGACCGACAACATTCGTTATTATATCGGAGAGAATGTACAAACAGTTTGCACACTCTTGAGTCCGAGTTACATTAGTACACCGAGTTACTGAGGATTTTATTGTGTATCTACTGACCAGTGTTGTAACTAACGCCCTTACATCACGTTACGTTACCCAACGGCGCTACTTTTTGCAGTAACTTGTAACCTAACGCTTTATATTTCCCCATTCCATAACGGCCTTATAGTTATTGTGTGAGCGTTACCCGCGTTATAGCGTTATGTTAACTTATGTGATCCGAGTGAAAAGTCTCCCCATGCAGCGCCGTGCCCGTGAGTAGAGATGCAACCGATCCGATATTATATCGGGATCGGCCTCCGATCCAGCTTAATTAATGTATCGGAGATCGGATTTGACGCAACCGATACACGCTCCGATACAGGAGGGGGAAGCGTGTTTAATGTTTACTACAGTCCGTCCTGCACAGACAGTGCAGTGAGCGAATCCAACCTCCAGTATGTACAGACTGCAAACAGACTATAGAAAAAAGCCCCACTAAGGTGCAATATGCAAGAGAATGGAATCACTTACAGACTTAACAGTATTAGAAGTGTAAAGTTTACCCATCGTCGCACGGATCAGTCAAGTCACTGCATGCGCAGTTCAGTTGTGTGGTGGAGACTCATCTCCACACCACAGCTGCGTTCTGACATTGTTGTTGATGAGATTGCTCTTGTAATCCATTCTTCTGCACACACGTGCTGTTTAGCGCTATGTGAATCAATCTTTGTAACTTTATTATTGCCATTGGAAAAAAAAAAATGCTGTGACGATGATGAAGAATAAGCGCACGTCGTCGTCGCGGTTAAATCCGTCTTTATATAATTGGCTCAGTTATCAAACCATGACATTGTTGTCAGAAGCTCAAATATTGATTCAGATTGTAAGTTTAGTGCAATTCTTAAGACAAAGACAGAGTTTGCAAACTAAAGTAGCAAACACAACACCAGCACCATAACAAACGTCCTGAGACCTGAGGTATTTTTTTTCTCCCCGAGTTCTGTCGGTAAGGCTCAAGGCTTTTGTCACATGATAGCGCAGCTGATTCCAGGCATCACATTAGGGGTAAAAGGTACCAGTGTACATAGCAATAATAATAATTACTATTATTATTATTATTATTAATAGACCATAGTATTAATTAACAGGTTACATGCAGGCATCACTTTAGGGGTAAAAAGGTACCTTTGCACATAATAATAATAGAAAACCATAGTATTAATTAACAGGTTGCCATTTCCTTAAGGTTTACAGGTTAAACACTTCCTATTCTTATTTTTAAACACTTAACCATAAACATCCCCTCTTTGAATTTAAATGTAAGGCATTTGTACATTATTTGCTATTTAGAGATATGCTGTGTATTACAGCCTTGTGTAACATTACACAACAAACAATATTAATAGTATGACTGCTCTATTATTTGAAGCCTATTCTACAATTAAAAAAATCACACCCGTGTGAAGTGAGGGGCACTCTTATCATTGTACATCATCATGACGTAACATGTCTATTTGCTCAGACACTATGATGTAAATTCTCCATTCATTGTCAACAGGAATTTAATGTTTGTGTAAGACAAAAATCTACACTTAGCTGAATATAGGAGGGGCTTGCACCCCTCAAAAATAAGGGGACTTCCCTCAAGTCAGACCACTCGTTAGTCAGACCCATGCTGCGGGTTACAAATCATCGTGGCTTGGGTTAGGTTAGGGTTTAGGATAGTGTTAATAATGGTCTGACTAAATTGAGATCTCTAACCAATGCCACGCTACCAAAAATAATGTCAATGCGCATTTTGTATTTTAATTTTTTGCTATGTAAAATATCGGATATCGGGAGTGTATCGGGAAATTTCAAAAATTAATATATCGGATCGGAATTGAAAAATCAGTATCGTTGCATCTCTACCCGTGATTCTATCTGTCATACAGGCGCGTCTCGTCTCGCAGAAGAGGTCATTGATTGGCTAACGTAGGGACAGATTTCAGGGTAAGCCAATCTGACAGAGTAGGGCGGGTCTTTCGTATGGCTGTGGTAAACAACAGTTCTAAACACAGACACACAAACCCTCGTAACGCATACACAGAAAACGCCGGTTGAACGAACATTATTACCACACGCTACAATGGCAAATGCGGATGACAGCGAGATCGGATGCTTTGTGGGTTGGAAATGCAAGCATTATTTGAGTACTTGCGGGTCAAGGAAATGTTTTAACATGCCATGGAGTGTCCCCGCTGTGTGTGATTCGATTCCCCGTACTTCCTTTATTATTACTGCTGCGTCCCTCCTGCGCAGCACAGTGCCTGACGTTAGCCGTGCGTTAGCCTTGCACACCGTTGCATGCTAACGGATCCCCGTGGCCACCTCCCCGGGCACAGTGATAGGGCTGCCCTCTCCCCCCCCAGAAAAACATTGAGGTGAAAATGCTAATTATGTGGCGGACAGAAAGCATTGTCCACAATGCAAATCTAAGAAAGCATCTTAAATCAGTCCATGGGCTAGGCTGCCTCACATCACCAAAACAGACAAAGATCGATTTTAAATCGCCACAGAGGCATGTCACCAAGAGTCAACTTGACAAAATGATTGCCACTTGCCAGGTATGTTGTTAAGGATTAGAGTTCTCATCGGGCCTGAAAATTAAGGCCCGGCCCTACCCTACCCTAACTGGGTCGGCCCGAGGCCCGGCCCGACCCTAACAATTACCATAATGTCAGGCCCGAAAACCCGAAAAAGCCTGAGTGAAAAAAAAGAGAAAAAAAGAAAAATGCCACTATATGGCCGCGGCGCCGTGGATTATTGAGACGACCGTGTCAGAGAACGCACTAATGGTCTAGTCGCCGAAATAAAGGATTTATGTAACTCACGTTAATTGGCTGATAATGTTCCATTTTCAACATTCTAATGGTTTCCAGCAATTTCCAGGGGTGAGTAAACATCTTCTGAATCAAAGTAGCAGCGATCCTCTGAAGTGACGCAGTTAATTATGTCCAATAGGCTACTGGCAATATTATGACAATTCAAGTCAACTTGGCTATAATCTACTAGGTTACTGTATAGTTTACATTAATCATTGCCTCTCAAACCCACATACCACGCGTAATGTGCGTTGCCTAACCAAAAGAACAGACATACAAACCATCAACATGCCGCTCGATGGCCTGTCGAGTCTGTCGACAGCTTGCAGATCTTTTATTTTGGGCAGTGGGCACACAACGAGGCGCGCTGCGCTACGATGGGGAAATTAAATAGCTGTAGGCTACAGCGCGCTGCGATACGATTTGTAAACCAAATAGCTGTAGCCTACAGTGTGACTGTAACATTGCTTGGTCATCATGTGACTATATTACGTGCAGGCGCTTTCATAGTTATATGGAGCATTTACCGTTGATTAGGTAGCCTAATTTAGCTTATTCACCCAGCTGGGTTCAACGAGACAGCAGTGTCTCGTTAAGCCCTGACGTTTCCAAAACGAGCTATTGCGGATAAATCGATGGTCTTATAAAACATTTAAGCATATGGCAAGTTGACTTAAGTTATATAGTTGATGCTGAGCAGTAAGCAGCTCATTTGGTTGGCAAACCAGAGGCCAGCCAGCGGTAGCAAGTTCAACAACCACCGTTCTATTCTGTCACTTTGGTGCGCTGCTGCCTGCTGCTGATCATCGCCTCCTCCTCCTTCAGTCACATATAGTATAATAGCCTAAACTGTAAAAGTTAATCGCCAACATTCACCAGCTCAGCCCTCCTTCATATTAAATAAATACATTACACAAACAACAGAATTGTTATTTTTGTTATAATAAAATTATATAAATAAAAAATCACGGAAAATCACAGAGCCCGAGGCTCGGCCCGGCCCGACTAATTATCGTGCATTTTGGGCCCGGCCCTACCCGAAAATGTCGGGTCGGGCCGGGTTCGGGCAGAGATTGAGAACTCTATTAAGGAGTCTGTTCCTTTCAGAGCACTGGTCAGCAAAATACTAGTGAAAGCAGGGCCAATGTGCAGAAATACATTTTCCAAATACCTGAACAGTGAATATTCTAAAATGGAAGATGAGCTCAAAAATACATTTGATGAATTAGAATATCTCTCTACCACTGCAGATACACTATATACACTATATGGACTCATTTTTTTTTTGATTATTATTTTTTTTTCATATTGCAAATTTGCACAGCACCATTTGTTTAAGTAAAGTAAAGTAACTTATCTAAAAAAGTTACTTTTTTAGATAAGTAACTATAACTCTTTACTTTTTAAAAGTAACTTGAACAACACTGGTTGTCACATAATGTCACAAGACAGAGCCACAGGCAACGAGACAGACAGACAAACAGACAGTAATGCAGATGTAATGCAGAATGATTTTTAAAATATATTGGAGTTTTTGTTGTAGGCTATTATATTACGCGTATATACGTAATATATTGCATTACGTAGTGTGCATTACCCAACACTGGTGCCAGAGGAGCCTTCTGACATGGAGGTGACAGTCTCCAACAAGAAGGAAGAATACAGCAAGGACATACACAGTGGTGGCAGTACAAGTAGTCTTTCATAAAAGTAGCAATAATACCACAATGTATGTAAAAATAATAATAATAATAATTAAAAGTAAACCCACATATGGGTCTAACCCTAACCACTGTTTGGGAAACAGTGCACAAATATCGGAATCTTTCATGTCACTTGTGTGAATAAATACAGACAGTAAATTAGCTTTACTGTTTTCTCTGTCTTGTTAACAGGAGGAAGGAATTTCTTCATCGTTGGTGCCCATGTCATGGCAACATTTGTTGACGAACTTAAACGCAATGGACAGAACAAGAAGAATACTGTACAAGAAAGTGACTACATCCTGGTTTTCTGCCCAAATTCTGCTTACAAGGAGGCAATAGAGATGCCAAGTGAGAAATGTTATATTAATAATAAAGATTAATTGATGTATGAATCGTCCATCCTGATTAATTAATGCATTAATTTTTCTCTCTCTCTCTCTCTCTCTCTCTCTCTCTCTCTCTCTCTCTCTTTAAAAGGTATGGGTAAACCAGTGGTTCTGGTGGTGATGCATCACGGCTGTGATGTTCAAGAAAACGGCACTAGACATGCGACCAGCGAAAATGTCAAACTCACTGTGGACACTCACTGGGATTGTACCACAAGAATTTGCAGCCACAATAAGAAAGCCGTCAATAAAGTCCTGGAGGCTTTTGGTAATTCTTCTAAATGTTCAGAACATTTGCGTCTAGATAGATCCTCTGCCATTTTGAATTTTCTTCAAAAGAAACATTGTGCTCCCCCTCCTACAGGTGCTTAAGAACGCCGGGACCGTGGAGGGTGGATGGAGGGTGATTAAGCCCCGGGGGGGGGGGGGGGGGGGGGGGCAGCCATCAGGGGTGTCAGACGAGTGGGGGTGGGGGTCAGCTACCAGGGGTGTCAGCTACGGGGGGTGTCAGACGGGTGGGGGGGGGGGGGGGGGTTTAGGTGGGGTTCAGCTATCAGGGGTGTCAGCTACGGGGGGGGGGGTGGGGGGGGGGTAGGGGGGCTGTCAGCTACGGGGAGGTGTTGACTATTGGGGTGTCAGCTACACAGGGTGTTGATTATCGGGGTGTCAGCTACACACTACACAGGGGTGTTGATTATCGGGGTGTCAGCTACACACTACACAGGGGTGTTGATTATCGGGGTGTCAGCTACACAGGGGTGTTGATTATCGGGGTGTCAGCTACACAGGGGTGTTGACTATCGGGGTGTCGGCTACACACTACACAGGGGTGTTGATTATCGGGGTGTCAGCTACACAGGGGTGTTGATTATCGGGGTGTCAGCTACACAGGGGTGTTGACTATCGGGGTGTCAGCTACACAGGGGTGTTGACTATCGGGGTGTCAGCTACACAGGGGTGTTGATTATCGGGGTGTCAGCTACACAGGGGTGTTGATTATCGGGGTGTCAGCTACACAGGGATGTTGATTATCGGGGTGTCAGCTACACACTACACAGGGGTGTTGATTATCGGGGTGTCAGCTACACACTACACAGGGGTGTTGATTATCGGGGTGTCAGCTAAACAGGGGTGTTGATTATCGGGGTGTCAGCTACACACTACACAGGTGTTGATTATCGGGGACGGGGTGTCAGCTACACAGGGGTGTTGATTATCAGGGTGTCAGCTACACAGGGGTGTTGATTATCGGGGTGTCAGCTACACACTACACATGGGTGTTGATTATCTGGGTGTCAGCTACACAGGGGTGTTGATTATCGGGGTGTCAGCTACGGGGGGTGTTGATTATCGGGGTATCGGCTACCGGGGGGTCAGCAACAGGAGGAGCAGGAGTGAGCAGAGCCACTGACTCCACCCCACCATCTCTGACGCCACTGTCCAAAAGCTGGGTGTAGACATGGAGAGCTTGATCACAGTCCCATTGGCAGAGCACACCACACCAGCAACTCCAAGGTAAACCGTTATTTTCTCACTATACAGCCAATTGATGTTTGACGTATTCGTGCAGAAACCTCATATCTCCTTATTCAAATGTTTTGTGTTTTTTGTGAATTAATGTCCTATTTGATCTGCAAACTCAAAATGTGGCGCGAAGTGGCACATTTTGTGTGTGTGTGTGTGTGTGTGTCTGTCTCTGTCTCTGTCTCTCTCTGTCTCTGTCTCTGTCTGTCTCTGCCTGCCTGCCGGCCAACCAGTTGTGGAGATATGGCTTATAGAGTAATGTCTTGCAGAAAACAGCAAGTTGAGAAAACAGGCTTGAAAGGTTCACTTCTGTGGACTCTAACATTACACCTAGCTACATGTTTGGGCATTTATTTCATATTTACATGTCGATTTCAGCTCTGACACTTATTTCAGACATGCTCTAGTATGTGAAGAGTCTGCCTGTGCTATTAACTCATTTAAAAAATGAAAAGAAATTAAATTAAAATTTAAAAAAAATCTCTGGTGAAAAGCTGAAGTTTTTGTGCGATGGCAGTTCCTCAGTCAAATCTGGTCACATATAGTAATGGTTGAGACAAAGCAGATGTATTATGCTGCAATGGTGGGAATGGGATACAGGTATGTATCCCATAAACGATAAACAGAAATAAAATATAGTATTAGCATGAACTTGAATATCAAATTGAACTTAAATATGCACAGCAGGATGAGGCAATCACTAAACAACAGATGCACAGTATATTGAAAGGCCATCAAACACTGGTAGGCTACACTATTATTAAACCCAAACTATGCATGTTAAACTCTAACAATACAAATTGTCTGCACAGTAGGCTATAGTTCTACAAGGAAATCAACACTCCATGTGGTATATAACATATTAAGGACACATAAACGGTCCAAATGTTGATAAACACATAAATAAATCAAATACTGTAACACAGAGTAACAAACAGCATACAAACGGACTAGAGGCAGTAGGGAGCTAAACAAACCAAACAACCATGTGCTGTCAATATTATATTATATGATATTATTTAACTACTAAAGTAACACTTATGACCCAAACATAGTACTTACTTCGATTAAAGAACGCACAGAGGATACACTTGGAGAAAACAAATACAATACACAGCTCTCAACAGGTTGGACTGACTGACCATGCTGATGCCAAACACTAAACTGCAGGCCACTAGGCGGCACTGACAGGCCGCAATAAGAACAATATGCACAAACAATAGGGGTGTGCATCTCTCCCTTACAAGACGATTCGATACGTATCGATACGCATGGGCTACGATGCGATTCGGGGACGATACATTTTATATACAGAACGATTCGATTCGATTCAGTCCAAATCGATACGATTTCGATTTTGTGGAACTTCATGGAATTTGATGCGATGCGATTCGATACGTTGCGAACTTGAGATCTGACACATTTAACCTTCTATAGATTTGTTATTTGAAGCTAGATCTATAAAGAATAGGGTTGGGACTTCATTAAAAAACATCTAATTAATTGGAGGATTTGTGATTGATTAATTAATCTCAATTAATCACATTTTAATCGCATATCAATAGGCCTATTTGACCTGAGCAGTGAGCTTTTATTTTCAAATGGATTTGGATATGAGTGAATCAATGAATAGTGACTACATAAGCATAGGCAATAAAACAAGTAGTAATAATAATAGTGATAATAATATTATTTATATAATGCTTCTCCGAGTACTTAAAGACACTTTTCAAGGAGAACATGAGAAAACAAATAAAAACAACTTTATTAGAGAAAAACTAAGACTATGGAATAAAATAAATGAAAGCTATAGCAATATTCCAGAGGTGGGTTTGAATTTATAGGTGGTGGCATGTCTCTGAGCTTTGGAAGTGCATAGTTTGACAGGTCTGACTGCCTGCTGTGGACAGTGAAACCCTGACCATTAAACACGGGCAGACGCAACGATACAGTCTATCATTCAAATCATTGTTAAAGCTCCAAATGATATTCCCATTCGTCTTTGTGTCTGCCCGTGTAAACGCAGCAGCGAGTGTGAGGGGTTGGGGAACGGATGGAAAGTACATAGTGTTATTAAGGAGGACTCCTAACTATATGGAAGTTAAACTAACGTTAGCTCCCATGCTAGCTACTAGCTAGTAGCTTCCCTCGTCAGACAACAGAACACCACCACAGATCGGGTGGAAGCTGTTGATATCACTGCTTGTGCCCGTGGATGGGAAATAAGATTTAAAAGGCTATGGAAGCGTGGATGAAAGCACAGATGTGTGCAATAAAGTTGTGTCGGATCTGCCTGTGCACCCCGTCTGCTGCTCGTGTGTTGTGAGTGACTGTCGCTGGCTGCTGAGTTAAAGAGCGTCATAAGCATGCACCCTTCCTGCGCTGGAAGTAGCAGATCTACAAGTTATCTACCCGTCGCAATGCACAGCGCTTTGGGCTTGTACATCTGTGTTTTTCCCGCAGTTAGTTGAATTATATCGATTCACAACTTTAGAATCGAACCAACGTCCGATCCAGACGCTATTTTGACCGATCCAGACACACGTGCATCGATGTAGTCGTATCGTTAATGTTAAAATCGATTATCGATTCATATCGATATTTTTTGACACCACTAACACACAAGAATCACAGGCCAGATTTGAACCCACGAGCCTGTGCTCCAAAGTCAAGAGCTCTACCAACTGAGCTAAAGATGGGGAACACTAGACTGTAAGAGGGGGGGAAGAAGAAAAATGGAGGGGGAAGAAGGGGGGAGAAGAAAGAAGAGAAATCTTGAGAAATCAAGGGAATGGATGCAATTCTAATTCAGCTTCATGTAAAATCCTGCTGGAAGCGATCATTTATGCAAATAGTTTAAAAAAGCACTGAAATGTTTAAAACTGTCGTTTCTGGGAAGGGGAAGTATGAACCACAAGGTCGACAGTTCAAGCCCTGCTTTGACCAAGGCCGCCAGCTCGAGCCCCGCTTCGTCCAAAAGTAACCTGACCATAAGAGGTGCTCATGCTGTGTTTTCTATTATTTTACACAATGACAAGTTTGATGTAAAGTGTAGAGTCCTGTCCCTCCACACCAAGAACGATATGTATGTTTTTCTATGGCAGAGATATACCACAACTAATGGTAATGACAGTAGACATTGACAGTGGTGAACGGCAGTCGCTGGCATCTGTTTCATAGTAATTAGATGAATGCAAACTCTTAACAGGCAATCAAATTCTGTATTGTGTAGGCCATTCTGTAGCTCATTATTATATGTGCCAATTGTTATTGAGTCATAACAAATCTTTCAAATATCACTTAATCAAATTAAATTAGCCTACCACCATTATGACTTACACTAAAATACAGTAGCATACACATACCCTATCCCATCCTATTCACACAGGAGGCAAATCAATTCGAATTACTATATAAAATATATGAACCATGTTAGGTTATTATTAATACAAGTAAACTTTATATGGACAGGGTTTGAGCCACTGCAATTTCCTGACATTTGGACATTTAAACATCCCCCTCTAGTCTAGTCCTAGAGTGTCCTAGGAGGAGGTGAAGACATGGTGGAAGACCATCTAGAGGTCCTTTGTTGTCTATTCTGACACCTGCCACACAGCCTCTTTGGACACAGTTTAACAGTTTGAAATTGTTAATTTGTTTAATGGACAGTGTGACAATGAATTTAGACAGACATCAGCGCAGGGATGATGTCTACCTATGTAGAATGTACCAACTACCACTGCTTGTTTTATGACATCATCCGTACATGTCAATACAGAAAATATTAAAATAGGGAGGAGTAACCTGTGTTGCAATTAAATAATGAACCGCAATACTATAAAATCCTAACTCTAAGAGTATACAAATGGAACCAAATTGATCTGCCCCATCTTCTACAGAGCATAGGAGCAATAAATAAATGAGGTAGAGTAAACATATCTGCAATGCATATTGTCACTCATCAATCAATCACTCATTTGATTTCTAACTGTTGTAGCCTTTGGCCTATATACAGCATCAAACTCATTTTTACCCATTATAAAATGTTTTCCATTAGGGACTTTAAGCAACGACTGTTTTCAGGACTGCTCCGCTAGGTGGAAGTACGGGAGCTGTGACGCCGTCGCCGTATTTGTCAAAAGTGTTAAGCAAGCAGGCGACGGCGACATTGGTTCCCATGGTGACGTGTCTATGTAGCATGTGTCAAACTTTAATACACCACGTCGCACGTCAGCTAACTTGCCGATATAAGGTGCTGGAGCAATCTGTTATTCTAAAACCGTTTTAATAAACATGGTTAATATGACATATGGTATTAATGTTATTTCTTCATTCAGAGCATGCCAACACATTACACAGCATAAGACAGGTGATGGAGTAAATTAACATGGTTATCATTTCAATAAATGGTTATGACATGGCTTTGTAGACACTACGTGTAAGTGTAGCTTCTCCCGTAGTAGAAAGGGCTGCGACGGCAAGCAGGTTTATGTATCGAGCACTGATCCATGTCCGGTTGCCGTAGCCGACTGCCGTAGCCGTCGTTGCTTAAAGTCGCTAATATCTAGGTGAATGGCCCATGCACCTGTCATTAATGGCTATGAATCAGACCCATTGAAAATATTGATTGGGGTCAGGGGACCCCCAGGGGTCCTTAAGTCAGTTCCAAGTGGTCCCCAAAATAAATGATTCTTACCAACAAAAATGTGTTAAAACCTTAAATTACCTCCTCGTTTTCCTGCGTCTTTCTAAAGTTTTATTTCAGGTCTTTCTATTTTAAGGGTTTTTCTAGGGTTCAAATAAGGTCCTTCAATCCATTTTTCCTGGATGCTATTTTAAGGTGGCTGTCTTGGTAACTTAACTTGGTAACAACTGTCTTGATTTAAAGGGCAATTCACTCACACAGCACTACATTTGGGTTTAACTTTGGCTCTTTTTGGTCTCATGGTTCTCATACTTACAGTCCTTTATAACTATTAGAGTATTTATCTCATTATTATCATTTAAAAATCTATTAACTACCACCCCGACTTCATTTGTTCATAAATGCAAGTTTGTTAAAGGACACATGGAAAGGAAATTGCAACAAGGTACAAAACTATCTATTCAAAACAAACGAAATGTACTGTAAAACTTTCTGCACGTTTCTGTTTACTTTGTTCCGACTCATTTACAGTACATGTTGACTGTAGATTTTTAGGTGTATGTGCAGATAGCTGTCTAATCATTAGACAGACTCTAATGTCTCTGTCTGTCTCTCCCCTTCTGTCATTCTCTCTATACTCTGTAGATGAGAGGAGGTAGAGCAGGCATCATGGAAGAGTGTTTCGATGGCCGTATGTCTCAGCTGAGCGCCACCCTGGTGGAGGTGACGGAGCGCTTCACCAGTCAAAAGGACATGCTGGCTGAGATACAGGCCCTGCATGATAGGTTGGTAGTGCATTGCACAAGCTTTTGTTTTTAACTAGCTTAATTTTACTTTCATTTTCATGCATTTCTCAGGCCCTAGTTGTAGCGGCCCTCGATTTTGTGAAAGAATAAGATGTGGATGGTTTCAACGGGTGTTTATTTCTCAAAAGAAGCACCAGTCAGACACCGTGAAAACTATAAAAATAGGAAATAAATACTATTACAATCATACAATTTCATAGTTTCACATAATAAAATCTGTGCATTAAATTCATCACTTCAGTAGTACAAACAATAAAATGGTTAAGTTACGGTCAATTATAATTAATGCAGTGATACAATAACTCAATTAATTTCAATGTAAGACAAATACCAAAGCAAAATGCACAATAGCTAAATGTACCAGAAACCAAAAGGAAGCTCAAACAAAATACAATAATTAAGCCCCAAATCAAATCATTGAAAACGAACAAACAAAGAAACGCTCCTGCAGTGATGTAAATAGGTTTTCAATGTAATGGGTCCCGGGATGCACAGGTGGTCATTCAAATGAGTCCCAAAAAAATCTTACGAGTCCCAAAAAAAATCACACCTGTGTGAAGTGAGTGGTGCAACGCCGTGAGGGGGTTCGCGGGTGGGGGGAGTTCCAGACCCCCAGGAATGCCCCCCAGGGGGCCGGGCCGGTTCCGGCGTGCCGCGCCGCGTCCGAAACGGTTGAGAAATGACAGTTACCGTGTGGCGGTCCCTCTACTGTACTGTAATGTACTGGCACCCCCCGAAAGCATCATATATACAGTTAATACTAGTGATCGACCGATATGGTTTTTGGCCGATATATCCGATCACCGATTAGTGGACAATCAAAAAGCCGATAGCCGATATTATGAGCCGATATGAATTTAAGTTAAAAAAAAATGTTTTACAGTAACATAAATTCCAACACAAGAATTCCTTTAAATGCATTGGAGAATATTTATCGCTTATAAAAAAAGGAAGTGCAAACATGTAGCAGCATATATATATTTTTTTTCTCTATCTATCTATATTTGGGCATGCCTGACACAGAAGACAGAACTCCACAAGCTGGCTGCATATAGCCTACTCCCTATTTGGGCATGCCTTACAAAGAACTCCATATATGGGCATAAAAGGGAGACAGACATAATATCTGGGTGGGGCATTCATTTCCAACTTGCATCGTTCCAAGTGCCTACGGGCACCGCTCTAGTTTATCAAAATTGGTGATCTACAAGCCCACAGCACATTACATGTTGAGAATGTAGATGGCTAACGTAGTTCTACCACTGCTCTCTGTGACTGTCCCTCTCACGTGTGGATTTTATTTTGGTTAATTAGTGTGGTTGCAGGGCAACCAGACTATTGTAATAAGCCTATCTCACAGAATTTCCCCACCCCCTTAATACGCCCCCTTTCGGGGTTAGTGGTGATAGCGTGACGTCACTTTATAGACGCTACATGTTAACAGAGGTAATTTAAGAAGTCTACAACTTTTGTTTTCTCAAGGTAAGGTTTGTTCTATCTGTTCGAGCTGATTTACCATCTTGTTTGCTTCATAATAATATTGGTCTGTCACATTTTTACATTAGAAAATGTACTTAGATTCTCCAGAGAAAAAAACGTGTAAATGCTAATGTTAAATGACACCACTATTTACCGGAAGTGGGCGTGGAAAGCGGGCTGTGAGATAGGCCTATCGTGGGCTCGCAACAGCGAGCACACACTAGTTATTGTGGGCTCGCAACAGCGAGCACACACTAGTTATTGCCAGTTTATATTTGTGGGCTCGCAACAGCGAGCACACACTAGTTATTGCCAGTTTATATTTATACTTCTTTATTCCAATTCCCGCCCTTTTTTTCGGACTCCTACTACTTTCACACACTTTATGCTAGAAATGTAGTTCAAACTTCAAACTGTTCAGCTCTTTGCAGTTATTTATGCTTGTATTCTTATTTTTTATACTTTTTTAACTTTTTAACTTTTTAACTTTTTTTTACATTCTTTATAATGAGAGTCGATGGAAGAAACGTCCCATTTTTCACAGTTGACTTTTTTGTGCTCTTATTACTCCGTCATACTTTCACTTTGAAACTCCATTCAAACTTTAAAATGTCCATCTATCTTTGAATTTTCATTGGTGAAAAAGTTGTTTTGAAAAAGTTTATACTTTTAAAAATATTTAACTTTATTTATAAAATGTTAATCTCATAGACAATGTATGGGATTTTATCTCTAAATCAACCTCACTTTTGCAGCCTCATTACTCTGGCATACTTTGTCGTAGAAACTTTAGCTAGCTCACACGACTGTGGACTTTTTCGTGGTTCAAACCGTATTCGAATATGTTACACGGTTTTTCTGAAATCGCAGTTCAATCGCAGGCCGTATCGCCTAATTAGTGCGCCCTTAGAGTGCGGGGCCTCCTTGAGTAGAGTGTGGAAACTGAAATGCTTCCCTCGGAAATCTACCAAACAGATTGTCGTCCTGGCCAAAATATTCACTTTACACGGATGTTCTTTGGTCATTTTGTAGTCACACATGTCCTCTTGCACACAATGTGACCACCAAAGCACAGAAACATACAGAATGTGAACTACGGCCTTTTAAGTGACACAAATACAGTCAAGCTGCCCATTGACCTCCATTGTATAATTCTTACGAGGAAATGATCGCGAAGACAATTCTTAACTCGCTCTTATAACCACATTTTCGATCGTACCAACACCACAATCGTACATGTTGTACCTCAATGTCTCAGGCCACTCACAGCGAAAAAAATATTTGCATTCAACTTTTACTTTTTGCGATAGAGCAATTTGTTCGGGCATAGGTTTTTTCCCTATTCAGGCCCATTGAAATCTCCCAGTCATAGTGCTGGCACGGTTTTACTCTCCCACAGCTGAGACATATAAGGGCTTAATTACAGGGCTGACATTAGAGTTACAAGATCTCAATGAGTTGCTCTGTGAAACCTTGTGAGCTTGTAGGTCTGCTATTTGTGCAATTAAACTCTACACAGTCACAGACACACGCATGCATACGCACGCACGCAGCTTGTAGATCTACTATTTGTGTAATTAGGCTCTACACACAGTCACAGACACACGCGTGCATGCACACGCACACACGTGCGCGCGCACGCACACACACACACACACAAAAACCCTGTATTTTGCTTGCAGCATGCTACAGTCTTGCAATTTGCTCCATGGGCTTAGACCACCAATAAGAGCACGCTGTACTTAATTAATTGCTTAAGCCCCGCCCCTCTGTCTTCCCATTGGCTGGCCTTTACACAGCTCTAACTTTTGTTCACAACATGCTACAGCCTCAAACTTTGTTACATGGACGTAGACCATCAAGAGGAACAAGCTGCAATGGCTTAATTGCTTAAGCCCCGCCCCTCTGTATTCCTATTGGCTGGCCTTTACACAGCTATAACTCTTGTTTGCAGCATGATACAGTCCTGAAAATGTGTTTATGGACTTACACCACCAATAGGAACACTCTAATATAAACTTAAAAAAGAAAACTTTTAAAAAACTTTTAAAAACACACAAATTTAAGAAACATCTTAGACCATCGTCAATAATCATTGTGTTTATGCTTTTAAAGATAGGCCTATATGCTATTTGACCCTTTTTTACATGTAAAAGTATGCTATTTAATACAATTTCTGCTCATTAATGCTTTCATATCCATTGATGTTGTATTTTTTTCTTTTTACCTTTTCTTAATGAATCAAGAATACATTGTAAAGCATTATTCATACATTACAAATCATTACTTACTTTATTCTGCCACTTTTTGGGCATCATACTACTTCCACATACTTTATGCTAGAAATGTAGTTCAAACTTCAACATGTTCCGCTTTATGCAGTTATTTATGCTTATATTATTATTTTTCACAATTTTTTATACTTTTAAACTTTTTTAACTTTTTTCCAGTGTTCAGACTTGGTGGGTGGTCCCACAGACACAGCTATAACTTTATACATTGCGTTTTTAGCGAGCCCACGCAGTTTCTACAGGAACTGCTTTCTAGTTGGAACACTTTATTTTTCCACTCGAGTAGTCTTTTTTTTTAATGTGCTACTCCTCCCACAGTTTTGACTGTACGCACTTGAGCCATATGTCAAATTGACCGGCTTCATCGGGAAGGATGTGCTTGTATTTTTTTAAGAGAAATGTTGTATAGTTTAATTGATAATAATTTATTAGTGAATTAAATTTCCCCATTGACATGAATGGGAAAATGCGATTTTTCGCATTTTCTCACATTCAAGTACTTTTTTCCTCAGACTGTAAGCACTATAGTTACAAAACTTGGAGGGTAGGTTCATAATAATTACTAAAATTAATCAACGTATAATGTTATCGGTCGGCCTCATGGTGGCGCTATAACAGCCCACTTTACGTTTTGGCTTATAACTCTTGAACCGTAGGTCGTCAAATTTATTTTTTCCCTGACTTCCTTGGGTCATGACGCATCTCCCCATATAGGCCACGCCCATTTGCGTCATGATAGATTTTCCGCCATTTTGAATTTTCTCCAAAACACACTTTTGGCTCCTCCTCCTACATATTTTGTCCAAATCTCACAAAAATCGGCACACATGATCTCCGGACCCATCCGATTACAACACCAACTGCAGAATTCTGGTAGTGCGTGTCGTTCGGCCGTAATCGTCGTCCGAAGATAGTAGGAGGGGCCTATTTTACAAAATCACGAACAGAATGTCCGATCCATCCCAAATTGTAATCACATGTCGCGGGTGGTTCAATCAACCAAGTTCGAAAAGCAATTCCATTTTCATCCATAGGGGGCGCCGCAAATGCCAAAAATGTCACCGTGTGTGTGTGTGTGTGTGTGTGTGTGTGTGTGTGTGTGTGTGTGTGTGTGTGTGTGTGTGTGTGTGTGTGTGTGTGTGTGTGTGTGTGTGTGTGTGTGTGTGTGTGTGTGTGTGTGTCCGAAAGAGTGCTAGACTTCCACGTAGAACAGTGTGTGACCGAAAGAGTGCTAGACTTCCACGTAGAACAGTGTGTGACCGAAAGAGTGCTAGACTTCCACGTAGAACAGTGTGTGACCGAGAGAGTCTTCAGTGCAGCCAGGATAAAGTTGCGTCCTGTGGATGCAGAGGTTGTTGGTGTCCATAACTATAAACTGCGTTTTGGGATGCAAAACGCAGGCAATTTACATCACTGCTCCTGTACCTCACTCCGCTTATCGAGGGTGCTATGGTCTGGAAAGGCCACCTTGAGCTTCATACAACTTCATACAAAGTCACAGCAAGCAGGTACTTTGTCACCAAACGATCACACTCTGTGACGGGCACTGTGGATAATACAAGTGGTTCAGTCCACTGAAGCTACAAAACATCTTGATAGTTCAAGATGACCAAATAAATCAACAGTGTACAAGGATGAACATAGCAAACAAACAAACTTCTCATACTGTGTTGCGCTGCTGCGTTCAAACATGCCGTCTTTCCCCCTTGTCACTCTACTCTCTAGCTGTGTGTAGGTGAGTGAAGCTAACAGGCTTCAGCTATATGCACTCTAACCGGAAGTTTCACAATAAAAGTACCCCAAACATACAGGAAGTGTCAAAATAAGCAAAGAAAATAACAAACTTCAAAGTAAAGACATGATTGAAGTTAAAAGAACCAAGTGTCACTGGCACTTGCACTAGTTATTTGTGTTTGTGTTGGGGACAAGGATAGGGTCGGGATCAATTAGGATTTTAGTGATTTTTACTTTTTAGTTCCTTATCGATTGCCTCTTAGAGCAGATTCAAACTGTTCCCAAATACAATTGCCTGGTCCCTGCTGGCCATGATTCACATCTGCCTTGATTCTTCCGCACCCACTTCAACTGTATTCAGTGCATTCACACTGCAGCAATCCGTATCAGAGTACATTTCAATTGGTCTCGACTCCGAGACTTCCTCCATGCGGTCCCGGGAATGGTTGGGTGCAGTGTTGGGAAAGTTCATTTATTTTATGAACTAGTTCAGTTAACAGTTCAGATTTGTTTTTAATTATTGCCACAGCCCATAGCCATATAGAACCGCAGACTTGGGGATTAATAAAGTGACAACTTTTACAATATCTCCATTACCATTATCCAAATTAATTCCTTATTACATATACTTTTTACATTTTGGGGAAAAATAGCTCTTTGCCATGTGAAATGTCACCGAATTCTTATTATGGGCCAACTTGTGAAAGCTGCATGCTTTTATTGTGAAGGGTCTCCGTTCTTACAGCCTGCAAGCTCACAGCCTCACAGCCACAGCCTGCGTTGCGGACTGGTTGTATATATAAATGCACCATTTATATGGCTTACATAGCCTTAGTGGCTATGCTAGCTAGGGTTAGCGTTTGAGGCTAACTAGTAGTTTGTGAAACTAACAGTGTTAGTGGCTACAATCTCAGCACTTATTCAAAGTGTATTTATGTTTTTATAATAGAAAAGTTTTGATTCTGTCAAGTTTAGTCGAATAGTTTAACAGACCCGGAATGCTCTTCCGTCCTATTTGAAACCCTGTAAGAAAACTTAACACCTTGATAAGGGAGAATGCTCTGCGTCTTCAACAGAAGTGCAATTTGAATGCCAGAGTAAACCCCGGGGCCATGCATATAAGGAGGCAGAGTGGGCCATACATGGACCACGGTTTACACCCAGCCAAATCAAATTGTCTGGGAGCTTATCATGTAATGCTTCTGTGATCACGCCAGATGGCGCTCTTTCCCAATGCAAGTCACTGAGCGTAGTATTAATTATAAGAACAGTCGTACATCAACTGAAGCAATCAAAATATGTGATGTGAATGTGTTATGACGTGTTATCGGAATGGCATAGACTGGCATACTCGCCGATACCGGTTCGATACCAGCATTGTAGGCAGTATCGGCAGCTTTTCCGATATTAGTTTAAGTGTGTGTGTGTGTGTGTGTGTGTGTGTGTGTGTGTGTGTGTGTTCAGTTTTGCAATAGACTGGCGTCCTGCGGAGAGGCAGTTGATGTTTCTGAAGTCGGCCTCAGTCATCTGTATTCTGGACGTGGAGATGGGATACCCGACTGCAGGACAGGCCACACTGCTGTCGCACAACTTATAGACACTGCACTGCTACAGGTGTGTGTGTGTGTAATGTACTCTTCATGTGACGCTCTGACTGTAGGTGCGCTACCCGTTCAAAACATCAAAATAACGGTAGTGGGTCGCACAAACGTTTCGCCTATCCAGCCTTCATCAGTGTGGAGAGTGACTGAATGTAGGTTTCTTTTAACACTAGTGTCTGAACTCATCTCACCTACTACTCTGACGGCTGAAAGGTCAGGATGACCGTGTTTTTCGTGCAATTCCATTGGCCACTCTCTCCCTGCATCTCTTCTAATGCTCTTCACACCTCTCCCACCCGCGGCGGGGGGTCAAAAGTCAAAGTCGTACGATTTGTCACACCCGTTACCGCAGTGAAATTTGTTCTCCGCATTTGACCCATCTCTTGGAGCAGTGAGCCGCAGCCAAGGAGCGGTGAGCTGCAGCGTGCGCCGCGCTCGGGAATCATTTGATTAGTAGATTTGACCCCCAATCCAACCCTTTGATGCTGAGTGCCAAGCAGGGAGGCATTGGGTCCCATTTTTACAGTCTTTGGTATGACCCAGCCGGGGATCGAACCCCGACCTCCCAGTTTGAGGGCGGACACTCTAACCACAAGGCCACTGAGCTGGTTTGACAGGGTTGACGACTTGCCATTGTTTTCTAAATGTTACATTCCAACTAATTCAAGGCAGCGTTTCAACTCGACAGGACAACTCGACTTATTTTTTTCTTTTCACTTCACCAAACTATAATTATAGTGACGGTGTGAGGCTGAGCGCTATATTGAATACCCTTGCGCAGCGTGAGGTAATTAACGCCAGCTGCCTGCAAATTATTTGGTCTTTGATTGTGATTAACAAATTATATATATATATATATATATATATATATATATATATATATATATATATATATAATCCTTTTAGACCAAATACAATACTGGGCGTTGGGGGTGTGTCAGCTTGGTCAGGACTCCTGACTCAGGAGGTAACAGGTGGTGCACCAACACAGTTTGGTAATGGATAAAACACGGTACAACTTTGTATTGAGCCAATAAAATACCACACGTTATTGTAACAGCCAGAGCCAGGCGCATTGCTCAGAGTCAGACGAAATACGACATTAGAGTTATATATATATTGTCATTTTGTCTTGTTGTCATTTTTATATAGAGGGGGAAACATTATAGGCATTATTGCCCTTTACGTGTATGGGTAAAGGGCAAGGGCTTATCGATGTAATTCATATATATTTGATTGATTGTGCCAGCTCCAGCGCCAGAGGTCCGCATCTCAGCAGCAGCAGGTTTATAGCAGTACGATTTATATACCATAGGATAGTTCAAGTCCTGTGACGCATCACCGCCACAAATAGTGCTACAGCGTTATCTAAAATGCACTTCCGCATACCTCACCGGCAGTTACTTGGATTCATGAACATTTACATGCCTCCGCGAGAGGGGGAGAGAGAAAAAAGGAAAGAGCCGTGCGTGCAGATCAGTACCACTGGTCGCTTGCAGAAAAGTTTACAGGCAGAGGACGACGGACAGAACTGTTATCTTTTGACTGACAAAACATTTAGAGGTTCGGTAGGTCTATCTGGTTGGAATGATTTCAAACACTTTCATTTTTATTTGGAATCTCATCGGCAAGCATTCTTACTCCAAGGAAAGGAAATGTCGGTCGGGTCAAACCGACCATTCAATAACATCCCTCATCATGGATAATAATCAATTATGAAAAATATCCGTTTTAATCACATTTTCACAAGAGGTACATGATCTACAGGGAAAACTGCCTATCATTATTGGTTCAGGTCTCTTCATATGCATGTCAGCCTTCACAAGTCAGTCTCTTAGACTGGTAGCCCTCTTAAAAGTAAATAATGGGGGGTGTTGAAAAACCTTGTTGAGTGTTCTGTCTGACGACAATATGTGCCTGTGTTTTGAGACAGCGTCTTTGATACTGGGACTAATAGAATTAAACCTAAGTACGTAGTTAACAAAAAAGGGTTTCTTGGTTTTTGTTCTCTTGGTGAACAATTATTTTTCCTCTAGTTTATTTACAGTCTCGACCACTTGACAGCCATGACTCTGGATAACTCTTTTCGCTAAATCTGTTTAGCATGTTGTGGCTCTGATAAATGTAGTCTTCCTCAGAGCTACATAAACGTTTCAATCTGTATAATTGACTCACAGGTAGACTCCGTTTTAACACTAGCACGTCGAAACGTTTCAAACCTTTCAAAATCGGTCTGTCAGACCTATTTTGAAATTTTGAAGTGGATTTTCTTTGCCCATGAAGTCCTGAGAAAGTTCCCCTTGCATGACTTTTTTTTTTTTTTCATCTGAAACGTTTTGGAAATATGATTTTAGACATACTTCTACTACTAAACCTGCTCTTTTTCGGTCCGTCCTCAGACTCCTCACCCTTTCTCCCCCCGCAAGCAGTGCTGTTCACACCTCCCTCCTGGCTGGAGACGGGCATTGTTCAAGCTAATGTGTCATTTGCATTCCAACTACTTCCACATGTAGGCAAACTTATACGAATGTACTCACAACATAGACTAAGAGGCCTTCTACATGAGAACGGCGCGGGCTGTTAGCCGCGCAAGTTTGTGAACGATATAAAACTTTCCTTCGTCCACATTGCGGTTATGTTAATTATTATGCTGTATAGACGAGACCGGTAAACTGCTCCGTATTCAAGTTGTAGTACACATGTAGTACACATGGCCGGCCTGTAGATGGCCACCCAAAAAAAAGAAAAAGCTTATTCTAAGAGTAGGCTATATGAAAGCATTTTATAAATTATACTATTGGTATTTCACACAGGTGTTGCCAAATAACTAATTATCTTGCCAGTCAGATGCGCATATGACATATCTAGGTCATATCAATTTAATCAGCAGAGGTTGCAGAGCAGTGCTTCTCACTCTGCACACACTGACTGACCAGCTAAAGTTTATTCCTAGGCCTACTTTAAACCATAATATGACAAACCTTGGATTAATTCTTCTGAAAACGAGCAGAAAACACAAGGTAGGCCTAAGTGATTCACACATTCAGACGGGCATTATTGGAAATGGAACGAGTAGCTGTGTGCTGCTGCTGACCACTGCGATAAGCATTATGACAGGCGTGTGGCAAGAGAGAGAGAGAGACGAGTGCATTATATAACTAGAAAGGTCGCAATTTAAAAAAATTGCAAAGTGTAGTCGCAGTGGCAACTAATATTGCCAGCCAATTACAATGTCGCGTCACCCCTGCGATCATGTGTAAGTAATGGGGGATTTATCCCCCAAAAAATCATGTTTTTGCGACAACCGGTTACATTTCTCGCATTTGCGGCGCCCCCTATGGATGAAAATAGAATTGCTTTTGGAACTTGGTTGATTGAACCACCCGCGACATCTGATTACAATTTGAGATGGATCGGACATTCTGTTCGTGATTTATGGCATTTTTTGTAAAATAGGCCCCTCTTACTAACTCCGGACGACGATTACGGCCGAACGATACGCACTACCAAAATTCTGCCGATGGTGTTTTAATCGGATAGGTCCAGAGATCATGTGTGCTGATTTTTGTGAGATTTGGACAAAATTTGTAGGAGGAGCAAAAAGTGTGTTTTGGAGAAAATTCTAAATGGCGGAAAATCTATCATGACGCAAATGGGCGTAGCCTATATGGGGAGATGCATCATGACCCAAGGAAGCCTAGTAGCCTTGTAAATCATTTTCATTTTACGACCTACGGTTCAAGAGTTTTAAGCCAAAATGTAAAGTGGGCTGTTATAGCGCCACCATGAGGCTGACCAATAACATTATAAGTTGATTAATTTTAGTATGAACCTACCCTCCAAGTTTTGTAACTATAGTGCTTACAGTCTCTGAGGAAAAAATACTTGAATGTGAGAATGCAAAAAAATCGCATTTTCCCATTCATGTCAATGGGGAAATTTAATTCACTAATAAATTAAAATCAATTAAACTATACAACATTTCTCAGAAAAAAATACAAGCACATCCTTCCCGATGAAGCCGGTCAATTTGAGATATGGCTCAAGTGCGTACAGTCAAAACTGTGGGAGGAGTAGTGCGTCAAACAAAAGGTTACTCTAGTGGAATAATAATACGCATGAACTAGAAAGCAGTTCCTGTAGAAACTGCGTGGGCTCGCTAAAAACGCAATGTATAAAGTTATAGCTGTGTCTGTGGGACCACCCACCAAGTCTGAACACTGGTTTTTCATTTTTAAGTTTTCTTTTTTAAGTTTTTTATTTTTAAGTTTAAAAACAAATAAAAAAAAGTTTAAAAAAAAAAAAGTTAAAAATAAAAAAAAGTTTAAAAAAAAAAAAGTTTAAAAACAAATATATTTTTAAAGTTTATATTAGTGTTCCTATTGGTGGTGTAAGTCCATAAACAAATTTTCAGGACTGTATCATGCTGCAAACAAAAGTTAGAGCTGTGTAAAGGCCAGCCAATGGGAAGACAGAAGGGCGGGGCTTAAGCAATTAATTAAGTACAGCGTGCTCCTATTGGTGGTCTAAGCCCATGGAGCAAATTGCAAGACTGTAGCATGCTGCAAGCAAAAGACAGGGTTTGTGTGTGTGTGTGTGTGTGTGTGTGTGTGTGTGTGTGTGTGTGTGTGTGTGTGTGTGTGTGTGTGTGTGTGTGTGTGTGTGTGTGTGTGTGTGTGTGTGTGTGTGTGTGTGTGTGTGTGTGTGTGTGTGTGTGTGTGCGCGACTCACCGTCTCCACACCATAGCGCAAAACGGTCATAAGCTGCGCACTTCTTAAGCTGCACGCAGCTTAAATTCTGAGTTTTTAGACAGCTGGTGGATGGAAAAGAAGCTCCACCTCCGCGGAAGACTTGAGCGGAGGAGAGCGTTTCCGGGAATCTGGCCGTCGCGCAAGAATTCAGCGGAGGTGGAGCTTAATTTCCATCCACCAGCTGTCTAAAAACTCAAGCTTTAAGCTGCGCGCAGCCGAGAACGTGCGCAGCTCTTTCGACCGTGTGGCAGCACCTACTCTGTGTGTAGAGCCTAATTGCACAAATAGCAGACCTACAAGCTGCGTGCGTGCGTGCGTGCGTATGCATGCGTGTATCTGTGACTGCACAAATATCAGACCTACAAGCTCACAAGGTTTCGCAGAGCAACTCATTGAGATCTTGTAACTCTAATGTCAGCCCTGTAATTAAGCCCTTATATGTCTCAGCTGTGGGAGAGTAAAACAGTGCTTCACTATGACTGGGAGATTTCAATGGGCCTGAATAGGGAAAAACCTATGCCCGAACAAATTGCTCTATCTAAGTCGAATGCAAATATTGTTTTCGCTGTGAGTGGCCTGAGACATTGAGGTACAACATGCACGATTGTGGTGTTGGTACGATCGAAAATGTGGTTATAAGAGCGAGTTAAGAATGTCTTCACGATAATTTCCTCGTAAGAATTATACAATGGAGGTCAATGGGCAGCTTGACTGTATTTGTGTCACTTAAAAGGCCGTAGTTGACATTCTGTATGTATCTGTGCTTTGGTGGTTACATTGTATGAAAGAGGACATGTGTGGCTACAAAATGACCAAAGAACATCCATGTAAAGTGAATATTTTGGCCGGGACAACAATTTGTTTGGTAAATTTCCAAGGAACGAATTTCAGTTTCCACTCTACTCAAGGAGGCCCCGCACTCTAAGGGGACACTAATTAGGCGAAACGGCCTGCGATTTCGGAAAAAACTTGTAACATATTCGAATACGGTTTGAACCACGAAAATGTCCACAGTCGTGTGAGCTAGCTAAAGTTTAAAGTTTCTACGACAAAGTATGCCAGAGTAATGAGGCTGCAAAAGTGAGGTTGATTTAGAGATAAAATCCCATACATTGTCTATGAGAGAAATATTTTGTAAAAAGTATAAACTTTTTCAAAACAACTTTTTCACCAATGAAAATTCAAAGATTGATGAACATTTTAAAGTTTGAATGGAGTTTCAAAGTGAAAGTATGACAGAGTAATAAGAGCACAAAAAAGTCAACTGTGAAAAATGGGACGTTTCTCCCATCGACTCTCATTATAAAGAATGTAAAAAAAAGTTAAAAAGTTGAATACAAGCATAAATAACTGCAAAGAGCTGAACAGTTTGAAGTTTGAACTAAATATCTAGCATAAAGTGTGTGAAAGTAGTAGGAGTACGAAGAAAGTGGCGGAATAAAGAATAGGAATAGGAACTAGAAAAGCAGTTCCTGGTGAAACTGCGTGGGCTCGCCAAAAAACGCAATGTATGACGTACAGTAGTAAATGTATTAAAGCTGAAGGAAAAGTTAAAAAAAATACAAAAAGTTAAAGTATAAAAATTTGTAAAAAGAATAGTATAAGCATAAGTAACTGCATAAAGCGGAGTAAAGTATGTGGAAGTAGTATGATGCCCAAAAAGTGGCAGAATAAAGTAAGTAAAGTTATAACTGTCTACTAATGATTTGTATTGTAATCTTGATTAATTAAGAAAAGGTAAAAAGAAAAAAATACAAATGGATATGAAAGCATTAGCATTCTTTAAGTATTCTTTTTTAGTATTTCTTTAATTGTTTTTTAAGTTTTTTTTTTAAAGCTTTAAGTTTTTTTTTTAAAGTTATTTTTTAAACGTTTAAAAAAAAAGTTTTTTGTTTTGTTTTTTTAAGTTTTTTATTTAAGTTATTTTTTAAGTTTTCTTTTTTATTATATTATAGTGTTCCTATTGGTGGTGTAAGTCCATAAACACATTTTCAGGACTGTATCATGCTGCAAACAAGAGTTATAGCTGTGTAAAGGCCAGCCAATAGGAATACAGAGGGGCGGGGCTTAAGCAATTAAGCCATTGCAGCTTGTTCCTCTTGATGGTCTACGTCCATGTAACAAAGTTTGAGGCTGTAGCATGTTGTGAACAAAAGTTAGAGCTGTGTAAAGGCCAGCCAATGGGAAGACAGAGGGGCGGGGCTTAAGCAATGAAAGCGTGCTGCTATTGGTGGTCTAAGCCCATGGAGCAAATTGCAAGACTGTAGCATGCTGCAAGCAAAAGACTGTGTGTGTGTGTGTGTGTGTGTGTGTGGGTGTGGGTGTGTGTGTGTAGCCTAATTGCACAAATAGCAGATCTACAAGCTGCGTGCGCATGCATGCGTGTGTCTGTGACTCTGTGTGTAGAGCCTAATTGCACAAATAGCAGACCTACAAGCTCACAAGGTTTCACAGAGCAACTCATTGAGATCTTGTAACTCTAATGTCAGCCCTGTAATTAAGCCCTTATATGTCTCAGCTGTGGGAGAGTAAAACAGTCCCAGCACTATGACTGGGAGATTTCAATGGGCCTGGATGGGGGAAAACCTATGCCCGAACAAATTGCTCTATCGCAAAAAGTAAAAGTCTAATGCAAATCTTTTTTTCGCTGTGAGTGGCCTGAGACATTGAGGTACAACATGTGCGATGGTGGTGTTGGTACGATCGAAAATGTGGTTATAAGAGCGAGTTAAGAATTATCTTCGCGATAATTTCCTCGTAAGAATTATACAATGGAGATTTTCAGCCATTTTGAATTTTCTTCAAAACACACTTTTGGATCCTCCACCTACATATTTTGTCCAAATCGCACAAAAGTCGGTACAAATGATCTCTGGACCTATCCGATTAAAACAGCACAGTCAGAATTTTGATCTTCTGTATCGTTCAGTCGTAATCGTCTTCCGAAGTTAGTGGGAGGGGCCTATTTTACAAAAAATGCCACAATTCACGCACGGAATGTCCGATCCATCCCAAATCTGAATCACATGTCGAGGGTGGCGTAATCAACGCAGAGCCAAAAGCAATTCCATTTTCATCCATAGGGGGCGCTACAATTGCAAAAACATGCTTTTGGGGGGGAAATCCCCTACGAATGACTTACGCATGATCACAAGGGTGACTTGATATTGTAATTGGCTGGCAAAATTACTGGGAGGGGCCTATATCAGCCAGTGAGGCAACCACACTTTGCAATTTCCCAGAATTGCTTTTTTCTAGTTTATATCTGTTCTCCAAAAATAGCTCCTCTACAAGCATGCGCGCTGCAGATCGGCTATTTTTGGAGAAGAGATTTATAGACATTATGTGCAAATATAAAATAGCTGTGATACTTATATGTAAGTGGTTATGGTGAAATAAACCATTAACACTGGTTAGTTTGGAGGGGGCGAGGGGACTATGACATCACCGTTTCAGCATATTAGGCGGCATTCGCTGTACACACGGAGACGTGAAAGTCGCGTCTCCAAACTTTCCCACTCTGGAAGGTAGTTTCAAAATTAGCCGTTTAAGTCCCCCAAAACGCCGTCTCCGTGTGACAAAAAGGGCAGATCGGCTAATTACTTGCCCGAGAAACACCGAAATCGTCCTCGTGTGTATACCACCTAAAGGTCTCCACACACCGGGCGCGAATTGGATGCGAATTCGGATTTTTAGCGGCATTTCTGCATCGGTTTTCCGAAAAACGCGGCCGGTGTGCAACCACCTTAAATGTTGTTTTAGATGTTATATTTGTTATATGCGGTTTGCAGAAATAACTGTCTCGAAACGGATAAAAATATATGGTGAAATATGGTGTGTTGACTGACTGGCGTATTGTTTCCACCAAGCGCATATAGCTCAATAGATATAAATACATGTCGACTATACACGCCATCTTTATAGCATAATTATGTTGGAATAATAAAGTTTATAGCATTGTGACTGAGCTGTGACTGACCCGACCGACATTTCCTTTCCTTGGAGCGAGAATGTTTTAAAAGTGCCAGCCAGCCAGGTCGTCACAAGTATAGTACTATAAAACACCGCCACCATGAAGTCATCAGCGCAAAAAAAAAGAGATTTAAATCGTGCTATACTCGGGCAATCTTCAACCGATTGTTCTAATTCCAAATGGCCTATAATCCGTGAAGTGTAAATTTTCATTGGGTGTATAATTCATGTTTTTTTATATGCTTTTATTAAATTATATGAGTGAGATGCTAACATCGGCATATAATGCTCAAGCGCAGTTCACGTGCACTGCATGGCTCTGCTCGACTACACACAGTACTACAGTAGGTTATGTAGTGTAGGCCTATAAATTATGGTTTTATTCAATTGCAATCTACCGGTACGTAGGCCTACAGTTTATAATGAAATCATTGATTTGTCCGCTGCTTCCCCTTGCTCAATCAGAACATGTAGTGGTTACACCTGTGTGTTGATACGCTCCCTCTTACAATTAAATCAAAATGCATTGCCTGCAGGCCCTGCAATGTTTATTGTTTACCATACTAAAAAAAGTTGACTGCATAGAACTGTATGTAACCAAATGATGGCCAGGTGCAAGCGACCAGTGGAACTGATTTGCACGCACGCACGGCTCTCCTTTTTTTTTCCTTTCTCTCTCTCCATCTCTCACAATCAATCAAATATAGCCTATATTAATTACATCGATGTGCCCGGCCCCTTACCCATACACGTGTAGCCTATAATGTTTCCCCCTCTATATAAAAAAAGATTTATATATATAATCCGTTAATCACACGATTGTGTGATTAACGGATTATATATAAATCTTATATATAATGGTCTTAAGACCAAATAATTTGCAGGCAGTTGGCGTTAATTACCGTGCGCTGCACAAGGGTATTCAATATAGCGCTCACACCGTCACTATAATTATAGTTTGGTAAACTGAAATGAAAAAGAAAAAATAACTTGAGTTGTCCTGTCGAGTTGAAACGCTGCCTTGAATTAGTTGGAATGTGACATTTAGAAGACAATGGCAAGTCGTCAACCCCCTGCCGCGGGGGGAGTGGTGTGAAAGAGATGCAGGGAGAGAATGGCCAATGGGATTGCACGAAAAACACGGTCAGCCTGACCGTTAGCCGTCATAGTAGTATTGAATTTAAATCAGTCATGCTAGTGTTAACGGTGCTCGGTGGTGACTCTCAAAGCGTAACAAGTTATTCTTGTCAGTAGGTTTTCTATATATGGTAGTTTTTAATTAGTTTCCGACTTATGATTTCTACATCAAGGAAGTGTATTGAATTCGATACCTGGCACTGCACTCCCTGTGGGGGTGTGGAACGCGTGTGTTGAATGTTAAGTCGGTGGGTGAAACGGTTCTCGAGTTACGTGCATTACAACCGTACACACATGCACACACACGTACGTGCGCATGCAGAGCTGTGGCGCATTTATAGTAGGATAATAGATTAACTTCACCAGAATAGTAGCCTACCAAGATTGATTGATTTTGTACCTTATAACAGTTTGCAAAAAGGTACATTGTTACAGATTTTTACAAAAGAATGCTAAAAGGATAACCCAAAAAGCCGAAGACGTATTTCCATTGATGTCCTGTGTATTCAATCAATCGAGAAAACACTCACCCAGCATCCATATTGTGGGCAAAGCTTTCCCTGAAAATAGCAGATCAACAAGCTTGCAGTAAGCTCACAACATAGCATTGCGTTATGAGCTTGCCTATCAGCTATTTTTCAGCGAAAGCGCTTCAAGCTTGTGGATCTGCTACTGTTCATTTTGTGTGACACTGTTGTCATGCTGCAAAACAAAGTGACTTGATTTTATTATGTTGAGTGAGTCATCAGTACCTGCTATTAAATTGTGGACTGCTTTTGATTTCAGCCTCCCAAGGACAACCTGAGTCTGACACAGTGGTTGGTCTTCCTCAGTTCCTGCACCCTCATCTGACCTGTATGTTAAATTGTTCTCTCTGTCACTCTTTTCTTTAAATGTCAACACCCAACACTGATTCCCTCAATCTTGCTCTGTAACATTTAAATGTTGTTTTTCGTTTGCTCCACAAGGGGGCAGTCTGTGACCTGTATTCTAATTAATAAACCCCTCAAATTGAGAATGTCTTTGGTTGTAAATCTTTGTTTTTTTGGGGGGAAAACAATGCTTTATCATTCAGTATAACTAAAATGCACAGAATTCAGGCATTGAAATGGTTATTTGACAGACTTATTTAATTTTGTCAAGTTATGGATCTCCTGATGTAATGTGTAAATTAAGATTTCTCAAATTTTCATGTCTATTTAATAACTTAAGGTTAAAGGCAGATACCGGTATTTACTTACACTTAATATTCTCGAATAACGTTACTTACTTACACTAAATATTCTCGAAAGTGGTCATCTGTGCGTGAGAGGCAATGGTTGGAAATGGTCCTTCCGGTGATGTCACCAGGAAGACAGATACCAGATATAGTACCTGTCACTTCAGGTGGAAAGTAAACCTTGTATGTTCAAATCCGTGACATTTCAGGAAATAGTCAAAAGGAACCTGCGTTCCAATGGATCCGATGTAGTTAGGCTATTATATATCACAAGCTCTTGTTAATACTTTTACATTTGTTCAATATTCATAAAAACCTCAGACCACTCACTTTCACATAAAAAAATGTCATGGCAATAATGGTAGATTTACAATCATCCCACAACACGTTGCACCATGACACGTTGTGAGCGTTTACTGTAGATCTGCTATTCTTGCTACTTTTGTATGACACTAGTGTGATTTTTTTATTTTTATAAAACAAACAAAAAAGTTGAAATATGGAATTGTGAGGTTTCTGCCCGACAGCAACGATATGACGTTTCTAAATGGAAGCCAATTACATAATGGAATAAAATGGTCTTAAAGCCTAGCTGAGCGATACAGTGCCAGCAAATGCATCAAGGCTTTGAATCTCTGTACCGTGGTTCAGTTAATTTATACTCTAAAAACCTATAGGCACATGAACCCTAGTGTGCCTTTTCTGGGGCTGACAATGTGTTGTGACTGCTTGACTGCTTGTAAAAACAGTGATTTTACAATATAAAGTCTCAGAGATAGTAATGCCATTAAATGGGGGTCCGTAGCTTAATGTATGTCAAACTGGGGGTCCTTGAAATGAAAATGTTTTTAAAGTGACTGCTAGAGCCCTACAAATGGGCGTCCACAGGCTAATAAATGTCAATTTGGGGGTCCTTGACATGAACAAGTTTGGGAACCACTGCTCTAGTCTCTCCTGATTGGTGGAAATTGGCAACCCACCTGTAAATGTATTGTTCATTTATTCAAGAGCTGCAGAGACAGACCCCGGCCTGTTACCTGTTATTTACCATACACTATACTGACTATAGCAATGACTACTATCAGAGAGCTTTTACGTTTTAACACTGTTTTGTTTTTAACCAAAACATATTACTTAAACTACTATAATGCAGAATATAATTATTATGGTCGGGATCCGGAATCGGAAGAAACAAATCCAACATTGAGGAACCAGAATCAGTTATACTGTATTATACACTTGGAACCATTTCCATAACCGGTTTAATCACACGTTCAGTGGTTCTCAAACTTTTACATTTCAAGGACCACCAGACCTCTGATAGTATACAAATAGAACCAAATGGACTCCATTTGTCCATTTGGATCGCCCAAACCTAAATCTATTGCACCGGATAATTTACCCCTTAGCTGGGTGAAATCTCCAGCAGTTCTTCTGTTTGATCACTAGGGGCCCCCCTCACTGCCTCCTCTCCCGCCATGGGCCAGGGCCACTTAGAAGGCATTCCTCTGCTCACTGTAGCCTGGCTGTGACATAACCAGTACCCAAACCCCCCACACGTTAGGTAACTCTATAGGCCCCTACGTGCCACACAGACAAAGGCACCACCTTTGTTTTGGTCTCGTCCACACCCCGATATCTGTACGATACGATAAATTGATTCACGCACACAAATATGACAAGGAAGCCCTAAAGACAGAGAAACTGAGCATGATGTTGTCTTCAATGTAAACTGAAAGGGGAATTGTATTGTGTGAGGGTATAGCCCGCAGCTTCAAAAACTGGGCTTGTGCCATGATAGTTATTAGCTCAAATCCCCATGCCGGAATGGGGACTGTGTGAATCACCTCATCCTTCTAACCGTATAACTGTCTTAAAGGACCACTTCACCACTTTTCAACCTATCTTCATATAATAGGTCCTCACTAATAATCATGATAAAATGGCACGATTATTTTCTACTCTGTCTGTGTCTCATAGGAGGGCTATGGGCAGTTTAGAAACCGTCTTCCAGTGACATCATCATTAGGCAGATTATTTTTTAAACAAGATTTTTTTACAAAAATGTTTAGATTTTTACACTGGCTGCTACCACCCCCACCCACGTATCTTCTGAATGCAGTCTTTGTCAACTCGCATGTTCAGAAATGTGTTAAAGAAATGATAGTCTATCCCCTACAAATGCATTGTCCTCATGGTCCATTTGCACCACTTGCCCACTGTTACCTGTAAAGCTACATAATTATGTTTGTGTAGACGACATAAAGTTATATAAGTTACTTAAAAAGTTATGATAATTCTTTCCTCGGTTGAACTGAGATGACTCAGTCACTCTGACCCCTTTCTTTGGCCCCGCCCAGCCCCACCGCATGCTGTTGTGTGATTGGTCCTTGTGGGATGCTGGGGCTTTGTGTGCCGGCCAATGGAGAGCAGAGAGGGAATTTGGTTACGCTGGCCTGTTGTTTGTGACCTACTTTGGTACCGTGTGAGAGTGGTACACACTACACACACGCCACCTCTCTCCTCGACTCTGCCCCTCATCTCTTCATCTTATCCATTATAGCTCTCACTTCTCTTCCTCCTCCTCCTCAATGGACCTCATCTGTTCATCTTTCCATTATAGCTCTAGTTCTTTTCCTCCTCCCTTCTCTGTATACTTTTCAGCCGTTATTGTCTCTCGCTTGCTCCCACACGGCAAAGGGGATGTTTACGGGTAATCTGAGGTGATGCCAGGTACTTTGGTGGTGGTTGTAAGTGGAGCTGGTCGTCTCCCGTTGCTTTCACAGCATAGCATAAAGCCAACTTTACAGGAAACCACAGAATGAGTCATCATTACCGGTAGAAGTAGGCTACTCGGATTACTCAATTTTCTTAAGTAAAAGTATAGCACAATGTAATACCCTTCCTATCAGAATTATGAGCAGTGAGCAGCCATTCTAGGGTGCTCAGGGTGAAATTAGGGGTTAAGAATTTGAATACGAGACGGCTCGCCCCTTTTCCAACTCGCCCAAAGCGGCGAAGATCGGTCGCCTCAACGGGAAGAGCGGTCGCCCCAACGGGAAGAGCGGTCGCCCCTTCAGTCTTGACATACATACAACATGATGTGTGATGATGTTGCTTTGCCTTATTATTGACTCTGAGTTTTGAAAGTAAAGAAGAGTTGTGTTTAAGCTGTCATGGTCCACTGATTCACAATAGTAGCCGAAAGATTCCACGTAAATTGCACGCTGCCTTCACGATTTGAGTCATTTTCAAAAATCCACCTGTCTCCACGGCTCGGGGCGAGCCGTCATCACTTTTCGAAATTCTGTGGCGAGCCGTCTTCACTTTTCGAAATTCTGTGGCGAGCCGTCTTCAGAGTGGTACACACACGCCGTAATTCTGAAAGTAACCAGTAAAACAAAGTGGCGTACAATTATAATTTATAAAGTATCAAGAAATGCAAAGGCGCCTCAAATTGTAGGCTATTTAAGTATTTGAGTAAATGTACTTATAGTTACATCCCACCCCTGCTAGCAGGTTGAGTCTGGTTAAACTTAGAGTTCAACCCAGTCAAACATGGCCAGGTCTGGTTATAATACAAAAATAGTAAAATACAGTAAGATACACAAAAAAATGCCAAAATATAAATGACCAATGCATTTTCATTTTGTTAGCTATTCAGGGCTGGAACCAGGGTATGGGTTGTCTGGAAATATTTCAATATTCACTCAAATATATCTTATCCACTTAAACTCTATACTTAGTTGACCAGATTGCCACAGGCTCTACTAATAAGCTCCCTCCTGTTTTTGCTGTACACTAAATATCTTCGCCAGAATATTTCTAACAGCTGCATTAGCTTTTCCACAATATAGCCTTATCTTTGTTCACTGACTGAAAATATCAGCATCCATGATGCACCCACACAGTCTCCAGCAGTTACTGGCTTTTTATTTTGGGTGCCATCAGAAAAATGCACATAAAGTGCACAAAGATCCGCACACCGTCTGCACTTGCAACGTGATCACTTTATTAGGCAACGTTTCGGTCAAAGACCTTCTTCAGGCATCAGATGCTCTGAAGAAGGTTTCTGAATACATTGAGCCCTGCCAGTACCTACGCACCCGTCTTATCAGGTGTGCATAAGACTTTGTTGCCTATTTTGGGTGCTATGAAAACATAAGTGAAATACTTGTAGAATTCCCTCCATACTAGTAGGTCATGTCGATGTACATAATTGTGTCTCACACATTTGATCTTCCTCTGCCCCCTATTTTGCGTTTAGCTATTTTAAATGGAATGTAGAATTCATTATTATCCTTGGCTATGGATTTGTTTTATGAGAGACTGGAATAAGAACTGATACTATTTTCTTAGCTAGGATATACATTTTAACAGTTTGTACTTAATCAAGACAAGTATGTTCTCTGTGAAGGCATGTACAGTACAGTAAGAAAAACACATTCTCCATAACGGCATAAGTAATTGATAGAAAAAAAGTCCTTTTGGATGTGAGGTACAGGACAAAAGCAGAGATGGTAGCTCCTTCTCAGAGGCCTCATATCATCTTTGTTGGGTGGAAACCTCATATGTCCAAAACTTACTTTTCTGGATTTCATTCTAGAAGTTCAACTTCAAAATGGGTCGTTTCGAGCTTGTGGATCTGCTACTTTTGATACTTTTGTGTGACACTGTAGTTAATATGATCAAGTAGGGCGTACACACACACACACACACACACACACAAGTTACACTGCCTATACCATTCTGATGGGAACCCATCACTGCCTGGTGATACCGGCCTTTAGTCTACTGATTCTAAACCATAAATTGTGACATATTGCGTATGTCACATCTGTATCTCAGATTGCAGGACAAGTGAGTGAAGAATGTTTATTATTGTTCTTCCATCTGCTGATGGTGGTTTGGAATGGAGTATCTAATTGTATTCTTTAAATAGTATTTCTATCTCATCTGGCTCATGTAGTAATTGGTTAGTTGGAGGGTTGCTTATTTTATTTTATGAACTGTTTACACAGGCATCTTCCCAGGAGTCTAGTTGCTTTTGGACCTGAATGATTCATAATACATCTAATAAAGGACTACCTTATAGGGTCCTTACCTTACCTACTGTATAACAAAGTCCCTTAGCTGTTCTAAAACCACTGTAAACCCATGCCCTCTTGGGGCTCATTGCTTTTATAATATTATTGTTCCCACATCGGCTGGCTTTAATGTGTGGCATATACTTTCTCAAGTTGACACACAAAAGACATTCTAGGCTAATAATCACACAGCCTGTATGGTAGATTTTAAAACCTCAAAATGGGTGCAGGGAGGATGGGGACATGGATGGTGTAGGCTACTATTTAGTTTCATCCATAACTATTCTATGAGTAGAATAGTTGGTACCATGAGAGGTGAAATGTAACCCTCCACCGCCAGGTAAATCTCCATAGGATCAAATGATATCACGATGAATGGTGTTCTTTGTGTAAGCTAACGCTTTATGCTGTGGCTTAACCGCACCCTACACCAACTTATTTCCGTGTGGCATGGCACGCACCACGCAGTACATGTGCACGGTATTTGGATACGCTAAAGATGTGCTTGTTTTTTTAATCAATTGTTCCAGGAACCCTCTTTAGTCTAGTGACTAACTAGACTAGGGGGTAAAAAATACATATATATCTTTTCTCCTATACATGAATTTACATCTTCTATAAAATATTTGCTATGGTCGGGCCTATAATGTGTTGTAACTACATTTATAATGCACTTATAAGGCATTATAACACTTGCATAACAAGGTTTATGAAGTGCTGGTCATAATAAACTCAGTGGAACAGCACATTTGAACTACCGGGTCTTTAATGCATTATAATGCTGCACTACTTAAAGGTTGGGTCTTTCTGTAGAGGTCCCCCAAGGGCAATTTATTACATGGGACAGAATGATTTCTAGGTTTGTGTGGGCCGGGCAGAGGCCAAGGGTCAGATTTCAAACCCTTCAACTCCCAAAGGAGAGAGGGGGCATGGGTCTTCCCAATTTAAAAATGTACTATTATGCGGGATGTTGGTGTAAAGTAGGATGTTGGTGTAAACCAGATTATATAGCAAAATGGAAAGATATGGAAAAGGAATTCGACAAACATCCCATTCAGAATATTATAGGAGACAAAGAAAAGTTTAAGAAAGTAAAACACCGTATTGATCCAACCACCCTATTTACACTAGAGATCTGGTTTAAAATGGTTTAAAATATATAGGTTAGAAGAGGATATAAAGATTTTAAAATGGATGGCGTTTGATAGTTCATTTAAACCTGCAGTGCATGATAAGGGATTTAAAATATGGAGTAATAGAGGAATGACAGCCTGGTGTGTTTTGGAGAAAAATGGGGCATTGGAGAGTTTCACAGATTTGAGTGTTAAATACATGTTGGATAAACATGATTTCTTCAGGTATCTTCAACTAAGGGATTATTATACTAAGGAAATCAAAGGGAGGCCCTCCATAGAAGTGAATGGTATTGTCCAAATTATTAAAAAATATATACAAAGGGAAAAAGATTCGAATTATATCAGCAATATATACAACTTTGATGAGTGGCAGTCATTCAACGGAATATATTAAAAATAAATGGGAAGCAGAACTAAACATAGAAATTACGGAAAAAGATTGGATACATATGTGGAAAATGCACCAATCATCTACCAATTCACGGATATGGAGGGAATTCTCTTTGTATTTTGTAGTTTTGTGTCTAGGAAACTTGATGGGGGGAAAGATACGAGGAGAGGATAGATATCTGGTAAACATTTTTTTTGGCGGCAGGAAAGAAAGCTATCACAAGAAAATGGGGACAGATGGAACCTCCAACACAGGGACAATGGGAGGATTTTATTCAGGAGATACATCTCATGGAGAAACTGACACACCGTCTGAGGCTACAGAAAGAGCAAATGGAGGACAAATGGTCCAAATGGACAACATTTAAGACTGAACAGAATGAATAACAACAGTACATGCCTAGAAATATGTTTGAAACGCAATGTCGATTTTATTTCATTTTATTTTTTCATGTTTGTTTGTACTGTATGTTTTCTTTTTCTGTATGTGTTTTTCTTTCTTTTGCCTTTGTTCAAAAATCAATAAAAATGTAAGTGATAAAAAAAAGGTTGTCTTTAACGCATTATAATGCTGCACTTATAATGCTTCATAACTCTCATTATAAATGCTTATAATTATACATTACAACAACTTTTACCTAGCTACGTTAAGGTTGTTATAATGTGCTGTTTTACTGAGCTTATAATGCATTATGACCAGCACTTATATGTTATAAATGTTATAAGTTGTGTTATAATGCATCAAGCACATTAAAGGGATACTTGAACCCCAAAATAACTTTTTCCCCTATATCGATTACTCACCGCATGGAGACTTGAATTCATGGATCTGTTTGTTTTTGCTTTTCTAAGCCAATCATTTGAGGAGTTTCTTTGTGTCTCCATATAGACAACAAATGGAGGATCTTTGCGTCTACATAGGGAACCAGAGCTGGTCATGAAATTATTGGCTTAGTGAGTAATCGATAGGAATAAAACGTATTTTTGGGGGGTCAACTATCCCTTTTAAAATGCATTACAAATGTGGTTACAAGGCATTACAGACCTGACCGTCTTACCCAGTCGGAAAGTTGTCAAACATGTGAATATCTTGATGAATGTATAGGAAATATAGACCTATGACACATAATTAAAAATGATATCGATATACTCATTTACTTTGTAACACTGCCATGGATTGTCACAGAAACGCCAATGTTGGAAAGGTGTGGTCATGCTGAATAAAAGCGATATCACGTGTAAAGCAGTCATAGCCTGCATGGGCGTTGCATAACAAACAAGTGTCCTACTTCCAAACAAAGTTGTCTTAATGATGAAGTCTCCGGTCCAAAACAAATGATCGGTGGTGAGAAGAATGTCGACATAGTTGCCTATTCAATGTAGCTGCACGGAAAGGACACTTGAGGAAAAGTGCTGCCGGTCTAAAATGTGAATATACTGTATTCATCATTTTCTTCTTTTCATATTATGGAAACAAATCATGTTGAAATTGAATAGAAATATTTAATTTACATCCACTTTAGTTTTCTTTTTGGTTAAATCATTTCTTAAGAATGGAAATGGCTTTGGCAAATGAACCATCACTTATATGAAAAAGAATATGTGAACTGGTAGCTCTGTTAGTTTTGAAAAATGTTGACAAATGTTTTTGTTGACAAAAGTCTTCTCTTGGTGGGTTTGCTGGCACAGTAACGGGGGTCCGCTGTCAAATACATTAGCAATTTGGGGATCCTTAATAACATTCTAGACTGGCCATTTCTTCAGATCAGGCTTCATCAACATACTGTAAAACAAAAAGCCTGAAAATGCCAGTAGGAGCATTTCTAGGAATATTCAAATGGACTCAGGCAGGTATCTTTCTATATGGTTATCTGCTGCTTTCCTACAGCAAAAAGAGGTGATCATGAAAACTGATTTACAATTACAATTCAGGCATTTAGCAGACGCTCTTAATCCAGAGCGACTTACATTTAAGCAATAACAAAAAGCAAGGCATACATCACATACAAGTAGTTATCATGAAACATGCGTAAGCTAAGAACGTAACAGTGGAATATCTATGTAATGAAACTATATATAAACTATACATACTATACTATATTATACTATACTGTACATATGTACTATAAAGTGCTATGACTACATAAAATGCAATTCTAGTGCTGTAGTGTCTATGTAACATGCTATAAGTCTGTATAAAATGCTATCTAAGTCTACATGAAGTCCTATCTAAGGGGGCTAGGGCAAGTGCTACGTGCCATGATGGAGTCTGAAAAGGTGGGTTTTCAGACTAATTGGGAAGATTGGGAGTGAGGCTGCAGTTTTCTCATAAACCCACTGCTGTTACCCCGGGGATGGAAGCATGAGGAAAACATCACAATTATCACTGTATATTGATATTTTAGCCAAGCCCTCGTCCTTATCGAGACGTTTTTCAATGTTTTGTTTATTTGGGACATATATTTTCTTATGTAACTCGTAGACAATGCCTGCTCTCTCCACGTGAGATATTACTGGATTCAGCAGCACAACCACGCCCATCCAACAAGACTGTGGTGTAAAGTAACATTTACTCAAATTTTGGGGTATGTTTTACTTTCTTCAATATTTCCAATTTTCAATACTTTTACTTCTACTCCACTAAGAGGCAAATATTGCACTTTTTACTCCACTACAATTATTTGACAGCCTTAGATTTAGATTATTTACAAAACATACATTAACCACTTAAGCCTTATATACATTTCGGCCATTTGAATATAGCCAATCTCACAATGTGTCGTGATGAGACACATTGTGCGACACATTGTGAGCTTGTATAGATCTAATATTTTCAAAAGATTTGCATACATTTTGAACTTGTGAAATGAGACATTCTGCACAATGAGTACTTTTAGATGCCAATACTTTTGTACTTTTACTCAAGTACATTTTTAATACTAGGATTGTACTTTCTACATTGCAGCATTGATACTTTTAAAAATGTCCTACATGCATCAATATATTCACATATTTTTCTTTCAGGGTACACAACCTTCTGACTGCTATGCTATATACAGTATGTCAACTTGAAACCTATCAGTAGGGTTATCCCGATCACGTGATCGTAAATCGGGGCCGATCACGTCATTTTCAAATGATCGGAATCGGATCGGGAGAAAAACACATGGTCGATCCATAGTATCAATATTATATCCATATCATGATATTAGATTGGATATTGTCTGTGATTTTGGATATTGCACTATTGTGATATGGCATAAGTATTCTATAAAAATATAAATATCAGATTGGGAAAAATCGGTATCGGCAGATACTCAAAATCAAATGATCGGAATTGGATCGGGAGCTAAAAAACGTGATCGGGACATCCCTACCTATCAGAGCTTGTTTTATTAATCTAATTATTGTATAGATGTAAACTCCCCAATGTTAACCATTCGTACAGATTAACAAAAATAAAATAAATAATAATTAGTTTCTTAGACACAGTTTCAGACACAGATTTGCCATTGTGAATGTTTCCTTTTTCATTGTTTTAATAACTGCAGTTGCATCATTCATTGCCACGTTAATTGTCTCAGCCTATTCAAATGGTGCTTTGAACTGCTTCCTTCAGTTTAGAAGTGTTGTGGGCCTAAGCGTTCTAGCAACTTCACACGATTCCAGGCCCACAAAACTAAACTGGAGTCACTAGAAAGCTTTTTATCAATTTCCTGCTTCAGATCTTTTAGTTAATTTCTTCAATTTGTCTACTTTACGCTCGGCTCAACCCTGGCTGAAATTGCACATTTCCAACAGATTCTGTGGAGCAGTGAGCAGTGAGTGTTAAGTCATCCTTTGAGCAATGAGCATCATCATGAATTATTTCCTTCTTGTCCATCACTTTCTTTTTTACTTATAGTTTTCACTCCCCCACTAATTTCCATACTGTATTGTGTGCCAATAAGTGAATTAAGGGGTTAGTTTGAACTTGTTTTCAGGAGCTCAAAATTAAGCAGCCACCTGCTCACCTCACCACCTCTCACAGGTTTCCAATCACAGCAAAACGGTTGACTTTCAAACCTCTCTCACTGTGGTCATTAGGTAAATTACAAACTGCTGATACCCACGTCCTAGGTGGTATAAAATTAAACACTTATAATATTACATTTCCCACATCTGCTGACTAGTGACTATGCTATGTGGCAAAGCCTTTCCCAAGTTGAAACAACAAATGCTAGTCAGGTTAGGTATGTAGCCTATTATAACCTCAAAATGGCTGCTAGGGTTGATGGGGACATGGAAGGAGCAGGCTACTATTTCATTGCATCCATTTCAACTATTCTGAGTAGAATAGTGGGTGCTATGAGACTTGAAATGTAACCCCCCACCGCCAGCTAAATCTCCATAGGATCAAATTATATCATGATGAATGGTGTTCTGTGCCTTAACCGCACCCTATTTCCGTGAGCACGACCATGGCAAATGGTCGGGTGTTTGAATATGTTCAAGATGTGTTTATTTTTTATTTATTAGGGGTCCAAACAGCCACGATCCAGGAACCCTATTTGTCTGTTCTCATTGTTATTTTTATCCACAAAACGTGTTTGTGCAGCAAAATAGGGACGTGCTGACCATTGGGAAATCCGGGACAACTCCAGAACGACCGGTCCAGTCCAGGCTTTATTTTTTTTTATATAGGCCTATATAATTAGGCTGCACCAAACTGAATTAGAGGCTAATTCGCTGTCACCTTTCATTGGTTTGTATTTGGGTCTGTGATGCTGGAGGGCAATTTTTTTCCGGCATGCTGCCGAAGGGTCTCTCCAACTACATTTACCAGGCTGAATTACAGGCCCGGCACAGTGGCACGTAAAAACGTAAAGAATTTAGGTTTGCAATTTCCGACCACTATACTCTCAAAAAACATATCCAACCGTACAATAACCTCAAGGTGGCACTTTTTAAATCAAGTTTACATTCTTGCAATTATTTAATAGGCTACTATGGCTTGGACAAGAGACAATTCCTTTAGCATTTCCCTCAGGTTCATCCGAAACTTTGCTCCACTGTTCTTTAAATTTTATGACTTTTTAAGCATTTTCATTTTTTTTAATCTATTTTCAACATCTTGTCAGAAACTGCAGAGTCAGTCATTCCAAAACGTAGTCAGGACCATCCAACAGTCTTCACTGGTCTCAGGTTGTTGAATATTTTGAAATGCCATTCCATTTGAATGTTTCAATTATACCTACAAGCCAATATTATTATTTTTTAATCAAAATAGCATGTGTCATGTGAGTCTTCCCTGAAGGTCATAGTGTATGACTCGTCATATGTGTAGACTCTTAATAGTCTACACATATGACGAGATGCACCGGAACAGCCTGAATGTGGCTTGAGACGCGGTGGAACCCATTTGTTTGTGACTCCGTTTGACAGTTTCGAAACCTTCAGTCATACCAAACCAGAGTGCCCAAAATCAATTTCTTTGGAAAGCAGAGGGAGGAAGTTCACACAAGACAATGTGATAGATGTTTATTTTTTAATTTTATTCATAATAATGCCTTTTACAACATAAGACACAGTTTAAAATACAGACAAACGGGACATTTGAATTAATTCCTTAAAATGCATGTAATTTAAGTACGTTCGTTTAAACCTTAAACAATTGTGCCCCACACACAATTTCATGGAATAATCACATTTGCACCATGAGCAAATGTCATGGCATATTAACAAAATATGTTTTATACACAATTCCCCAAACTCTTCAAGTATATATTTTGTATTCAATGGTATTTTACAATGGATTTGTACATGGGAACTGTGTATGTGTGGGGGTGTGTGTTAAACAAATGCATAATGTATCACTGCATATGGTGAGAGAATGGGATCTTTGAGGCATCAATATGAACACACAATGATCTCTTCGAGGGTTCATGCTGGTATGTGTGTGTGTGTGTGTGTGTGTGTGTGTGAGAGCGTGCGTGCGTGCGTGCGTGCGTGCGTGCGTGCGTGCGTGCGTGCATGCGTGCGTGTGTGCTTGCGTGCGTGCGTGCATGCGTGCGTGCGTGCATGTTGATGTTGCTGGTTGAGTGGCCTGGAAAGTAGGCTTCTTGTATCATTTGTGTCCTCACTGTAGTACAATTAAATTCAAGTCAGAGTTTTACTACCCCCTTTTGAAGCACACCATTACTACAGAAGTACCCTCACACCATGTCCTTAATATAGTCCTTGCTTTGCAAGTAAACAGTCATCACTAAAATTCCCCTAACCCCATTGGCTGGCTTGGATGCCAGTCAGTTAAAATAGGGACAAAGGGAAATCCGTTTTTTGTCCCCCTTAAAGTTATAAAGTATCCTAGTTTCCTAACCTTTCTTCAAGTGTCAAATCTCTTTGATTTGATTTGTTGTACTTCTTGGTCAATAAAACAGGATCCATAGCCTGTATGCTCTTCTTTTATCCAGCCGTTCAATTGTTTATAGTGTTTATAATTTATTGCCATAAACTTTGTTTGGCAATGAGTCAATGTGTCACTTGCTTGTCACACAGCAAGCACTGGGGATAAGTTACTTCTCGGGCAACGTTGCAAAAAGTCTCGTCAGGCAACAATTCAAAAAGTCTTGTTTTTACCGTGGCAAGCGACATGTTGCCCATGTCGTCGCCACACGCCAATAAGTGATCATGAAATAATCGGGCCTCAAGGAAATTCTACAGTGGCAGTTTGATGATGATGATGATGATGATGATGATGATGATGCAATATTCAGGCGCCAGTGAGGAGGGAAGAGAATTGCCTCGAAGCAGCATCTTGTTTCTTCCCCTGTACAGACTTTGACACTATTTGATGACCTCATCGGCACGCAATAGACAAGAAGGGATGATGACAATAATGATGCTATATCAGAGGCCAATGTGGTTGGAAGGTAGGAAAGAAGGCAGGATTCTTTCCAGGTGGGACATTGCTGTCACTGTTGATGTTATATAGCGCCCCCAGCCAACACGACAGTGGCCACGCAGCGATGGGGCATCAGACGATGCGGAAGGAGAGCAGGTTCTCGGAGTGCATGTTGTTGAGCGTGCGCAGGTCCGGCAGCTTCAGGAGGAGCTTGGTGAAACGGGAGGAGTCACTGTGAAGGTGGTTGTTGTCGATGCCGGGCGAGGAGGTCTTGTTGACCAGCGAGCGCAGAGCTCTGATCAGGTTCTCCTGGAGGTGTTCCACCGAGGCCACGTTCTCTATACCAGACCGGTCTGAGAGAGAGAGAGAGAGAGAGAGACAGAGAGAGAGGTTAAATACCTGGTACATGCTGAAATAATGGAGGCATTGTTATCCGGTCCATCCCTCTTGGGTTGCAAGTAACTCTTTGGGTTAATCGAATAATCAAGAAGACCGTTTATTTTTCTTATATAACAACCAATCGATCGACCACCCTATTTAATAATTCGCCACACAACAGTGGTGTGCCACAAAAAAAATGAAAATAGCACATATACAAGCGTACATGTTGCAATGTGATTTTGAAATTTTCAAATTTTTTGGGGTGTATTGTATTTAAAAACAAAAAGAAAAATCACCTATAATGACATGCCTATTTATTATTATATTTGTAATCATCAATGAAATGGATTAGCTCAATAAATGGTTACACCCTTACATCCCTCCATCCCTGCATGCCTACCTGCAGACACCAGCACCACGGCGGTGAACAGTCCCAGCTCCTCTGTGCTGAGCTCCAGCAGGGCCAGTTTGTGGCTGAATTCAAACATGGCCCCCAGGAGCTCCCCCATGCCCATGGCGCGCAGCTCCTGCAGCCCGTAGGTGGCGCCGGAGATGAAGGTCACCGTCTGCTCCTGGACGTTGAACAGCGAGGAGAAACGCACCATCAGCACCTGCAGGGGGACGAGGGTGGATGAGAGAGGGTTTAGTGGTGGTTGATTTCTGGAAACAATAATGTATTACTTTATTCAGTTAAAAGCATTGTTTGTTTTGCATTCTAGAGTGCTTGTGTGTGGTGTTGTATGTCTTTCAAGAGTATGTTGGTGACTGTGCGTAAGTCTTTACTTGTAAATAATATATCTGACACATGAATACAATGAATATATGGGCCTCTGTGTGAGTGTTTATTACCATCATTTTCAGTATGTGCGTGTTCCTGTGTTCTGCACCCCATGTCACCTTTACTCTTTCTAATGGTCTTTCTATAGAGTGCCGAAGTCTGCCATAATTTACGCTTCCTACCTGGGTCACAAAGATTCTAAGATGACCCAATGTTATTTTCCACAGAAAAAATGTCCGTGACGCCAGGACTTCGGTACTCTATTTTCGCAGGCTCTGGTTCTATTCCTGGAGGTGTGCTGTGTGTACCTCGAAGGTGCCGGCCTTCAGCAGGGTGACCTGGTCGTTCTGAGACAGAGCGCTGAACCCTGGGATGTGCTTGGCAAACTCCACCACCTCCCTGACGGCCGGGGTGAAGGACAGGGAGAAGTCCTCCCAGATGTCCTGGGCGGACTTGGACGGGTCCGCCTGGGGGTACATGTTCATAGGACATGCCTGGACACACAGAGAGAGAGAGAGAGAGAGAGAGAGAGAGAGAGAGAAGAAGGTGGTTTAGGATCGATGCTCACTGCTCAGAACATTGGTTCTCAAAGTGGTGTGTTCTCAAAGGGGTCCTCGAGGAGGTTCGAAATGAGGAACAGTTTAAACACTTAAGCCCTATTTTACTTTTATTTGGGAAAAGCAGATCTAAAAGCTCACAACGCGTCGAATTGTGGCGTGTTGTAAATCAGCTATTTAAAAGAAAATGTTGACAAATCTTCTTCAAATACATACAGTATATTTGGGCTCCTTGACATGACAAATGTAATGTCAGTGTGCATGTTCTCACCAGCACAATGCCCGAATGGTTCTTCATCGGGCAGTTCTGCCCCTGGAAAGCGTGGCTGCCCGGTCCCTCTCCTCCAGTCAGGTTGATGTTATGCAGGCTCCGCCTCCCGTTGTTATGGTAGTTGTGTGGAATGTTGCGTCCGTTGTCGTGCGCCGCCGCCGGGCAGCCGTTGCGCCCCCCGGACACCAGGCTGTTGTTGTTGTGGCGGAAGATGGTGTTGTCCAGGCCGTTGGCATGGTAACTGCCGGGGCAGCGGTTGGGCCCCCAGCTGTCCAGCTCACCGCTGTGCTGCTGCAGCGCTGGGGGCGTGGCCAGCTTGTCGTGGGCGTACAGGAAGGTCTCGCGGTGCGCACGGGCGATGGCGCTGATGGTGGAGTCCACCCCCGGGCTGGGGGGGCAGAATGGGGTCGGAGCAGGCGGGGAGTGGGCTTGGGGAAGGCTCTGGGTGGCCAGGGCAGCGAACGGGAGAGGAGGAGGAGGGGAGGAGGACACCGGGGCCGGTGGGGAGGGGCAGGACGGTGCCAGGGGCAGCGCAGCAGTGTGCTGTGGCTGCTGGGGGGCCAGGGTGATGCCGGGACACGGGGAGGCGTGGGGAGGCGGGGAGGACGAGGAGAGGCTGGCAAGCTGGAAGTCGCTCTGCAGCTGGTTGTTCACCATGTTGTTCATCATGGCGCTCTGCATCTCCGCCAGCATCCTCTGCTTCTCGCGCTTCGGAATGCGACCGAAGCGCACGGCTGGAGGAGAGAGAGAAACGGCAATACGTAAAAAATGCTGTCCTCCATCCAGTAACTCCTATGTGTGATATAAATTCTAAATGACGGGACTTCTATGGGTGTCAGAGAGACAGGCAACTATCAAGTGATTGATAGTTGGGTACCAAATGGACCTTTATGTGTCTGTAACACTAAGAGTTATGCAGATAATGCATACCATTACTTTCAATTAAAAGCTTTGAATGCTGCTGTGTACAGTGTGTGTATTCACCATCTCTGCTCATGCCGACTGACAGGCACTTCTTGAAGCGACACTGCTGACAGCGGTTCCTATTGATCCTCATGATGATGCAGGTCTCATTCTTCAGACACTTCTTATACTGGATGTTCTGCTGGATGCTACGGCGGAAAAAGCCCTGGTGGTGGAGACCAAAGAGGCACGTTACTGACTGGTTCTAGTCGACCGCACTGCGTAAAAGGTCAGTGACTGACTTCCTGACTGACTAATGAATGAATTTCAGACTGCACTGAGTGACTGATGAATGACCAACTGACTGACTGACTAGGCGAAGCATCAACTCGTGGACTGACTGCCAGATAATTTAAATTAAATCAGTGTGTGTGTGTGATTCTTCAGTAGCATCTCACCTTGCAGCCCTCGCAGGCGTGGACTCCATAGTGGAACCCCGAGGCCACGTCACCGCACACCTTACACAGCAACACCATGCCATTCAGCTCTGTAAGACAATGTCAGTGGTGGTCAGAACACTCGCTTGTACAACACAATTTTACAAAAGCAAAATGGCTTGATGGAGTGATTCTGAACACTTACTGGTGAGACTGGCCACAGACTTGCTGGGAGAGGCCCTGAGTGAGGCCCCATCATCTCTGCCCCCCCGCGGGGAGCCACTGGATGAAGATGAGGAAGAGGAGGACAAGCCCTCCTCCCCCGCGGAGCCTGAGCCCGATCCTCCGCCGCAGAAGAGGAAGGAGGGCGGCGAGGAAGAGGCCGAGGTGAAGAACGCCTGAGAGTCAGAAGTGTCGCTGTACATGGAGACGGGACTGGTGTGGCTGGGCGAGCCGGCGCTCGAACCCACGTAGGAGATCACACCACCTGGAGGTGAGAGGAGGGGCGAGATTATTATTATTTTTGTTTTATTTATTTTCTTGCGTTCTTTCATTTATCCTGATCTGAGAGTATAGAGGCCCATGACTCAAAACAACTCTACTTTCTAGGAATTTTGCAAAGGGAGGGGATGGGAGTGAAGAGGAGAATGGAAATACTGTATGTCTGAAGCTAAAAAAAAGGCTCTCTTTCTCATTCCTTGATCCTTCCCCAATGTCTTTACTTTCCATACAAGCAGTTCCCTGACCTTATTACAGTCTACAGACTGCTTATATCGTAATCATTGCAAAGAATGTTAATGGATAATAGTTATTCTTCTGCCCACCTGGCAAGAGAGAGAGACCAGAGCCACAGCGTTATATGGTTAAAGGGTCCAGAGCTTTATTTCCACTTCTCTGTCACTCAGTTTGAACTTCTGGGAATGAGAATTTGTTGCTAGGAAATGTTGGCCCAAGCACTGCCCTACTGAATGCTTTATCTTTTTGTACTGTCTGGAAATGTTTCTTCTACTCGTAGGTAATTTCAATGACATAATTATGCAGATTATACAATAAATTGTTACCAGGTGCTTTATACGAATAACAAACAAATACACTAATAATATTAAAAAAAAATCATTATCCAATAAATTGGTTAATACAAATTTCTGATTAAATCACTAAGGCAGCATCAGCATTATTTTTTATTTTAATATTTCTATCACTAACCACAGTTATGTAACTAATCAATATACAGATGGCTAATCTGACATGTGTGGCCTGCCCTACAGCATAACTAATCAATATGATTACTGTACTGAAGATGGATGACCCAACTTCACCTCTTCCACCCCTCAACGCCCAAATTCCTTTCAGAGAACCCCACCATTCCACATGTGCAACAGCTTAGCCTGTTTTATAGACCGTCCTGCTTTAGCCATGAAGACCAGCCCCACTGACTAAACTGGAAAATGTTGATTTACTGTCAAGATTATATGACACATGATGTGAGGGATATAGGCTCCAGCACCAAATCATTTTGGATGCAAAATTGACAGGGATGTGGTTCCAGGGAGCAGCTGCTTGGAGAAAACCTTTCCAGTGCATGAAACTGGTTAGATTTAGCACTAAAATGTGCTAAATGATGAAGATGGCAATACATTTGAGACTCAATTAATTTGGTGCCAATTCTACCGTGGTGCCATGTTCATTGTATTACAAAATTAAAACGATAATATCCATTAATGTATTAATGATATAATCAATATATCAATATATCAAATGCACAGAAGTGCTAAACCGCAAATGGATGAAGAAAGAACGCCACCCCTCAGTGACACATATCTTGTCTTTATCTAGCTTATATTTATTTCCATGATTTAGGAGCTGCTGACCAGAATATAAGGGCTGTTGATGTGGAAGCCAGCCAGTGTCCATTATTCCGTCTGTGCTGCACAGACAGGTGGTAGAGACATGCTGATTTGATTTTAAGGACACGGAGCCCTCGTTGGAGGGAGTCAAGTGTTCTGGCCTTTCTCATCGTTTGTGTGGCGGTGTCCATGCACGTGCCAGACCTGCACATGGAGTCGTGGACCCATCTCCTCTCCTCTCCCAGGGGGCTAGACTTATGCCCATTTCTTTTTGCGAGACTCCACTGTGTCCTGTTTCATAGCGATGTACCCAATAAATACATAGATACTGTATAGCTAATCATCGAAATATTTCCCATTCAATATTTGCACTGTAGGACACTGAAAACGGCACCATTGCCATAAGACAGGGAGACAATGATAAATACGCCATGAAGGTCTGAGGAAGGGCTTTGGACCGAAACATTACCACTTCTAAGTAAAGTAAATATATGTCTGGGAGCATAAATTAGTGTGCAGACTTTTTTATTCTTTAGACAATGATAAATATGCCTTCCTCTTGCTCATTGTCAAGTCTAGTCTAAAGGCCAATTTATGCTTTATGCTTTCAGGTTTCATCCATTCGTTAATCTCGCTAGTAGCAAGTATAAGCAAGCCAATCGGGTAGCCAACCAGCCAGCCCAAGCCCCCCAGAGTTAACATGATTACATAATAAAATAAGTGTTGTAGGGACAAGCACAGAGGGTCACAGGGTCACTGTGTCAGGTGTCACCACAACAGAGCACGTGCTCTGAGGCCATGGTACTCCTCTTGGCTCCTCCTCTCAGCCCCTCCCCTTGCACTGTAACACATGCTATCACTGTTGTCCTGTCTGTCCAGCAGACCACCAAGCTGCTTTCTCCTTCCCTCCCTTCCTCTTATATTTCCTTCAACATCTCTGTTTCGTCTTTCCTTTCTGTCTCATTCTCCTCTCATGTTTCACCTTCTTTTTGTGTGCCATTGTTTAGGTCTGAAAGCATAGGCCTAGTATTTGTTTAATTAATGTTAGATTAAAACAACATTTCTGTTGGTGGATCGCTTTTGTATTGTAAATAAATCTTGCTGACCAGTCAAGGCCACCCTCTACAGGCATCCACATACAGTAGGTCACCTGCATGACCTGTCACCATTACAAGATGACATTCTTCTTATTGGCCTTCAGCCAGGTTTCAATACAACAATAACTCGGATATTGGTTCAGGCTGAAGTGTGACAGCAGTCAATAAGTAACTTTAGCGGAAATACTGAAAAGGAGGAGGAGAGTGCTATTTTATGACAATTTTGTTGTGTTCCGGAAAGGACAGAGGGTGATCTGTACTAGTAGGCTGTACTAGTAGGCTATACACAAACTGGTGTTGCACTGAAATTGTTGACATATCAATTTATTTTAATGGGGGTCAGAGGGGTCAAGTTCAAGAGACTGAACTCCAGTCATGGCTGGCTGGAAGTTAGTCCCTTTTCTTTCTTTCTTTCTTTCTTTCTTTCTTTCTTTCTTTCTTTTAAATGACATTGCTGAGATTCTCTTCAACTTTAACCTGATGCAACGACCTTGAAGTAATATTTGTGCCCATTCATTTTCTAAAACGTGCTAAATGGGGGTTTTACAATTGGTAGGCGGCAGCAGAGAATTTGCCCGGACTCGGAATTCGATAAGTCACCGTTTACGGTGCAACGCTTGTTTTATTTGCTGCAGCGACCGCCTCCCTCGTGGCGGCTCTTTGTACGAGAGGCTCGCGTCACGTGTTCCAGGCCACGTGCGTCCTCCAACAGCAGGACAGGCAACGAGACTGGCTCTGCTGTACGCCCCGCCCCCGCCAGGGCACCGCCCTCTGGAGAAGGTTCTCACGTTTCCTCCATTCATCCCCTGCACGCGCACATGGACGGATTTCTCCCTGTGTGGCGCTGTCCTTGGTACCTACCTAGATCTGAGGACGCTGTTGCAATACTACTAGGCTACTGGAATAGTACTGGGGGGTAGGAAGGGTGTACAACAGCAGATGGTCACTGCGAAAAAGATCTGTCACAAACTCTTGAATAGAATAAATTTAACATTTCTCTATTTGTCTCTGTCTATTGTCAGTCAGCTATACGACGTCTCCCGTTCTCAGAAAGCTCTCTCCTCATCACGCAGAGTCGCAGACTCAAAGGAAAGGTATAAGCATACCTCTGACAGTTACAAAAGTGCCTGTGGGGATATTGTAGTTACACCTTTTCAAAGTCACATCTAGAGTTGCGAGGCCATTGTCTGCCTTAGATTGGTTTCTTAATGTGTCCCACTTTCTCCCTGCCACGGGAGGGGTTATCCCCCCCCCCCCCCCCCACCCTCCACTCCCGGCCTAAACAGTCAAAGAGGCACATGGCAGGCATGGCTTGCGTCACTCACTCAAACAAACAAATAAATACATAAATAGACATGTCTGAGTCGAGAATGGAGGGGGGTGATACGATCGCCTATAAGATCAACTTTACTGATACCATTACCACCTATAGATAAAATAAAATATTGTGATGCTGGCCTTATGAATAAATGCAGAGAATATAAAAATGAATCATGTAAGGTCTGCATTCTGCAATGAGTATAGATGGATATATGCACCTATATATTAACAGTCATAATTCAGACATCCATTCAGTGTGTCATGAGAGTGCGTGAGGAGAGAGAAGAAAGGACAGGATCATGTGTGGCAGAGAACAGTGAGGCCCCTTTTCCACCGGTTGGTTCCCAATGGGAACCGGTTCAGTTCTTTTTGGTTTTTAGTCCATGAGCCAGAGCTCCAAAATTGAAACGTTAATTATGAATTGAGTGGGCAAAACCATACCTATATTAGATTGTTATCACCATTAAACTTCCCCAATTGAGTACTTACACGAAGACAATGATTTATTGTATTACAAATTTTACATTTTTAAATATGCAAATGAGGCATTATGTAGGAAAATGTGCAAAATAATCGAAAATATGAAAAAGCTACTACTGTGGAAGGGTTATCATGTATTAATTTACTTGTATTGATCCTATAAACAATTTAATATAGGGTATAGTTTGCACACCCATTTTGAAGCTCTGGCTCATGGACTAAAAACCAAAAAGAACTGAACCGGTTCCCATTGGGAACCAACCGGTGGAAAAGGGGTCACAATATACTCATGGGATTATGTAATGAGCTCAAGCTGTGCTGTGTGTATGGCCAATGCATGGCTGGACGCCGCGGACAAAACAAAACGCACATGGCTCGGTTTACCGGGCCATGTGAACGTAAACTATAGTGCTGGCTGGGACACGCGCGCGCTGGCCCGTCCACCACCTGACACAGAAGAACGGCTGCCATGACCCAGTTTTCCAAACTCGGCCACGGGACTTAACCAAAGTCTTTGGGTAGAACGGAAAACGTTTAAGTCTTGTGCAGTCTGTAACTTCTAATTTCTTCGAACGCTTGCATCTATTGCTTATAGCCTATAGTCCTATATACCACCATCACACAATGAATGTATTAATTAGGGTATAGGCTATACCGTATAGCAAAGCAGCCCCAGAATTTAGGCTAAACATGGAGTCGCTTTGAGTCTCATGCAGAATTTGGTAATTCCCCAAAGTTTTGATTCTGCCAAAATGACTATAGGTTAATTACGTATATTTACGCACAAACCCATTCAACAACCATCTGGCACAGTCTCATTCAACTCTACCAAAGATTTAAGAGTGATCCGGCTAGATACGTGATTTGACATGATCAACATTGACATTTCATCATACAACACATCATGCAAGGGGCTTGCCGTAAAATTCGTTACGCGTTAAAGCGCATTTTACGCACAAGACGCTCAACTGGTAGAGCTACAGCTAGGCTACTCCATCAACATTTAACATCAATTCCAAAGGCGCAACAATGCAGGTCACACACTGAAACTAACATGCAATATGACTAGTTACGCACAGCACCGGCGCAGCAAAAAGAAAACTGGGTTATATGCGGATGTGCTGTTTGGCATCTAGAGAGCGATGCGCTTTCCCGGCAAGTTGTAGCCTGTTTAACTAAACGAGGTTTTCCATTCAATAATCAATTTCAAAGCCACAGCACGCAGACCTAAATTATAACCTAATCACAGGCTACATGAACAAAAACACACAATATTGTACCATGTTTTACCTGTGTTGTTGTTTGTGTCCATCGCAGTCATTCTGAGTTCCAAAAAGTCTGTCATGCAAGGAATCTTCTCCAAACCGTGGAGCTGATCTCTTCTTCTGTCTTGGCGTAGAAGCCCGGGGATATTGACGGACGGCAGAGTTTTGCCCTGTCCTGTTTTCTTTCGGCAGTAAAGTCAGCGCTCGTGAATTTAATTATCAGAAATATAACCTCCTCTCGTCCCCCAGGAGGCAGGAGATCAGCAGCCGGAACAGTGATTTAACTGCCTGTGCAGGGACCAGCGGTAGACTCGGTGTTCCAATACTCATTCTCAGTTTCACAGTGTTTACGTGGAAAACAAAAATTGCGTCTTTGATGTGTTTGTCTGTCTGCGTTACTCCGTCTCTATCGATCCGTCGATATCTAATCTGTGTCTAGAATAGATGTGAGTCGCACTTTCCCTCTCCTCTTGCTTTTTGCTCGCTCCCTCCTCCTTACTCCCTCCTCCTTACTCCCTCCTCCCTCCTCTCTCTCTCTCTCTCTCTCTCATCCCTAGAGAATCTGTGCGCGCGCACCGAGAGGAAGGCCTGCCTGTCTTCTTTGGTCGCACGCGGCAGAAAACGGGACCATGTGACCGCTGGGGGAAGAGCCTCGTGCCCCAGTGACACAGTTTCTCTCCACACAGATCCCTGTGTACTTTTTAAAATCCCCGTGCACGTGGAGTCGCTGGCTATTATGTCCCGAGTGACCATGGGACATGTAGTCAAAATGTAGTCATATCTTTGTTTTTTCCACCACTTATTAAGCTACTTAAAGTGCCAAAGTAGGCTACTCAGTATGCAGAATGTCCCATTTCACAAGTTCAATATTTATACCAATCTTATGAAACTAGCGATAAGTGGTTAATGTATGTTTTGTATAATCAATATCTACAAAGTAACTAACTAAAGTTTTAAAATAATTGTAGTTGAGTAAAAGGGCCTACAGTATTCTCCTCTGAGATGTAGGTAAGAAAATTGGAAATACTCCAGTAAAGAAAAAAGACATCAAAATTGTGCTTAGTGTGAGTGTGTGTGTGTGTGTGTGTGTGTGTGTGTGTGTGTGTGTGTGTGTGTGTGTGTGTGTGTGTGTGTGTGTGTGTGTGTGTGTGTGTGTGTGTGTGTGTGTGTGTGTGTGTGTGGAGGGCGGGGGCGCTGAGTGGGTGGTAGCAGAGGAGGAACATATATAGCCAGAGGAGTGTGTAGATTAGCATGCTGTGCACACTGCACACATACACATGCTGCGAAGTTCAACGAGTTCATGTTTAAAGACATGTGAGCTGTGGACTGGAGTGCATGGAGATGCACTGAAACAACCCCTGAGGCCCAATGCATATCAGGATGAGGATGATGATGATGATGATGATGATGATGATGATGATGATGATGATGATGATGATGATGATGATGATAGCAGTCAGCATGAGCAAGTCAATAATTTGTTTGAGTTTTCTGCTTAAATGCCATGCAGCAATGGTAGTATTTGAAAAATAATGTTTAAGTGAGTGATTGAAATCTTTACGGACACAGATCCATATTATGGACAAATTAATGTTTGCACACCAACAACAGTCAAAGGATGAAAACCACAAAAAGCTTGAGAGCATTCATTGTGGTCCTTTGGTGTAAATGCTTGTGTAAATTGTGGATGATAGATTATAGATAGATGGATGGATGGATGGATGGATGGATGGATGGATGGATGGATGGATGGATGGATGGATGGATGGATGGATAGACAGACAGACAGACAAACAGACTGCCAAGTATACTGATGCATTTATATAGTGCCTTTATCCAAGGCGCTTTACAATGTGCATTATATTCACCTATTCACACACATTCATATACACCGACAGCAGAGGAAACCATGCAAGGCACCATTCTACTGGTCACTCATCGGGACTCGGGAGCAATCATGGGTTCAGTGCCCTGCTCAAAGGACACTTTGATACTAACTGGGGGAGAATGGCTGGGGTCAAACTGGGAACCTTCCGGCTCCCAAGTGGCCGCGGCTCTACCTCCTGAGCCAGAGCCACTGCCGCACTCAGGCGCACTGCCACACTGCCTGTCACTTTTGTGTATACTGTATAGGTTTGTGATTGACAACTCACTTCACATGATATGAATCATCCAATGGGTTTTGAACAATAGTGTCGGGCTAGAGTGGAAGGCTTGTGATTGTGAGGTTAGTTGTTTGAATCTATGGCCCAGCAGAGAGGACATATTTGAAAGAATGTGCATGGTGAATAGCTGCTTCACCAGCACTGCTGTGGTAACCTTCTTGAGCATTGGCACCTGATTCATCCGCAACGCGTTGTGAGCTTGTAGGTCACGCCATCATGCAGAAATTAGGCATTACAATGACTTACTTATGTTTGGTATACTGGGACAGCCATTCTGGGGGAAAAAAGAGGACATAAGATGAAATTTGAGGCAGAGTGTATCATAATTAAACACCCCTTAGAACCCAAAATGGAAGTTAGGACAAAGTCCTAACTTCCGTTTCGTAATGTCACAAAAAAGTTTTTTGCTGTAGGGGAAAGCATGCTGGTAGAGCGGATCTGCAGCAAAATAACAGCTTTGAAACCTTATTGGTCAGAATGGAACCACACAGAAGACCAACAACTTAACTGTGTAACATTAAATGTGACATTAACACTGATTCAAGATGTAGGTTAATGTATTTTAGGTTGTCAGCAAGAAACCAATAACCACCATGAACAATCTGTGCCGTGTCAAGCCAATTCATAGCAGCCCCCACCTCGACTATTGTTAACCGCTGTACCTGTGTGCAAGCCTATTAACTGCTCCAGTGGAGCAGGTGAGTGGCCACCATGCAGTGAAGGGCTGCGGTACACAGTAAAAATCATCAGTGTTCATTTAACCCTGTCGATCTCAAACTTTTGGACTCCCATAACGCTCCGAGTTACAGAGGTTTTTACAGTGTATTAGTGCAGGGGTTCTCAACGTTTTTGGCTGGGGACCCCCGGAAATGCTTTGGCCATGTCTCGCGATAACCACAACCATTTCTAAAATAAAACGTATTGGGGGAGGTACAGAGGAGTAAGTGATGCCTGCAGTGTGGATAATTTCAAGACAAGAAAGCTGGTTGCACCAGACCACATGAAATTCTAGAAAGGATAGCATAGCTGAAGTATAAAATATAGGTTTAAAGTGGTTAAATTAACCCATTAAAACCAAGAAAACATCTGTGTCATTTTTTATGAGATATTTTACTCAAATCTTTGCTTCTGGGGGTCTCTGGAACAAGTTTGAGATGGCAGAAAACTTCTCAAAAAACGTCTTCCACCAAAACACTGTGAATCCGACTGGCCCTACCTGCCAGCAGCCCCCTCAAGCTCTGTAATACAGGTCTGCACTGTGAGACAGAAGACAGAAGGAGATATCTGCTCTAATCAGATTAAAGCATTTAATTCCCAATTATATTACCCTGACCTGGGCATGTATCATTTTAACAAGGTGTGAGTGTGACCGCACAACAATGACAAGAGGAGTGGGCTTTTGTGGTAATATATGACATGAAGAAGGGCGGAGGGGGTGGGGTGATCAATACAGGAATCATAGGAAATCTTTGTTGGGTCACAGGTGTCTGTTTTTTCTTTCTTCTTCCACACACGCAAAGGTGGTGTCTTAGTGCCAGATGTGACTGCTGTACCCCTCAGCAGAATGTGTTATTTGTTGTTGTCGAAAAGATTGTCCTTTTGTCTCTCTAGAAAATAGAGCACATAATTTACACATGACATGGATGAATCCCTGGGAGCACTATATGACCAGTCTTACATCCTGGTGAGTGCACTTTTGGCATGTATAATGTTTGGTATATAGGCACACAAGCCATACCCTGCTGCGGTGATTGCCTGCCAAGGATGGCATGCTGTACCCGCATGGCAAACAGTCTAAAAGAAAGAGGACAGAGAAAGAGAGAATGAGAGAGCTGAGTACCACATTTAAAGTTTTTTATATAGGAACGTATTTTGTGCTCAGTGACACGTATGAGAGAACACAATGTGAGCTAAAATGGAACAGTACAACCAGAAACGGGTGAAGAACAAGCAATCTAGTGAAATTACTTAATAATGCCGAAAATGAAATCTCTGCCTGTGCCCATTGATAGCAATGGCCTATTTACTTCAACACAAATAAAAAGGACTTGATGTTGTACATGGTGTTATTTTTTTATACTGAAAAAGCTTTTCTAACCCTGACATAAGTCATCATCAGTAATATTCAGTTTTCAGCGTTATTTTGAGGCAGATTATCATTTTGGAATGAAACCTTGCTCCTAAGTGACTGTAATTATTTGACCTTATGTTTTATTAAAAATAGAAAAAGAAAAACAGGAACTCAAAGGCAGAGCGTAGGCGTAAACCCCCTTTCAAACGCTCCAGAGCAGAGAAATTCCCCTTTCAAGCGCTCCAGAGCAGAGAAATTGCCCTTTCACCAACTTCCACCCCTCTCTTTCATTCAATGGGCTTCTAATACCAGCAGAATTAGGTTTATATTTATCAGTAAACGTAATCCTTTGTGGAATCAAAGTATTTTTGTTATAACAGATTCATTGATTGATTGATGGATGGATGGATGGATGGATGGATGGATGGATTGATTGATTGATCACTGTTTTTGACACAAACAAAATCACCCTATAGCTCCATAACCAGCAATAGGCCTATATAGGCATGCTATAATATTCCTATACAAAATAGTAGAGCTAGCCTCCAGAAAAAGCACCAAACACGCACAAACTCATATCAATCAACGACACACGTCACATGCCGGGTTTTATAATGGACCCTGCTGACGACGCATAAAGTGCATACAGTGGCAAATTGCGCAGCATAGGGAGGGTGTTTTACATGACAGGAATTGTTTGTCCTGACTCCTGAAGACAGTCAAGACACTAGTCAGACATTGACCGAATAAAACATGGGAGGAGGCAGAGGGAGAGAGAAAGGGGACACGGAGTGTGAGGCGGGGTGGGGGGGGGGGGTGTCTATCTTTTTCAAAAAGCTCTCATGCATCTCATCACGTTTACGCCTCACATTGGTTACCTATAGCCCCCCTCCCCCCACGAGGCAAAGATATCTGATGATGAGGTGGATGAGGCAGCAGCTCCCACTCATCAGTGATCACGAGTTGGTTGGTGGTCAGTGCCAGAACAGTGTGGAAAACATGTTGGCTATAGTGGTTCTCCTCTGTGTGATCCGCGACCGCGTAGGGTACACGCACCCAGGGGTCCGAGTCCGACTCCGAGGGAGTTTGATGCAATTTTCGAAAAATACAGACAAATCTTGACATCCTTCTACCCTAATAGACAGCACAGTATGCTACAGTACAGTACATTACAGTACAGTACAGTACTGTACAGTATGGTAAGGCACAGCACAGTACAGTATGGAACAGTACAGTATGGGACAGTATTGTACAGTACCGTATAGTACAGTATGGCACAGTTCAGTACGGTCCAGTACGGTACATTATGGTACCGAACCATACAGTGCGGTACAGTACAGTACAGTACAGTACAGTACAGTACAGTACAGTACAGTACAGAAGAGAATAGAGCAGAACAGAGGAGTACAGTACAGTACAGTACAGTACAGTACAGTACAGTACAGTACAGTACAGTACAGTACAGTACAGTGGAGTATGGTACAGTAGAGTGGAGTACAGTACAGTACAGTGGAGTACAGTACAGTGGAGTACGGTACAGTACAGTACAGTACAGTACAGTACAGTACAGTACAGTACAGTACAGTACAGTACAGTACAGTACAGTACAGTACAGTACAGTACAGTACAGTACAGTACAGTGGAATACAGTACAGTGGAATACCGTACAGTACAGTACAGTACAGTACAGTACAGTACAGTGGAGTACAGTGGAGTACAGTACAGTACAGTACAGTGGAGTACAGTACAGTGGAGTACAGTGGAGTACAGTACAGTACAGTGAAGTACAGTACAGTACAGTGGAGTATAGTACAGTGCAGTGGAGTACAGTACAGTACAGCAGAGTACAGTGGTGTACAGTACAGTACAGTACAGTACTGTACTGTACTGTACTGTACTGTACTGTACTGTACTGTACTGTACTGTACTGTACTGTACTGTACTGTACTGTACTGTACTGTACCGCTGTACCGCCATCTGTAAGACGCCCATTTACCCTTATTCTAGCAACTGGTTTAGAGTAGAGTGCTCTTATACAATTAACTGATTCCTTAGAAAAACCCATTCGCTCCAGTACTTGAAACAAAAACGGCCATGAAACACAATCGAAGGCTTTTTCCTGGTCTAGGCTTGTCAACAACAACCTGGTTTGTCTCTTTTCAACATGATTGAGGACATGTAGGGTACGTCTAATGTTGTCCTGAGCTTGTCTCCCCAAGACAAAGCCTGCTTGGTCTTCGTCGATCAGATCTGTAATAAATGAATTGAGCCTTCTAGCAATGATGGTGGCATAAAGTTTATAGTCCTGATTCAAAATAGAAATTGGTCTATACGAGGCGCACAGTTCTTTGTCTTTGCCCTCTTTTAGTATTACTGCCATGATGGGGGGATAGCTGTGTTCTTAAGGGTCCAGTTGAAAGAGGCTAATAGAAGTGGTGTTATTTCCTCTTTAAAAGCCTTGTACCATTCTGCTGGAAGACCGTCACTTCCTGGTGTTTTATTGTTCTTAAGTCTGCTTATTGCTTCATCTAATTCTTCTCCTGTGAGTTTCCTTGTCATAATTGAATTTTGTTGTGTACCAATGTGGGGTAAATCTAAAGAGTTTAGAAATGTTTGCATGTCTTGAATGTCTGCTTGGGGTGGTTGGGTGTATAATGTTTTGTAATAAGACTCAAATGACTTCTCTATGTCGTCCAAGTTGCTAGATGCCCTTCCTGTTTTGGGGTCTATAATTTTAGTTATGGTATTCAAGGTCCGTTCTTTACGTAATCTTCTAGCTAACAACCTTGTGGCTTTTGGGCCTGCTTCATAATAGTTTTGTCTTAGGAATTTGTGTTTTCTTTTCTATGTCTTCTTTATACATTACATCAATCTCTTTCCTTGTAACTTTGATCTGCTCTAGTAATTGTGGCATGCTATTTACTTTGTTTATTACAGAACGGACAGCAATTATTTTCCCTCTTATCACTGCCTTTAGAGCATCCCAAAGTATGACAGGAGTGACTTCACCATTATCATTTATTTCTATGTATGATTTCATTTCAGTTTGTATCTCTTCTGATATTAAATTATTGTTAAGCAGACCAGTATTCAACCTCCAAATAGTTTTCCTGGGTCTACTGTCTAAATATAGCTTAAGATATATTGCTGAATGATCTGAGACATCCATAGGACCAATAGTGCATTCTTGTATTCTGTGCCTGTCGTTATTATATATAAATATATAATCAAGTCTAGCATAGACGTTATATGTAGCTGAAAGTTTATAGGTTTCTCCCTGTAAAAGAATGCAGTCCTGAATGACTTGAAGGAATGCAGTCCTACTGTGTGGGTCAGCACTTATATAGGTTAGCGGGACGTGGACATGATGTCACATGTAGGCCAAGTTGGTGTGTCGTAGATGACTGACGTCATAGACTGACCTGCTACTACTCTGACAACTGCTACAGCTATCCTATTAGTGTTGTAGTCGAGTCCACCTAATAATAAGGGAAAATTAGCTAAATGTGTGGCAAATCTGCAAAAAAAATGCTTACCACTAGCTTTCTTCACAAATGTGTTCATAAAGGTGTCTACTATCACAGAAAAAATTGTTCCAACCCAACTCCCTTGGGAAACTTTGTGACAGCTGCTGAAAGTTGGGGTACCATAAACATCCAATATAAGGCAACATTTCATTATACTTTAAGTAGCATGTGACATGTCAAACTAGGGGGTTTTCATGATGCTGAATCCATTCCAAGCATTAGTTTTGCACAAAAATCACCCCTTCGCCTAAATATGGCCATAGCAATCATCACAAATGTGATGAGGTCAGCACATTTGGGCACATTTGGGCAAGTGGCTATGGCTGAATTTAGCCCAAGGAGTGTTTTTGTGCAAAACTAATGCTTGGAATGGATTCAGCATCATGAAAACCCCCTAGTTTGACATGTCACATGCTACTTAAAGTATAATGAAATTTTGCCTTATATTGGATGTTTATGGTACCCCAACTTTCAGCAGCTGTCACAAAGTTTCCCAAGGGAGTTGGGTTGGAACAAATGTATATGTGATTGTAGACACCTTTATGAACACATTTGTGAAGAAAGCTAGTGGTAAGCATTTATTTTGCAGATTTGCCACACATTTAGCTAATTTTCTCTAACTAACTGGTGGAGACTTTAATTAAAAGTATTTTAAAGTTCACGTCAAGGAGAAGAGGTTCTGAAATGTTAACTTTTACAAGTGGGTCAATCCGTGCAATATATAGGCTACCCCACAGTCCACACCTGCTAACCTACTGTCCGCGTGACTGCATGCACACTTTGCACAGTCCTGGTAGCCCGCAGCAGCAGCAGACCGGGAATTGTGTGCAACATATGATTGAGGATGAACTTGAAAAAGGTGTCGACGTCTCAATTCTGCCAGCCCAGTGAGCCCAGTCAGACCACTATACTCATGATCATAGATAGGCTACCCTACTTTAGATTAAAATAAAATAAATAGGCTACTGTCGCCTATACTCAGCATGGATAATCATGACATGATAAATAGGCTTATAACTATACACACTGTAAGCCACTGTCGCGTAAGTGTCATGCCATGTGAACGGAGTTCTGCTAACATAGTTGTGTGTGTGTGTGTGTGTGTGTGTGTGTGTGATAGGAGGAGCACTGGAGTCGAATCCTCACTTCACCCCGCATGACGACAGGAGGGTCGAGTTTAGATCACATAGGCTGGAGGCTAGTGCCGCTAGTCTGTTGTCAGGCAACCGTTCATGCGTGGATATATCCATTTGCTGCCTGTGGAGTGTGTGTGGACGGCAAAACTAGCCTATTTGTTATACAAATCTAAATGTAGATCCACTATGACCCCAAACAGTTGTAACTGTAATATAACTAAATTGTAGATGCGTTTAATAAGTTTACACACATGAACCCACATTTGCCTGACAACCGTCTGGCCAATCACAGCGAGGGCATCCGTCCGCGCTATGGGGTGTAGCCTCTGAAGAGGGAGGAGCTATGTGACGGGTGTCCCGCTCGGTCACCAGGCTGCTACACGTGAGCGAGATATGGAGCTGAGCCTGTCAGCTAAGCAGTGCTGCGGAATTCTGTGCTAGTGGTTCTCAATCATTTCATGTCAAGACAATTAAGGACCCCTGCGGACCCCCACTTGAAAATATTTTTGGTCAGGGACTCCATGAGAGAAGATGTAAAAAATATACCTACCTATTTATGTTGGAATGTATTTTTTTAAATAAATCCACTTTAAAAAATAGGCTACAAGAAGCTTGTACATCTGGTATTTAAAAAAGGGAAAAAAATAAAAAGAAAGGTGTCCCGAATCCCTACTCCCTTTACTATTCAGAGCCAGAAAATTGGAGAAAATAGCAGATCTACAAGCTCACAACTTACTTGACACATTGTGAACTTGTAGATCTGCTATTTTCAGCTAAGAGATGGTGTAGTTTATAGAACGCCATATAGGCCAATAGCAAAACCTTAATTTCAGTTACATACCAAAGCCTTTATTTTCATTTTTATTCCAAACATTAAATTGACATTTTGATTATAAATTGAAAGCAACAAAATATAGACACATTGACATTGTTGTTAGACAAGTCATAGACAAGGTACGCTGCCTGGTCCGTCCTTCATGTTTGACTGTACCTGCATGGGGTAGGGCTTTAGACATTATGAATTACTATCATATTTATTAAGCTACTACCATCAAATAAGAAATCACATTAAAATGTTTAACATACTAACCTCTGCTACAGCCTAAAACATTTGGGACATTGTCTATGTTCCTATAACTTGGTTGTGTAGGTTCAACTTGGGTCACAGTCTCAGTTACATAATCCAACTCTCTGCCCCAATACTGATACTGAGACAAATAGTGCCCTCGTGCTGCCAAGAAGAAGAACTGTAGTTGAAAGGACCTGGCTAGTGACTACAATAAAACATGAAACTTTGTCCAGATGTCTTTTAACAGTTTGCGCAAAAGTGTTCTGAGGGGCACGGTCGGTAGCGCTGTGGCCGCACAGCTAGAAGGTCCTGGGTTTGATTCCCGCTGGGAACGCTGTGGGCGTGTTCTCTCTGCCCATACTCTAGGTAGGGTTGGCGAAAGGGCCTTTCTGTGTGGAGTTTGCATGTACTCCCCATGTCTCCTAGGGTAGGTACACTCACAAAAACATGCAGTAATCCTGGTCTCTAAACTGCCTCCCCCTGGTCAGCCTATGATGGAGGGGAAAGGAACTGGTTGCAATAACGTGTTCCTTCCACGTGTAGTAGTTATACTGGGGCAGCTAAAAGGATTTAACCCAAGAAAAGCACTATGGTTTGTTTCCATTGGGGTCATGTGTATTCAGTTCATCGAAACATTTATACAATACTAGGCAAAAGTATAAACGAGAAGCAATCAAAAATGTAGATATGTACAGTAAACAGTTGGGGGGGGGGGGGGTGGCATATTTTGTGGTAAGCTTGGACTCTTTACGGGGGCCAGTTCCGAATTGCAGCCACCTGTAAGTGCTCTTTAAGAACACTTACATGGCAATTACAGGGATTCACACTTTTGTATGACTGTTTAACCCCTTGTTTGAGTCAAATCTGGGTTGAAAGAATCGGTCATGTGTCTTCGCATAATCATAGAGCAGTCATTAGAGTGGAACTCCCCACTATATGTCAACTTTGTCGACTACAAAAGGGCACAGTGTACATAGAGAGACCACCTGGAAGCTACTGAGACACCACAGAGTGCCCACTAAGCAAAACAGCTATTATGGAATGACCTGTAGTGTAGAGAGTGATATACAATGGACAGCTCATAAACCAGTTTGAGATAGAGCACAACAACAGAACAAAGGAAGAATGGAATCCGGTGGACATTATGGACACAGATGACTTCGATTTTGCAGACGACCTGGCACTACTGTCACATAGTCACCATCACATGCAAGACAAGACCAAAACCCTTGCAGAGACTTCCTCACAAGTAGGATTTAACATCCACGAGGGCAAAACAAAAACTATGAGGATAAATACGACCAGTGCAGAACCATTCATTCTAGGCGACACCACGGTAGATGAGGAGTCCTTCACCTACTTGGGGAGTATCATCAGCAATCAGGGTGGTACGGATGCGGATGTGAAAGCTAGGATAGGCAACGCAAGAACAGCATTTCTACGGCTCACAAACATCTTGCGCACTAGAGAGATACAGCACAACCAAAATCAGAATCTTCAACTCCAACGTGTAATCCGTCCTGCTTTTTGGGTCAGAGGCATGGAGAATTACAAAGATCACAATAAATAAAGTTCAAACCTTCAACAACAAATGTCAGCAGTTCTGTGGATGAAGTCAAAACAACTCCCAGCAGCAGACAAAATTGAATGAAGAAGATGGAGATGGATCGGACACACCAGTGTCAAACACCACCAGACCGGCTCTGACTTGAAACCCTCAAGGGAAGAGAAACAGAGGCCTTTGTGGTGCTATGGTACCAATGGTACTAATCATTTCTATAGAGTCTTTGTTTACAAGACCCTATCAGTCTCTCTCCACCATGGGACTCTTAATATGGAGAAAAATACTGTATTTGAACATGAGTGAGTGCCACGTTTCATTATTTTATCAATTGATGTTTCCTATATTAATATATTGAAAATATGTAGGCCTATTGCCCCATTTACAGATCCTTAAAGTTTCTATTTCAATCTTAGTGAAGACAAAATTCTAGCTCAATCTTTGATAGTTTGGTATTGAGTTGAGGCCTTAAGGGCATCATTGTATGTATGAATATTTACTGGTCACAGTTAATGGCACATGTATTGTGCCATTGACATTGAGTTAGACTGTCAGACAGCCTTTTGACATTCATAAGTCAAATTGACAACGTGTGTGTTGGGGGGGGGGGGGGGGGGGGGGCAAAGAATATGAACACTGCAAAACTGAAAAACAAGATGCGAGTATAATCAATGTATAGATCAGAATCAGCTTTATTGTCACATCACTGTTTTACAGGTAAAAAAAATGATGAAATTAGTTTTTGTGCGCAGTTCCCATTATGTCATTTTTTCAAAGAAAAACAAAGAAAGGGAAGAAGAGAGGGGGAGATCAAGGCAGGAAAAGAATGAAAGTTTGAGCACTTTTACCCCAAAAGTAAAGGTATAAAGAGTTTTCTTCTGTGTGGATCTTAGATATTTACAAGCTTTTGCCACAAACAGTAGCCTACAGCCAGAAGGTATTTACAAGCTTTGCTATATTTACACATAGTGGGTGCGTGAGCATGTTGTATCCATGTTGTTGTATATATCCATGTGTTTCAAAGTGTAATGCCATATATTATGGCATTACACTTTGACATTATGATGTTTCTCCCATGCAGTGTCTGTGTTCCTGTACATACCTCCACATACTGGTAAGAATGTTCACTGGACAAAAGGAATACTTGAAAGAAACAGCTATACATTTTGAAAATGAAATGGTAATTTTAATTAGGATGTTGTTGTTTTTTTACTGATAGAAGGTGCTCAGATCAGATTAGTAGGGTCTTCTCGATGCTCTGGAAGAGTGGAGATCTATTATAACAGCCTCTGGGGAACAGTCTGTGATGACAGCTGGGACCTGAAAGACACTGAAGTTGTTTGCAGAGAGCTGGATTGTGGGACAGCTTCAAGCTTCTTCAGCACGAATGGAGGGGGCGGTGGTAACATCTGGATGGATGATGTTGCTTGTTCTGGTAGTGAATGCTCTCTGACTCAATGCTCACATCGAGGATTTGGGACACATGACTGCTCCCATTCAGAGGATGTTGGTGTTGTTTGCTCAGGTAATATTTCTAATCTCTTCTTTCAAAATTGATCTTGTTAAGATAGCATTACCATTGATAGAACCTTATTGAATATTTGATTCTGAATCACGGAAGTAGTGGAGTCCAATGTTCACAAACGCAGTGTGTGAACCTAATTCATCATTATAAGATAATAATTAATATTAACATAAATTGATGTTTTCTTCTGCAGCAGGACAACCATCTCCTACTCTGTCCACATCCAGTTCAGCTCTTTCACCAGGAGAGAAGTTGATCCTCACCTGCTCCATTTCAACCCTGTTCTGTACACCTCTTGATGTGCATTTTTACAAGGATGGATCTTTCATTGGACAGGCTTTAATATCCAAACAGACAAGTGGAATATTAACACTGTCCAATGTTGACTCTTCTCGTCAGGGAAGTTATACTTGTCAATACTCAACTCCTAGCATCACAAGCTCCTACAGCAGCCAAGTAAACCTCATGGTTGGTGAGTAGAATGCTTTTATGAACTTAACCATTAGGAAACTATGAGTAGACTAGACTATACTCTAGTAAAAATTACTCCAGGATCAATGGGATAAGAAGAAATATGTTTGGCCTTTGGCATAGATTTGAGGAAATTAAAAGAATATAGTCTAACTCTAACCCCATGTCATGTTTATTTTTAGAACTTCTGTCAAACTACTTGCATCACTTGTGCAGAAGTGACATAAAACTCAGAAATTAGGCTTGATTGGCTGCTTTTATGAAAGATATATAATAATATTCAAACTTTATACTGTAAATCTGACAAATAAATTGTATTAGTCAGCTAATCCTAACCTTAAAATAACACACTGTCGTATAATGTTTATGATTAGAACGGTTCATTCTTTTTTATTTTCAGTGAGTCTCCCAAAGCCCAGCATCTCAGTGAATCCTGTCAGTGAAGTCACTTGGGGTAACACAGTTGAAATCACCTGTTCGCTCTCAACACAGCATTTGGGTGGAACCCTCACTTTGCGGCAGACCTCTGGTTCAAGAAAGTTCCAAACCACCAGTGGCACGTCATATACCTTCAACATCCCTAATGTGGAATTTGATCACGAAGGGTCATACCAATGTCAGTATGACACAACAGTTTCAAGTAGACGCTTCAACTCTCCTGAAAGTGACCCTGTTAAGATCTATGTTACAGGTGGGGAAATAACTATTGAATTAATTCAATTATTTTAAATGATAATCTAGTGATTCTATCTAGTCATACGTTTTAAACTAAGATACAATGCCAATAATAAAAACCTTTATTTTATTTCACACTCATATCCTACTATCTTCAGTGAATCTCCCAAAGCCCAGCATCTCAGTGAATCCTGTCAGTGAGGTTACCTGGGGTAACACAGTTGAAATCACCTGTTCCATTTCAACTCAGCATTTGGGTGGAACCTTCACTTTGCGGCAGACCTCCGGTTCATTTAGAAAGAAACAAACCACCAGTGGCAGATCCTATACCTTCAACATCCACAATGTGAACTTTGATCACGAAGGGTCATACCGATGTCAGTATGATATGATGACAGTTTCAAGCAGGCACTTCAAATCTCCTCAAAGTGACCCGGTTCAAGTCTCTGTTACAGGTGAGGAATTAACTACTGCATTCATTTCAAAACGTAGTTACATAATTGTACAGCTGGTCATTGCCGGGCAGTTTGAGGACTGGGTCTGGACTAGGGCATTCACTTCTAGTCATTTTTACTAGTTGACTAGTTGCCTAGTTTACTAGTCGACTAGTCGACTAGTTGTTAAACCACCTTTTATGTTTAAAAAAAATAATATTTGTACATTTAAAAACTGTGTACATTGGTGACTATAACTATAATCTACCTGATATTGAGGCCTACAAAATCGGTAAAAAAAAAATGAACTTTTTTGTTTTGTTTTTCTTATCAACTAGTCGACTAGTACCAGCAAGGTCGACTAGTGGATTTACTAGTCGACTAGTAAACTAGTCGACTAGTTGCTTAATGCCCTAGTCTGGACCTATGTCAGAGTTTTGTTGATTCTACTCATATACTGAGTTGGCAAATCGAACCTTTCAAAGTGATAGCATAAATGACTGATTTAACATTACTATAGTGCCACCATTAGGAGTATTAGCCCACAATGCCAGTTAAGTGAGTTTGTCATAGGAATGTACCTGTGTGCGAAGTTTTGTTTATTTTCATGCATGGGAAGGCCGGTTTCCTTATTGGAAGAGAAAAGAACAACAATGGCCGGCAGCATAGCTGCTTGGCGCTTATATACAATGCCAATAATTTAAATGTTTTTCTTCCTTATTCATGTCCTACTATTTTCAGTGAGTCTCCCAAAGCCCAGCATATCAGTGAATCCTGTCAGTGAGGTTACCTGGGGTAACACAGTTGACATCACCTGTTCCCTCGCAACTCAACATTTGGGTGGAACCTTCATTTTGCGGCAGACCTCCGGTTCATTTAGAAATATCCAAACCACCAGTCGCTCGTCACATACCTTCAACATCCCTAATGTGGACTTTGTCCATGAGGGGTCGTATCGATGTCAGTATGAAACAACAGTTTCAAGTAGACGCTTCAAATCTCCTCAAAGTGACCCTGTTAGGTTCTCTCTTACAGGTGAGGAAATTAATGAAATAATTATATTCAAATTGACTAACTAAAGACATGTCTTAAAGTTCCAGTAAGTAGTATGAAATATGTTTCTGTGTGAGCAGTGAGGCTGCCGCAGGCCAACATCTCCCTGACGACACCGTACACAGAGCTGGTCTGGGGTCCTGGGCATTCAGAGGTAACCATGGGTTACGGCTTCTCCATCACCTGCTCCATTGAACCTCAGTATCCTGGAGGCATCTTCTACCTCAAGTTCCTCAACTTCTCTGGCTCCAACACCATTATCATACAGCAGTCAGCAGGACATGACTCTGCCTCTTTCCAGTTCCCTGTAGCAGAGTATGAACACCAGGGCAACTACAGCTGTGTCTATGAAGTCACCATGTCCAAACGCAATTTCACTTCTAAATGCTCAGAGCTGCTCAGCATCTCAGTCAACCGTAAGAAGTTTATTTCAAGGATCAATAAATGCACACACAATCACATACTAGATCTAACAAACTAGTTACTTGTATATTTAAACACTTTCTTTCTTTCTTTCTTTCTTTCTTTCTTTCTTTCTTTCTTTCTTTCTTTCTTTCTTTCTTTCTTTCTTTCTTTCTTTCTCTTCTACCAGCCTCTCCAATCCCTCTGCTAGTGGGTGGTACTGTAGGAGGTGGAGGTGTGCTCCTGCTCTTACTGCTGCTGCTGATTGGTCTCTGTCTGATGTGGAGGCGGAGACTCAGAAAGCCTATGGTCAAGACTGATTCCACAGCCTGTGAGTTAATTATCTCCGCCAGGCCGAAAGGCTGGGAGGCGACCCTGTCCGTGTATGTAGCCATGTGTCTGTGAGCAACCGGGAAAATTTGCACGCACACTCTAATTGGTGCTATAACAGGCCGCGTCATAATTATAATAATCAATCATTAAAAAAATCCCTAATGTATCTTCAATGCATCTTCAACATATGACATTTGAATTGTAAGGTTCTGTGTTTGATCCCATGCCCAAGTATCAAGGCTTGGGTAACTAAGATGTTCGTATACTGACAGATGGTGGTGTGCTCCACCTCAGCAATCTATCTCCCAGGGTTCTAGCTATTTACGTTCATATTATTTTTACTCAAGTAATTCTAGTTTACTTAGAGGACCACTTCACCACTTTTCAACCTACCATATATAATTGGTCCTCACTAATGTTCATGATAAAAATGCCATGTATCTCGTGGGAGGGCTGTGGGAAACCTGTGCACCAGTGAAATCATCGATGGGGAATCCTGAAAAGTTGCAATGCGATAATGGAAGCCATCGTTCTCATGATAATAAAAATCACACCCGTGAGGGGCGCTAATATATTAATGTCTACTCATGTCTAACTCATGTTGATTAGGTGATGTAATGGTGATGTAAAACAAACAGTGACAAAACAAACATTAAATTCTCTTAGTGTTAATGGCATTTAATGTTCGTGTTAGGGACAAGATGACGTACATTTTCCCTTCATTGTCAATGGCGTTTTTAAAACAAACATTGAACTAAAAACAAACATTAAACTTCTATATAGGAGGGGCTACCTCTTGATGATGTTTTGTGTAAAGGTGTTTGAATTGCCATATTGTTGAAATATAAACTGGCCTTACTATGTACCAGTACTTAGATTTCAATGAGATCAAGCTGGTATAACATAGCCTATATGACACCAACACTGATATACTTGATGTCTTCCAAGGTGTGATGAACACCTACACCACAGAGGGCAGAGCCAATGATGAAGATTATGAAGAAGTGTTACAACCCGACCTAGGGGTCACTGGGCGCAACACAATAATGGACTCCCTGCTTCCCAGTCCCCAAACACATCCAGCCAACACCAGCTTAAAAGGCCAAAGTACAGTGGTTTATTGTCTCATTGGAACAAACAGGTAATCAGGGTGGCTTTCACAGAACAGAACCTACTAATACTATACTTACTTACTTACTTACGTGTCTATTTGTACGTCTCTAAATGTTTTGATGAATTGAACAAGGTGGACCGGACCCTCTTGTAAACAAGTGTAATGCTTAATTGGGTCGTCCACTCACAGTTAACAGTCTTTGTATTGAGTTTGTGCTTGAAATGTACTGTAATTCTGCAAACTGTTAATAAATATTTCAATCAATCAATACTATTACTATACTAATTAAGAAAGGAAAAACAAGCTTACCTTTAACAAAAATGCATATTCTTACCTATTACTATAGAAACACACCCACCCCTACAGTACCAAGGCTGAACTAAAACACATTAAGGACATTCCACAAACTCTTGTTTAAACAGTATACTGTTTTAGGTCGTTCTTAAAGATGTCCACAGAGGCTCATGCAGCTCTCAACACCTGCATGTGGAAGGGCTTTCCAATGTCTGGGAGCTACAGATGAAGGGCTCTGTCAGCTTTTGTTATTAGTCTAGTACGGGGAATGACTGCTAGACCAAGCCCTGGTCAGCAGCAGACCTTAAGGTCCTACTGGGCACACAGCATTGGAGAAAGTCAGTTCAATATTATGGGGCCTGACCATGCACATACTGTATAAGACCTTGGCTTGAACTACTGGACCCTGAAATGAACAGGAAGCCAGTCCAAGGAGGCTAAAGTAATATGATCGACATGGTTAACAGTCTGGCAGTATAGCATTGTGGATTAACATTCATCTGTTACTCAGGGAATAAAACATGTATAGGTCACCAACTTTCTGTGCGTGTTGAGGTGCGTAGTCTGATCATTACGGACGCTAACGCCAAGGCTTCTGACTGAGGTTGTAGCGCACATTGGTTTTGAGGGACCCAATACAAACAGTCACCTTAGGAACAATTTTATCTGAGGAATCTGAATGAAGTTACTCGCCATCCAGGACTAAATGGCACACACTAAATGGCACACAAACACACTAGCAATACATTCAAATTAAAATGGTGTCTTCTCTTTGTCGCCCTCAGAGACTGCATGGCAGCCAGCAACATACACAGATACGTCTACTACAACCCTGGTGCGGTAGTAGAGGAAGAGGAGGACAATGATGCTATCCATGCTAATACAGACATGCACCCAGAGAGCAGCACCAAAGAACACCTGAACCCTGAAAGGAGATCAGTGGAGGGCCAGAGTGATGTCGACGTAACTTATGTTACGAAACCCTTTTGGGTCTAGGGATGAGTTTGTAACATAAAAATCACACCTGTGTGAAGTGAGGGGCGCTCTTACCATATCGTACATCATCATGTCGTAAAATAGACACTATGCCTATTTGCTCAGACGCTATGACGTAAATTCTCCATTCATTGTCAATGGGGTTTGTGCAGGACAAAAATACCGATTTGCTCATCCACATATGATGTAAATTCTCCATTCATTGTCAATGGGAATTTAATGTTTGTGTGGGACGAAAATAACAATTTGCTCGTCCACATATCACGTAAATTCTCCATTAATTTTCAATGGGAATTTAATGTTCGCGTAAAACGAAAATCTACACTAATAGCTGAATATAGGAGGGGGCCGAGGGGCTATTACGCCCCTCAAAAATATTAAAGTTTGAATTACCGGGATGTTGAGCATGATAAGTGCAATTGGAAACCACATGGTTTTGGAAGTGCAAAGTGATGTTTTAGTGAGGTTCTTTTTGAGTGGTGTAAACCACTCCTACGACTGGCTTTGTTAGTTTACGTGTCTGTCTGTCTGTCTGTCTGTTCGTACCAAAAAATGAGCATAGATCTAGGAAAGTGGTCACTCAGTTCACACGGGTGTGATTTCATTACGTCAGACATTACGTCAGACCACAGCTGATCAGGCTATATAAGACCTTACACCACTCAGTTCACACGGGTGTGATTTTTAAAAGAACATCACTAAAACAGCACTTGTAATACTAATAGTATTACATGTACAAAATGTATGCACAGGGCATACAATAAACCATAAAGAAGCCACTAGCAAGGGATACAGGTTTTGCCAAAATAACAAATGGAGCAGCTAGGGAAAACAAAGACAGACTAACTAACTAACAAACTAACTAACAAACTAACTAACTAACTAACTAACTAACTAACTAACTAACTAACTAACTATAACTAACTAACTAACTAAAGAACTAACTAACTAGTATAGTGAAAAAAGCACGCCTGCCTGCCTACCTACTCTAACTAAACCAATGTTCAAAAATACATAAGTGGCAAACATCGGGGGTGTTGTCGGGGTGCCGACAGTATGTAGAGGCTTCTGTCTTTCCTGTCCCAATTAAGGCAGCATATACTGTAGGCCCACAATTTTAGTAGGAGAACGAACATACAGTAGGCCTAAAGTACAAAAGTACAAAGTTTGCTCTGGGATTCAAACACAATAAGGATTACAAATCAAGGCTACAAAGGGACAGGGCTACAAGGTGAAATGGTTGAGAGAGTGAACTGAGGTTCAGACAGCTAACTTATGATTGCCTAGCCCTAGGTAAAGGCCATGCCATGGTACTTTAAATACAGTCAGTTCAGAATTCAGTGTATTTAGTCGGTTACATTGATTTAATTATACAGAATTAAAGCAGTACCATACATGTGTCACAAACCGTGACCTGTTCTGTCACCCTGATTTTGTAGTATTCTAGTGTCTTGGTTTCCTCTAGCTACTGTTACCTGTCTTGTCTAACCAGTTGATTTGCCAGCGTTTCCACCTGCCTCTCATCTTGCGCTCCTACACTGGATGTGTACATTTGGATGTCAGGAGATGGATCTCCTCTGTTACAACTTTACAGTTAGTTCAGGTTTGTATATTTTTGAAACATTCTGCTAAATAGAAATGTTGAACTGTCCTTGATTACAAGGCTATAGTACGCTATAATCTCTTGGAAGCTGTAAATTAAACATTTCTGTTATTTAGGTTGCATCATGCATTTTCACTATTTGTACTTTGGCTTTTATACTGTTGCCATTGTTTTGGTTTATGTACATTATAGAAATTATATATAATGAGGCCCAAATGTGACTGTCAACTGCAAACTTCAACTCATCATCTCAATAGTTTGACTGTGCATGACACCCCATAATCATTTCAATGCATATCACTCAACTGCTGTGGAAACAAAAGGAAATTAAATCTGTATATGTTAGGGTGTAAACTTATAGAAATAAGATCTGAGCTTTTAATGTCACAAAGATGACACTGCATAACTTAAAATATATTTGTGTTGATATTAATTACGTTTTAGTTTTTAAGGTACATCTATGGTGCTTGATGTTGGTGTTGAAATAATTGTATGTCAAGTCTGACCGAGGCTGAATGTATGTGTGCTGCATGTCACTGCTCTTTAAAAAGTCAGTAAAGGCTTGTGACCAAAAACAACTTAAATGTCTCTTGTCTTTTCTTGTTTAATTTCTACGCAAAGTATAATGTTGTTAACACTCATGATAACATGAGTGTTACTGTTAAATAAATAATTTAAGAAAGGTTAAGATGTTATATCCTTGTGTTTATTATTACAATTCAATAAACCGTAGCTTGAACTCACATTTTGAATTCATGGTGTTCTGCCCTACTGGGGAAATATTCTGCCCATCCTTGTATTAGGCTTATAATTCTCATTCAGTCTATATACACAGTATTTTAGCATGTGAACTAATGGTAGCCTACTTTCATTTAACACATCTTCATGGGATATGATTGCATTGTCTTCAATTGGATTATGCAGAGGGGGATTTTATGACAAAGTCGCTTATACAGAAGCTCAAAGTGTCGCTTTGCTACGAGTTGTAAACTTGCAGATCGGCTATTTTCAATATTCATGTCCCAAAATGCCAGAGTTAATGTTGAAGGTTATTCCCACTGAATCTGTATTTATTGCACGGAAAAAGCGGACGACAAAAATGTATATTGAACCGCGTACTTCTTTGTGACTTCTCTCACACTGACTCCAAACTTGCCCTCTGACGAGTGGCTGAGACGGTGTAATTACAATCTGATGGACCAATAAAAAAATACAACAGGAGTGCCAATCAGAAACAATCATTTGCACATCACATCACTGGGTCTATTACCTTGTTGGAATGGTCACCCTGACTAATAGTTTGTAAGCTATGTACAGGCTACTACTTTATGTCTGAAAGGGGCGATTCGCCCAGGGCGCCATGGCTATAGAATCGGCCCTTAAGTGTAGCCATGCTTCAGTTGAACTACTTCTGCTCTGCCCTGGCTCGAATCCTGTGGAGGTTTTATTTAATTTATGGACAGCCATGTAATGCAGTACACTCTAAACTTCACATTTGTATCCAAAATACACTCTTAATTGCTTTGCAAACAAATGTAGTGCATTTGATTAGTAGGAGGTTTCTGGCTGAAAATATGTTTTTCACTTCCTCATGTGACAAGAGCATACACAGCAAGACCCAAGAGCTATGGCACTGAGCTGTGTAAGAATGAAACTGACAGTAGGCACTAGGCAGTATAGGCCCAATTTTACTTTGAGGGTGCATGTCATGGTACATGGTGGAAAAAATGAGGTTGGTAACCACTGTGAGCTTGTGCAGTCAATAAGAAATGTCTAACAACAAACGTGATTACACCGATTAATACAATGTTATTGTTACTTATAGTGTTTGGCTTTATGGCTTTTCGCTCAGTTTAGAACAGTAGAATTGTTTTTTTTTAACCTTTTTAACCTTGAACAGACTACTTTTGACCTATACTGTGTATTGTTATTGGTGATCAATAAACTAAATAACTATAGTCTAGAGAACGTAAATGGAAGAGAACTGAATGTCAACAAAGAGGAAGTGTCAATGCATGGTTTCCTGCACAGAGAACTCACCACATCTTCCTAATTCAGTCTTCAACTCCACTGGACAGTGACAGAGAAGACCCTATCAGTCTCTGTGCAATGGGACCTGCAATATGGAGAAGAATCCTGTGCTTGAACATGAGTGAGTGACTGGTTTTATTAACCTGTGTATTATTATATTGAAAATAACGTGTTTTCCCCATTTACAGATTCTCAAAGCTTCTATTTGAATCTTGGTGAAGTGAGAAGTATTGTTGAGGGCATCATTGTGTGTATGAATATTAATATGAAATATTAAGCCAACTGGCACATAGCCCATAGTGTTTCAACACAGTGTTGTCTGCTGTTAGATCTAGATCCTAGAGACATACATTGTGGCATTGATATTGTGAGTTGTTAAAATGGCTAAACTGTTAAACAGGGGTCAAATTCACACAGTGAACGACCATACTGGTCGTGGTGGGCTTGGGAACAAAATGCTTAAGTTATATACACACCAACAATTATTCAACAGTAATACATTAAATGAGTTAATGTTAAGTGTTAAAGGAGTAGTTCAGTAGTTCGATGTCATCGGTCAGTATAGGAGTCTCAGTAGGAGAGGAGACTCCGCCGGTCATCAAATTATTGGCTCAGGAATGTGGCTAAAACAAAAGAATCTCCATAAATTCAAGGTTTCATGGGGTGTGTAATTGATAGAAAATAAGTTGGGTTTTTTTTGTTTAAGGGCAACCCACACACCAAGAACGATAATTACAATGGTGAACGATATCGTTTTATCAGGTCACTGTCAGAGCGCTTTGGTTTGACACATCACATCATTATTATTCATCCGTGTGGATGGATGCTCACATCATTATACTTATCTATCAATCTAGGTGTGGACAGCCTTTTACTGTGCATGTACAGTATGGAAACATTGTGTTTAAAATACACAATATCTAGGTCTCTTTTTCTGTAAGGCCGTGTGGTGATTTCCTCATAGCCATGACATTGTGAATATCATCGTGTGAAAAGAGGAAGATGACAGAAGTTGCGATAGTTGCACTGAATGAGACAAGAGAGTATTGCGTCAATTGTCAAATAGTAGGCCTTCAATAGAATACAGTAGAATACTCCAAAAGCACTTTGGCTTAAACCAGCTCAGTACTAGATTTTGTCCAGTGGCCAACAATCAGTTTTTCCCCACATCAATGATGGATAATGCATTTCAACATTGGCACAGGAATGGACTGGTGTTTTTCTGTGATCTCTTTTCTGATGAGATGTTCATTTCTTTTGAAACACTTGATGCAGTTCATAATATACCCAGATCTCATTTCTTTAGGTTTCTTCAAATTCACCCCTACTTACCACCCAAGAATCAATTGGACATTAATATTGGAATTTAGCCCCACTGGGGAAAAACGTGTGTCTGTGATTTATGATTTGATACGGGATCTAAAACCAGTAACCTGCGACAAGACAAAAGCTGCCTGGGAGAGAGTTCTGGGTGTAGAGCTCCCTGAGGAGATGTGGGAGGACAGTCTACTACGCCATGGTTTAATTCAATTTAAATACTACATCGACTTCACTATTCAGGGGATAAACTGGCCAGGCTCTTTAACATCCCAGACCCTGGATGCCCAAGATGTAGCCAGACCCCAGCCTCATTAGGCCACATGTTTTGGACGTGTCCTTCCCTCACTACCTACTGGAAGCAAATATTTGACGTATTCTCTCATATGTGTGGAACAGTGGTGACCCCTTCTTTCCACACCGCCATTTTTGGCATAATTCCCCCAAACTGTAGCCTACACTCACATCTCCACAAGCAAATGCTTTGGCATTTGCGTCCCTATTAGCCCGTAGACTAATCCTCCTTAATTGGAAGTCCGACGATAAGGCACCTTCTTTTCAACAATGGCTAAAAGAAGTATCATTCCTGCCTCTGGAAAAACTCAGGTATAGAGTGGACAGAGCCCAAAAAAACTGGCTTGGAGTGCCTTTGTGGAGTTTGTTGAGGACTTTTCGTTTCAGTGAACTGTAATCCGGACTGTGTCCCTATCTTGACTCTCTTTTTGACATGCTTTGTCCCACCACTTTGTTTTTGTTTTTTTGCTTTTGTTTTGTTTTTGTTTTTTTAGGGGGGGGGGGGGGGGGGGGTTGTATATGTATGTGTGTTTTGTGTGTTTTCATTGTGTACATGTGTAATGAAGAAATGTAAAAATAAAGTTTACAAAAAAAGAATACAGTAGAATAGATATTTAGCCAGCCTGCTTGAAGGTTCTCCCGTGTTTGTCCCGTGTTCTCTTTTGCAGATTACTGTCACTAATTGACATAATGTGCATATTTAATTAGATAAAGGCCATTAGACAGGTTTGATTGGCACCTATATACCTACCTATCACAGTATTTAATTGCGCCACATATTCTTTATACTAAAATGAGCAGCAAAGTGCCTATAGTTATTTTGTCACTGGATTCCTTGGGTCATGACGCATCTCCCCATATAGGCCACGCCCATTTGCGTCATGATAGATTTTCCGCCATTTAGAATTTTCTCCAAAACACACTTTTTGCTTTTCCTCCTACAGATTTTGTCCAAATCTCACAAAAATCTGTACACATGATCTCAGGACCCATCTGATTAAAACACCAACTGCAGAATTTTGGTAGTGCGTATCGTTCGGCCGTAATCGTCGTCCGAAGATAGTAGGAGGGGCCTATTTTACAAAAAATGCCATAAATCACGAACGGAATGTCCAATCCATCCCAAATTTGAATCACATGTCGCAGGTGGTTCAATCAACCAAGTACCACAAGCAATTCTATTTTCATCCATAGGGGGCGCCGCAAATGCGAGAAATGTAACCGTTTGTCGCAAAAACATGATTTTTGGGGGATAAATCCCCTCCGAATTACTTACGCATGATCGCAGGGGTGACGTGACATTGTAATTGGCTGGCAATATTAGTGGGAGGGGCATATGTAAGCCACTGCGGCAACCACACTTTGCAATTTTTTTAAATTGCGACCTTTCCAGTTTATATTCATATTTGAATAGAAAAGAGAGGTCGCACACAATGCATCGCATCGCGACGCATTGTGAGCTTGTAGATCAGCTATTTTCAAATGGTCGAAATGTATATAGGGTTGAAGTGGTTACAGTAATGTATGTTTTTCTAATCAAAATGTAAATCTCCAAAGTAACTAGTAACTAAAGTTTTCAAATAATTGTAGTGGAGTAAAAGTACAAATGTTGGCTCTGAGATGTAGTGGAGTAGATGTAAATGTATTGGAAATTGGAATACAGTCAAGTAAAGTACAAATACCTCAAAATTGTACTTAAGTACAGTATTTGAGTAAATGTACTTAGTTACTTTCCACCACTGGGTTAACGGCAGGAGGATGAGTTAACAAAACGTCAACAAAGAGAGAAGTATATGACCAAGCTGTCCGTCTGATGACAAAAAAGATTACGAAAGAAAGGAGAGAGACAGAAGACACAGAAGTGGTCAATGTGATCCTCAACTTCATATTGACATCTGTTGTCCAGATCATATCTCACACCAGGGCTGCAGGGCTGAATCATTCAGGCCGCGGTAGTCAAGTCATACACCCAGCATTTCATATTCTGCATTTTAAGTGTTGCAACACTTATACATACACGTGTGGGGATTGAAAAACCATAAAACCTGGGTGATCTACTGAATGCTATCAAATTGTATGTTTATTCACGCAGCATAGTACTGTACAGAATGAATGATACATTCTCTGGCTGATTTTAGTTTCTACCCTTCTAAGGACTAGCTGAGACCCCAACTTTTAGAACCAATGGTGTAGTGACAGGCGGGAACCCCTTTTGGTGTTTTAAGAATTATGTTATACTTTAGCTATTGAAAAATAGCAGATCTACAAGCTCATAGTGCGGCACCGAGTGCCGCGCTACGAGCTTGTAGGTCTGCTATTTTTGAAAAATCGAGAAAATGTGGTGCAAATCTTTGAATATATATTCTGTCAGAGCGATCGTTTTTAACTCAATCTTTGCTTCATGGGGGATCCCTGGAACAACATATTTTCAGATGGGGGTCGGCGGCCAATTACATATATTTTTGGGGTCCTTGACATGAAAAACTTTAAGAACGACTGACATAGAAACATAGGCTTTTCAGAAAACTGTCAGGATTTAGAAGACATTTGCAGAAACGTCTTCAGGTCTAAATGGGTTAAGAGCGTACCGGACCGCATCTCCATGATATGATCTACTGCACCACGGATATGTCAACATGAAGTCGAAATGAGTCATAGTTCTCTCTTTTTGTATCTTTTTGTCATCAGTTTCCTCCTTTAAGTGAAAGAAAAGTAGTGTCAAAATATCTTTTGTATATTCGGTTTCAGGCCGTATGCGGGTATAGTAGCTTTTCGTGCTGGGGCCCTTTACTTTAGAATCATATGATAGACTGACTGATCAGCTGGTTATGTTCTTTCACCACTTTATTATGTGTATATGTAACAATACATAACATTATATGAGAGCCGCTATAATTAAGATTTCCAGGGTGAATGCCTCTGACTTAATTGGCCTAATTTTCTACAGTGCCACCCTGCTCTTTGGGCCCTGCAGGGCTTGTGCCCAGAATTTCCCATTCAGGAATCCAGCTCTGACGCATCCCCAAAGCTAGTTAGTGCAACCAGTCTATTGTAATTGTAACACTTTATTAGTGTGGTTGCCTATGGGCAACCATACTATTGTTCCCCTTACCTTTTCTTTTCATTCATTAGTGTGGGCAACCAGACTATTGTAATGTAACACTTTATTTATTATTAGTGTGGTTGCCAGACTATTGTAAAACGCTACTCCCACAGTTTTGACTGTAGGCACTTGAGCCATGTCAAATCGACTACTTCATCGGGAATGGTGTGCTTGCTCATTGCTAAGAGAAATGTTGTATAGTTGAATTGATATTAATTAATTAGTGAATTAATTTTCCCCATTCACTTAACATGGGAAGATCTAAAAGTCCAACTCAAGTATTTTTGAGTTGGACTATGTAAGCGACTGCGGCAACCACACTTTGCAATTTTTGAAAATTGCGACCTTTCTAGTTATAAATATATTTGCTCTGTCTGTTCGGTTATTTGGCGATGTTGCGCCGGGGCTCCGACCAGCCCATGCAGTTGGCAGAGTATAGAGACTAACACGCACAGGGTGAACTAAATGTTCCAATAATAGCTTATATTTGATGAACTCAAACGTGCATTTTATAGGGTTTTTATTAATTCATATTAATCATAAACACTTACAATCATACATTCACACGTTCTGTTCACACTTCCCCCAACACAAGATGATCTCAGTACCCTGGAGCTCTGTCCTATTGGTCTGTAGTTCTACCCTGCTCTGTTGGTCAGGAATTCTAGCTACCATTTCACACTCTAAACTGTCCCAGATCTTGGTAAAGCTTAGCTTGTCCTTGATGACTTTCAGACTTAGTTCAGTGATAAGTGTATCACTAATTATGTGGTTTTAAATCTACGTTAACATTAATTAATTGCCATTAATCATTGATCGATCAGGACACAAGAAACACAAGAACACTTGGTTACAATCTAAACATCATATTACATCGATTATGAATAATGCACAATTATATATAGCATATAATACATACCGCTGGCGTCTGCCTAACTACATGTATCACGTTCGTTGGTATTGGTGAATCTGCCTAATACTGTGCTACACAGAATAGTCACAGTGGGCTCTGACTGAAATCACACCTCCATGCTAAACACTTTCCCAATCAGATGCCACTGACCATCCTGCCTTTCTCCTCTGAGAGGCAGTTTGTGGTGCAGTCAGCTTCCTGCCTGCACCGCTGACCTTAGCTGTTAGACTATCACATATTTATTATTTAGGCTTTTTACCAACCCAATATATAATAGGTTATTTAGAACACATTACACAATTGAAAGGAATTAAAGATAGAAGTTACTTATTCCCCATTGCCATGTTCTACTTGTGTGAGTTGACACTGCTCTGGGAGGTGCCATAAACTATAGACCCTTCACAGCTGGAATGCTGACAAGCAGCCAACCCCCCAGCAAGGAAGTGGCCTGGCTGTGACCTCCCAGGCTCTCCTTAACTCACCAATGAGCAGTAATTCCCTCTAGTATGGAAATATATCCAGACCCCATAATCCAAATACATTTTCTCCCCAATTTCTGAGAATTAATCTTGCACACCCATAAATAACACGACACTGTCTGTATGTTTTATTCACATTAATGCAGTGCCGGTAAGGTGGCCCTAAGCAAGATTATTTTCTGTGGCCCCTCCATGTCAGGCTCCAGAAAAAATAGTACATTTGCGATGAAAATCCTTCAATCAGGTGCACTTTGAAATCAAAATTAAGAGGTTAGACCTATAAAGAACTACACACATCATATTAGATTATTATCATCTTTACTGTGCTATTGCCATCAATTAAATCAACTAACTGCAATCAACTGCAAACCATTTCACCCGTGGGCAGTGGTCCACTATATGTCACACTCACTCCAGAGGGCCACAATGCATATAGTCAAAAAATAGCTGATCTACAAGCTCAAAATGCGACGTGTTTTGTGCTATCTGCTATTTTTGCTAATTGCTAATTAATTATTTTTAGCTACCGGTATTTCTGAATTGGAATCCTGAAAATTAACATTTTTATTTAATTTCAAATACATATATAATATATATGTATTTGAAATTCTTATGTTCACTTTATGAACTTAAATGCAAATACATTGGACATAAAAAACTAGTACTAGTCATTAAGCTACTAATATAGACTGAAGTAATTAAAGCGGGTCATGCTTGCATGTTTGGAATTTGAACAGCTGAAATCAATAATATATCAGTATTCCGATATTAACCTGCGGGCCGCATTAAGTGAAGGTGGGGGACACATGTGGCCCCTAGGCCACCAGTTGATATTAACCTGTGGGTCGCATTAAGACTGTTGCAGACCCCTGCATTAAGTGAAGGTCGGGGCCAAATGTGGCCCCTAGGCCGCCAGTTGATATTAACCTGCAGGCCGCATTAAGTGAAGGTGGTCCCCAGGCCGCCAGTTGATATTAACCTGCGGGCTGCATTAAGTGAAGGTGGGGGCCACATGTGGCCGCTAGTCGATATTAACCGGCAGGCCGCATTAGGCCGCCAGTTATTAACCTGTGGGTCGTATTAAGTGAAGGTGGGGGCCACATGTGGCCACCAGTTGATATTAACCTGCGGGCCGCATTAAGTGAAGGTGGGGGCCATATGTGGCCCCCAGGCCGCCAGTAGCCCTATATGGGATAGGGGATACATTAAAAAAAAAGAAAAAATCTTCTCCTTGTGATGTGGCCCCCTCAGTGGTTGTGGCCCTAAGCGACCACTTATATTGCTTATGCCTAGAACCGGCCCTGCATTGTCACTTGTCTGTCATTGTCAGTTTAAACACACACTGTCAAGATCAAGCAGGCTTTGCTGACTTCACCTTTGAAACCAAACAACAACCAAAAATGAGTAAAGGGCTGGAAAAACAAAACAAAACTGTCAGAACAAGTTTTATCTGCATGTTACTGTAATGTTACTTATAACTGTTATCACAATGAAAAGTACTACAATGTCACATGCCAGGGTTTTAGACACAAGATACAGGAATGCACATTCCAAAAATAATCAATTTAATCAATGAAACCTTTTTTTTTTTTGCAATTGTGGTGAAAGTCATTTTTGTCTCTGCTCTGCCAGACCGAAGGTATGGCCGTGAGTCTGTGACTATGTTTTCGCCTCTGTCCGTCTGTTTGTGCGTGTGTCCGTCCGTCCATGTGTCTGTCTGTCCGAGTACAGCTCATCTCCAGAGTAGTTGGCCCGATCAACATGACTGCACATACATATACATTCTAGTGCCACCAGGAGGCCGATTTTTTCTTTTACTCCTAGATTTTGTCCAAACATCACGCAAATTGGTACACATTATCTCTCTATAGTCGTGTGATCCAGACGGATCTGTCACATTTTTCATATTCCATTCTGATTGGCTAAGATTGTCTCCCAAAGTTAATTTGCAGCCAGGAGTGGTCTGTTTTGTTGAACAAAATACTCCTACAGTACTCCTATACATTTTGATGAACAGATTTTGATATACAGATGAACGCAGCAGCCTCCGATTGCCGTGAAACATTGTTGGCCCACATTGACCTATACCTACCCTGGCGGAGAGCTGCGCTCCGAGGAGCACATTATTCTAGTCTATCAATGTATTTCAAAGTGTAATATGCCAATAGTATGGTATAATATGTGATATGTTGACATGATTTGAAAAAACATGAAAGTAACTAAGTATGCTCTGTTTCCACCGACAGTGTCTGCTTTCCTGTACATACCTTCACATACAGGTCAGCACCTTCTCTGAAAAAATAAATACAAATAATAATAATAAAAAGAAAAAGTTAATGAAATGAAAATTTTAATATGGATGTTTTTTTGTTTTTGTTCATAGAAGATGCCCAAATCCGATTAGTTGGGTCTTCTCGGTGCTCTGGAAGAGTGGAGGTCTATCACAACAACAGCTGGGGAACAGTCTGTGATGACGATTGGGACACGGATGATGCTGAGGTGGTTTGCAGAGAGCTGAACTGTGGGATGGTACAGAGTGCTCCTGGAAATGCCCATTTTGGCCGAGGGACTGGTCCAATCTGGATGGATAATGTGCGTTGTTTGGGAAGTGAAAAGTCTCTAACTCAGTGCCCAAACAGGGGATTTGGTAAACATGATTGTGGTCATTATGAGGATGCTGGTGTCAACTGTTCAGGTAAGAGTCGATGTCATGTCACTCATTTCAAATAAATGATTGTATATGAAATACACAAATGTGCAACATTCTTTTTTTCTATCCTTTTCTTTCTTTCTTTCTGTCCAGGCCCAGTGGTGAGGCTAGTAGGTGGTAGACAGTGTTCTGGCAGGGTGGAGGTCTATCATAGTGGTCAGTGGGGGACGGTGTGTGAAGACAACTGGGACCGGAAAGATGCTGAGGTGGTTTGCAGAGAGCTAGGATGTGGGACAGTTTCCATCACTAAAAAGAAGTATGGGGAAGGTACTGGTCAGATCTGGATGGATGGTATTGCTTGTTCTGGTACGGAATGCTCTGTGACTCAATGTCCACATCATGGATTTGGGAAACATGACTGCACACATCCTGAAGATGTTGGTGTTGTTTGTTCAGGTAAGATATGCATATGTAAATTGTATTAGAAATTATCTTGTTGAGATTGCATCACTTTTGATATAACATGGATTAATTTGATTGCAATTCACTGAACAAGTGGAGTTCAATCTTCACAAGTCGTTCCTCCAAACAGTGATCTGATCGAAGCAGCAGTCCCTCAATGTGAGCTGTTTCTTCTGCAGGACAAACATCTGGGCCATCTGCTAGACCATCTCCTAGGTTGTCTGCATCAAATTCAGTTCTTTCAGCAGGAGAGCAGTTGATCCTCACTTGTTCAGTTTCACCCCAGCGCTGTACACCTCTTCATGTGAATTTTGACAAGGATGGATCTTCCATTGGACATCATCACACCATTTTACAAACCCAACAACAGACCAATGTTGGGATGTTAACACTGTCCAATGTTAAATCTTCCAACCAGGGAAATTATTCTTGTCAATACTCAACTCGCAGCACCACAAGCCCCTACAGCAGCCCAGCAAAAAGCATCTTTGTTGGTGAGTCAGGAGTTTCAGAAGAAATATAATCTCTACTGTACATAAAGGATTTCTCCTGCGTTTGGGGGATTTCACCCATTTTGCGTGATCAACCTGGTCAAACCTCTCTCTTATCAATGAGAGTGGGAATGTTACTCTTTTACTCTTGCTTTATGTATATTTTGTCTGGATAAACTCCAGTACCACATACAGTTGGGTGCCACCGATATTGTCCCATTTGACCCATTTAGGCCTGACCTCAAAATTTTTAAAAATCCTTCTAAATCCTCTTTAGTTTTCTGAAATAAATATTTTCACGATTTTTCAAAAATAGCAGACCTACAAGCTCGTAGCGCGCCACTCGGTGGCGCGCTATGAGCTTGTAGATCTGCTATTTTTTAATAGCTAAATTATAACAATGTTTAAAACGCCAAAAGGGGTTCCCGCCCAAAATGGGTTAACAAAATGGGCAAACCTCAGCAAAAAGAAAAGGACAATATCGATAGCCTCCAACTGTACAGTGTACACACTCCTGTAGGTGTATTTAAATTGAATGCAATTATAAAGAGATTGTCACTTTTAATTAGTGGTTATTATTAAAGATGGCTCTTTTGCATCAGTCATCAAATCAATTTTTGTAATTGTCAAACTCCCCAAATCCCCCAGAATACTAGAAATTACATCTACTTTGTTAAATAAATTCTTGGGGAGAACTAACAAACCCCCTCCTTGGCGGAGTGGTCAGTGTCACCCCCATAACAAAGTCAAACTGTCCTACATCACTTGTATCCAAGTGGCATAAAAATCCAGATATTAGGCTTCATTATTATCCTTTTTTTTAAACTACACATTTTATACATTTCGGGTGAATTATAAAAAGATTGTGGGATGATCCATCTTAGCTTACTCATGTTTCATGATAACTACTTTTTATGTATGGGATGTATTGCCATGCTTTTTGTTCTTGCTTAACGTAAATCGCTCTGGATTAAGAGCTAAATTGTAAATTGTATTAGCCGTTTGCTATCTTCTGGTTCATGATCCTGGGTTAATTTTTGCTTTAAAAAGAATCTGACTGTAGTAACTACTACTAATAGCTAACGTTTTCAAATAATTGTGGGTGTAGTAAAAGTACAATATTTGCCTCTGAGATGATAGATAGATAGATAGATAGATAGATAGATAGATAGATAGATAGATAGATAGATAGATAGATAGATAGATAGATAGATAGATAGATAGATAGATAGATAGATAGATAGATAGATAGATAGATAGATAGATAGATAGATAGATAGATAGATAGATAGATAGATAGATAGATAGATAGATAGATAGATAGATTGATTTGCTGTAGCCTATGTGAAATATCTTTGTTTCTGTGTGAACAGTGAGGCTGAAGCAGCCGAACATCAACCTGACGTCTCCACACACAGAGCTGGTCTGGGGTCCTGCTCATTCAGAGGTAACCAGGGGTCACAGCTTCTCCATCACCTGCTCCATTCCCCCCCAGTATAATGGAGGCATCTTCTACCTCAACTTCTCTGGCTCCAACAGCGGCAGGCAGCAGCCTGAACCGGACCCCACCCACTCTGCCTCTTTCCAGTTCTCTGCAGCAGAGTATGAACACCAGGGCAACTACAGCTGTTTCTATAAAGTCTTCACGTTTACTTCTAACTGCTCAGAGCTGCTCAGCATCTCAGTCAAACGTAAGAGACCAATTGATGTAAAGGGTCAACACACATCTTCAATTGTAGATCTATTTTCACTAGTCCTTTCTGCCTTCCTTCTTATTTCTTTCTTTTTTCTAGCCTCTCCAATCCCTCTGATAGTGGGCGGGACTGTAGGAGGTGTGCTCCTGCTCTTACTGCTGCTCCTGATTGGTCTCTGTCTGATGTGGCGGCGGAGACACAGAAGGCCAGCGGTCAAGACTGATCAAACAGCTAGTGAGTATTATCTTCATATTGATACATCAATCTATTCCACTAACTAGTTGCCCACGTCTAGCTATACTAGATGGGCATGGGTTAGGTGAGTTCTGGGTGTAAGGCCTAGTAGTAACCTGACCAGTTTGTTTTGAGAGGTCTGCAGTTTTGTTTTTAATGTGCCTTTGAGGTGCTCAAGAGCTGCGGTCTGGATCCTGAGACCTGGCAGGCCAATGAAAATGACAGCTCCAAATGACGCTCTGCAGTCAAACATGGAGTAGAGGAGTCTGAAAAGCGTTGCATCCAGGAAGCGTCAGCTCCGAAAGACCAGAGCCAGCTCCTCCCTCTCACCTAGCCGGCCCCCAGACATCACATGCCCTCACTGCAATAGGGCATTCCGTGTGTGGACCATGGCCCAGGGTTTGATTTATAGTATGTTAATTCACTAGACCATTTAAAGATTTACATCAACTTAACAGGTTCTAAATACGAAAGTGACAGTAAGAATGGGACAGCAACAAGGATTACCCCCAAGATTACAATAAAATTAAAGTCATAAAACAGAGAAGAGAAGCTAAAATGTAATCAAATACTCAATCTACAGAGGACCTACAGTGAGAAAAAAGGAAGCATGCAGGGAGGATGGAGTGCACAATACCAAAGTGTAAGGGGGGGGGGGGGTGGGGGGGGGGGGGGGGGCATCGTTGTGCATCGCTGTACACGTGCATGGAGCGGCCTCATCGGCCATCTTCTCACCCACAAGATGTGAAGTTAATTGGTCATCTTCATCTTGGATGAACAAATTCACCCTTTGTCAAGCCCCACCCATTGGTTGCCGTTTCGTGGTTGGACAAAAATCCTTTCTCTCCTTCCACTACCATTGAAATAAGGTGTTTTTCAGTTGCTTCGTATTGATATTCTGTGCATTCAATTCTTATTTTAAACTTGGTGTCAGTAAAAAGGAACATCACATGTGCAGCAAAATGGTGAATCCACACAGAGTTTATTATCACACCTTAACCAAACACGATGCTCATCCGTCCTGATAGTAATCCACTTCTTCGTACGGATTGTACTGTAGCTTTTCCTTTGCTGTTTGAGAAACTCATAATAATCATAAAATAAATGCTCTAAAACGTTCTAAACAATGTTCAAACTATGAATATGATCAACTTCTCTCATTCCAACTGGTGCATCAACCCTGTTACAGTGTTAAACTTGTTGGCTCTGAACCTGTTACTGCTCAACCCTGTTACCTCTGAACCAGTACAATTTCCTCCCAGGCGCGATGAACGTCTATAACACAGGATGCAGATCCGATGATGATGATGATGATGATGATGATGAAGGAGACTACGTCAATGCAGATGTCTCCACCTGTCACCATGTCAATGATGATGACAGTAATGACTATGAGAACGGGTCAGTACACAGATTTGAAATTTACCTCATTTGAAGAATGCCTCATGAAATAATGATTATAATAATAATCATCATCATCTTGATCGTCATTATCATCATCGTTATCATCATGGCACATGAGGACTTTTCTTTTTGAAGTTCAAGTTGGTTATAATGTGGGTAAAATGTGTTCCCATCTCCTTTATTAACATATACTTAACTCATGTCTTCTCTTGTCGACTTCAGAGACTACAAGGAAGCCAGCAGCATGCACAGACACGTCTACAACCCTGGTGAGGACGAGGAAGAGTCAGAGAATGATGATGATGATGACAGAGATGATGAGAATGGGTCAGTACACTGAGTGTAGGAGACAAATGTGGGAGACACATATGTGGTTGGACTAACTCAAATGTAGTTGTTATTTATTGTGTGGGTGCTAGGTGTGTTCGTTTTAATGTCTAAAAAATGTCAATGTTTGTAATGCTGAAATGTGTGCGTTCGGTTTATGAATGGAAAACGGGAAAATTTGATTTTATCATATTTCTGCTGGTTTGGGGCTATAATATATATAGGCCATAATTTAACTTTTTTTACGTTGACTTTTTTAAGGTTGGCATCGGATATTCTGAATGTGTTAATGTTTTAGCTACTTTCAACCTGGTGTCACAACTTTGGGCAAAATTCTAAATGTGTTCCCCATCTCCTTGTGCGGTTCATTATTAACTTACAGACATTATGTTGAACTCATGTCTTCTCTTGTCTCTGTTGGCCTCAGAGACTACAAGGGAGAGGAAGAGGAGGAGGAGGATGCTATCTATGCCAATGTAGACATGTACCCTGAGACCAGCAACAAAGAACACTTCCACCCTGGAAGGAGAGCAGTGGATGGTCAGAGTGCTGAAGATGAGCAGGACAACATCTATGCTAACTATGATGGCTAATATATGAGACCTTGTTCAACAGCAACTTAATACATTTGATTCAATTTAATGAAGTATTAGTTTGGAATCAAGTAAGCACATTTTTAATGAAGGTTGTGTTATATTGATTTAATTTGATGAATAGAATATGGGCCTAAGTATTTTATGTGAAAATGTACATAAAAAAAGAATGCATTTGGAATATGGTCTTTTAAATAATGTAAAGTAACATTATCATCGAACTTTATTTTTAATGACTAGGCTACTAAGCTACAGGTTTTGCAGCAATTTGTAGTAGGCCTAATTGTAGAAATAGTAGGCCTAATTGTAGACATAGTAGGCCTAATTGTAGAAATAGTAGGCCTAATTGTTTAAGCATGTTTTAATCTATATATATTTCCAAATATATATATATTTTACATTTTGGAAATAGGAGACGTAAAAAAAAAAGTCAACATTGAGGTGCCCACTCTTACCTGGTGCCCACTCTTCTGGTTACCATACTTAATCTTTTTATGTTTTGGAGGTACTGGCCTGTCGCTGTCCATTGACGGTGGTGCTGAACCAGTCACCTGTGTGTGCGTGCGTGCGTGCGTGCGTGCGTGCGTGCGTGCGTGCGTGCGTGCGTGCGTGCGTGTGTGCGACTGTGCGTGCGACTGTGCGTGAGAGAGAGAGAGAGAGAGAGAGAGAGAGAGAGAAGCAATAACCCATAAATGTATAAAGAGAGCTTTATATTACAGTGTGTATAAATATATATTTTATTTTACCCACTTTAAGATGTAAGGGCTGTAAAGTCAGCTGCTGCCCGAAAATTACAAGTAGGAGCTTGCTCAGTCCCTTAATGGTATTTTGGTCCAGCGTCACCCGTTATCTATTTTGCCGACACCGGTATTTGCGCCTAGAGGTGTGGTCATATAGGCGTGTTGGCACGCTTTCCCCTAAATTGCTATTTTGGTCACACACATTTGGGAAGGCGATAGTGGAGTTTAAAACCACCCGTAAGCCATATGCCAGCAGCCAAATTAGTTTGGTATAGAGCGGCGCGCTCTATTGCAATTTTCTATTGCATCTCTTTGTAATTTTCCTATAATCAGCAGAAGTGAGTGCTTGCCACTTCCTTGTATCCATTGCGTTTATATAATTGTATAATCAAATAAGTTATTTGTGCCAGGCATTGTGCGGCATGCGCGATTCCATTTGCTTGTTCAGTTTCATCACCACATAGCGCAGCAAATGGGGTTTAAATTATGTAGTGTTAATTTAAGTCAGATAGTGTACAAATTAACATTGAGGATTTTACTGTGAGGCCTGCAGGGGCAGGGGTGAGGTGGGTTCGTGGAGTGAGGCCAAGTAGTAGCCTGACTAGTTTGTTTTGGGAAGTCTGGAACCTTGTTTTAAGGGCCTTGGAGGTGCTGTGGTACCAAGAGGTGCATGCATAGTTGAAGAAACCTTGTACGAGGGCTCCTGTTAAGGTCTTCAAGGTGTTTTTGTTGACCAGTGAGGAGATCCTGTATAGGAATCTTGTTCTTTGGTTGACTTTTTTTATCACATTGGTGGCCATTTTATCACCGGAAGGATTGCATCCAGCTCAGTGAGCTCACTGATGTGCTATTAAAACCAATTGCTAGCTGTTAACGGTGTCAAAAGTCTAAATCTAAAAAAAAAACAGCACTAAGCCACCCCCTTGTGACCAAAAAAGTAATCATTTCTACTCTTGTTCTTTTCATTTCAACACAAACTATAAAGTAAATTTCTATTTTGTAGTATTTGAAATAAAGCTACATGTTGATCATGATACAGGTGCATCTCAATGATTTGGAATATTTTGTAAAAGTTATCAAGTTATCGCCATGCATAATCATCAACATTAAAACAAAAAAAGGCTTTAAATACTTCACTTTATGCACAATGAATTGAGAATATATGAAAGTTGTATAAATTAATGTTTATTTATTTTTTATACGGCGACCGTGCCTTTACTGCTGATGCATGCAGTCTGCCTTTAAAAAGTCTTAAAAAGTATTTTGATGATAATGTTTATGTTTTGTTTATTGCACTCTTGTTAAGTTGTTATTGTGGCATTTATGTTTTTGTTGTCATGGCATTCATTTCATTGTTGATGTTTTTGTCTCACCCTGTACAGCACTTTGGTCAATTTCGATTGTTTTAAATGTGCTCTATAAATTTGATTTGATTTGATGATCAACATAGGATAATTAAGGCGTGACGGAGCACGATTGTTTATTTCCGTGTGACAGGCTAGTCGCCTACTTTCGTTTGCATTTGATTTGGAGCCGACGAGACGACTTATTTTATTATTGCCAAAGGTAGGACTGAGAGGACATTTACAATTCTAGGCATACAGAAGGCTCTATAGACTCGCAGCCACTCGAGACTACTGTTAATTTAAAACTTTGCAGATTTTCCGACTTGGCAAGTTGGCCGCCTGATATCAAACGACTTATCAAGAAAGATATTCCCCCGATCGTTTGTTGTAGCCTAGCCTGCATGCATATATAGCATACTTGCTGCCGTCTTTTGATGGTTCCGATTCAACAATGGATAAGTAAAGTAAAGACTATTACATTTTGTTACGTTTCCCTTATTATTACGTATTGCACTTTGCACCCCTTTGAAATTAATTTAATTGTGAGTTTTGTGACATGCGGCCGCGCGTAAACGTGCATGAAGGGAGTGGGACGATCCACGCGCGCATTCTCATGAATGTAGCAGAGAGGGGGGGGGGGGGGGGGGAGACCGACAGACAGACATCAAATAGCTTTTCAGTACACAAAGGGATCCAAATGGCCACTAAAGAACAGGTTAGGGTTAGATGTGTCATCATGTAGCCTATATGGCCGTTTTAACAGGACTTGTTACAACAAGAATCACAGTGTTACAGTGTCATCCACAAGTTACAACTGAACTAGGGATAATAATAACAATAAACAAGATAAAATAATAACTTTTCCACCTACAGACTACAGTATACTCTCTCTCTCTCTCTCTCTCTCACACACACACACACACACACACACACACACACACACTGACAGACAGACAGACAGACAGACAGACAGACAGACAGACAGACAGACAGACAGACAGACAGACAGACAGACAGACAGACAGACAGACAGACAGACACACACACACAGACACACAGACACCCGGAAGAGAGGGCACTCGCACTTTGGAGTGGAGAAGAGTGCAGGAAATCCCTTCATACACATGAAGGGACATGTACATTTCCAGACATGTGAGATGAATACTATTTGGTGTTCTGATACCTGCTTCCCATGCAAGGCCCCACCATAAAATAATGGATAGATATATAGTAAATTATAATATTCTCTCTCTGGCTGCAGAAGGAAAAGATTATTAAATTTAGGTCTAATTGGATTAAATATGTATACATTTGCAACCAGATTTTATAGAGGCAAGGATTGTCTTACTCATGTGCCTTATTTTAATTAATGCTCACATGATGCTCACTTCATGTACTATAATTACAATATTGTATTTTACCTTTTACACTTTTTACCTCTACCAATAGTTTTATTTTATGTTTTTTATCGTTTTGGCTGAAGAATGTATAAACACCTTTGGACAACCAAATAATTGTTAATTGAAAAATGATGCTCATTTCACCCTGGAAATACAATACAATATTAGCCTATATGACGTTTTACAGACTGTGTAGGCCTACTGTTAACACATAACCTTATTAAAGATGGAGTGCCGTGAGTGCCCCCCTTAAACATGATCATCAGGTATACTATGCATGACTATACTAGGAGGAAGATATTATTTTTTCAAAAAAAGTTTACTCAAATCTGTAGTTGAACTTGTTCAATTTGTTGATAACTGAGTGATCTTTTTCTTTCGGCTCATTCCCACAAGGGTCGCCACAGCAGATCATCTATTTCCATCCGCTTCTGTTTTCTCCCTAATCACTCTAGCCACCTGCATGTCCTCTCTCACCGCATCCACCTCCACTTTGGCCTTCCTCTCCTCCTCGTGCCTGGCAGCTCCATCTACCCCTCACCCCTCCTCTGGCCATGTATGTCCAAATCATTTAGGCCCTCATTTAACAACACGGTGTATGCCCACATTTGGGTGTACACCATATTTGGGCTTACGCCGCGTTGATAAATGAGGGCCTTAAGGTCCCTGCACACAGAGAGCGGTTTTCGGATTTTTAGCGGCGTTTATCCATCGGTTTTCCGAAAATGTGTCCAGTGTGCAACTTTAGTCTTGGATCTTTTGCAAATCTAACCTTTTTTTCTGACTTCTTTTCAGATCCCGAATCTTTATTGCACCTCCTTAATCCATGATGCCACACCATTTTCTATTAGAGCTTCTTCAGGAGCTTGATAATGCAGAATTTGAGAATTTCCAGTGGTCACTGCGCACCAACTCAGATGGCAAAGTTAAGAAAGCCCAGCTGGACGGTGCAAACAGGCTGAAAACAGTAGATGTGATGATACAAACCTATACAGCTAAGAGAGCTGTGAAGATCACAAAAATGCTTCTGAAGAAGATCAGTAGGAATGATCTAGCGAGGAAACGGCCAGACACAACCAAAGGTAATCTAATTGAAGCCACTAAATGTAATTGTTGTCATGTCATGTCATGTCATGTCATGTCATGTCATGTCATGTCATGTCATGTCATGTCATGTCATGTCATGTCATGGCATATTGTATGGTTTATCATATATCATATCATATATCATATATCATATCATATCATATATCATATCATATCATATCATATCATATCACCTATAGATTTGAGGCATGGATTAATTTAAGTGCTAACCTTGCAGCATAAGGGTTCACAAAATAAAATGTTTTGTCATAGTGTATAAAGGATAGACTGTACCAGAGTTTCATACTGTATGTACTCGTTTGCTAATATAATACAATAATACACATTTAATATATTGTCGCTGTCGGCAGAAACCTTGTATCTATATTTAATCTTTTTATATTCTTTTCATGAATGAAGGTTCACATTTCTTCTATTGTATGACGGTGTCACACAAAAGTTGTGTACTGAGAGGATCTACAAGCTGACTCTCTCTCTCAGTCTCTGTGTATTTCTATCATATATAATTGACTGAGATGTACAAAATCCAAGATAAAATACACATGTCCGCTCATGTTGTCTTGCAGGCCCTGGTTCAGCTAAGCGAAAAACAGACTATAAAGTAAAGGTAATGAAGTTTGTCTGTCTTGATAGAATAGCTAACACAATAATAGATTTTTTTTTCAATGTACTTGCTGCATGTATTTTGTGCTGTAGTAGGTCTGTTTATGTGTTAGTTATAACGTGCTGTCCGATGAGTTGACAATGGCCCGGTTTCCCAAAGGACACCTCTTACACCATGGTGTAAGAGGTATGGTGTTGCACATGCTCAGTTGCCCTCTAGGCCGCACATGAAGCCTGTGTGCGGCCTAATTGGCTGCATGGCAGCCAATCAAACACTATGTCCTTTTTTGGGAAACACTGTCAAACACAACAACATAGAAATAAACAACCTAGACTAGAGCACAGCCATACCTGTCCTCATTGCGCACGTAAGGCCACCTGCATGAATACACAAACCTGTTTCCCTAAAGCCTCTTTAGCCTACACACACCTGTTGACATGTGGCAGTATTAAAACCATTCGCAGAGAAATGTGTGGTGCGAGTGGTGACTTTCTTCATCTCATTTAAATATAAAAACGTATATATATATTAAGGCCTACTTCAGCATCAAAGAAATTAAATTAAATTTTTTTAAGAGTGAAGAGAGCCTACTGTCAGCTGTCCAGCAGTCCAAATATTATTACATTACATTTCAGAATGGTAGACCTGAGGCCTGAGGCCTACTACCATTGCGTGGCACATCTATGCACGGAATGTCTATGTTCACAGGCTTCATGTGCGGCCTAGAGGGCAACTGAGCATGTGCAACACCATACCTCTTACACCATGGTGTAAGAGGTGTCCTTTGGGAAACCGGGCCATTGAGTATTGATTGCAGCCAGAGAGAGACCGTCCTGTGTAGCCAAGTGAAACTTTGACGTAGAAGAGAAAAAGAGAGGGTCGAGTGAAAGAGTGTTCTAACAGTCATCGTGGTCGAGCCGATGACTCAAGCGTGTGTGTTTGTGTGTGTGTGTGTGTGTGTGTGTGTGTGTGTGTGTGTGTGTGCGTGTGCGTGTGTGCGTAAAGACAACCATTATCATAGAATCCTACAATATAGTTCGGAGCGATCTATATCAGTTTATTGTATCATTGTTTGTTTATTCATGTATTCATTTATTTCATGTTCTGTCTGCCACTGACAAGAGGGGACCCAAAAGGAAAGATCCCAATGCACCCAAACGGCCCACGTAAGACATACATATCAAGCACACTCTAAATACCTCTGTAACGCACGCACGCACGCACGCACGCACGCACGCACGCACGCACGCACGCACGCACGCACGCACGCACGCACGCACGCACGCACGCACGCACGCACGCACACACACACACACACACACACACACACACACACACACACACACACAAATGAAACATGGCACTATCCCCCCCCCACCCCCTGCTATTCATTTCAATGGAAGTTGCTCAGTGGCGTTTTGAAGCACCCGGAAGACTGCCGGAAGTACCATTATGACTCAAGGCTCGAGTGAGCGGAAGGTGAGAGCGGTCTCAATTTTGAGGTCAGGGTTGACGCACGTTACGCACATGATGTCATTGAACGTCCGGCCACCTCCATGAACGTGCTGCAGTTCCAGTTTTGACCAGTAGGGTAGCGGCAGCTTCAACGTTGGACAGCCGTTCTGGGGGCTTGTACACAGCCTTTAGATCTGGTGGTTGATTACTACAGCAGCTGCCACTGATTGTGACTGTCCTCATTTGTATGTAAAGGTTCATACATTTGTATGTATACAAACGCCCTCTTCGTGTATTGATGAAGAGTTGAAGTCGGTCGAAGTCGGTCGAAACGTGAAACTGAGTTACATTGTGCACATTTCCTTCCTTTCCTCCAGTATAAGTATTTGTTGTACAGCACCTGAGAAGTTTCTGTTGGGATGTCCGTGCTTCCCTTTGCACTCTATTTCGAATACATCCCCACCCCCCAGCCATGATATACAAGTACACCCCCTGGTCAAGACGTAGTATGTCACATTGATTTACGCCAATCAACCCTTGATGCCATGTGTGCCAAGCAGGGAGGCATTGGGTCCCATTGTTATAGTCTTTGGTATAACACAAGGGAAATTCAGTCGCCAAAGGTAGCACAGCAGCAAGATACAATTACAGGACAAGGATAGTACTGTAGTAGTACTGTAGATCCAAACGTCCTCCATAAATTACACATACATACCAAACGCACCAAAACAAGCTTTGTCATAATACATGTATATCAAACACAACCAGTAACAACAAACTGCTGTCTCTTTGTATGTGTGATGTGCTTTGTGTGTATAATGTGTTATATGTTTTGTGTGTAATGTGCAGGTCTGCATTCCTCTTGTTCTGCTCTGAGCATCGTCCCAGTGTGAAGCAGCAGCAACCAGGTCTGTCTTTTGGAGACCGCGCCAAGACACTGGGAGAGATGTGGAAAAAACGGGCCCAATCTGATAAACAGCCATATGAGAAAAAAGCCCAAGAACTACGAAAGAAATATGACACGGTATTTATGACAGATATAGATCAGACAGATATAGATCCATCCTTCCTTCCATCATATCATACAGAACCATAATGTTAAAGTTGCACTATAACGTTCATCTTCTGATCCGTATTGGAACCCGATCATTCTTTCCATTGAGCTAATAGAGTCTGCCTATTTGCACAGGGGATAAATTGATTTTGACCTTCAGGTAACAAAATAAAATGTTTCTATTCTATTGGTGAGACATGATCTTTGACACAATCTAAATGTCTCAATAGAAGAGCAGGAACACAAAATACATAATATTGAGTTATATTGTATTGACATACTCTACCATATAAGATTGGACAAAATTAAATTTTATTCATTAAAAAAGTTACATAGTGCTGCTTTTTTGTCAGTTAATATGAATTCAAAATAGGTAGACAGCTAGTTCCTTAGAGAATTTCATATATTTAGATGGATTAGAGGGGTCAGTGTGACCTGGGAAATAGTGCACCTGAGATTTTATTTAATTAAAGTGTATTCATTCATTTTGACCAGACGATGCAGTCAGTTTATTAGAGGAGATGCATACTAGATGCAGTGTACATTCCATTTACGTGTGTGTGTGTGTGTGTGTGTGTGTGTGTGTGTGTGTGTGTGTGTGTGTGCGTGCGTGCGTGCGTGCGTGCGTGCGTGCGTGCGTGCGTGCGTGCGTGCGTGCGTGCGTGCGTGCGTGCGTGCGTGCGTGCGTGCGTGCGTGCGTGGGTGCGTGCGTGCGTGCGTGCGTGCGTGCGTGTCTAGGATGTGGTGGCATATCGTAAGATCTCTCAGGGAGGTGATGATAAACAACCATGTGAGAAGAAAGCCCAAGAACTACAAAATAAATCTGACGCGGTATTTATGACAGATATAGATCCATCCTTCCTTCCATCATTTCATACAGAGCCATAATGTTAAAGCTGCACTATAACGTTCATCTTATATAAATTGATATTGGGATAAATTGATTTTGACCTTCAGGTAACAAAATAAAATGTTTCTATTCTATTGGTGAGACATGATCTTATTGTTATATTGTATTAACATACTCTACCATATAAGATTGGACAAAATTACATTTTATTCATTAAAAAAGTTACATAGTGCTGCTTTTTTGTCAGTTAATGTTAATTCAAAATAAGTAGACAGCTAGGGCTCCATTTTCGTCACCGCTAAACCCCATATCCCTAAACCTCTTTGCCTTTTTTTTTACTATTTTGAAAAACATTTTTGAATAGTTCAATTAGCCAATCTACATTGACACATTGTGAACTTGTAGACTGGCCATTTTAACTATTCAAAGAAAAATAGTAAAAAAAGGCAAAGAAGTTTAGGCATAAAGGGTTTAGCGGTGACGAAAATGGAGCCCCTAGTTCCTTAGAGAATTTCATATATTTAGATGGATTAGAGGGGTCAGTGTGACCTGGGAAATCTGAGTGTATTTGTTCATTTTGACCAGACGATGCAGTCAGTTTATTAGAGGTGGTATACTGTAGATGCGCACATTCCATGTACACGAGCACGCGTGTGTGTGTGTGTGTGTGTGTGTGTGTGTGTGTGTGTGTGTGTGTGTGTGTGCGTACGTGCGTGCGTGCGTGCGTGCGTGCGTGCGTGCGTGCGTGCGTGCGTGCGTGCGTGCGTATGTGTGTCTAGGACATGGTGGGAGGCGATGACAAACAACCATGTGAGAAGAAAGCCCAAGAACTACAAGATAAATATGTCACGGTATTTATGATTGATTGACAGATCGTTCCTCTTCTAACCCGTATTTGAACCGGGTTTCTGTGCTGATATTTTTACCATTGAGGTAATAGAGCCTGGTTGCTTGCACAGAGGATACATTGGATTTTTACAGGCAATTTTGTGTCTATTGTCTAGGTGAGTAGGTGAGACATGACCTTTGACACAATCTAAATGTCTCTAGAAGAGCAGGGAGACTAAATACAACCACCCCAATTGAGTTATATTATATCTACCACAGATTGTACAAAAAAAAGCCCTAACATTGTATTAATTAAAAAAGTTTAAACATAGTGCTGCTTTTTTGTCAGTTAATATTAAATCAAACTAAGTAGAGAACTTTCATGCATCTGAGATTTTAGTTCATTAAAGCGTATTCATTTATTTTGACCAGACGATGTGGTCAGTTTATTAGAGATGATACGTTCATACTGTAGATACGCACACTCCATTTGCGTGTGTGTGTGTGTGTGTGTGTGTGTGTGTGTGTGTGTGTGTGTGTGTGTGTGTGTGTGTGTGTGTGTGTGTGTGTGTGTGTGTGTGTGTGTGTGTGTGTGTGTGTGTGTGTGTGTGTGTGTGTGTGTGTGTGTGTGACATGGTGGCATATCGTACACAATCTCTCAGGGAGGCGATGAGAAACAACCATGTGAGAAGAAAGCCCAAGAACTACAAAAGAAAGATGACACGGTATTTATGACAGATATAGATCCATCCTTCCTTCCATCATTTCATACAGAGCCATAATGTTAAAGTTTTTTAACCCGGTTTTCTACACAAGTGCTGATATTTTTACCAATGAGCTAATAGAGCCTGGTTGCTTGCACAGGACGACTATGATGAAGGTGACGATTATGATGACGATAAGGATGATGACGATGAGGATGGAGATGATGCAGACGACTATGATGAGGGTGACGATTATGATGATGATGAGGAGGGACTCGATGATGCAGACGACTATGATGATGGAGTCGATGCAGACGACTATGATGATGGAGTCGATGCAGACAACTATGATGATGGAGTCGATGCAGATGACTATGATGATGGAGTCGATGCAGACGGCTATGATGATGGAGTAGATGCAGACGACTATGATGATGGAGTCTATGCAGACAACTATGATGATGGAGTCGATGCAGACAACTATGATGATGGAGTCGATGCAGACAACTGATGATGGAGTCGATGCAGACAACTATGATGATGGAGTCGATGCAGACAACTGATGATGGAGTCGATGCAGATGACTATGATGATGGAGTCGATGCAGACGACTATGATGATGGAGTCGATGCAGACAACTATGATGATGGAGTCGATGCAGACAACTATGATGATGGAGACGATGCAGACAACTATGATGATGGAGACGATGCAGATGACTATAATGATGATGATGAACAAGAGAGTGATTTCAGCCGGTTACCGATAAGACCAAAACAAACTGATTCGACTGCTTCTCTGCTTGGGGCCCCTGACGACCCACCGTTATCCGCTTCTCTGCCTGACGACCCACCGTTATCCGCTTCTCTGCCTGGGGCCCCTGACGACCCACCATTATCCGCTTCTCTGCCTGGGGCCCCTGACGACCCACCGTTATCCGCTTCTCTGCCTGTGGCCCCTGACGACCCACCGTTATCTGCTTCTCTGCCTGACGACCCACCGTTATCCGCTTCTCTGCCTGGGGCCCCTGACGACCCACCGTTATCCGCTTCTCTGCCTGTGGCCCCTGACGACCCACCATTATCCGCTTCTCTGCCTGTGGCCCCTGACGACCCACCGTTATCCGCTTCTCTGCCTGGGGCCCCTGACGACCCACCGTTATTCGCTTCTCTGCCTGGGGCCCCTCATGACCCACCGTTATCTGCTTCTCTGCCTGGGGCCCCTGATGACCCACCGTTATCCGCTTCTCTGCCTGGGGCCCCTCATGACCCACCGTTATCCGCTTCTCTGCCTGGGGCCCCTGATGACCCACCGTTATCCGCTTCTCTGCCTGGGGCCCCTCATGACCCACCGTTATCCGCTTCTCTGCCTGGGGCCACTGACGACCCACCGTTATCCGCTTCTCTGCCTGGGGCCCCTGATGACCCACCTTTATCCTATTCTCTGCCTGGGGCCCCTGATGACCCACTTGTATCAAACACATTGGATGGGTCAGGGTAGAAGACATGTAGGGTTAAGCAACTAAAAATCACACCCGTGTGAAGTGACTAGTGAGTTATCATCATACATCATCTCATGAACAACTGAAAATTGTTGCCACAATCCATAAAGTCACGTCATATTTATTTGACAGACATATGACCTAATTTCTCCTTTCATTGTCAATGGCAAATATGAGACGTGTGGGGACAAAAGCTGTATATAGGAGGGGCTAGCACCCCTAAAAAATGGGATTGGCTTTCAACGGGACTGGGGTCGCAAATTAGCCTCGGCCATAAACCATGTCCCTGTCAAATATATACCCTGTGTGAAGTGAGGGGCGCTCTTATCATCATACATCATCTTATTCCGGCCAATCACAAGTTGCGTCCTCACTTTTGTCTTCAGTGTTTGTGTTTCGCAATGTTTGTGTACACGAACACTCAAAATTGTCCATTCATTGTCAATGGCATTTAATGTTTGTGTAGGACAAAGTTTGTGTTAGCACACACACTAAAAGTTGGACATAGGCTCAGCAATAGTCAATGGGACAACAACGATCTGGTAATCCCCACCTATAGAACATCGTTACCCTGACACCATCCCTTAAAAATGTGGTTCACTGGCTTCCTTCAAAACAGGCCTAAAATCCACTAAATCTCACTTCTCCCATAGAAAGGTGATGGCATTAAGAGCTTCAGAGCTTTAGGACAAAGGGGAACCTGGCTGTGGCCTCCTGACTTGAAGGTTGGATGAGGAACATAGCCTACGTTTTTGAGGGCTCCTATATACAGCTTTTGTCCCCACACGTCTCACATTTGCCATTGACAATGAAAGAAAGAGAAATTAGGTCATATGTGCCTCAAATATGACATACATTTGTGGCAACACAAACATTAAATGCCATTGACAATGAAGGGAAAATTTACATCATATGTAGACGAGCAAATCGGCTAGCCAATCACATACATTCAGTTGTTCATGAGATGATGTATTATGATAAGAGCGCCCCTCGCTTCACACGGGTGTGATTCTTCCTTTTTGAGCAATGCATTGACTTTTTATTTGATGACTTTATGGATTAGGCCTACTTGATTTTTGAGAAGATATAACATTTTTGTTCAATTACCTTTGGATAACGTTTGGAATTATTCTTTTGATACTTGACCCATTGGAGATGTTGAAAGGAACTTTACTTTGTGGGAGTTTGTCGGAGATTGAACATTTTAATTTATACTTTGAAATCTTTATGTGATCTTGATCGTGATGTTCAATTGAATTGAATTATTGTTTTGGTTGATCAAGTTTAAGACAGATACAAATATTCCAATTTAACTTCAAAAGCAACAGTTTTGTGTTTTCCTTTTGGTCTGCACTACATTTAGGTTACGACGTTACTGACGCAGGTACAGGACTTTTAGTTCTTTAATGTAACTCAAACATACAATTTTATGGTTCTGATTGTGACCCCTTTTTTACTGTACATGTGTTTTATATTTGTTGATGTTATGGAATTTTGGTGTTATACTACAGTATGTTGATGAATTGAGGACCTCAATGGAAGGTTTTAGGTTTTTGTGTATGACTTCATGCTGTTTGCATTTATGTATAATATAAATCTATAATAATACAAATATTCAAATCAATCAATCAATCATACAGATTTTGTCCAAACATCACACAAATCGGTACAGATTATCTCATGTGATCAAGACGGATCTGTCAGATTTTCCATATTCCATCCTAATTATATATATCCAACATTACCTACCTGACCTGGTGAATACCTGTACAATTTTAACCTGTTCTCTTTCTTATATTATTTAAGAATTTGGCCAATGTTTGACCAGTTTTTATATTTTGTTGATTACTTTTGATGCAGTATTGGTCTTCTTTCTTTCTTTTTTTAAGTATTAAAAAGTTCTTAAAAGTCCTTAAATTGTCACTTCAGTGTTACCTGGGGACCCCCCAAAATCATGTCTTAGCCTCAGCCTTAAATGTTTGTTTTTGTTCAAAGATAATTAATTATTACTTTGGCCAGCATTTTGTAATCTGTATTAAAGGAGCATTCAGTGATTTGGGTGATTTGGAAAAAACCCTGGTCCGCCCCGGTAACAAGATGTGCACATGCACACGCTCTAGTCTACAGTGGGGGAAGTACAACAGACCAACCGCACGTGCACCAAGGCCCGCCCCACTCGATAATGATTGGAGGAAGGTCCCTCACATCCTGATTGGATGAAGGCTTTGCCACCCAAAGCCCAAACCGAAACTAGGGTTTTTTGACCCCAGGGGCTCACTGGGGACAGGGAAGAACTCCTTATATGGTCAGCACACTTTATAGTAGGGAGGATTATCCAAAAAATAAGAAAAAATAAGTGATATTTGAATTAAGTGAAATCACTGAATATACCTTTAACCAATATCAAATGTCTACAATTATCTAATCTTCTATCGTAACATTACTCAATCCCTTGATTGAACGCTGCAGTGAGAGTGAGAAGTACTGGTTCTTTGTAATTTCACCTAAGAGGGATATTGTTTGCTCACTAGACAAAGGTTGAATTTCTCCTGATATAAAATTGGGCTTTCTTATACATTTCAGAACACATTTCTTGACCAACTCTTTTTTATTTTTAACTGAAGGATTATTCTCTTCTTTTGTACAGAGCTAGGACTCCTGAATCAGATATTGTACACTGCTAAAATGTGATTGCAAAAATAAATAAATAAATGCTCTCCTGCAATGGCTCATCAGGAGCTCAGTGAGGTTTGACAGCCTGGTCTGTATATCATTGGATTTACAGTGTATGTACAGCATGACTATGACACATTTAGACAGCTAATACAAATAATAATAGGCTAATAATAATGAAAATCATTTAACATTGATCACATAAATATATCTTAAAATGTAATGAAACAATAGTTTGGTGTGTAAATTATGACATAAATTGGTAATGGGCAGTAAAAGACAACTTTGGGGATTTTTTCAACCAAGGTTCATGTTTTAGGTTGTTATTAGAGAAAGTATGAGTGTTAAAAGCTTTCCATTTGCTGCTTTCTTTCGTTTTAGCGTTTTTAGCTATTTTTAGCATTCGAACAACAAGTGGCTAAATATATATATTTACAATTTCTTTATTGTTATCAGGCGTCTTACTGGTATATATATGCCATTATTTAACCATTGAGCCATGGCCCAGGCCATGTGTCCTAAGTTTTAACCACTTTCAACCTGGTGTCCCAATTTTGGCAAAATTCTAAATGTGTTCCCCATCTCCTTGTGTGGTTCATTATTAACTTACAGACATTATGTTGAACTCATGTCTTCTCTTGTCTCTGTTGGCCTCAGAGACTACAAGGGAGAGGAGGAGGAGGAGGATGATCTATGCTATCTATGCCAATGTAGACATTTACCCTGAGACCAACAACAAAGAACACTTCCACCCTGGAAGGAGAGCAGTGGAGGGTCAGAGTGCTGAAGATGAGCAGGACAACATATATGCTAATATATGAGACCTTGTTCAACAGCAATTAGAATTCAGTTTGATTCAGTTTGTCAGTTCAGATTTTTTCCCCCTAAATGTTTATCCCGCGATTTTGCAACCCATTCTTTTCACCCAGTGTCAATAAATGATCTAATGTAATCCTGGGCGCTACACCTCCACTGCCAACCTGGGGGGCAGCGGACTGACCTCATGCTTCCTTCTATGCATGAGGAGTCCAAGCCGCTTCTTTTCACCTGACAGGGGGCAACAAGTTATTCCGACCAGTTCTTTTCCCCTCCATCAGGCGCCCCGGCTGGCCAGGGGGAGGCAGTTTAGAGACCAGGATTACTGCATGTTTTTTTGTGAGGGTACGATAGGGGACACGGTGAGAACATGCATGCAAACTCCACACAGAAAGGCCCCTTCGCCAACCCCGCCTCGGTTATGGGCACTGATGACGCAGAGGAGGGAACACACCCCCAGCGGCCTGTCAGTTCAGAATTAAGTTTGATTCAACTTAACTACGTTTTAGTTTGGAATCAAGTAGGCACATTTTTAGTAAAGGTTATATTATATAATTTGATGAATAGAATTATGGTATATGGGCCTATATGTGCCATGTGTTATTGAGGATCAGATTTGTCATAGCCTGTAATATTTTATACACAAGTAAAGTATTTGATGTGAAAGTGTCCATAAATAATGCATTTGGAAAATGGTCTTAAGTAATGTAAAGTAACATCATTATCAAACTTAAATGTAGCTTAACCTTCAACTTATTTGTAATGACAGGCATGTAGGCTACAGGTTTTGTAGCAATTTGGTAATTGTAGTATGGGCCTATAGTATGTAGCCTGGCTAATAAGCCAGACTAATATCACACAACACTGTCGCGGTATATCAGTCTGGGCTGGCTCCACTTGGATTTCATTTCCCGGGGAACATTTTCTCTTTGACGCAATTGGTCAGAGCTACTGTCAGTCAAAAGTCTCAAGCATTGAACGTCACTGTACCAAAGCCCGCCTATATTGCATACCGTGTCCCGATTGGTCCGACCTGTTCTCTGCTGTAGGAAAGAGGCGTGCTACTGAGCCTCGCCAGACCGTAATCCGCTGGTAGGCAACTTTTTTTTGCCAACGGCTGATTCGGTCTGGTTTATTAACCAGGCTATATAGTATGGGCCTATGCATGTTTTAAACATGCATATTATTGTATTTACATTACTTAAGTAATGTAGTTTTTTGGGGGGAGAGTACATTTTGGTGCATTTTGCACACTATTCTGGTTACCATTTTATCAAGTAAGTAAGTAAGTAAGTAAGTAAGTAAGTAAGTAAGTAAGTAAGTAAGTAAGTAAGTAAGTAAGTAAGTAAGTAAGTACATTTTATTTAGCCTCAGCCCAGCTCCTAATCCAGACAACAGTCTTGTCAAAACTCGACTATTGTAACTCCCTCCTCACTGGCCTACCGGCATGTGCACTTAAGCCTCTCCAACTGATCCAAAATGCCGCAGCTCGCTTGGTCTTCAACCAGCCAAAATTCTCACATGTCTCCCCCCTGCTCCGCTCCCTGCACTGGCTCCCGGTCGCTGCCCACACAGAATAAAAAACTCTGATGCTGGCATTTAAAGCAACCAAAGGTATGGCCAGGCCCGGCGCCACGAGGGCTCAAAGGGGGTACTTGACCCCTCAACTCGACCTCCTTGACCCCTAAAATAGTGTCAATAATACAATATAAAACTACCCTTTGTGCTGGATTGGTTTTCTAGTGATATTTGGCAGTGACATTCACTAGCAGCACTGGTTATAACAACTCGAAACATGCTGCTACAAACAAAAACATGTATTGTACAGGCATGCAAGGAACATCTAACATGCGTCATGGCCATCTCCCATCTGGAAAGAACAGAAGTACGACATTCCTGAGGCACAGGAATTTAACACATGTTAATTCGGATCAACTGAATGTATGTGTCGACATATGATTGTCTGCCATTGGGGGGGAGGGGTGCTATTGATGCAATGGATCAGAGCAAGTGGCAAAGTGGGCTGTGGACTATTGTGGACACGCTGAAGAATGTATTCTCTGAGCACAGACTCAGTCCACTTAATGCGGTCTGCAGGTTAATATCAGAATACTGATATGTTATTGATTTCAGCTGTTACAATTCCAAACATGCAAACATGACCCACTTTAATTACTTCAGTCTATATTAGTAGCTTAATGACTAGTACTAGCCTTTTTTATGTCCAATATTTGCATTTCAGTTCATAATCATAAAGTTAACATAACATATAAATGTATTTGAAATTAAATAAAAAATATTACTTTTCCGGATTCCAATTAAAAAAATAGGTGAAAAATAATTCAGGATTCCAATTTTAAAAATAGCAAAAAAGCAGATCTACAAGCTCAAAATGCATCGCACTGCGACACGTTTTGAGCTTGTAGATCAGCTACTTTTGACTATATGCATTGTGGCCCTCTGGAGTGAGTTTGAAATATAGTGGCCCTCTCCATCATCAAAGTTGCCCACCCCTGACCTATCCAATGTTGTTTTGTAGCCTACTGTGATGTTGGCAAATGGCAATAATAGCACAGTAAAGATGATAATAATCTAATATGAGTTCTTTATAGATCTAGCCTCTTCATTTTTATCTCAAAGTGCACCAGATTGAAGCATTTTCATCGCAAATTTAAAAAAAAATCTGGAGCCCAGGGGGGCAAGCCCCCCCCCCGGACCCCCCCTGGTGGGGCAGTGCTATCATTCCAATATTGCATATGACAAGCTGAGTCAGAGAACTGACACTGCCTGCTTGATTTAGCAACACAATAATATTGTGGTGCTAAATCAAAACAGCAAATATATATATATATATATATATATATTTTTTTTTGCCCCCTCAAAAATCTCAATTGACCCCTCAGTCATTTCATCCTGGCGCCGGGCCTGGGTATGGCTCCCCCATATCTTGCAAGCATGATTAAACCCTACAAACCCTCCCGCGCACTCAGATCAGCCAACGCAGGGAAGCTGGAAGTACCCTCACTAAAAGCACCGGGACAACGCTCCACACGTCCTAAACTCTTCTCCCTTCTGGCCCCAAAACTGTGGAATGCACTTCCCGTTGCAATCAGAACTGCAGCATCACTCCCGATCTTCCGCCGTAGTCTGAAAACCCACCTTTTCAGACTCCATCATGGCCCATAGCACTTACCCTACCCCCTTAGACAGCACTTTTTAGACTTAGATAGCATTTTAAACAGACTTATAGCATGTCATGTTGACAGCACAATAATTGCATTGTATGTAGTCATAGCACTTCATAGTATATATGTACAGCATAGTATAGCATATATGTATAGTTTATATGTATAGTGTCATGATATGTTCTAGTTACGTTCTTAGCTTACGCATGTTTCGTGATAAATGCATTTTACATATGTGATATATTCCCATGCTTTTTTGTTCTTGCTTAATGTAAATCGCTCTGGATTAAGAGCGTCTGCTAAATGCCTAAATTGTAAATTGTATTTATAAAGCACTTTTCAAAACAAAGTTACAAAGTGCTGTACAGTAAAACAACAGTAGTAGACAACTTGACCTATATGAACATGCCTTAATGTTGTAGGCCAACTTAACTATACTTTATCTTGTTATGTTTAGAGTTTAAAGATACATTTTGCAAGATTGTCACAGTGCTTTGCAGTTCATTTTATCCCTGTGTAAAAAAAGCTGGCTGGGTCAGTGTATTGGCCTGTCGCTGTCCATTGATGGTGGTGCTGGTGTGTGTGTGTGTGTGTGTGTGTGTGTGTGTGTGTGTGTGTGTGTGTGTGTGTGTGTGTGTGTGTGTGTGTGTGTGTGTGTGTGTGTGTGTGTGTGTGTGCGTGTGATGGAGAGAGGGGCAGAGTGTATAATAGAGAGATTCTTTTAACGTTTTTGATTACAATGAGCCAACGAGAGCTGACCAAAATATTCCAGTAATCTCTTTGATGCTGTAAATAAATAGGATGCTGTTTGTTAAATAGGCTTATTTTTGTTATTTGTCTCCACATTGATGGACTCTTCTAAACAATCATAATTTTAAAGTTGATGTAAAACTCACACATTTTTACTTTGGTTATTTTACCCATTTTAAGATGAAGTTAAAAAACATCACAGCTGGAAAAAACACTGTTTTTGATATGGATTATCTGTCTTTCTTCTTTTTTTAATTTATGTTATTGTGCTGAGATCAATAATTACCGTAGATGTCAAAATGTTGTAGAGTGTGTGGACCAGAATTCTAAATAAAACGGGTCGCCCCCTTGTGGCCAAACAAAGTAACAATCTTAAAAAAGAAAGAAAAGATTTACTAGGCCTATACACAGCATCTCCAGACTCAAATACTACACGACAGTGTGATTTGAGTCTGGCTTATTAGCCATGCTAATCTTGTTCTTCATTTCTATTTATTTGAGATAAAGCTATTTCAGAGAACACTTTTTAAGACCTTTTTTAATATTGTATTTGTTTTAACAATTTTGAATACATTTTACATCGAGGTGCCCAGTGTGCCCACTCCTACGAGAGACATGATGACGTGAACGATAAAGTTTGTGATCCACCTACGGATGTCATGTGACCTTTTTGACGTAAAGTTCCTTTCGTTTTCATTGGCGCGAGCAGGCGACTTCTGTTTGGCTGGTTTGGTTATAAGGTAGGATAATAATTATAAATATAGCAATACTGGACAAACGCAAAAGGTTAAACTCTCCCCAATTGTTTTATTTTACGATATATGAATACATAATGTTATTTAAACTCAGCCACTGATTTTGAGTGAGTTTTTATTTCGATTTTAAAGATTGAGGATTTTAATCTAACATTCTCTTCTGACTTCTCTTCTTTTCAGATACTGAATCTTTACTCCAACACCTTAATGGCAGGCCACAAATATCGTCTATCAGATACTTTCGATGATTTGGATGATAATGAATTCGTGAAATTCCAATGGCAACTGCACAACGAGGGCGTCATTAAAAAATGCAAGCTGGACAAGGCAAACAGGGAACAAACAATAGATGCAATGGTCCAAACATATAACGGTGATGATGTTCTGGAGGTCACGAAAAGGATTCTGAAGAAGATACAAAGGAATGATCTACTAAAGAACATTTCAAACAGTGGGTCAGATTCAGATTCCAAAGGTAATTTCAGTTCATTCTTATTATCATATCATATAGCATATCATTCTCCCCTGCTGACGGGGTCAAAATCCAAAGTTAGTTTGTGAGAAGATACAAATTATCTCAAAATCTTTCTCAGTCTCTTTTATAGTATTTCAATCTTTTTTTTCTTAATCTATTGCCATTTTAACACTATGGGAGTAATTTATACGCAGCCACTTAATTAATTAGGCCTACACCTAGATTGTACTAAATAGTGCTCATGAAGTAATTTAGGCATGGATTAGGTGCTGTCCTTATAGCTGTCTGTTAAATTAAATGATTTGTCATAGATTAGAAGGTAAGGTAAGGATTAGAAGGATAGCATTTGCCAGAATATATTAGGCTATATACTTGTTTGCTGCTATAATTTATTATTATTATAATTATTTTATTATTATTATTATGAGTCCCCCATCTTGTCTTCAAGGTGCTTCTGCAACTCAGGCTATGACCCAGGAAGACAAATCTGCATCGGAGAAGTTGCGGTCCAGGAGGAATGTGTTCATTCAAGGAGTCTCCGGTGCCAACCTGAACCTTCTACTGGACGGACTTCTGAGAAAGAACGTGATCAACGATGCAGAGATGGAGTCGGTCAGAGGTGAAAGTCTCACGTCGGACAAAGCACGGGCGATTGTCGACATGGTGCGGAAAAAGGGAAACAAGGCTTGTTCCAAAATGATTGATATCGTTGTTCAGCTGGACGCTGAACTTGGTGAACGACTGCATCAGCCCTCACCTGCAGATCCGATGGACAGGCCAACCCTCAGTGGGATGACCCTGCCCCTGTACAACAGATTCACAGGTAGGCAGTGATGGAAGTAGGCTATACTCACATTTTGTACTTAAGTACTTAAAGGGGAAAACCACCCATTTTCAACATTTTACTATGTCATTAATATACCTTAGAGCTGTTGTGTGGAAATAATAAAAAAGTCCCCCCATTTTGTGTTTCCTAGAACTGTAATTATGAAAAAAATCATTAACATGGTGAAACACATCTTGATGACATCATCAAGATGTGTTTCACCATGTTAATGATTTTTTTCAGACCTCTAGTTCTAGGAAACACAGAATGGGGGAACTTTTTTATTATTTCCACACAACAGCTCTAAGGTACATTAATGACATAGTAAAATGTTGAAAATGAGTGGAATGCCCCTTTAAGTATCAATACCCGATTGTAGAAATAGTCTGTTATGAGTACAAATTAAAATTAGTATTGGTATCAAAAAAGTATTGGTATAAAAGTATACTTAAAGTACTTCATTGTGCAGAAAGTAAAAGTATTGGAAATTGGAAATGCTCCATTAAAGTAAAAAAAATACAATCATAATCATTTTGTGGAGACTGCAACTGTTATTTCAAATGCAAATGCTATTGGCAATACTATGACATATCTTGTGCACCGACAGGCCAGAGTGCATCCATGGAACACCATCAACGTAAGTCCATATGTATGATAAGTCCACATTATACACTAGCAGAAATGGAATTGTATTTTGTTTATTTTTCAATGTGCCTTTTATGTCAAATAATACTAATGATGGCATTGTTGTGTGGCACATTTGTGTTTTAACAGATCCAAGATTTGAACAGCCCATGTTTGATGAGTGGAGTCAATCCTTGACACAAACACGTCAAAGTAAGACCACAATACAATATTCATGTCACATAAATAAAAAATCACACCCGTGTGAACTGAGTGGTGTAAGGTCTTATATAGACTGATCAGCTGTGGTCTGACGTAATGTCTGACGTAATGAAATCACACCCGTGTGAACTGGGTGACCATAGCAACCGTGCTCATTTTTTGAGCACAGACAGACAGACACGTAAACTAACAAAGCCAGTTGTAGGAGTGGTTTACACCACTCAAAAAATACCTCAAGATTTTACCCAAGTACTTGAGTAAATGTACTTTGTTACTGCCCAAAACTGCAGGTAGGGCGTCACGATTACAAATTGAAGTTGACATGATGTCACACAAAATCATTTGGCACACTGTTTTAACATAATGTTCCAACCATAAAATAACAAATAAACAGAAATTAAAGTTGTATTCATATTATGAATACAACACAACTTTAATTTCGGTTTATTTTTTATTTTTAGGCTTCATAATCACAAATTGCACATGCAGGGCAGATAAGATATGACAAATAACTTCAACATAAAAAGACATTACTGACTCAATTAATAATATTAAACGTGAGACTAGTTCCAAATTAATCGAATCGAATCAATGGCAACACAAAAGGTTGTCATAAACATAAGATAATTTAATTATGATATAGTTGAAATACTACTAGATATAACTTTCTCCCCCCATGTTTTCTTAAAGGTGCTGGCTCAACTCAGAAACCTCCAGAAATGAATCGGATGAATGAATCGGAATCCAAAGGTAGGTCCTGAGAAGATAAAAATGGTCTTAGGGTGTGGTTTCATCATATGCATTACTTTTATTCTGCATATGATGGCGGATTTTGCTTTTCAATGGGAACTGAGATTGTTTTGGGGAAATCCGCAAATGGCAACAAACTGCGTTCTCGGTCGCTGCACCAAACTTGTGGTGCAGCGACAACCAAAATTGTGATGCAGCACCCAGTGCTGTTTCTCTTTTTTTCCCCACCCCGCACAGAGACAAAAGAACACTTGTCTTTTCATTGAGTCACAACTCGCTCAGATCACGCTCGTTTAAACTACGAAATTAGGGCTACATTTGGTATATAGATCGTGCATGTATGGCAGTCTCTACGAAACGGTATCAAGCAAACTTGTTCCCATTGAAAAGCATCGTCAGAATCCACCCTTATCGGCAGAACCAACGTTTGGTGTGACTGTATCCTTTTCATAAGATTTCAGACTTTCTAGTTGTATGTATTGTATAGTCGGAGTCGGAATAAATAAATAAAATAGGAGTACAGCTGTGTAATAACTGAATGTTATATGGAAAAACACTGATTACATTACATTATGTTTGTTATCTTATCCCTAACAGTCCTTAATGTACACATCCACAACACCGTGTCTGCCTCCAACGAACGTAGCGGCATGCCCCTGCCCACCCTGGCTAACGCTCTCGCTGCTGACTATGGCGTGACAAAACAACAAGTCAAGCTTGCTGCTAAGAGAATGGAAAATATGGGCATGCTAGTCCAAGCTAAGAATAATGGTACGCCAAGCTATAAAGTAGCAAAGGGAAAGAAGTCTGTCAAGAAACATGATGCAGCCAAGAAGCCTAAAGCTGCTGAGGAGTCTCCCAAAAGGGTGAAGAAACCAGCAGTCAAGAAACCAGCAGTCAGGAAACCAGCAGCCAACAAACCTGTAGCCAACAAACTGGTAGTCAAGAAACCAGCAGCAAAGAAAAAAGCAGTCAGGAAACCAGCAGCCAACAAACCTGTAGCCAACAAACTGGTAGTCAAGAAACCAGCAGCAAAGAAACCAGCAGTCAGGAAACCAGCAGCCAATAAACCTATAGCCAACAAACCGGCAGTCAAGAAATCTGCAGCCAAGACCAGCAAGAAAGTGACCAAGATTCCTAAGAAAGCCACAAAGAAATCCACAGTTGCCAAAAATGCCCCAGCAAAAAAAAAAACAGCTAAGCCCAAGGCAGTGAAACCAAGGAAGGCAACCTCAAAGAAGAAGTAAAGACCCTGAACATTACGTCATTATCATTACCCAACTCTTATCCTCAGTTATGCCCCTGTTTAATTGTATTTAATAGTTTTATGTACAACCGCCAGGGATATAGTGGAGCCGTGGAGCAGTGCCCCCACCGTGCTGAGCTGCACACGCTATATTATACTATATTGTTGGTTAATAATTAATTGATAATAGGCCTACATAAAATCTGTTGCAAAGGCTAGTTTTGTCATCCAAACCCTGCCCATATAGTAACTACATTTTAGACTAGAGGTTACCATTTATTTTGTTAGCTTAGGCCTACTGCTGGTGACTGCAGGTGTCTGCCTGAATCTCATAGCTCAATTTCTCCCCTTGTCAAGGGAGAAATCTATTGCCATTATTATATACCTCTTTCCATTGGGTAGGACTGGACATAACATATTGTTTTAAAACCATGCTTGATAAAAATCGAATTGATACTTGTGTAATGTCATGATTGGTTTTATGGCTTTTCTTCTTGTTTACAACAGTAGAAACAATTACAAATATTGATTGCTTGTTATTAGCGATCTATGAATTTAAACTACAGAGAAACTAAATGGAAGAGAAAAGAAACATACACAGTGAGTGGGAAAAGGGGTGGGTGGGGGATTCAGATTTTACGGGGGCCAGTTTTGAATTGCAGCCGTCCGTAGGTGCCCTTTGAGAGCAGTTTTGAAGGAGTCAAGGGATTCACATGTCTTAATGACTGTTGGTAAAGTTCCACATTTTGGTGGCATAGGAGCGAAATGAATTTAGTCCCTTGTTTGTGCCGTTTTAGGACAATCAATGTAACTAGCCTAATAATCATTAGAAATGTTCTTCTAAACATGTTGGTCTGAAGAAGTTGACCTTGCCGTTATATGATCTAAGTTTAATTAAAATAAGTTTAATTAAAATGAGATCAAATTAGATCAAAACCTTCGTCAATTTAAGGCACAGACAGTCACTTGTGTCATTTTTTTCTTATACATAGTGATAATGATAATGATGATTCAAGACATAGTCACAAAGTGCTTTACATAACAGGGTAAAAAAAATTGCATTGTATGTAGTCATAGCACTTCATAGTATATATGTACAGCATAGAATAGCATATGTATAGTTTATATGTAAAGTGTCATTATATAGATATGTTCTAGTTACGTTCTTAGCTTACGCATGTTTCGTGATAAATGCATTTTACATATGTGATGTATTCCCATGCTTTTTTGTTCTTGCTTAATGTAAATCGCTCTGGATTAAGAGTGTCTGCTAAATGCCTAAATTGTAAATTGTAAATTGTATTTATAAAGCACTTTTCAAAACAAAGTTACAAAGTGCTGTACAGTAAAAACAACAGTAGTAGACAACTTGACCTATATGAACATGCCTTATAATGTTGTAGGCCAACTTAACTATACTTTATCTTGTTATGTTTAGAGTTTAAAGATACATTTTGCAAGATTGTCACAGTGCTTTGCAGTTCATTTTATCCCTGTGTAAAAAAAGCATGGCTGGGTCAGTGTATTGGCCTGTCGCTGTCCATTGATGGTGGTGCTGAACCATTCACCAGTGCAAGGTGTGTGTGTGTGTGTGTGTGTGTGTGTGTGTGTGTGTGTGTGTGTGTGTGTGTGTGTGTGTGTGTGTGTGTGTGTGTGTGTGTGTGTGTGTGTGTGTGTGTGATGGAGAGAGGGGCAGAGAGAGCCTATTTCAGCTATAGCCTACTATATTACAGTGTATAATAGAGAGATTCTTTTAACGTTTTTGATTACAATGAGCCAATGAGAGCTGACCAAAATATTCCAGTAATCTCTTTGATGCTGTAAATAAATAGGATGCTGTTTGTTAAATAGGCTTATTTTAGTTATTTGTCTCCACATTGATGGACTCTTCTAAACAATCATAATTTTAAAGTTGATGTAAAACTCACACATTTTTACTTTGGTTATTTTACCCACTTTAAGATGAAGTTCAAAAACATCACAGCTGGAAAAAACACTGTTTTTGATATGGATTCTCTGTCTTTCTTCTTTTTTTAATTTTTTTCAAACAACACCATCCCAGTTATTGTGCTGAGATCAATAATTACCATATATGTCAAAATGTTGTAGAGTGTGTGGACCAGAATTCTAAATAAAACGGGTCGCCCCCTTGTGGCCAAACAAAGTAACAATCTTAAAAAAAAGAAAGAAAAAAAGATCTACTAGGCCTATCTTGTTGTTGTTACAGTGACGTTCAATGCTTGAGACCTTTGACTGACAGTAGCTCTAACCAATTGCGTCAAAGAGAAAATGTTTGAACCCGCCCCCCCGGGAAACAAGATCCATACACAGCATCTGCAGACTCAAATACCACACGACAGTGTGATTTGAGTCTGGCTTATTAGCCAGGCTAATCTTGTTCTTCATTTCTATTTATTTGAGATTTGAGAGAACACTTTTTAAGACCTTTTTTAATATATATTTTTTTTTAACAATTTTGAATACATTTTACATCGAGGTGCCCAGTGTGCCCACTCCTACGAGAGACATGATGACGTGAACGATAAAGTTTGTGATCCACCTACGGATGTCATGTCATACCTTTTTGACGTAAAGTTCCTTTCGTTTTCATTGGCGCGAGCAGGCGACTTCTGTTTGGCTGGTTTGGTTATAAGGTAGGATAATAATTATAAATATAGCAATACTGGACAAACGCAAAAGGTTAAACTCTCCCCAATTGTTTTATTTTACGATATATGAATACATAATGTTATTTAAACTCAGCCACTGATTTTGAGTGAGTTTTTATTTCGATTTTAAAGATTGAGGACAGACATCAAATAGCTTTTCAGTACACAAAGGGATCCAAATGGCCACTAAAGAACAGGTTAATCAAGATGTATCATCATGTAGCCTATATGGCCGTTTTAACAGGACATCCACAAGTTACAACTGAACTAGGGATAATAATAACAATAAACAAGATAAAATAATAACTTTTCCACCTACAGTATACTCTCTCTCTCTCTCACACACACACACACACACACACACACACACACACACACACACACACACACACACACACAGACAGACGGACGGACGGACGGACGGACAGACGGACATATATATAATGGATAGATATATAGTAAATTATAATATTCTCTCTCTGGCTGCAGAAGGAAAAGATTATTACATTTAGGTCTAATTGGATTAAATATGTATACATTTGCAACCAGATTTTATAGAGGAAAGGATTGAATGACTAAACATAATGTCTTACTCATGTGCCTTATTGTCTCCACCAGGCCGAAGGCATAGGGAGAGAGTATATGTTTTGCACTCCGTCCGTGTGTGTGTGTCCGTCCTTCCGTCCGTCTGTGTACAGCTAATCTCCGGCACCGTTAACCCGGCCGATGCCAAACTTTGCACACACACTCCCTGGATGCCAACGATGAACCTCTGCCCCACATTTTCCAGAATGGCCTGTTATAGCGCCACCATGAGGCAGCTTTTCACATTTCTTACCTAAAACTGCACCGATCTGCGTGAAACGTTGCATGCACACTCCCTAGAGGCCAAGGACAAACCTTTGACCTGCATTTTCCGCATCTGCCTTTTATAGCGCCACCAGGAGGCCGACTTTTGTAAAACACATTTTTTGATATTACTCCTCCAGATTCTGTCCAAAAATATCACAAATCGTTACACAGTATCTCTATGGTCATGTGCTCAAGTCGGATATGTCTGAGATTGCCCCGTTTTGAACAATAGCCTCAAATCATGAACGCAGCATGCAATTTACGGGCCAATTTTCACATTGGCCTGTTATAGCGCCACCAACAGGTTGGTTTTTGCAAAACACATTTTTGGAACAAAATGCCTCAAATCATCCAATTGCCATCAAAGGCGTATGAAGAAATGGCAATCGGTACACATGATCTCTGTAGTCATGTGATCAAGACGAGTCTGTTGGATTTCTCAGATTGTACACTGATTGGCTAAGATGGCCTTCCAAAGTTTTCAGGAGTGGCCCGTTTTGTACAAAATGCTGCACATGTCCTGCTCAGCCAGAATTCTATCCTCAGAGATGCTATGAGTGATCTGACTCTGCATTTCCTCAACAAAATGAAGAAAATTGTTGCAAAAACAAATAAAAAAAAACATCCTCCTAAACATTTTGCCAAACATCACACACACTCCTATCCTCCTGGTGGAGACCTGTGCCCGGAATGGCACTTTTTCTAGTTTTAATTAATGCTCACATGATGCTCACTTCATGTACTATTACAATATTGTATTTTACCTTTTACACTTTTTGAGTGGTGTAAACCACTCCTACAACTGGCTTTGTTAGTCTGTCTGTCTGTCTGTCTGTGCAGAGAAAATGAGCATGGTTGCTACGGTCACCCAGTTCACCCGGGTGTGATTTCATTACGTCAGACATTACGTCAGACCACAGCTGATCAGGCTATATAAGACCTTACACCACTCAGTTCACACGGGTGTGATTTTTTTTACCTCTACCAATAGTTTTATTTTATGTTTTTTATCGTTTTGGCTGAAGAATGTATAAACATCTTTGGACAACCAAATAATTGTTAATTTCACCCTGGAAATACAATACAATATTAGCCTATATGACGTTTTACAGACTGTGTAGGCCTACTGTTAACACATAACCTTATTAAAGATGGAGTGCCGTGAGTGCCCCCCTTAAACATGATCATCAGGTATGCTATGCATGACTATACTAGGAGGAAGATATTATTTTTTCAAAAAAAGTTTACTCAAATCTGTAGTAGAACTTGTTCAATTTGTTGATAACTGAGTGATCTTTTTCTTTCGGCTCATTCCCACAAGGGTCGCCACAGCAGATCATCTGTTTCCATCCGCTTCTGTTTTCTCCCTAATCACTCTAGCCACCTGCATGTCCTCTCTCACCGCATCCACCTCCACTTTGGCCTTCCTCTCCTCCTCGTGCCTGGCAGCTCCATCTACCCCTCACCCCTCCTCTGGCCATGTATGTCCAAATCATTTAGGCCCTCATTTATCAACACGGTGTATGCCCACATTTGGGTGTACACCATATTTGGGCTTACGCCGCGTTGATAAATGAGGGCCTTAAGGTCCCTGCACACAGAGAGCGGTTTTCGGATTTTTAGCGGCGTTTCTCCATCGGTTTTCCGAAAATGTGTCCAGTGTGCAACTTTAGTCTTGGATATTTTGCAAATCTAACCTTTTTTTTCTGACTTCTTTTCAGATCCCAAATCTTTATTGCACCTCCTTAATCCATGATGCCACACCATTTTCTATTAGAGCTTCTTCAGGAGCTTGATAATGCAGAATTTGAGAATTTCCAGTGGTCACTGCGCACCAACTCAGATGGCAAAATTAAGAAAGCCCAGCTGGACGGTGCAAACAGGCTGAAAACAGTAGATGTGATGATACAAACCTATACAGCTAATGGAGCTGTGAAGATCACAAAAAGGCTTCTGAAGAAGATCAGTAGGAATGATCTAGCGAGGAAACGGCCAGACACAACCAAAGGTAATCTAATTGAAGCCAATAAATGTAATTGTTGTCATGTCATGTCATGTCATGTCAGGTCATGGCATATTGTATGGTTTATCATGTAGGCTATATCATGTATCATATATCTATCATATCATATATCATATATCATATATCATATCATATCATATCACCTATAGATTTGAGGCATGGATTAATTTAAGTGCTAACCTTGCAGCATAAGGGTTCACAAAATAAAATGTTTTGTCATAGTGTAGATAGACTGTACCAGAGTTTCATACTGTATGTACTTGTTTGCTAATATAATACAATAATACACATTTAATATATTGTCGCTGTCGGGCAGAAACCTTGTATCTATATTTAATCTTTTTATATTCTTTTCATGAATGAAGGTTCACATTTCTTCCATTGTATGACGGTGTCACACAAACGTTGTGTACTGAGAGGATCTACAAGCTGACTCTCTCTCTCAGTCTCTGTGTATTTATATCATATATAATTGACTGAGATGTACAAAATCCAAGATAAAATACACATGTCCGCTCATGTTGTCTTGCAGGCCCTGGTTCAGCTAAGCGAAAAACAGACTATAAAGTAAAGGTAATGAAGTTTGTCTGTCTTGATAGAATAGCTAACACAATAATAGATTTTTTTTCAATGTAGTTGCTGCATGTATTTTGTGCTGTAGTAGGTCTGTTTAAGTGTTAGTTATAACGTGCTGTTCCGATGAGTTGACATTGAGTATTGATTGCAGCCAGAGAGAGACCGTCCTGTGTAGCCAAGTGAAACTTTGACGTAGAAGAGAAAAAGAGATGGTTGAGTGAAAGAGTGTTCTAACAGTCATCGTGGTCGAGCCGATGACTCAAGCACGTGTGTGTGTGTGTGTGTGTGTGTGTGTGTGTGTGTGTGTGTGTGTGTGTGTGTGTGTGTGTGCGCGCGCGTGTGCGCGCGCGTGCGCGAGTGCGTGCATGTGTGCGTAAAGACAACCATTATCATAGAATCCTACAATATAGTTCGGAGCGATCTATATCAGTTTATTGTATCATTGTTTGTTTATTCATGTATTCATTTATGATGATCAGGATGGAGATGATGATGATGATGATGAGGATGGAGATGATGATGATGATGACGATGAGGAGGGAGATGATGCAGACGGCCAAAAGGGTCAAGAAACCAGCAGCAAAGAAACCAGCAGTCAGGAAACTTAATCTATTGCCATTTTAACACTATGGGAGTAATTTATACGCAGCCACTTAATTAATTAGGCCTACACCTAGATTGTACTAAATAGTGCTCATGAAGTAATCGAATCAATGGCAACACAAAAGGTTGTCATAAACATAAGATAATGTAATTATGATATAGTTGAAATACTACTAGATATAACTTTCTCCCCCAATGTTTTCTTAAAGGTGCTGGCTCAACTCAGAAACCTCCAGAAATGAATCGGATGAATGAATCGGAATCCAAAGGTAGGTACTGAGAAGATAAAAATGGTCTTAGGGTGTGGTTTCATCATATGCATTACTTTTATTCTGCATATGATGGCGGATTTTGCTTTTCAATGGGAACTGAGATTGTTTTGGGGAAATCCGCAAATGGCAACAAACTGCGTTCTCAGTCACTTGTGTCATTTTTTTCTTATACATAGTGATAATGATAATGATGATTCAAGACATAGTCACAAAGTGCTTTACATAACAGGGTAAAAAACAACAAAAAGCAACAACAACGCAACAACAAGATATCAGTGAATAACAGCCAGCACAAAATGAAAGCATACACATATAATCAAAAAATAGAATAGAATGAATGCAAAAGGAAATTAAGAGAAGGCCTTTTAAAGGTGGGTTTTCAGAAGGGATTTAAAACATGACACAGATTGTGCAAGTCTTAGATTAATATAGGATAGGTAGGGCGTTCCAGAGTTTGGGAGCATGAATTACAAATGCCCTGCCACCCTGATGAGCTGGGCTGTGGGGGTCTCAAGGAGGGCGTTGTCTGAGGACCTGAGTGTACGTGTAGGCTTATTGGGAGCCAGCATGTCATAGTAACACTTATGAACTTAACTGAGATTGTTTTGGGGAAATCCGCAAATGGCAACAAACTGCGTTCTCGGTCGCTGCACCAAACTTGTGGTGCAGCGACAACCAAAATTGTGGTGCAGCACCCAGTGCCGTTTCTCTTTTTTTTCCCACCCCGCACAGAGACAAAAGAACACTCGTCTTTTCATTGAGTCACAACTCACTCAGATCACGCTCGTTTTTAAACTACGAAATTAGGGCTAAATTTGGTATATAGATCGTGCATGTAGGCAGTCTCTACGAAACGGTATCAAGCAAACTTGTTCCCATTGAAAAGCATCGTCAGAATCCACCCTTATCGGCAGAACCAACGTTTGGTGTGACTGTATCCTTTTCATAAGATTTCAGACTTTCTAGTTGTATGTATTGTATACTATGGAGTCGGAATAAATAAATAAAATAGGAGTACAGCTGTGTAATGACTGAATGTTAGATGGAAAAACACTGATTACATTACATTATGTTTGTTATCTTATCCCTAACAGTCGTTAATGTACACATCCACAACACCGTGTCTGCCTCCAACGAACGTAGCGGTTCGAACTGGTATGGTACGCCAAGGTACTCTACGCCAAGCTATAACGTAGCAAAGGGAAAGAAGTCTCCCAAAAGGGTGAAGAAACCAGCAGTCAAGAAACCAGCAGTCAGGAAACCAGCAGCCAACAAACCTGTAGCCAACAAACCGGCAGTCAATAAATCTGCAGCCAAGACCAGCAAGAAAGTGACCAAGATTCCTAAGAAAGCCCCAAAGAAATCCACAGTTTCCAAAAATGCCCCAGCAAGAAAACCCCCAGCTAAGCACAAGGCAGTGAAACCAAGGAAGGCAACCTCAAAGAAGAAGTAAAGACCCTGAACATTACGTCATTATCATTACCCAACTCTTATCCTCAGTTATGCCCCTGTTTAATTGTATTTAATAGTTTTATGTACAACCGCCAGGGATATAGTGGAGCCGTGGAGCAGTGCCCCCACCGTGCTGAGCTGCACACGCTATATTATACTATATTGTTGGTTAATAATTAATTGATAATAGGCCTACATAAAATCTGTTGCAAAGGCTAGTTTGTCATCCAAACCCTGCCCATATAGTAACTACATTTTAGACTAGAGGTTACCATTATATTTGGTGCCTTCAACTCCACTGGAGACTAATAAAGCATTACACTTGTTTACAAGTGTAATGCGGAAGTTAATTATGCGGGACTCCTACTGAGTGGCACAAAACTACTTTCTGGCCTTGACAGCCCATACATCCAAACAGAAAAGTCCTATATGTTTGCATTAAATGACTTTAAACAACATTAAATTAACTTTGTCACTCACTTTGCCACTCGATTTGCCACTCGATCTGCCATTCACTTTATGCATGCGCATACCCTCTATAGGGCCCACCATTTTTAATTCATCAAAACATTTAGAGACGTACGAATATATAGTCAAAACAGGAAATCATCATAGAGGAGGTAAAAAGGGAAAAGAAACATACACAGTGAGTGGGAAAAGGGGTGGGTGGGGGATTCAGATTTTACGGGGGCCAGTTTTGAATTGCAGCCGTCCGTAGGTGCCCTTTGAGAGCAGTTTTGAAGGAGTCAAGGGATTCACATGTCTTAATGACTGTTGGTAAAGTTCCACATTTTGGTGGCATAGGAGCGAAATGAATTTAGTCCCTTGTTTGTGCCGTTTTAGGACAATCAATGTAACTAGCCTAATAATCATTAGAAATGTTCTTCTAAACATGTTGGTCTGAAGAAGTTGACCTTGCCGTTATATGATCTAAGTTTAATTAAAATGAGATCAAATTAGATCAAAACCTTCGTCAATTTAAGACAGTCACTTGTGTCATTTTTTTCTTATACATAGTGATAATGATAATGATGATTCAAGACATAGTCACAAAGTGCTTTACATAACAGGGTAAAAAACAACAAAAAGCAACAACAACGCAACAACAAGATATCAGTGAATAACAGCCAGCACAAAATGAAAGCATACACATATAATCAAAAAATAGAATAGAATGAATGCAAAAGGAAATTAAGAGAAGGCCTTTTAAAGGTGGGTTTTCAGAAGGGATTTAAAACATGACACAGATTGTGCAAGTCTTAGATTAATATTAGGATAGGTAGGGCGTTCCAGAGTTTGGGAGCCTGAATTACAAATGCCCTGCCACCCTGATGAGCTGGGCTGTGGGGGTCTCAAGGAGGGCGTTGTCTGAGGACCTGAGTGTACGTGTAGGCTTATTGGGAGCCAGCATGTCATAGTAACACTTTATTGCTGATCTAAATGGAAGCCAATAATAATATTTAGGCTAGATTACTCTTTCTCCTGCATGCAATGATGCACCACAGGGCAGGCTAGCCTTTTTAGAATAATTGTATAGCTCCGTAGACAGTAAGCATGAGTATAATATATCTTAGTCTGTGTCACACACACACACACACACACACACACACACACACACACACACACACACACACACACACACACACACACACACACACACACACACACACACACACACACACACACACACACACACACACATTTTGAACCTAAAGGCAAGTCCACACCAATGATTTGAAATGCAACTCCTTATTGCAACTGTAGCTCTTTGCAACACCTTGCAACTTCTACTTGCGTTGCGCAGGGCCGGTTCTAAGGGGGGGCACCCATTTTGATTGATTGATTGAAATATTTATTAACAGTTTGCAGAATTACAGTACATTTCAAGCACAAACTCAATACAAAGGAGTCAAGGGATTTGCATGTCTTAATGACTGTTGGTAGGGCGTTCCACATTTTGGTGGCATAGGAGCGAAAATAATTTAGTCCCTTGTTTGTGCCGAATCTGGGTTGTACATGGTTTGTTGCACTCCCTCTGAAACATGCGTCCTGCCCACCCAATCAAAGGTTATGGAGACACACACACACACACACACACACACACACACACACACACACACATATATATATATATATATATATATATATATATTGCCAAACTACTGTAATGAAGTAATTGTTAATTGTATTAACTGTCCTACGTCAAACTGTGAATATCAGTGCATGGTCAAAGGACGGCAGTGAAGCAAGACTTTTACTGCAGTGAATGGAATGAAGTTGGCACGGACGGTCATCTTTTAGGGAACTGTGTTGCTGTTGGACAGATTAATACTGCATAAACAATATAAAAGCATCATTATCAAAAGGACAAAGGACACTGTACTTTAATCATCTGCAATAAAAGCCGGCTGATATTCACTGTTTGACGTGGACAGTCAATAAAAATGAACAATTACTTGATTACAGTATTCCATAATAAATTTGTTTTGGCCTCACATTAACTTTATGCACCTCACTGAGGCGCTGGACAGACTCACAATTCAATTCATACACAGTATATTCTTTCCTTTTTCTTCTTTTTTCTCCATTCATTTATGATTTCTTACTTTTAATCAATGCTAAATATCTCTGTATTCCAATATTCCGGTAATCATTGCCATAGTGTGTTTGTTTCAGTAGCAGGGGCCTCCCAGTCTCTCCACCTCCACCAGGGCTGGTTCTAGGGGGACAGAGTGCGACGAAATGTGCGTGACGGTGTTTCCTGCCCACCCAATCAAAAATGATGGAGAATATTTATTTGTAGCCAATATAAAACATACCACAAAATATCAGTACCATTTATCAGTTCTGATTGGGTGGGCAGCATTTTTAGAGAAATTGAACCCATCTGAACACTGTTTGCCAAGTGCCATGTTAACCGACAGGAAGTGGCGTGTACATAGACACTAGGTGGTGCTAGAGCACCTGCCCTTTTGAATGTTTGTTTTGTACAGTGTACAGTATGTGGCCCATGGTGACATTGATTAATTCTGGATTAAAAGCTTATAATATATTAGTTATGCCCCAAAATCTATAAATCTCACACACTATTAAGGCAACCGGTGCACAAGGTGCCCTTTTTTTTCTTCACTTGAGCACCTACCCCTCTAAATTTTGCCTTTATTGACAGTAGATTGACATTTGGCACGGGGAGAGAGATGGGGGACACACACACGCAGCAAACGTCGTCGTCGGGATCGGTATAGTCGAACCCGTGAGACGCTGTCAGGCAGGCACGTGCAGGGGGGGGGGGATAATGGCTGCAACTGCTGTTGGGGATAATAATGGTTGCAACTTGCATGTTACAAGTATAGTTCCATGTTGCAAGGAGTTGCATGCACGGCGAATCATTGGCGCGGTTTGGCCTTAAAACGGGTTTGTTGCAAGGACTTGCATTGTGGACTCAGTCAGACTGCTACTAAAAGTCCTGTATTAGAATTAAGACAATTAGCTATAGCTGCATTTTATACTGTATGTGGGGGCGGGGGGGGGGGGGGGGGGGGGGTGTGGAGAACATGTGGACACCTATTTATTGCTGATTCATATGTGTGTTTTGGTCTGGACCCCCCCCACACACACACACACACACACACACACACACACGCACGCGCACACACACACACACACACACACACACACACACACACACACACACGTGCGTTATTGGCATGAGAACCAACTCTGATAGTATTTACCACAAGGAAGGCATGCTCCAGATGAGAACTGCCTACTGTAGGCCTACGTCATATTTGACCAACCCAACCCGGCCTTCACAAAGCAATAGGCTACCGTCTTGTTGTTGGTAGTCCTACTTGGTTATAAATACTTTCATTTTCCCTTCCCCTTGTGAACTTTGTGTCTGCACAACGACGACGACGTGATTCCTTGCTAAAGGTAAGAGGACAATTACATTTTGCAGAATGCATGACGCATTATGTATTTTATTTTATCACTGATTTGTCTAAAGACTTCCCAAAATATATAGTCTAATATTATGGCTTAATATCAATGTAGGCCTATTTTATAATTCCTTCTCAGTCTGCAGGCCATTATGCGCATTTTCAGAATGGCACAGTCTAAGGTTTAAAATGAAGAGGGCGGAAGTGTAAATATCTGCATTCATGCAGATATTTACACTTCCCCTTTGCCCCAATTGCGTTATTTATGAATAATGATACCTTGTATGGGGCCTACTACGCATAACGTATGATGAGATCATTATTGTCTGTGAAAGTGAAAGCACTTGGCACACCATAGTAGGCTATATAGCCTATAGGCCTGATAGTGAGATTGATTGATTGATTGAAATATTTATTAACAGTTTGCAGAATTACAGTACATTTCAAGCACAAACTCAATACAAAGACTGTTAACTGTGAGTGGACGACCCAATTAAGCATTACACTTGTTTACAAGAGGGTCCACCTCTTGTAGGCCTATTTTATAATTCCTTCTCAGTCTGCAGGCCATTATGCGCATTTTCAGAATGGCACAGTCTAAGGTTTAAAATTAAGAGGGCGGAAGTGTAAATATCTGCATTCATGCAGATATTTACACTTCCCCTTTGCCCCAATTGCGTTATTTATGAATAATGATGCCTTGTATAGGGCCTACTACGCATAACGTATGATGAGATCATTATTGTCTGTGAAAGTGAAAGCACTTGGTACACCATAGTGCATAATTTGCAGAATTACAGTACATTTCAAGCACAAACTCAATACAAAGACTGTTAACTGTGAGTGGACGACCCAATTAAGCATTACACATGTTTACAAGAGGGTCCACCTTGTTCAATTCATCAAAACATTTAGAGACGTACAAATATACACTTCTATATATAAGAACAAAACAGGAATTCATCATAAGGGAGGTAAAAAGGGAAAAGAAAAATATACAGTGAGGGGAAAAGGGGGTGGGCGGTGCGGGGGGGGATTCAGATTTTACGGAGGCCAGTTTCGAATTGCAGCCGTCCGTAGGTGCCCTTTGAGAGCGGTTTTGAAGGAGTCAAGGGATTCGCATGTCTTAATGACTGTTGGTAGGGCGTTCCACATTTTGGTGGTGGTGTATCGAATCTTGTGGACCAGACCCATTGCAAGATGCTGTACTCTGTCGTCGACCCTAAGCCATTCCAGCCTGTCAAAGTGGGCAGGGGTGAGGTGGGTTCGGGGGGTGAGGCCAAGTAGGAGCCTGACCAGTTAGTTTTGGGAGGTCTGGAGCCTAGTTTTAAGGGCCTTTGAGGTGCTGTGGTACCAGGAGGTGCATGCATAGTCAAAGAAACCTTGTACGAGGGCTCCTGTTAAGGTCTTCAAGGTGTTTTTGTTGACCAGTGAGGAGATCCTGTAAAGGAATCTTGTTCTTTGGTTGACTTTTTTGATTACGTTGGTGGCCATTTTATCACCGGAAAGATTAGCCTCCAGGATGGAACCTAGGTAGGTAATTTAATCTTTACGTGTGATAACATTGTCACCCACTCTAACCAAGAAGCCATTTGCCTTGCTGAGATTACTATTAGATCCAAAGAGAATGGATTCAGTTTTTCCCAGGTGTAAAGATAGTTTGTTATCAGCGAGCCAGGTGCAGATTCTACTGAGTTCAGAGCTGAGGGCCTTTTCAACCTGCAGTTTGTTCCTGTCCGAGACTAGCAGTGCCGAGTCATCTGCGAACAGGAACAAGTTGCAGTCACAAGCTGATGACATGTCGTTTACATGGCCGTCAGGGCCAGCAAGGCCTTCTCTGCTGGCCCACTTGCCTGATGCAGAAATTAAAATTTATATTTTATAATAAGTTTTTATTTTTAACAAATATTATATCTATAATATTATATATAATATTATATTTATTTCGCTGCCACTGCACTGTTTCTCACTCAGACAGTCTGGATGCTCTGCTTCCATTCTGTGCAGGTACAACAGCCCTTGTTTTTTTTTAACCAATGAGATTATTTCATTGTGTTGTCTCCGGGTAAAATTCTCTACCGGGAGGCCTGCAGAAACTCCAGTGAATCCCCTTGCCATTGAAATGAATGGGAGCAATATAGAGATTGACAGGTTCCTTAGCCAATCAGATTTCGAGTTTGCCCTGCTGGGCGTTTTCTTTCATGTACCAGCGCCAGCTAGCTGGCCTTTGGTGACGTTAACGTCTTGCTTGGATCCCATCACTGGGGGGAATATTGTCAAATGAGAAAAGAGAACTGGGTATTTCAAACTTTCTGCGCGAGTTCCCATATGTGGGTTGATTGAGGAGCTAAATAGATTTAACTCACAAACAAACGCGGAAAACGGCTGAAGGAGGAGAATAAACAGATTTAGTGGTGGATTTACAGCATTTTTCGAGAATGAAGGACTTCAAGAAAAGCTTGCAGGGTCGACCATTGGTATGATGCAGGCAGCCATGGTAAGGATCTTTATATAATATTTATATACAGTACATGCGATCGCGATGCGACGCAGCTTATTGATGATTGATCGTTTTATAGGCTATGGTTGTGGACTTCAGGACTTGTGGTTGTCCGTGCTGACTGTGTGTGTGGCCGAGTCTCATTTGGCTGTGCGCTGCGGAGCCACTTGAGTGTGAGTGTGTGTGTGTGTGTGTGTGTGTGTGTGTGCACGCTCGCGCGCTGCGTGTGTTTAGTCCCCGCCGGTGCAGCATAGCTGGGATATTACAGAGCCTGATGGTTCAGTTCCACCAATTTTTGCGTGGTTTAATGTTGTATAAGAACATATGACAGGTTGTTGGGGGGGGGGGGGGGGGGGGGGGGGGGGGGTTGAAGGCCTAGTTCATTTCGGCACGGCCCGCCACTGTTAGGAACAGTAAAGGCCCTAGTATGCTTCCTTGTGGAACGCCACAGCTCACTGGGGGGGGGGGGTTCCATTCACCTCCACCATCTGTTCTCTCCCCTCCAGGTAGGATTGCATCCAGCTCACTGATGTGCTATCGAAACCAATTGCTTTTAGCTTGTTAACCAGTATGGAGTGGTTCACGGTGTCAAAAGCCTTTTGGAGGTCCAGCATGACCATGCCACAGTATTTGCCAGCTTCCACCTCATGGTCGCTCAAATAGAGAAGGCATGTGTCAGTGGAGTGGGACGTTCTGAAGCCAGATTGGAACTCGTACATTCATTTATTAGTGGCAAGATACTTTTCAATATAGACTATTTTTTCCATCACTTTCGAGATGGAGCTTAGATAAGGGCGGTAGTTGCCGGGGTCTAATTTACTCCCTTTCTTGTGCAAGGGGGTTACTTTGGCCAGTTTGAAATCTTGGGGGACCTGTCCCTGTTTGATGGAGAGGTTTACTATGTGGGTGATGATTGGAGCTATAGAGATGGCTGGGTCTCTGAGAAATTTGGAGGGAATATTGTCATGGCCAGTGGCCTTGTGGGGTTGGAGGGCACTCAATTTCTTAAGAGACCAATAACGTTTAAATTAAAACACGTCAGTGGGTATAAAAACATAAAGGAATTCTTATTTTATTTTTTTACAATTCAGAAGCAGCGCAAATATATTCAGTTCATTCTGAATGTTTCACACCTAAAATAGACTGCATAACAGAGAACACAGCATAAGACAGCTGTAGGTCTATGTAAGGGATAATATCTGGCTAGGTGGTCATTGTCGGGAGATAATTCACCGACAGGGAGTTTAACCACCGAGGCGAAGCCGAGGTGGTTACACTCCCTGAAGGTGAATTATATCCCGACAATGACCACCTAGCCAGATATTATCCCGCTTATTACATGGCTAACTAACATAAATTAATCCATTGATCCAAAACACAACAAAAAAAGTATTCCATAACTTCGCGCTGGCTGAGTCTGCCCAGCTGCAGGGCTGAAGCACTGTCGGAAAACAAGGAAGTGAGTTGATCAAATAGAATCCATTTTCGGGTCCAGCTGCTTCGTCTATTTCTCGCTCAAATGTTTTCAAAAACATTTTTAAGAGCAATGTTTAGCTGTAAATTACATTGTGTGTCAGTAGTGTGTGTGTTTACATGGCCGTTATGTTGGAAACGGCAGTAAATCAAGCGGGCGCAGCCGCGCAGCTGGTGGTGCTCAGAGGGTTTGATTAGGCAGCGGTCATTATACAGCGGAGCGGTCATTATCATGAGATAACTCACCGCTGAATTAAGCGATTGACCAATCAGAATCAAGCATTCAACCAAGCCATGTAATAAAATCTTTTAAATACAGTCTGAGTCTCAGAGTCTGACACGCACCGCGATTGACTGATGCGATAGTTGCGATAGGATCGTGAATCATCACTGATGAACAGGCTTAATAATGACTTATTTCTTGCTTAAATATTTGGCGGCGGCCTATATATTAAAAGCCATTTATGGTATAGGCTATACAACAACAACACACACAACTCGCTACAAACTACAATGAGAAAATAGTTGGCAAACCAGCTGGACTAGTTACTTTTCCCCGCCCAACCATCAGCAATTCAAGAATGCCAGAAAGCCTCCAATAACGCCAGAAATGATGGATAACCTGTTCTGAGTGAAACTCCTCCCTACACTCTGGCCCTGCAGCATCAGTGGTTCTTGATTGATTGGGTTCAAGTGGTTATTAAAATATTATAGGGCCTATAATAAAAATGGTCTGAGGAATTTAATCTAACATTTTCTTCTGACTTCTTTTCAGATCCTGAATCTTTACTCCAACACCTTAACCAGTGATGGCAGGCCACAGAGATTGTCTATTGGATATCTTTGAGGATTTGGATAATTCAGAATTTGGCAGCTTCCAATGGCAACTGCGCAACGAGGGCAGAGTTAAAAAAGCCATGCTGGACAATGCCGACAGGATGAAAACAATAGATGCAATGATGGGATCATACAACGATGAAGTTCTGGAGGTCACCAGAATGATTCTGGAGAAGATCCGAAGGAGTGATCTAGCCAAGAAAATCCCAGGGTCAGGTTCAGGATACAACGGTAATGAAATGAAATAATAGAGTTTTATTATGTCATGTCATTCTCCTCAGCTGTGAGCTGTGCTCAATCATATGCTTATAGAGGGTATGCACATGCATGAAGTGAATGGGAAATCGAGTGCATGGCAAAGTCAGTTTAATGTCGTTTAAAGTCGGTTAATGCAATCAGATAGGACTTTTCTGTTTGGATGTATGGGCTATGAAAGCCAGAAAAGTAGTTTTTTGCCACTCAGTAGGCGTTCCTGCAAGGCTGCATAACGTCCGGGTTTGGTGATGATGTCACGCGCATACCCTCTATAGCATCAATCTTTCAAGTGTATTTTTTATTTCGTATCTATTGTGATTTCAACACTAATACCCACATATGCGCGTGACATCATCATCATACCCGGAAGTCATGCAGGAACGCCTACTGAGTGCACGGCCTAAAACTACTTTCTGGCTTTGACAGCCCATACATCCAAACACAAAAGTCCTATCTGATTGCATGAAATGATGTTCTGCATGCACATATAGATTGTACTTATTAGTGCTCATGATTGAGGAATGGAACTGTTTCAATTAGGTGCTGTCCATGCAGCAAAAAAATTAAATAATAATAATAATAATAATAATAATAATAATAATGTTTTGTCATATATAGATGTACTCATAAAAATGAACCCCCCATATTGTCTTCAGGCCCTGCTGCGACTCTGCAAAAAGTGTCAGTGCCAACCGAGAGCGCCATGAAGCTGAAGTCCGTGAGGAGTGACTTCATTGCAGGAATCTCACAGGCCAACCTGCATGGTCTACTGGACAAGCTTCTGGATAGGGGTGTAATCAATGATGCTGAAATGGATGACATTAGAATGGAAAGGCTAAATGCAGATAAAGCACGGAGGAGTATCGACACGGTGCGGGCAAAGGGAGACGGGCCGAGTTCAGATATGATTGCCATAGTTCGTCAGCTGGACCCAAACCTTTGTGAAACGATAGGTTTGTAGTTTGTATAACCATGTGGAAGAAAAGGGAACTACAACATAGCAACCAAACAAACAAGTAATTCTGACCATTTGAATATAGGTGATATAGATACAGAGAGAGAGAGAGAGAGAGAGAGAGAGAGAGACACAGACAGACAGACAGACAGACAGACAGACAGACAGACAGACAGACAGACAGACAGACAGACAGACAGACAGACAGACAGACAGACAGACACATTTTGTCTGTCTGTCTGATACTGTAAAATCTTTAGTTTCTATATCATACAATGCAAATGTCCTGTTCTCTGACTTTGCTGCCATATAGTCTTGGTCACTGCACAGTAATTTGTTTTCTTAACATGCATGTAATAAAACTTTGTAATAATGTTGGTTTTTTGTTTGTTTGCTTGCTTGCTATATTATGTTTTGTATGAGAATGAGGGCCACCTCATTGGAGAACTGGCTTGACAGGTCTCTTCAGAAATAATAAAACATGAAGGTGACTGAATACAAAATCAGATATTATAGTCATACATGTGGTAAATACTAAAGAGTAAAGTGTAAATTAGAGAAACTGAACATCTACACTCCAATATATATCACCATTAAGTAGTAGGCCTACTATCATTATTAAGTAGTACAGTCAATCCTCATGTAGACCTATATGGGCTTCAAATGTTAAACATGAATTTTCATGTAGAAATATATGAATCAGTCCTGAGGTTGGTCCAAGAAGACATTATGGATAATTAGTATGGAGTGGACTTCAGATGGTTCTTCGTCTCAACTGCTCAAATAACCACAATCAGGACATTATTATTAGTAATATATAAAGAAATTTGAAAATGGAATAGCAAAAATATACTTTATGAAAGGCTGGAATAGACAAAAAATATATACTAGCCTATACTAATAATACTAAAGTCCTATTAAAAGCAATAGTACAGGGAAATAGATATACACAAACATTAGTATAGCAAGAAATAACATGTCATAATAAACAACAATGGTATTATATTAATGTGCAGAAAGTTAAAACAGAGCATCCCATTAAGTTGTTAATCAACACTGAATGCATGGCCTGATCCATAAGAGGGTGTTTTCAACTTAGCAGTGGTTCTCAAACCTCTTCATCTCAAGGATCCCTAAATATTTAGATATTTATTTTTGTCCCATGCACGGACCCACATATGAAAATGGTCTATATGGGCCCTATTTTATTTTATCCCTATACATTTCTTTGCCTTTTCTTTCTTTTTAAAATGTATCCATTACATTTTTTATATTTTGAACATTTTTGAATAGTTCAAATAGACAATCTTATACAAGCTTACAATGTAGATCAGGTATTTGAACTTAAAAAAAAAAGGTTTTTCAAAATAGTAAAAATAGGTGGGCACTAGGGACATGGGCACCATATAGTTTTTGCTTTTAAGTGCAGGTTGTAGAATGTAGATTTATAACCTATACCTATTTATCCATTGTTAGGAAAGTATCTAGCCAAAATGATTTCAAATGACTGCCTTTTTATGTATGTAGTATTTGATTAGAGACCCCTTTTTTGGTCCATCCCCCCCCCCCCCCCCCCCCCTCTCTCTCTCTCTCTCTTAACGCAAACTGAAACTCTGTGGTAAGAAAAACACAGGCTAAGGCTATGATATACGTCAAATGTATTTGTGCCCTTCCTTATTGTATTGTGACTTTGTTTTGACATACTTCAACTTTCATTTTCGTTTTCATTTGGCTCGAGGCGATAGAAAAGGACTTTGTTAATGCCATTTAAGATAAGACAATGAAAATATGACTTTCCACCTTTAGGTTACATTTTATTTGAGGTGTTAATCAAAACCATTGTTTACCGCGGTATAAGCTTATTATAGCCTACTTGTATAGTTTAATGGAGAATTGTGCCTCCGAGGCATCGATGAAAAAACTCTTGGCTGCTTTGCATAAAGCTATTATTATTATTACTTGCGCAAGCAGAGCGTGCAAGTACTTTCGCCCTAGCCTGGCTAATAAGCCAGACCGAATCCGCCGTTGGCAAACAAAAATGCCTGGCGGCGGATTACGGTCTGGAGAGGCTCAATTGTATGCCCATTTCCTACACCAGAGAACTGGTGTGGCCAATCGGGACACGGTATGCAATATGGGCGGGCTTTGGTACGCTGACGTTCAATGCTTGAGACCTTTGACTGACAGTAGCTCTAACCAATTGCGTCAAAGAGAAAATGTTTGAACCCGCCCCCCGGGAAACAAGATCCATACACAGCATCTCCAGACTCAAATAGCCAGGCTACTTTCGCCCAGGAGTGCGTATGCACCGTCCCAGCAAATGACGTAATCGTAATGACTACTGACTACTGAGCTAGCTATATCAGTTATACCCTGACGTCATATGCTGGGACGGTGAATACGCATCAAAAGTAACCACAGTATACCGCTAATACCGCTAATCAATTTACAAATTACATATACATATCAAGGCATTTCCCTTAATCCACCCGACATTGATCGAGATATACGTCACCATCGAAGGCATTGGGTCCTTTAATCCACATCTTTATTACGTCATCATTGAGAGCTAGTGATCATTGAGAGCTAGTTATACCAGTTATACCCTGACGTCATATGCTGGGACGGTGCATACGCATAAAAAGTAACCACAGTATACCGCTAATCAATTTACAAATTACATAGGAACATTACCTCTAATCCTCCCGACACTGATCGAGATATACGTCACCATCGAAGGCATTGGGTCCTTTAATCCACATCTTTATTACGATATACTTCATAATACTATTTTTTTACGTGCAAAAAGTAGGTACGTAGCAAATAGCTAAACCTAATAATTCAATATTTCAATCGTTCTTTCAAAGAGAAGCTGAGATTTGACAGTTTGTAGCGGTCGACAGTACTTGCACGCTTTGCTTGCGCACTAGTAGGCCATTTATGACCTACTTGTGTGCAACAAGCAAGTGGGCACTCGACAGAGTGCAGTTCTAGTTATTATTATTATTATTATTATTATTTAGTTATTTAACTAAAAAATAAATGCATGGTTGTGCGTAGCCCTGGTCCAGTGCGTCAGCGAGTCTATACGCACTGGAACAGGGCTAGGTTGTGGGATGCAGGCTGGTGCACCTTTCTCCAGTCCTCAGTATTACGCTGCGAGTTTCAGAGATGATTCAAAGTGCATTCTGATCTGTACGAACTGTACGGAGTTAACTGTTGAAAACAAAGCAGGCACGTTGCGCGTTATAGGCCTAATTATTGTAGAGCACAAGGCATTGATTAGACTATTCTATGAGTGCGGGCTCGCAGACGCCACAAAACAGCAGTCAATCATCAGCGATTCAGCCTTGCAATATTCGGCTAGCCCTAATAGCCTGTAACCTGACTCCGCCAGATGGGGCAGCAGACAGTACACTGGGTTCCCCCCATGGCTGAGGGAAGTAGGGGTGCTGGGGGGGCTGGAGCACCCATCATTTTAATTAAAACAGATTTCTGTTACTAGGCTTAATAAATATGCTGTATCACAGTATCAGCACCTTATCCTGGTTAATTGCCTGTGTCAGTTTTCTCATGCGTGTGGAGAGGGAAAGTAAAAGCCACTTTTCTGCGTGAAATTGCGCGAAAATGCGCGTGCGCGAGGCGCGTGCACGCGCATTTTGCGGCGCGCGCTAACGCGCGCGCACCCCCTACTGAACGTTCAGCACCTGCTAGTGTAAACATCTTCCCGCGGCCCTGGTTCCCCCAGGAGGGGGGGAACCCAGTGTACTCTCTGCTGCCCCATCTGTGCCCTGTGCTATAACGTTTTATTAACATATAACGTCACCTTTTATGCACACAACGGCACGGTTTACACACGTTTTAAACATGCGTAAATTATGTGTAAAACACTGTCTACTGGGAACATTGGAGGATTTCTTTACAAGCTGAATAGATTTGTAGTGGTAATATTGAAAATTATGGGCTCCATCTTGCGGCAGGGGCCCTTTTTCCTTAATTTGGGGATTTAGTATTGTGTGAGAGGTGTGGCCCCCGTAGAATTTGTTATTGTGCCACAGCCTAAGTCCCTAAAACACCTCCATTACCCCTTACATTATGCATAGGTGTGGTTTGCGCGTTACAATGATTAAACCAATCACCATGCCACCTGCCATTGCCTTTAAGAGATCCATTATCCATTTAACATTATGCCCAGTGATTTACACTATGGCCCATGGCCATGGAAGAGCGACATTGAAATATAGCCTATTTATATTTGATACAGAGGCCGGGTTGTTTTGTGTCCAGTAGCTCCAACACAGCCTCACTCGTGCAAATCTAATAACTTCTTTGACTAGACAATTAAACACAATAAGCACAAGGAATTGACACTGCTGATTATAGTAAAATTCCAATCACAGAGATTTGTGGAGAATTAAGACAGAACGAGACCTCTGAGCTGCGAATGTTGTGCAACATGACTCAAGCCGAGGCAACTCCAACTCAGGTCTCACCATCTCAGGAGTCAGGAGTGCATTCTTTTATCAAACGGAATTCGCATTATGGGTGGTTTGAAGAGGCACTTTCCATTGTCCTAAAGTGTGTGCATAAGATAGCAAATATAGGGAAAGCGCATCAACACGCCTACAGACACACCTCCACCCGCAAATATAGGAGTCGGCAAAATTAATAGTGGGTTGTGTGGCCGCAAGATAACGTTTACGCATAGTGGAAGCTCCTAAATGCGTAATTCACGGAAAATGTTTATTACTTGAGGATAAAGCATGGCATAAGATGAAGCCCTGTGTTTAAATGTTAGTGTTTAATAGAGTGTGAGAGTGTTTCAGGGTCTTGTGACAGTCTTCAATTCACAGATAATGTTGGTGATACAATATTTAATAGGTATAGCCTACATAGGCTATATATAAAAATAATGAAGAAACACCTGCTTTTTACCACCTATTGACAGATTTGATGACACATGCCTGCTGCTGTGTGTCCATATAAATGGTTTGATATCATACTTGACTTTTTCTGACATCTTTACTCTTTTCAGATCCTGCATCTTCATCGCACCCCTTAATCAGTGATGGCACACGAATGTCTGTTAGGGATCCTTGAGGATCCTTGATGACTTCAAGCGATTCCAATGGTACCTGCAAAAGGACTCCAATGGCTCCATTCCAAAATCCAAGCTGGAAAATAAAACCAGGTTGGAAACAGTGGACGTGATGACACAGACATATGCTGATGAAGCTATGGCGGTTACAAAACCCCTCCTGGAGAAGATCAAGAGGAAAGATCTAGTGCGGGGAGACTTTCAGGATGCAAAGGTAGGCCTACTTAAAGTATTAATATCACATCATATCATAATATATTATATCGTCACTGTCAGGCAGAAACCTTATATCTCCATATTTCAAATCAATGCCCAAAAACAGTGTCACACAACGTGAAAAATCTCACAACAAGAATGATCAGAAGTGTGGATTCAGTTGTTGTCCTTGCAGCACAAGGTTAGCCAAATAAAATGTTGTTCATTGATTTAGAAGGAAGGATAAGGATGGCATTTGCAAGATATGCACCCCTATTATATGCAATATAATAATATCATAATATGAGGCGTAATTCTGTGTGGTTGCACAGACAATTTTAAGCTTTGAATCTTGCATAAGTACAGTTTGATGTCATAAAAAATTATCCTCCATCTTGTCTTAAAGGTGCTGCTGCAACTCCTCAAAACTCCCAGGATGTGGATGTGGACGGAGCAGAGGAGAAGTTGACTTCTGTGAGGGATGAGTTCGTTAAAAGAGTCTCTGAGCCGCTCCTGAATTCTCTAGTGGACAAGCTTCACGTTCAGAAGTTTATCCTTGATGAAGAAATGGAGGCTGTCGCAGAGGTCAATAGCAGGGCAGGAAAAGCACGGAAATGTATAGACATTGTGTGGGCAAAGGGCGATGAGTCCAGTTCAGTAATGATTGGCATGGTTCGTAAGCAGGACCCTACCCTTAGTAAACTGCTACGTTGGTAGTCAGGCATCCCATGTGGGAACAATGGGAACTAGTACTACTATAGCCTACATTCCTTACAACATAACAAGCAAACAAACAAGTAATCAGGACCTTAAATCAAAAGCAGCACTCCAAATAAATGATGCAGCAAGACTGGCTCAGTAATCAGGTTTTGCAATTTTTAAGGTAAAAAGTTTTTAAAAAAATCACACCCGTGTGAAGTAAGTGGTGCAACTCCGTGTGGGGGTCCCCGGTGGGGGAGTTTCAGACCCACAGGAACGCACCCAGGGTGCCGGCCCGATTTCGGCGAACCGCCCCACGTCCGAAAGGTTGAGAAATTAAATGAAATGAAATGATTACTATATTTACCCAGGGTATCTGGGCTAAGCTCAAGAACTTGTTTCCAGCCAGGCCCTGCTCATAGAACATTTCATCGTAGTGGTTCAATGCCTTGTTCAAGGGCACTTCAGCGGTGGTAATTTTAACGTGTCGGACCGCTGATTCGAACTGGCACCTTCCGGTATCAAGACCGCTCTGCAATCCGTTCGGCCACCGCTGCCACAAGAAATGACAGTTACCGTGTGGGGGTCCCTCTACTGTACTATACTATCACTGTACTGTACTGGTGAAAAACAACCATGCTGTTTTCGTGCTCAGACGCACCCAGCCACCCAGCCAGCCACCCACCCACCCAGCCAGACACATATTGTCACTTAAGGAAGTGGTTGCACCACTTAAAAAGCTTTGCATATGGTTGAATTAAACGTTTAGACACAGTTTACCAATGTACAGTAGGCCTATGTGTGATTTGTCCCTGTTCACATGTGAGAAATGATTTGGGAAAATATTAGTTTCTCATGAACTTGTTTATTTTCAGCAAACAAACAGCAGCAGTCTATACCTAGAGAAATGGGCATGTTTCAAAACACTTATCAGAATGTACACAGTAGGCCCTGAAACTTTCACCATACTGTATATCACCTGCCGGGCTCAGCCCCACTTTTAGGATCATGATTTCACAGCTATAATAACCCCTCTTCCCTTCTGAATTTGATCTTGAATATAGCCTATATGTTTCTACTTGGTGAATAAACTTGACAATTTTGTTACATCAGCATCTAGTTCTGTTCATTCTGAACCTGTACCAAATTGTTCAGTTACATTGTCCAGTATATACAGTATATGGTTAATGTGGTGGTTAGTATGATCCCTCGCTCCTGTGTACTACACAGGAGCGAGGGTACTGTAGTCCTTTCAAATTCAAAATATAGCCCTGCTACGCAAGTAGAATGGGTGTCGACAACACATCATTTGAGAACTGGCTTTGTCCTCGGAAATAAATCAAGAAGATGATTAAATACGAAATAGAATATCAGTCACAATGTATTCAGGTAAATTCTATCAGGGAGGTTGAATTTGTATTTTTTTATTTGTATACACTCCAGTAGGCTAGTATAGAGAGACAAGAGAGTACAGACAATCCCCATGTAGACCTAAGGGCTTCAAATGTTGAAATGAGGCAACACAAAAATCTTCCTAATCGTTATTGACTATAGAATGATAAGGAGAACACATTAATCAGTACAAGAAGACATGACACAAAATAGCTTCAATTAATGAAGACATTTGTATTAGAAATATATGTACATACCGTTATTACCGTATATCTTATATAAATATATGTACATACCGTTATTACCGTATATCTTATATAAATATATGTACATACCGTTATTACCGTATATCTTATATAAATATATGTACATACCGTTATTACCGTATATCTTTATAATAATATATGTACATACCGTTATTACCGTATATCTTTATAATAATATATGTACATACCGTTATTACCGTATATCTTTGCTGGCAGTTAAAAAGTTGCCCACCCCTGAGTTGTAATGAAATCTGCACCCTTTTGGCGTTATTGTGCACATGACATGAAAAGGCACAGGACAATAGGGGAAAGGAGGATAATACAGGCCTGGCATGATAGTTACAGGATATATAAGACAAATCAGTGAACACATGTAAAAGGAGTGTGGCATATTTATCACTATAGGAAGAACATGATGTTAACGTTGCAATATGTATAGGGGCGACCCTCCTGCCTCCAATGTCCTACTACACAAAGACACACAATCACAATTATTTTGTAAATTAATCATTTATTCAGTTCAATGAATGTACAGCACAGACAGAAGCATTGCCAGTGTCTGATTCTACAATCTATCGTCCCTACAATATTTAACAGGCAGTGAGAACTAGGACATTTGTGTGTGTCTGTGTGTGTGTGTGTGTGTGGGGGGGGGGGGATTTTTTTTAGATCAAGGGCACATCTTAACTACTTCATTGTACGATGAATATTGAAATGGCTACAAACTCAGTGAGCTTGTAGATGTAATTTATGTTAACTGGATTTTTGAGGGGCGCCAGCTTTTGTCCCCACACATCTCAATATTTGACAATGAAAGGAGAAATTAGGTCAAATGTCCGCCAAATATGACGGAAATCTTGTCCCCACGCGTCTCATATTTGCCATTGACAAAGAAAGGAGAAATTAGGTCAAAGTCCGCCAAATATGACGTAAATTTAACCAACCAATCACATAAATTCAGTTGTTCTTGAGAGGATGTATGATGATGTATAATGATAAGAGCGCCCCTCACTTCACACAGGTGTGATTTTTAAAACCCATTCATCTCGGATTCTTTTCTCAGATTGCGTTTTTGATAAAGCAATCTTTAGTCACGGCTCACAAGTAAAGCGTCGCTGGTCGCGGTTACAAAAAAATAAGTTTGGGGTGAATTATAAAAAAGATTGCGGGACGGTCTGGTCGTCGTTTGTTAACTTCCGGTTCACGACCTTGGGTCATTTTCTCCTTAAAGACCTTATGACATGCAAAAAGGGGGTAATCCGGCTATCTGATTAAATACATTTTATGATGACGTCACACAGCAGGCCTGGGCCCCGGGGTGCATTTTATAGCCTATTATACAATACATCCCGCATTTATAATGTACTCCTATTGTATTGACTGTCCCTATGTCGTCTCCGGAGACCAGGTATGTTTCCACGTGGAACTTCATATTTGGGCAAAGCTGACGTCATATATGACATGGAGATTTGAGGAGCTGGATTTAAAGGATGATTCCCACAGTGAGAGTGGCTAAGACTTCGCAGCAGTTAATTGTTAATCATATCTGAAGTGTTGTTTGTATACTTCCAGTCGTTCTTAGTTCTTAGAAATGTCCTCTGCCAGCGAAGAATATGACGGAAAGACAGAGGCTGAAATCCAGCAGATGATCCAGGACAGACGAGTGAAGATTCAGGAGGTCAAACACTCAGTAGAGCTCAGCAAGAAGGATGCAGACACAGAGATAGAGAACAGTGTGCAGGTCTTCACCGCTTTGATCAACTGTATTCAGAAAAGCCAGGCTGAACTCATTGATGTCATTGAACAGAAGCAGAAAACAACAGAGAAACAGGCTGAAGGCTTCATCAGAGAGCTGCAACAGGAAATCACTCAGTTGGAGAAGAGAAGCTGTGAGCTGAAGCAGCTCTCACACACTGAAGACCACCTCCTCCTTCTCCAGAACTTCACCTCCATCAACACCCCTCCACCCACCAAGGACTGGACCAATGTCAATGTCCAGCCGATTTCATATTTGGGAACTGTAAGGACAGCTGTGGTTCAGCTGGAGAAGACACTCAGTCAAGAGATGAATAAGCTGTGGGATGTTGATGAGGAGGATAAAGCAATATGTAGTGAATGTAACTCTTGATCCTGATACAGCACATCCCACATTCATCCTGTCTGACGATGGAAAACAAGTGCGTCATGGAAACGTATGGAAGAAACTGCCAGACAACATAAAGAGATTCTCTCTATATCACTGTGTGTTAGGAAAACAAAGCTTTTCCTCAGGAAGGTTTTACTATGAGGTTCAGGTTGGAGGGAACACTCACTGGGATGTAGGAGTGGCCAGAGAGTCCATCAAAAGGAAAGGAACGATCCATATGGGACCCTGGAACGGTTTCTGGACTATATGGTTTAGGAATGGAAACGAGTACATGGCTTGTGCTGACCCTCCTGCGCTCCTCCCTTTAAGAGAGGAGCTCAATAAAATAGGAGTGTTTGTGGATTATGAGTTGGGTCTGGTCTCCTTTTATGAGGTGGAGACCAGAGTTCATCTGTACTCTTTCACTGGCTGCACCTTCACTGAGAGACTCTACCCATACTTCAGTCCAGATATAAACCGTAATGGTAGAAACTATGCTCCTATGATCATCTCTCCTGTCAGATATAGCAATGAAGGACAAGTACTTTGACGCCTTTGAGTCCAGTGAGGAGACTCATCTTTTGTCTCTATGACAAGCAGGTCAAAGGTTATGGCTAAAAGGTTCTGGACAAACCTGGCTCAGCTCCAGGATGAAATGAACAATGGGCCGGGGCCAGTTGAAAGTGGCAAGGGGCACACCTGTATAGATTAATTCACAGAGGGGTGCCCTGGGCGCGGCCATTACTGAGGTGTAATCCATGGAGCAGGTGCTCCGTAGGCCAGGTGTAGCTAATCAGTGCTGCTGCTCTTAATGGTACACCTCAGTAATGGCCGCACCCAGGCAAGCCTGAACCACAACTCCATTATGCCTATATATCGGTCTGATCGTCAGTTCTGGGCCAACCGCCGATCTGACAGAGTTCACGCCGGGCGTCGCACTCCCTCGGGTCCATGTGGTGATAAACACAGAGAGTTACTAGTTTCTATTTCTCTGACCTTGTTGAAATTTTCTTTATTACAATATTGAAAATATCTATATGTTAACAAATACCAAGCCAAAATAAGCAAGCCCACTTTAAAAATGAATGAAAACAACGGAAATAGAAAAAAAATCAACAAAACTCTGAGGACCCTGGCGCTACACCAAATCAAAAGGCCCCATCTACGTGCACGTGATTCGTGTGCGCGACTGCGCGTAACACAATCACGTACAACAGTTTTTGCGTTTGCGCCCCCAGTGCTATTTTTCTCCTCCCACTGAGTGGTTTAGAAACTGTTGGACGACAAAAAAAAAACTAGCCTACAAGGGTAATGTTTAGTTGCCTTACTGCAGAAAATGTGTAGAGCTGAGAGCTGAGAATCACCAAGTTCAAATTCAAGTTTATTTGAAAAACATCATTGCATAACAGTATGAATTATGACGTTTCTTACATTTTGAGACACAAGAGGGACCGCTCTATTAAAACAATAAAATAAAATAAAAATAATAATAATAATAATAATCAACTATCAAACAACACTAAAGAGTAAAAACCACTCACCACTGTCACCAGCCTGGTTCCTCCTAAAACATTTGCCACTCACACTCAGGCACCATTCAGCCACCATTCACACCAGCTGGTCCATCAGTCATTCCTTGCCACCACTCAATCACACACACACACACACACACACACACACACACACACACACACACACACACACACACACACACACACACACACACACACACACACACACACACACACACACACACACACACACACACACACACACACACACACACACACACACACACACACAGATTTGTTTTCTCAAAAGGAAACACTGCTGTGCATAGAAATATTTTTAAATTTAGACCCAGTCCCCCCCCCCCCCCCCCCCCCCCCCCCTCATCATAACAGGACTGGATGTCACCCCCCCTCTTTTTCAACCTCCATAACAGCCAATAGTCCACACTTGTTGAATTTTCCATGGCAGCCTGGAGGTATCCCCCTACCTGCAAATGTGGAGCATTGGGATGAAACAAGCGGGGTGAGAGACAACAAGTGGCAATTGAATTCTCTCTCTCTCTCTCTCCGCCACCAGCAGAGGACAGGGTGAGCCTAGGACATGTTAATTTTCCTCACTACTAAGGCTGCATGCAAAGACAAGTTATTTACAGCTTAAGCTCCCTCCTCCCTCCTTATAGGAAAAACCTGCCAGGGAGGAACTTCACATTTTGGCAGTGGTTCGATGGCGTAATGGAGTTGACGAAAAAGCATCTCAAGCCACACTGGAATGATGGGTAAGTAAGGAGAGTGACAGAGGTCACCCACCATCAGTTTCACTCTTTCACTCTTCCATCAAATGACTGCTAAGAAAGAACGTATTCATTGTATTGGCAAACCAAACAGCCTTCATCTGTGTGGTAAAATAGCTACACTCAACCAGTACAGACTGGATGTCACCCCCCCCCCCTCTTTTTCAACCTCCATATAAGCCAATAGTCCACACTTGAATTTTCCATGGAAACCTGGAGGTAATTTGTTCTCTCTCTCTCTCTCTCTCTCTGCTATTAGTGTAATGCCCGGGATTCGAACTCGGACCTCCCGCGTGAAAGACCTACATCTTAACCACTAGACCAAAGGGATATCCCTATGGACCGGGGGAGATATTAGACCTTTGAGGCCATCAGGCAGGGGCTCTGAGCCACACTGATACACTAGCAGCAGGCTCAGGACATGCTGATGTCTAAACCCAACTGTACGTTCCTTCTGCGCTTCAGCGACTCTGAGATCGGTGGCATCACCATCGCCTGGGTGGCGGAAAACCCCAACAAAGCAGGTAGGTACAGTGCACGGCACGCTCACTGAGCGTTGTTGTCGATGTTTTTGACAGTTCGCCAGGCCTGAAAATAATTAAACCCATTAAGACTCGAGACCAGATTCTACAAATGCATTCTAAATCATGACAGTTTTCTGAAAATACCTATATCAGAACCTATGTTTCTATATTAGCTAGTGGTTCTCAAACTATGTCATGTCAAGGACTACTGTAATTGGCCACCGACCCCCATTTGAAAATGTTTTGTACTAGGGACCCCCAGAAGCAAATGTAGCCCCGTCTAAAATTCATCCCTTAATTCATTTAGACTACTGGCTAAAATTCATGTAATATATAAATAGGTTAAAACATTTAAACATTATTCTAAAAAAAAACCTGAATGCATATGGTTTAAATAGGGTCAAATATATGGAATAAGCCACATATTAAAATAGGAAACTAATTCACAGTGCTTTGAGTTGAAACCTTGAAATTAGTGCATTAGGCCTTTAATGCATAGTTTGTTTGCATTGTGCATTGCCCAGCACGTGGTGTGCAGGCACACAACCTACCTTGTTAGCTGAAGTTGTGTCAATCTTGTTAGGGACCAAGAAGTCACGCAGTGACTTTGGTCACTCTTTGTTTTTGTGTTTATTTTTCTTCTTCTTCTTCTTCTTCTCCTTCTTCTCCTTCCGCCAAAAATAGCTGTTCTGACTGAATGGTGCAGTCGGTTTTCGCGAAACGCTGTAATCTGGTAGAGGGCCATGCCAAACGGTGAATATGCGAAGCCCAAGACGATTGGCCAAATGGTGGCGCTATAGCGCTCAATTTAAAATGCTAACTTTGAACGTGCATAGCTCATGAACCGTTTGACCGTTGGCAATGACACTTTGATACCCATATGCGTCTCCTCGTGCTGAACAACTTTCGTGTTCTGACTTTTGACCTCTGACCTTTAGATCACCCGCCATTTTGAATTATATGATCAGTACTTTATTTTATTCTCCTTCTGCCAAAAATAGCTGTTCTGACTGAACCGTGCAGTCGGTTTGCGCAAAACTTGTCAACATGATAGAGGACCATGCCAAACGGTGACTATGTGAAGCCCATCATGATTGGCCAAATGGTGGCGCTATAGCACTCAATTGATGCAAAACTTGCAAAACTTGCAAACTTTGAACGTGCATATCTCATGAACCGTTTGACCGTTGGCAATGACACTTTGATACACATATGTGTCTCCTCATGCCGAACGACTTCCGAGTTCTGACTTTTGACCTCTGACCTTTAGATCACCCGCCATTTTGAATTATTTGAAAAACAGTTCAAATGTAACTCCTCCCAGAATCTTTGCTCAAAATGCACGAAAACTTCTACACGTGAACTTTGGACCTATACGGACAAATAATCGTAGCACATTTTTGTTAAGTGAAAAAATGAAGTTTTTATGAGCCAATGAAAATTGCTGTTTTGTGAAAATTATTCTTCTGCCTCTAATACACACACATGCTTATGTCACTTTACTATGCGAAGCCCATCACGATTGGCCAAATGGTGGCGCTATAGCACTCAATTGATGCAAAACTTGCAAACTTGCAAACTTTGAACGTGCATATCTCATGAACCGTTTGACCGTTGGCAATGACACTTTGATACACATATGTGTCTCCTCATGCCCAACAACTTTCCTGTTCTGACTTTTGACCTCTGACCTTTAGATCACCCGCCATTTTGAATTATATGAAAAACAGTTAAAATGTAACTCCTCCCAGAATCTTTGCTCAAAATGCACGAAAACTTCTACACGTGAACTTTGGACCGATACGGACAAATAATCGTGGCAGATTTTTTCTAAGTGAAAAAATGAAGTTTTTATGAGCCAATGAAAATTGCGCACGCACGCACACACACACACACTAAAGTTTATACTGAATGATGTTACTGTTTAGAATGAGTCAACTGACTGTGTCTGCATAGCTCAGTTGGTAGAGCTCTCGCCGTTGGACCACAAGGTTGTGTGTTCAAATCCGGGTAAAGACAACTCAGTGTATGCATTGTGTGCTGCAAGATTTGTGATGACTCAACTATAGAAATATTGAAGTAGATTACATTTGACCCATCAGGCACTCGGACATGGCATCACAATAATAGAGATACTAGTAACTGAAATAGTGTAATAAGTCTAATTTTGTAATAGTGTAATAAGTGTGTTTAGTGTAATAGTGTAATAGTGTAATAGTAGTGTAATAGTGTAATAAGTGTGTTTAGTGTAATAGTGTAATAGTGTAATAGTGTAATAAGTGTAATAGTGTAATAGTAGTGTAATAGTATAATAGTAGTGTAATAGTAGTGTAATAGTGTAATAGTGTAATAAGTGTAATAGTGTAATATTGAAATAGTGTATTGAGTCAAATGTTGTAATAGTGTAATAAGTGTATTTAGTGTATTAGTGTAATAGTAGTGTAATAGTATAATAGGTGTAATAAGTGTAATAGTGTAATAGTAGTGTAATAGTTTAATAAGTGCAATGTGTAATACCGTACTGTACTGTACCACACTGTGCTGTACCGTACTGTACCATATGGTACTGTACTGTACTGTACTGTACTGTACTGTACTGTACTGTACTGTACTGTACTGTACTGTACTGTACTGTACCGGGACATGTTATGAGCATGTAGATCTGCTAATTTCTAAAAGTTTGAGTACTGCTGAACTAACACTGAATGATTTTCCTGTTAACAATGGAGTAACTGATTGTCTCCGTGTAGCCTATAGTCAGTAGAGCTCTTGCCCTTGGACCGCAAGGTTGTTGTTTCAAACCCGGGTACAGACAACTCAGCTCGTCAGTCTCATTTTTGCATATTGTTCTTATTGCGCATTGTTCTTCTTCCATCTTGGTCCCGCTTTATCGCTGCTTGCAGCTATATTTAGGGACCAAGAAGTCACGCAGTGACTTTGGTCACTCTTTGTTATTGTGTTTATTTTTCTTCTTCTTCTCCTTCTTCTTCTCCTTCTTCTTCCGCCAAAAATAGCTGTTCTGACTGAATGGTGCAGTCGGTTTTCGCGAAACGCTGTAATCTGGTAGAGGGCCATGCCAAACGGTGAATATGCGAAGCCCAAGACGATTGGCCAAATGGTGGCGCTATAGCGCTCAATTTAAAATGCTAACTTTGAACGTGCATAGCTCATGAACCGTTTGACCGTTGGCAATGAAACTTTGATACCCATATGCGTCTCCTCGTGCTGAACAACTTTCGTGTTCTGACTTTTGACCTCTGACCTTTAGATCACCCGCCATTTTGAATTATATGATCAGTACTTTATTTTATTCTCCTTCTGCCAAAAATAGCTGTTCTGACTGAACCGTGCAGTCGGTTTGCGCAAAACTTGTCAACATGATAGAGGACCATGCCAAACGGTGACTATGCGAAGCCCATGACGATTGGCCAAATGGTGGCGCTATAGCACTCAATTGATGCAAAACGTGCAAAACTTGCAAACTTTGAACGTGCATATCTCATGAACCGTTTGACCGTTAGCTATGACACTTTGATACACATATGTGTCACCTCATGCCGAACAACTCTTGTGTTCTGACTTTTGACCTCTGACCTTTAGATCACCCGCCATTTTGAATTATATGAAAAACAGTTCAAATGTAACTCCTCCCAGAATCTTTGCTCAAAATGCACGAAAACTTCTACACGTGAACTTTGGACCTATACGGACAAATAATCGTAACACATTTTTTCTAAGTGAAAAGATTCAGTTTTTATGAAGCAATGAAAATTGCTGTTTTGTGAATTTTTTTCTTCTGCCTCTAATACACACATATGCTTATGTCACTTAACTATGCGAAGCCCATCACGATTGGCCTAATGGTGGCGCTATAGCACTCAATTGATGCAAAACTTGCAAACTTGCAAACTTTGAACGTGCATATCTCATGAACCGTTTGACTGTTGGCAATAACACTTTGGTACACATATGTGTCTCCTCATGCCGAACGACTTTCGTGTTCTGACTTTTGACCTCTGACCTTTAGATCACCCGCCATTTTGAATTATATGAAAAACAGTTAAAATGTAACTCCTCCCAGAATCTTTGCTCAAAATGCACGAAAACTTCTACACGTGAACGTTGGACCTATACGGACAAATAATCGTAGCACATTTTTTCTAAGTGAAAAAAATGAAGTTTTTATGAGCCAATGAAAATTGCGCGCGCACGCACACACACACACACACTAAAGTTTATACTGAATGATGTTACTGTTTAGAATGAGTCAACTGACTGTGTCTGCATAGCTCAGTTGGTAGAGCTCTCGCCGTTGGACCACAAGGTTGTGTGTTCAAATCCCGGTAAAGACAACTCAGTGTATCCATTGTGTGCTGCAAGATTTGTGATGACTCAACTATATAAATATTGAAGTAGATTACATTTGACCCATCAGGCACTAGGACATGGCATCACAATAATAGAGATACTAGTAACTGAAATAGTGTAATAAGTCTCATAGTGTAATTTGTGTAATATTGAAATAGTGTATTGAGTCAAATTTTTTAATAGTGTAATAAGTGTATTTAGTGTAATAGTGTAATAGTAGTGTAATAGTGTAATAAGTGCAATGTGTAATACCGTACTGTACTGTACCATACTGTGCTGTACCGTATTGTACCATATGGTACTGTACTGTACTGTACTGTACTGTACTGTACTGTACTGTACTGTACTGCACCGTACTGTACTGTACTGCACCATACTGTACTGTACTGTACTGTACTGTACTGTACCATACTGTACCATACTGTACCGTACTGTACCGTACCGTACCGTACCGGGACATGTTATGAGCATGTAGATCTGCTAATTTCTAAAAGTCTGAGTACTTATGCTGAACTAACACTGAATGATTTTCCTGTTAACAATGGAGTAACTGATTGTCTCCGTGTAGCTCAGTCAGTCGAGCTCTTGCCCTTGGACCGCAAGGTTGTTGGTTCAAATCCAGGTACCAACAACTCAGCCTGTGAGTCTCATTTGTGCATATTGTTGAACGCCCTGTGGGCCATATCAGTGAGATCAATAACTTTAAAGACTGGTGTGATAATAGCCACCTTATGTTAAACTCCACAAAAACTAAAGAGATGATCTTCAATCCAAATCCATGGTTATGAACGAATGTCTGCCTAACACACACACGCATGCAGCCACGCACGCACGCACGCACGCACTCACGCACGCACGCACGCACGCACGCACACACACACACACACACAAAGAGAAGTTTGCACGCACGCACGCACGCACGCACGCACGCAGGCAGGCAGGCAGGGGCAGGCAGGCAGGCAGGCAGGCAGGCAGGCAGGCAGGCAGGGGCAGGCAGGCAGGCAGGCAGGCAGGCAGGCAGGCAGGCAGGCAGGCAGGCAGGCAGGCACACACGCACACACACACACACACAAGACATGCCTAAAATGAGGACACACCTTCTTGTTACCAAATCACTGCATGGTTTTACTGTTTACAATATAGTCACTGATTGTCTCTGTGTAGGTCAGTCAGTAGAGCTCCCGCCTTCGGTCCACAAGGTTGCGAGTTCAAATCCCGGTACCGACAACTCGGCTCGTCGGCCTCATTTCTGCATGTTGTTCTCATTGCGCATTGTTCTTCTTCTATCTTGGTCCCGCTTTATCGCTGCTTGCAGCTATATTTTTCTTTTGTTTTTGCCAATCGGGAGTCCAGTCTCAGGTGGAGGTGGGTTCTCAGAGCCAGAGCCTTATTATATGGCTCTGCTCAGAGCCAGCTAGGGAACAGGTGTTCTAAATCAGCCCAAAAGCCTCTAATCAGTCATTCTAACAGAGACAGGCAGAGTGAGAAGTCACAGTTTGTTCAGTTGATCCTGTGTGAAGAGAAATACGTTTGTAACCTTGGTTGACGACCAGTTATCCTGTTTGGTGTGAACTTTATTGATCTGCAAGAGGTAAATATATGCCTGTGTAATGTTTCTGTGCTGTAACTTAATGTTGGAGTGTAACAGTTAATGTGTATGTATATTGTGATTTGTGACTAGCAATTAGCATTTTCACACCATTGCATGGCTTTGTATTAAGTGACCCCCACTCCACTCGACCCCCACACACAGTGTGAGTGTGCGAGTGGGGCCCATAACTGTATGTGATCTGTTGTTTGCAATTATTCACATTCTGAATCCTTTTTGGTTTTATTTTCTATTTCATACTGCATTGAGAAACATTCATTGTGTTTGGTGTTAATAAATACCCCTGTCTATGCTAGGTATTTAACACATTCAGTGCCTAAGATGTGATCTTGTTGTATCATAGCTCACAGATAATTCATGTTCGGTAATGAAACAATTCATGTATGGTAATGATATAATTCATGTTGGGTAAAGCTTGTTTAAAAAGTAGTTAAAAGCAAGTAAGAAGGTAAAAGCATACTTAAAGGTGTATAAGGTAATTATATTCTCTAACTTTATTTAGAGGCACCGTCTACTGAATTAAAATTACATAAGTACAGAGTTAAAAAGGTGATAAGTTAGACTACAGGTAGTTGCGCCAGTTCATTAAAACGAACTCAGGCCCCACCCAGAGTACTACTACACAAGAAACCTCATAGCTACCTGGGATGGGTGTTACACAAAGATACAAGATTAAGATTAAATTGTTTAAAAGCTCCAGGTCTTAATGGGTCAATGTACAATAAACAATGAGTCTTTTTTCCTTTTTTAATTTTCCTGAATCATCATCAGGGGAGAGAGTGGTTTGGAATCTCATGCCGTACACAACCAAAGACTTCTCCATTTGTTCTGTGGCGGACCGTATCAGCGACCTCAACCACCTACTGTTCCTGTACCCTGACGGCTGACAGACCCAAGGATGAGGTCTTCTCCAAATACTACACCCCACCACTCTGTACGCAACCTTCTCTCGCAACATCATGTTCATTTACACCACATGTTGCATGTCGTCGCTGTTCCAAAACAAGAAATGTAAAACATAACCTGTGTTTGTTTGATTGATTGGAATAGAACAGAAATGTAAAAACAGCAACGGAGTACAGTCAAACCCTCAGTTCAAAAGGGATAGCACCAGGGATAGCACCAGGGATAGTACCTGACCTGTCTCCGCCAGATCAGGTAGGTTATTGTGGGCTAGCAATGTTCGGAATTCGCCAATCAGGATGTAAAATCTGATAGATCTGTCTTGATCACATGACCATAGAGATACTGTGTGTACTGATTTGTATGAGGAGTTAAATATATGTTTTGCAAAACTCTGCCTCCTGGTGGAGCTATAACAGTCAGACCTGAAACATGTGGGCCTGGGGTGCTCGAGAAAGGGAGAGAGAGGTGAGTGAGTGAGATTAGCTGTTACACGGACGGACGGACGGACGAACAAACGGGGTAAAACATCTCGGCCACACGTTCGGCCTGTCGGAGACGATACAATTTGCAGATGCAAGGTTTCTTCTGCCTGTCAATGAATATTATTTTGATATTATGCATTTGTAATGTAACTCCAGGAGTGTACAAGTTACAACATGTAACCAAATGGACCCGTTACTTACATGTGTACATGCTCAGAGTTAAATTAACACTGTCCTGTATTAACGATTGTACTGTGTGACCATCCTCTTGTCCTCTATACAGTGCCCCCCCCTTTTTCCCCTCACTATATGTTTCTTTTCCCTTTTTACCTCCATTATGATGAATTCCTGTACTGTTCTTTGTCTATATAGAAGTGTCTATTTGTACGTCTCTAAATGTTTTGATGAATTGAACATGGTGGACCCTGTTGTAAACAAGTGTAATGCTTAATTGGGTCGTCCACTCACAGTTAACAGCCTTTGTATTGAGTTTGTGCTTGAAATGTACTGTAATTCTGCAAACTGTTAATACAATTTTCAATCAATCAATCAGGCTCTCAAACTTTTTCCATTTCAAGGACACCAAATATTTTGTGCCAGGGGACAGTATTAACAAAGAGGGTGTGACTAAATCATAACTACTGTACATTGGATACATTGGAACACAGGCCCCCACCCCCCACATTTTACGCCCGACAGCAACAACGATACGCAGTATGGGAGGATTCGGGTGAAGAAAACGTCTTGAAGACAGACAAACAGTGGCCCTAAGTCGCAACTCTGAGAGGTTGAGTGCACAAGGCTGAGATAAGGCCTGGCGTCTCTCGTCTGGCTCTCAGACCTTGAGGATGTGCGGAGGTGTCTGGTCTCCCATCTGCAGCACCTCCTCCAGGTAGCTGGACAGCTGCATGCAGGGCTCTCCGCCGGTCATGGCCAAGAAGCCCAGGGCCACCTCCACCGTAGACAGAGCCTCGCACGCCTCGCTGTACGACTGCAGGGCCAACAAGGTCAGTGGCTCCTGACTTTTGAGGGATCCCAGACACAGACAAACACACACGTTGACATAATCTTGGTCAATTGTTTTTTTTTCCTTCCATTTTGTTTTTCTCGACCACAAATGTATTAGATAGCATGTCATTTAGATAGATGACAGGTTCACCGATTACCTGGTATGCTAGTCTCTTTGAAGCACTCTACGGTTATTGCTGCCCTCTATGTGATTTGTATTGACTATAGTTCAAAATAAATGCCAGTGATAAATGCTGAGGGACAAAGATAATGTTTCTCATTCACTTTACTGATCATATCTGTGTCCTTCTGGCAACAAGCATCAGCCCCTCCATCCTTTTTCTGTACCGACCTCTACTTCAAGGTCGTCATGTCACCTTCACATAAAATAACTGAAACGTAATTAAATTGTTGAAAATATATATCAAATTTGAAAATAATTACAAAAATACTGTAATTTCTGGGTCAAGTGTGACACCAAGAGGTTCAATTCAGTATTAATTGGTCAGGTCAAACCAATATGTAAGCATATACACTGCTCCAACATGCATACAGTACATATGTAGCAGAGTGGCTCAGCCTCAGCCTGATGGCCTCAAAATTCTAATATCTATTTGGCTTAGTGGTGAAGATGTTGCCTTTCCACGTGGGAGACCCGGGTTCGATTCCTGGGTGTTACACATACATACATACATGCATACTAGTAAGGCATCGCAAAGCCCTGATCTTATGAGGGCTTAAGCACTCACGTTGAGGGAGATGAGGTTCTGTCTCTGGCAGGTCGTACTCGTGCACCGTCTCCTGGCCTCGCTCCATGCTGTACTGGCTGTTGGACAGGACCAGCGGCAGCAGGTCTCTCCCCAGTAGGTGACCCCCCAGGTCTCCCCCCGTGGGTGACGACCCCCCCCCCCCAGGGCTCTCCAGGTCTCCCCCCGGAGTGTTTGGCTGCCCCCCCCACCCCCCGGGTGCCTCCCCCCCCCCCTCCCCCCTTTTGGCAGGGTGTGTAAATAGAAAATACAGGATTATTAAACTCAACAAAATGTGCTGTTATAATGAATGTTTAAATGAGTTTGCAGTGCTAGTAGACTAGGGCTAGGCTGTTCGTCATTCCTAATACAACCAAAAGGAAAAGTGATTAATTTAAATTGGTGGACCCTATTGTAAACAAGTGTTATGCTTTATGTTGTAGTCCACAGTAAGTTTTTGTATTGTATTGAGTTGTGCTTAAGTTTTGTTTGAAAATCTGAATACTGTTAATACCTACAGTATGCAAAATTTCAAATGAAACTTAAGCACAACATCCAACCTTGCTAGTTATTGAAGTAGGTTACCTACTTCAATGATAACTAGCAAGGTTGGATGTGTAATGTACCACCTCCAGCCCACCATACAATTGGCATCAATTCCGGAGGGAAACTACCACTGTGATGAATGATTGTAATGTGTCTATACTAGTTTCAAACATGGTATCGCCCCTAAACCTGGGGGATATCTTTCACAATAATAAATAAAACATGTTCTAGACATTCTAATGATCAAAACTATTTTACTTACATCAGGGTCATAGGTTAAAAAAAAAAGAGAATTCTTATTTGTGAGAATGTCAGCCTCTGCGGGGGTATTTATATGCAAATATCATGACCAATGGCATTGCAATGATCATCAACGACGTTTAGGTGAAATAACGTATTAATTAAATTAAAATGTTGTAAATATGTATTATTGCAACGGTGGGTCTTACAGGGTTAAGCCTATTTATTCTTCATAGTTCATACCATGAAGTATCAAATCAGGCTCATTTGTCATGTTATATGCCAGACTACGCTACAATTTAACATACATTTCTAATAATGTCCAATGAAAAAGAAAAAATGACTAGACACTAGTGGAGGTGCCACAAGATTTATTTGTATTCGTGTACATGTACAGTATTCAAAACATGTCAGAATCGAACCCAGGTCCTCATGCTCACTAAGTGAACATGGCACATAACAGGTGAGCCACCCTTACACTCTAAATTAAATATACTTTTTCTCCAATTTGTCTACATTTACCACCACCACTATCAGGAAAGCGGTTTGACTGTATTGACTTCTGTTGTCTGACAGAACAGTCTATAGAGAACTTTTTATCAACTTTTAGCTTAGTCAAACGTAACAAAGCAGCAATTTTTTCTTCTCACAGCCAGGACTGGCAGGTAGGACACCGGTGTTGGTTTCAGACAACCAGTTACTATCCGGAGGGCGCTGTTAATGACAGTATCTACCTTGTTCACATGTGGGCTTCTGCTCCAGGCAGGGGCGCAGTATTCTGCTACGGGTAGGACCAGGGATTGTGTGGATACGCGTAGGGTCTGGGGGGAAGCTCCCCAAGTTGAGCCCGCCAGGCGATGGATGAGCGAGACCCTTGCTGTTGTCTTGGCCTTCACTTCATCCAGATGTTGCTTGTAGGACATTGTCCGGTCCAAGCGTACACCGAGGTACTTGGGGGCTTGCTGGAACTCCAAGCGGTTGTTGCCAACATGCACGTCCAGTTCCCTTCTTGCTTCCCGGTTGTTGAGGTATAAACCTCCAATTGTCAACAAAACATTTTTAAGCACCTAATAAAATAAACTGTGTGGGCTCAATGGCCTCTTCATGTGTCCTTCCTCCAGGCACGTGCAGAGGGGGGGCTTGAGCACCTGCCCTTTTGCAGAAAGGGCACCCCTTTCTTGTAGGACATTGTCCGGTCCAAGCGTACACCGAGGTACTTGGGGGCTTGCTGGAACTCCAAGCGGTTGTTGCCAACATACACGTCCAGTTCCCTTCTTGCTTCCCGGTTGTTGAGGTATAAACCTCCAATTGTCAACAAAACATTTTAAGCACCTAATAAAATAAACGGTGTGGGCTCAATGGCCTCTTCATGTGTCCTTCCTCCAGGCATGTGCAGAGGGGGGGCTAGGGGGGCTTGAGCACCTGCCCTTTTGCAGAAAGGGCACCCCTTTCTTGTAGGACATTGTCCGGTCCAAGCGTACACCGAGGTACTTGGGGGCTTGCTGGAACTCCAAGCGGTTGTTGCCAACATACACGTCCAGTTCCCTTCTTGCTTCCCGGTTGTTGAGGTATAAACCTCCAATTGTCAACAAAACATTTTTAAGCACCTAATAAAATAAACTGTGTGGGCTCAATGGCCTCTTCATGTGTCCTTCCTCCAGGCACGTGCAGAGCGGGGGCTAGGGGGGCTTGAGCCCCCCACTTGTGATGTGGGGGGCAAACAAGGGCTTGTGTGGGGGGCAAACAAGGGCTTGTGTGGGGGGCAAACAAGGGCTTGTGTGGGGGGCAAATAAGGGCTTGTGTGGGGGGCCAATAAGGGCTTATGTGGGGGGCCAATAAGGGCTTGTGTGGGGGCAAAGGGCTTATGTGGGGGGAGGCTTATGTGGGGGGCCAATAAGGGCTTGTGTGGGGGGCAAACAAGGGTTTATTTGGGGGGCAAATAAGGGCTTATATGGGGGGCCAATAAGGGTTTGTGTGTGGGGCCAATAAGGGCTTGAGTGGGGGGCAAACAAGGGCTTATTTGGGGGGCAAATAAGGGCTTATATGGGGGGCCAATAAGGGTTTGTGTGGGGGGGGCAATAAGGGTTTGTGTGGGGGGCCAATAAGGGCTTGTGTGGGGGGCAAACAAGGGCTTATTTGGGGGGGCAAATAAGGGCTTATATGGGGGGCCAATAAGGGCTTGTTTGGGGCCCAATAAGGGCTTGTGTGGGGGGGGGGGCAATAAGGGCTGGTGTGGGGGGCCAATAAGGGCTTGTGTGGGGGGGCAATAAGGGCTTGTGTTGGGGGGCAATAAGGGCTGGTGTGGGGGGGCCAATAAGGGCTTGTGTGGGGGGGCAATAAGGGCTGGTGTGGGGGGCCAATAAGGGCTTGTGTGGGGGGGCAATAAGGGCTTGTGTTGGGGGGCCAATAAGGGCTTGTGTGGGGGGGCAATAAGGGCTTGTGGGGGAGGGCAATAAGGGCTTGTGGGGGAGGCTTATGTGTGGGGCCAATAAGGGCTTGTGTGGGGGGCCAATTAGGGCTTGTGTGGGGGGCAAATAAGGGCTTATGTGTGGGGCCAATAAGGGCTTGTGTGGGGGGCAATAAGGGCTTGTGGTGGGGGGCAAACAAGGGCTTATATGGGGGGCCAATAAGGGCTTGTGTGGTGGGGCAAACAAGGGCTTGTGTGGGGGGCAAACAAGGGCTTATTTGGGGGGCAAATAAGGGCTTATATGGGGGGCCAATAAGGGCTTGTGTGGGGGGCCAATAAGGGCTTGTGTGGGGGGGCAATACGGGCTTGTGGTGGGGGGCCAATAAGGGCTTGTGTGGGGGGGGCAATAAGGGCTTGTGTGGGGGGCCAATAAGGGCTTGTGTGGGGTGCCAATAAGGGCTTGTGTGGGGGGCAAATAAGGGCTTGTGTGGGGGGCAAATAAGGGCTTATGTGTGGGGGGCCAATACGGGCTTGTGTGGGGGGCCAATAAGTGCCATTGGCCCTTCAAGACAAACATTTGACAAGTAATGATAATTCCACTATCATAATGAATTATCTTTTAATCTGCCATCAGTCAGTTTTAGTTTCAGACTAATGAGAACATATTGCTTATTTTACTGTCCAATGACATGAAATGGCACAAGGGACGGACTCCACAAAAAGACCACATACAGTATGCGCGCGCACACATGTGCCCTTTTCTGGAGTTTGAGCCCTTGCCCCCTCAGTGCTCTCTGCACGGCCCTGCCTTCCTCACATGGAGAATAGGTAATCATCCAGGTGAATGTTGGGCTGCCTGTGGATGCTGACCGACCAGGAACGCCATCTCGTGTGCGTACTGGCAGGGAGCTGGAACCCCAATGATGCCCTGAAAGCAAAATACAGGTTATCTCATATATTCTCATTTGCCAAATTAGAGCGTTGGATTAGGTTTGACATAGAGCTCAGTCAACAGACTTGTCCAGACTTGCTTTACCTTTCTAGGTATTATCCAATTCATTTCCATAATAAACGAATTGTCGTCATGCACCGAAGAAATTGATGTGGTAAGCTTAAATTAGAATTGGTAGAAATGCAGACAGCATATTTTGGGCCAACAAAATCAAACATTGTGGCTCATCAGCAGAATGTCTTGCATTTCAAGCAGCCAAGGCAGGAAGTTGCAGTTACCTGCCAGTTGTAGTACATGTGGCAGAGTTTGTAGGTTAGTCGCTGCATGTGGTCAGGCTTCAGTCCACTGGTGTCGTACACCACGTTGTAGTGGGTAGGAGACACACTTCCCATGCGAACTGCCTGGCTCACAATGTAGAAGTCGTACCTGGGAGGAAGACACATTATTTTGTTTAACAGTGTTCAGGGTGGAGGGAGATGGAAAATTAAAAACCACCAATACATATTTTAACACTTAAACCCTACAGTATACATCTTAAGGTCCCCCCCTTTTCGCATTACATATATATTCGTCTTCAGACCTACGTCACAATACGTGATCAAGCTTATAGATCTGCTATTTTTGCCATTAGCACAAGAACAGGGATCAACTATGAAAGGACTGACAAATGTTGATCATGTGAGAAGAACTTAAATGTATGGATGCTGCAATGTCAATCAATTAAAACGATTATAAAGAAACACTGACCGTTACATTTTAATATATGTAGCTGGTGGGTTTGGGGAAATGCCCGCTGCTTTCTGTTGTGGTCCGTTTAGTTCCCCACTGTACATTGTTAAGAGACATACTACTGCTGAGTAGAGAGAACTTTGGCGACATCTGTGTCAACAACAGTTCCCGGGGGAGGGTTGGTCAGCTTGCCATTCATGTAGGCAAAGAACCTGGAGGAGATGTGCTTCTTCACCACCACCACCACAGTTAAAAGAAAACCTTCACTCAATACAACAGTAAATCAGTAAATGTACACAGACACAGAAGAACTGAGTTTGATTGCGTGTATTAGAGACTCCAGCCCACACCCAGAATCCAGTCCACAGTTTCCAAATACCACAGTGTCCACAGAGAACAGTCAGGATATTTGTAATTGTATTTCATATTTTCTTTTCATTTATGCTACATTCTTAATTTCTTTGATGCACATTTTTTCACATTTCATTTCATATTTGTTTGCACTGAAGTTGTGTATTTTCTTTTTTATTGCACATTTAATATTTGTTTTTGTTTTTATTTAGGCTAAAGTCTTTATTGTTTACCTTAATTTGTTTGCACTGGAGTTGACTATTCTTTTTGTAATTTTCATACTTTCTTTTAATTTATGATACATTCTTAATTTCTTCATGCGGTCAAAGTTTTACCTTAAGCTGTTAATTTGTTGTGTATTGCACATTTCCTTTATTTTATTTGTTGTTTAATAGGCATGTGCACTGTTAGATATTGACATTTTGTACTATATTAAAAACCTGGCAAGTTATTTTAGTATTTATATAATAGGCCTATATATCTATAATGTATATATTAGAATGATAGTGAGGAAATGGAGGGTATCTCATATAGGCCCTTTCTTCACAGGGCCCTCGGGGAGGGGAGATTGAACTAGTTTGACTGACAGACCCTCATTAGTGTGGTTGCCTATGGGCAACCATACTATTGTTCCCCTTACCTTTTATTTCTTTCTTTCTATGTTTCTTTATTATTCTGTATAAACTTTATTTTGCCGTGCTACTCCTCCCACAGTTTTTGTCAAAAATACTCGAGCCATATGTCAAATCGACCGGCTTCATCGGGAATCGTGTGCTTGTTGATTGATAAGAGAAATGTTGTATAGTTTAATTGATATTAATTAATTAGTGAATACATTTTCCCCATTCACTTGAATGGGAAAATGGAAAAACTCACATTCAACTATTTGTTTCTCTGAGACCGTAAGGGCTGTAGTTACAACACTTGGAGGGGAGGTTCATAATAATTATGAAAATTAATTAACATATGATTATATCGGTCGGCCTCATGGTGGCGCTATAACAGCCCACTTTACGTTTTGGCGTATAACTCTTGAACCGTAGGTCGTAAAATCAAAATATTTTTTTCCTGGATTCCTTGAGTCATGACGCATCTCCCTATATAGGCCACGCCTATTTGCGTCAGGATAGATTTTCCACCATTTTGAATTTTCTTCAAAACACACTTTTGGATCCTCCAGCTACAGATTTTGGCCAAATCTCACAATAATCGGTACACATGATCTCCGGACCTATCCGATTAAAACAGCAGAGTCAGAATTTTGATAGTCCATATCGTTCGTCCGTAATCAGCCTTCAAAGTTAGTGGGAGGGGCCTATTTTACAAAAAATTCCACAATTCACGCACGGAATGTCCGATCCATCCCAAATCCAAATCACATGTCGAGGGTGGCTTAATCAACGCAGAGCCAAAAGCAATTCCATTTTCATCCATAGGGGGCGCTACAATTGCAAAAACAATTACCCGTTTATTGCAAAAACATGATTTCAGGGGGGAAAAAACACTCTGAATTACTTACACATGATCACAAGGGTGACTTGACATTGTCATTGGCTAGCAAAATTACTGGGAGGGGCCTATATCAGCGAGTGAGGCAACCACACTTTGCAATTTCCCAGAATTGCTTCTTTCTAGTTTTAAATAGTCCTACTGATTTGCGTATATAATAACATGATGTTATACATGTGCAATGTTGCACAACTGATATTATCAGAACTGGTATAAGGTAATAGAAAGGGTGCAAGTAAAAATACGTTTTGATACAACTATAACATCTTCATCAGGATGTTGTGTTTTTTTTATTTTTTACTAATTTACCTGCACTCTGTCAAATAAAGACTTTAAACTTTATGCTCCTATTTTCTCTATCTTTCACTGCAATGATGAGCCTGCAAAACCAAGTTGTAATGTGATGTGACAATAAAGATTCTGATGTCCTACTACACAAAGACACACAATCACAATTATTTTGTAAATCAATCATTTATTCAGTTCAATGAATGTACAGCACAGACAGAAGCATTGCCAGTGTCTGATTCTACATCTACGTCTGATTCTCTATCGTCCCTACAATATTTAACAGGCTGGAGCGTACCGCAGAGTAGTTCTGGAGTAGTTCCAATGGATTATGTGGCCCTGGTTTTTCCCTAATGGGACTGATTGAGGGTAGCTACTGGGACGTAAGTCGGGACTTGATCATCCCGGCTGGGTCGCCTGAGGACATCACTGAGGTCCCAGGTGCATCCATGCATGTTTTTTGTTTTATGTGTGTGTGTCTGTGTGAGGGGGATGGGGGATGAAACACATCCTTATATTTTTTGATCAAGGGCACATCTTAACTACTTCATTGTACTATGAATATTGAAATGGCTACAAACTCAGTGAGCTTGTAGATGTTATTTATTTTCTCACGTAGACTTTGAACATTTGGACAATGTAGAATTTCATTGTGTCTGATTAATTAGTTAAATGACTCCTTTTGGTTTATAGTCCTTTTGAGATATGATATGTCTTCTGTAAAATGTAAGTCACGCAGAGAATTGTTGCAAGGATATCAAAAACATTTCACAACAAATCATTTGGCACAAGTTTTTGTGTAGTTTTTGTTTTGTATTTCTTTTTTGATACACATACAGTACTTAACCTTGCTGAATTCTATGAACTGAGCCTGCCTTCTTGAATGCTACTGATTCTATTCTATGGATGACGGCTTCAGCATCAAATCACTTTGGACAGCATTCATTCAAACAGGATATTGGCAGTGTACTGAAGAACCCCTGCACATGAGCAGAGCACATGCAATACAAACAAACAAATACCGGTAAAATTAAAATACGAAATGCAGCAGGAAAAGAAAAACTGTAAATGGTGCATTTGTAAACGGCCTGGCTGTCCCTGAAAATAGTAATTAGCTCTTGTAGGCTATACGTCCTGGCAAGGTAAATATTTTGTCCAGCAAATAAATGATTTTATTGCAATTATGGACTTTCACAGAATACATGATACTGTGCTTTTTGGAATGTCCTCACCCCTTCCCCACCAACGTTGCTGTCGGACAGAAACCTTGTATCTCCTCCTTTAAACTTTGTTTTAATTACTTCCGCCATGCAGTTTCTGTGTTTGAAAAATATATATAAGCAAAAGTGAAAGTGGTTAAATTAATGGTGTCTGTATGTGTGAGTTTTATAAATATTGAAATAATGAAAAGTATTAACAAGAGCTTACTACATGGGATCCACTGGAACTATAGGTTATTTTTCCCATTTCCTGAAAAGTAACCGTTTGGACATACAAGGTTTCCACCCGACAGTGATGATAAGATACACTAATGCCTGTTACAGATCTCCCTAAACCACACAGATCTACGGTAAATATAGCTGCCGAACAATATTATGCATGTTGTTTGTAACACACATTGTCTCACCATTGATTAAAAATGTGATTTTATAAAAAGTCCAAAAGTGAGGCTGTTCATCTGAAATGCCACAAATGTTTGAATGCAAGATAAAAAGAAAGAAAAAAGATGCAGATCTATTCTGTAGCTGCCATGAAAATGATCTGTTTTACTTACAGTTCTATATATTTAAAATGTTCAAAAGACCTTTCTGCATTTGGCAACACTGACAAAGTTACGTGTTATAATTGCAGGACATCATTAAAGGTATATGAGTCGAACCTATACGTAAATGAAATACGAAGCATCTCATATCTAACATATTACTATCAGATCCATAAGTATCTCTATGCTATCTACAAACGTCTCCTGGTTACCTTAATACACATACTGTATATGACAAAGAGGTTTTCACAGAATACAAAAGAAAACCAGAGCTTAAAGATGTCGGTATCTCAAATGGAATGAACCATCTTCACAAAATAGAATGTAGTAGTAAAATACAATTTCTTGAAAAAAAAAAAAAAAAAGGTAACCTGAACCACACATCCATTTGTAGCATGACTAACTGTTTGTATTATGCATGTGTGTTGGCGTGTGCGTGTAAACACTGTCATGAGTCTAAAGGGACTGATATTGATGCTCGCTAATGGTTTGTAAACAATGATGCTGATCTGCTGATGATCAATATGGCACTGATACTTTATAGCTGTACATGTTCTTTCATTATAAGATCCTCATGCACGCATGCACACGCACGCACACACACACACGCACATGCACGCAGACACACATGATGCGGCTCAACGACCAACAAGTATGAGCTAGTAAACACAGACATTCAGCACACAGACTGTCTCCTCTCGTCTCCCCTCTTGAACAATGATTCTCAAAGTGGGGTCCATGGCCCTTCCTTGAGGGGTTTCCAAATGGACCATTACAGGTCTTTAACTCAAAGTGGGGTCCAGGGCCCTTCCTTGAGGGGTTTCCAAATGGACCATTACAGGTCTTTAACTCAAAGTGGGGTCCAGGGCCCTTCCTTGAGGGGTTTCCAAATGGACCATTACAGGTCTTTAACTCAAAGTGGGGTCCAGGGCCCTTCCTTGAGGGGTTTCCAAATGGACCATTACAGGTCTTTAACTCAACGTACAAAAGGAATCGAATGGACCCTCACAGGTTGGTTTGTACACTTGAAATAAGTTTGAGAAGCATTGCTCTAGAACAGGGGTCTTCAACGTTTCTCAGGCCAAGGACGCCTTATCTGAGAAAGAGATGAAGCAGGGGTCCTCCACTACATATTGGATTCATGTCAAATGTGTATTTCCAGACATTTAACGACTTAAACCCTCAATACTTTGTAAACTTGACCTTTGGCTCGGTACTTGGTCTGCTCCCTGTACACCAAAGTATCTCTGAGCTTGCAGATCTGCTATTTTCTGCAAATGTTCCACCCAGAATAGGGATGCGAGGGTTTAGTTAATGTAAAAATTAAAAAATGAATAAAGTCCCTACCACACAAAGATTTGGCGGGTCCCCCCTGCAGTATCTCAGAGGACCCCCCCCCCTAGGGTTGAAGACCCCTTCTCTAATCTAGAACACCCAGGTGACTGGTACCCACTGGGGGTTCTTGGAGACCGTCTCCAGGGCGGCCTTGATGGTGCGGAAGGTTTCGTCCAGGTTGTCGTTGACGATGGTGAGGTCAAAGTAGTGTCCGTAGGCGGCCTGGATGCGCAAGCTCTCGTTGCACGTTCTCCGCAGCTCTTCATCCTGACCATGATGACGATGGAGGAAGAGGGAGGGAAAACGCAAAAGACATTGAGAGACAACCTTAAGGTTTCATGTCTGACTATGTTTTGAACCGCAGACCGCAGGGAACTAAAAAGGGAACTGAAATTTGAGTCACTTATAAGCAATAGATATTGCTTGTGTGGTATGAGAGTTTAAATAAACGGGGGGGCGGCGGTGGCTCAGGGCTAGAGCTAGCGTCGAAGTGTCCTCGAGCAAGACACTGATGTGCTGGTTGGTACCTTGCATGGTTTCCGCTGTCATCGGTGTATGAATGTGTGTGTGAATGGGTGAATGTAATGCACAATCTATGTAAAGTGCCTTTGATAAAGGCGCTATATAAATGCACCATTTACCATTTACCAGCTCAACAAGGTCACAGACTAATGAGAATCATACTAGGGTTAGGTCCTAGATGTCAAGTTGGAGATTGACCATGATTCATAGGATTCTTCATGGAGTGGTCTCTGTTTTAAAAACATTTCTTTGCTCTGACCACTCACTCAAAGTGTAAACTAGCATTGCCAATGTGTGTGCACAATGCACATACTGTAGGTTCAGGACTGTATGGGAACTTTCACATACTGTACATTGGTGCCACCCAGTGGAACAGCCTGGACACTGCAACCAAACTCACTTTAAACGTGGTGTTGGGTGAAATCACCCCTCAGTTATATCTCTGAGGTATATGGGAGGGGAGGCGGGAGCCCTCCCCCAACCCCTCCCCTACCTGGCAGGGTTTTGCCTTACTGGGCAGGGTTAGAACTGTGTGTGTGTGTGTGTGCGTGCGTGCATGGTCCTGTACCGTCAGTGTGGTGGTGACCACCCCAGCGTCTACAGCTGATTGGTTCAAAGCCTTTAGCACGTCAAACTCTGGAGCCTGGAGGAAGACCACGTAGGGCAGGAACTCTGACGTCCTCAGGAGCTTCACCGCCTGCAGAGTGAACATGCGCACACACACACACACACACACACACACACACACGCACAAAAAAACAAAAAGCACATCTCTCTTTTTTCTTTTTGTGGCTTTCGCATTTATTTATTTATTTTAATAGAGGGATAGGTTATACAGTAGATTTTTTTTACATCATATTAACCATGTTAACCGATTTTTATAACAGTATAACATAACATAATGTGGATGCAATCACTACATTCAGTTTAGCGAAATATGGCATTGGGTGAATAGTGTGTATGATTGTTAGATAAATTCTTAATGATTCACCGGCTATAGCCACTGGCACTGCCTAGTTTGTCCCTCTGTGCCTGCATAGATTGTATTCTTTGTATTGATTGAGTACAAACGAGAAGCCTCTCTGAGAGTAGCCTAAATGTTAGCCTCACAATGCCAAACGTCTATTGCAAAGTTTTTGCCATTTTTGGAAGGAAGTCAGCAAAGCAGTCCCTGGAGGAGCTACAACAGTTGTATCCTGAGTTACAACTGTTAACTGAGTCCTGAGTTCACTTTTATTGGGCTGGCAAACTGGATTACTATGTGATTGAAGACATCAATGACAAGGTCAGAATTGTAATTTTAGTCGAATGGATTTTCATTGATTGTGCTCCATGTTGTCTGGTGCTATGCTATGTGGTACTATATTGCTTAATTTAGAATTCGGAAGGGAGTTGAAACTAGCTGTTGTTGTGCACTCTGCAATACTGTATACTGTGAGAAGTGTGTGTGTGTGTGTGTGTGTACCCCCTCCTACACGCGCACACACACACACACACACACAGCAGTACCTGTGGGTTGACGTCCAGAATGCATATCCTTCCGGCCTCCACCACCTCGTGGATGGAGTCTATCTTGGTTCCGTACAGACTGCCGTCGTATTCTCCGTGCTCTAAGTAACGTCCGTTCTTCATGTCCGCCTCCATCTTGCTGCGGCTGGTGAAGGCGAACGTTCGGCTCTCACGCTCTCCGGATTTGGGCTTCCTGGAGGTGTCTGGGGGCACACGCGCGCGCACACACACACACGCACACACACACGCACACGCACAGTCTCAGTATCTAGCACAGTTAGACCTGAGACCAGATCAGACAAATGTCTTCTAAATCTAAGACAGTTTTCTGATAAAACTATGTTTTATGGGGTTCTGTGTGGGTTTCTGTTTGGATAGTCAAAATGTTTATCATAATATAGTAACAAATATTCAAAAATAGCGAATTAGCCAATCTACAAGATCACAACGCGTCGCATTGGGGGGACGCATTGTGAGTGGGCGTGTGTGTGTGTGTCAGTGCGTCCGTGTGTCATGTGTGGGGTGTCTCAGCTTTGGTCAGCGCTCAAGCCTGACCACTTGGTCAGCAATCAGCTGGGTGAAACTGAAAATTAAATATCCCCATCATGCGATCAAATAGGTCTAATTATTATTTAGAAGGGGGTCTCCATGGTAAAAAGATCTAGAACATAACTACTATAACAACCCAATAGATACTGTAGCGTAGAGGTTGGTTGAAGGTAATTAACATGTAGCATTATTACCCATTTAGACCTGAGACCAGATTATACAAATGTCTTCTAAAATCACCACAGTTTTCTATGTCAGTCGTTCTCAAACATGTTCACGTCATGTTGTTTCAGGGACACACCCAGAAGTAAAGATTTGAGTTATAAACGTTCGCTGTGAAAGAATATATATTCCAAGATTTGCGCCACATTTTCACGATTTTTCAAAAAAATAACAGATCTACAAGCTGTGAGCTTGTATCTGTTATTTTTCAATAGCTCCAGGGGGTACCCAGCTAAATGATAGTTTGGAACCAACATTTGTACACTCTCAGAGTTAAATTAACTTTGATTTTACAATATAAACTGGGGGTCCCAGAGAGAGAAATGCCATTGAATGGGGGTCCGTAGACTAATCCATGTCAAACTGGGGGTCCTTGAAATCAGGGTTGAGAATCAGTGCTAGAGCTCTTATCCCTGGCATATCTTTTCAAATGGGGGTCCGAGACATGAAAAGGTTTGGGAACCACTGGGTTAATTAACGGGGGCAGTTCATTGGTTCTTACGGGGAATGGTGGTCCCAAAGTGCTGAGGATCTCCCAACAGCAGCTTGTTCTTTAGGGTCCGCCTCCCCGCGCCCTGCGCACCAATCAGAACCAGCGTCTTCCTCTTGAAAGGCGGGACTTTGGCCACCTCCTCATAGATGAGAATCTCATGTCTGTCAAACTCTGAGGGGGGATGGAGGGAGAGAGAGAGAGAGAGAGAGAGACTTAAGAAATATAAAGCAGAGGCATAGCCTACAGAACAAAAAAAGAGTAAACAAGTAAACAAATACATTTTCGGAAATGGAAAAATAACATGGATACAATGTCGTTATTATTTACTCACAAGCTCTTATACTTCAAATTGGTTGCATATTCATAGATCCCACACAGACTTTCCACTTTACGTTTCACAATAAAAAAATAAGCTAAAATAGCAGATCTACGAGCTCACACTGTGTTTTCGGTACGTTTGCATGACATGAACGAAAACGACAAGGTCGAAAAATATCTATGGAATGTGGGGATACGAGGTTTCTGCCTGACTATATGAAACAGACCAGTAGCAGAGGTTCAGTTACAGTTACAGACCAGTAACAGTCCAGTATCAGACGGTTACAGACCAGTAACAGTCCATTAACTGACGGTTACAGACCAGTAACAGTCCAGTATCAGACGGTTACAGACCAGTAACAGTCCAGTATCAGACGGTTACAGACCAGTAACAGTCCAGTAACAGTCCAGTATCAGACGGTTACAGACCAGTAACAGTCCAGTATCAGACGGTTACAGACCAGTAACAGTCCAGTATCAGACGGTTACAGTCCAGTAACAGTCCAGTATCAGACGGTTACAGACCAGTAACAGTCCAGTATCAGACGGTTACAGACCAGTAACAGTCCAGTATCAGACGGTTACAGACCAGTAACATACCAGTAACAGTCCATTAACTGACGGTTACAGTCCAGTAACTGACGGTTACAGACCAGTAACAGTCCAGTATCAGACGGTTACAGACCAGTAACAGACCAGTAACAGTCCATTAACTGACGGTTACAGTCCAGTAACAGACGGTTACAGATCAGTAACTGTATAGCAGTCCATTAACAGAGGTTCAGTTACCAGCATTCTTTGTGGTCAGGTACATCATCTTCTTCTTCTTTTTCCCGCCAACTCCAGTGCACAGATTTCCTGTCAAACGATCAAAACCAGAAGATGAGCTTCTCGTGTGCAGGATTGTCAGTTAGATGTATGTAAAATAGCTTTGAACAAAATGTGTTATTATTAGAAAGTAGAAATAAGAAAGTACACAGGATGCTGGTTTGAGGATTAAACAGAGTTCTACTGAACCACCACCAGAGAGCAGTACAGGGCATATACACAATGTTTTCTATAGCAGTGCAGATGATAGACATACAAAAACTGACTGAGTATTTATGTGTGTTCGTCTACTTCTCTTTTTTCTTTTCCTTTTTTGTTTTACTTAGAGAAGCCAATTATTTATTTCTCTCCTTTTTCTCCCAAATCTAGATGTACGTCTATGCTTTGCCTTCTTCTCTGGCCTTGTTTCTTTTACAATCAACATTCTATATTACTTAGAGTAGCAAAAAAGTTTTTTACTCTTTTACTCCCACAAATTAGCCAGTCAATTCCTCCTCATACTGTGATGCCTCTGCTGCTGCACCGTACTGGCTCACCAGTAAGGAGCCCCAACCAGAAGGACATACAGTATAGCCACGCCCTCCATCCTGCCAGTAAGGAGCCCCAACCAGGAGGACATACAGTATAGCCCCGCCCTCCATCCTGCCAGTAAGGAGCCCCAACCAGGAGGACATACAGTATAGCCCCGCCCTCCATCCTGCCAGTAAGGAGCCCCAACCAGGAGGACATACAGTATAGCCCCGCCCTCCATCCTGCCAGTAAGGAGCCCCAACCAGGAGGACATACAGTATAGCCCCGCCCTCCATCCTGCCAGTAAGGAGCCCCAACCAGGAGGACATACAGTATAGCCCCGCCCTCCATCCTGCCAGTAAGGAGCCCCAACCAGGAGGACATACAGTATAGCCCTGCCCTCCATCCTGCCAGTAAGGAGCCCCAACCAGGAGGACATACAGTATAGCCCCGCCCTCCATCCTGCCAGTAAGGAGCCCCAACAAGGAGGACATACAGTATATCACACTCCCCGCCCGGCTTCCCTTCTTTCCCGAACACGGGTCAATTGTGTTTGTATAGACCGGTACATTACTCCTGTGCCACCCGAGTGCCCTTTCTGCTTTCCTTTGGGAACGCTCTCTCATGTCTCCCTGCCTCTCTCTGTACCTGCTGGGGCCAGTTCCATGTCTATCTTGACGAATGCTTTCCTCTTCTCCTCCAACATCTGACTGGGGATCAGGCCAGCGCTGCCCCCTTCCACATGACGAGCCTGTAGTAGAACACATGCACACTTTAATAATGTATTCATGTCCACATAAGGTAGAGCATACAATGCTCCCAACCATAGGGACTCCGAATCCCCTGTACCTAAACAGCAAAAGTGAGCAGCAAAAGTTTAGCAGACAGCAACACAGCAGAATCAGTGTGCAGCAGCAAGCAAGCAGGATGAGCAGTGCAAACGTCCAGTTTAAATAGCCGGTATGAAGCTGGAATGAGTGTGTGATTGGATGAGTGAATCATGTGAATGACAACATGATGCTGAGACGGCCCAATGACCGGTCGCTGGCAACTGCACTGAGTTTCCTGATTGAACTTGCTTTGCGCATGTCTGTGACAGGTGCAACACTCTTTTGCTGAAACATCTAACAACCAGCATTTGTTTACGTTTATGTCCTGGTGGCCGAATATAAAACAATCTGCACCTATAAACCCAGCACTGAGATGGCACGCACGCACGCACACGCGCACACACACACACACACACACACACACACACACACACACACACACACACACACACACACACACACACACACACACACACACACACACACACACACACACACACACACACACACACACACACACACACACACACACACACACACACACACACACACACACACACACACACACACACACACACTCTTCTCTACCTGCCACCAGTTGAGGTCATCTTGGTTAACAATCTGCAAGATGTCTCCCGTCTCAAACCTCAGCCCTGCCTCCTTGCAGGGAATCAGGTTGTCATTGGCTGGATCGTAGTCATAGTGACACTTATAGAAAACCTTAAAGAAACAGAGAAGAAGAGTGATTGACTGACTGAGAATAGTCTGGTGTGTGTGTGTGTGTGTGTGTGTGTGTGTGTGTGTGTGTGTGTGTGTGTGTGTGTGTGTGTGTGTGTGTGGTGTGTGTGTGTGTGTGTGTGTGTGTGTGTGTGTGTGTTTGGTCCTACCTGTCCGGACGCTATGGTTGCATGGTAGCTGGGTAGGATCTTCAGAACTATACTGCCACTTGTTGCCTGTAGTTCCTCCTGAATAACCCTGGGATCTTTCCCCACCTCTCGTCCATTCACCTAACGCAAGAATGACAATTAGTATTGTTCATCTCCATTCACACACCTGAACTATTATCTCCGCCAGGCTGCGATTGATTGGCAGAGATGATGTTGTTTTCGCAGCTGTCTCCGGGTTTGTGTGTGTGTCCGTCTGTGTACGATAGAACGAGGCAGCGCTGTTGTACTGTATATCAGTACGGCATTGATTTTCTTTAGCACAAGGCCCTAGGCCGACTGCATACTCCAAGACAAATCCTCATGTAATATCGATTAAAAAGCCAAAGTGGTTTGTAATAGTCCAGTACAAATAATAACACAATAGAAGTATCATGAATCATACTGGATAAGAGCGTGTGCTGAATGTGAATGTCGTCAGTGTAATTGTATTATTAATTAACAGTAGTAGTAGCACCTCTTTGATGATGTCACCAACATGTAGCAGGCCTTGCTGGTCAATCATCCCTCCATGGAGGATACGAGCTATTACCAACTCTCCTTTCTCCACACGGAATGTAACGCCCTGTAACACACACGCACACAGGCACGTACGCACGCACGGGTTGAAATACAAAAGAAAAACACAAAAAGTTTGAATATGGAGAAAGGACATTTCTGCCCGACAGCAATGGTATGTATTGTACGTGCAGAGCCATAGAGTAAGACAGAGTTACGACAACTCTGTTCACTTCATGGGGCCAGTCCAATGGCGGCTCTTATACATAGACTTTTATTGGCGAAGAGCATTGCGAAGAGTGACAATGTCCTGGACCGGAAGTTGGCAGAATGCACTGGACTCAGGCAACAGCCCAGCTTTAATGATCTTAAATCACTTTATTTTAGATCGTTTTTTAGTAATAGTACAACATAAACATTACAGAGACTTTAGTTGTCACTGTACAATACTTTAAAACAATTGTCATGTTGCACATATGCCTAAAATTGCTGATATTTGCGCCGCCCTCGTTGAAAACAATGTATTTCAAACTCCAGCTTGTCCCTCTGCATGAACAGCGCTCGAGTGCTCAGTTTTCTGCCCCCCCAATGTCGTAACTCTTACTCTATGGCTCTATATGTACGTGGTGCTTCTCACCAGGTGCTCCCCGGCCACCTTGCGGATGCCCACCATGCGGATGGCGTCAGGAGGAGGGGGCAGGTTCTGGCCGTTGTCCTCCCCTAGGTCATGGTCCACAAAGTCACATGGGCTGAGGGGCGGGCTCTCACATGTCTGGGATGCAACTGAGTCATGTGTCTCCAGGAGGGACTGGGAAAACCCAGTTAGGAGGGGAGGAGGACATGTTTGACTGACAGCTAAGATATGAATTTCTCTTTTTCAAGTTTTACATTTCTGGATTTTGTTTTCTAGCATGTTGAAAAGAACAATGTTATCTTTGTTTTTCCTTTAAGTAACAGAGATTTCCCTTTCATGTTAGGATTTGGTAAAACAACCAATATTAAAGATTAAATGGTTCATATTAAAAATACATACATATTTTCATGTTTGAAACACTGTGTGATGCTTTGAGAGCAGTAGCTACTCTTTGTATATTGGAATATTGGTACCTGGAAGTGTGGCTGTGTGAGGATGCCTGTGAGCTCTGCAGCGATGTCAGACTCCTGTGTGAAGGGGTTGAGCTCACTGAGGATCTCCTGCAGCAGCTCCACGTTGTTCTCCCTCACTGCAGAGAGACGCAGCGGCTCCACAGGGCTCTCCTCAGGCTCCTAACACACACGCACGCACACGCACACGCAGCAAATGCTCTTATGAGTGCTTACAATAAGCAAGATAAATAATCACATAAAATGCTGCAGAGATAGAATGCAGAGACAGTGTAGTGTGCACGCACGCACGCACGCACGCACGCACGCACGCACGCACGCACGCACGCACGCACGCACGCATGCACGCACGCACGCACGCACGCACGCACGCACACACACACACACACACACACACACACACACAGAGTGGTTAGCGAGTCCGTCTGCAAATTTCACGTATATGTGCAAAAGAAAAACACCCAAAGCCCAAGGAGTGGGGACTTATCTATCTATCTATCTATCTATCTATCTATCTATCTATCTACACACACATAAACATACATACAGTTGTGCACGACAATATCCGATCTATTAGCTCACAACGCATATTCTATGACGCATTGTGAGCTGGTAGATCAGCTACTTTTGCAGCCAAGTATAGTGTGTGCATGTGTCTCACCACAGGGCTCTCCATGATGCCTTTGAGATAAATGAGGTCCAGGTCGTTGGCTGTGGTGGAGCTAGCCGTGCTGTCACTCAGAGTGTCTGTCACCTGGGGCGCTGCTGCACACACGCACGCACGCACGCACAGAAACATAAATATTAATATGCACGTACCAAAAACAACTTACAGTATATGTCAGAACTACATGTTTCAGTTTCAGCATTGTACTTTCAAATCATACTGAAAAACAAAAGAGTCTACCCAAGGAAGGGCCGACAAATGTTGTTTTAATGCAGTGATGTTGTTCTATCACTGTTATTCTCAAATAAGAATAATAATCTGGAGCTGATGCTCCAGCTGTGTCAGTGTGTGTAGCCTTGATCTCTGCTCTACATGTAAAGTGTCTTGAGACTGTGATTTGACACTTTAATAACATTTAATTTAATTGAAATTGAGGCCAGTCCCAGAGGAAAAGAGAAAAGAAAGGGATGAAATTATGACTTGCAGAGGGAAGAGAGAGAGAGACAGAAACATTAGAGAATGGACCCATGAGAAAGAAACATGTCTTACCAGGCTCTGTTCTAGTGGAGGCCACAGGCATGGTGGAGCCTCAGTCAGTCTGCACCTGGAGAGAGAGAGAGAGAGAGAGAGAGAGAGAGAGAGAGAGAGAGAGAGAGAGAGAGAGAGAGAGAGAGAGAGAATGAGAGAGAATGAGAGAGAGAGAGAGACAGAGAGAGAGAGAGACAAAGCCCTGTTACTAAACACTCCGTTAGTTATAGCTCTGGACACACACACACACACACACACACACACACACACACACACACACACACACACACACACACACACACACACACACACACACACACACACACACACACACACACACACACACACACACACACACACACACACACACACACACACACACACACACACACACACACACACACACACACGATTGACCAGTTCTAATGCAGCAGTTGTCATGGGCCTTGCTCAAGGGCATCGATGTGGTGTTGCTGTTGGACGGCAGAGTGTAGTCGTGTAGTTTCCATGCTCAGATCATCAGGATTTAAACCACCAACCAACCTTTCAAACATAATGAATTATGCCTTGGTGATAATGATCACTAGCCATGGTTAGTGGCAGTGGTCACTTCTATGCACTATAAAGATGTTTTCATTTAGCAAGAGCAATGACATGGCAATGGCAATCAGAGTTGTGTCAAAAAGTACCTTTACCCTCCCAGTGAGTAGGGGAGTAGTGAATGAATGAATGATTTTCAACACAGTCAATGATGAAGACCAGAGAGAAAGAGAGAGTAGACAGCGCAAAGGGGGAGGGGCTTGTGTGGGCGTATCTAATCTGTAGGCTACATTGTCATGACAATGGCCACAATGCACAACCAGAGTGGAAAGAAGGTGGGGGGAGACTTCATATTGTGTGTGTGTGTGTGTGTGTGTGTGTGTGTGTGTGTGTGTGTGTGTGTGTGTGTGTGTGTGTGTGTGTGTGTGTGTGTGTGTGTGTGTGTGTGTGTGTGTGTGTGTGTGTGTGCGTTAGTGATTTGCTAACCATTCGCTTTTATAGTCAACTACAACTAAAAGAAAATTGCAAACCAAAAACTATCCATTGATCATGTGAAAGAGAAGATGCTGTTATTGGGCAGTGGCCTGTTTAAGCCTAGTTTGTGTGATTGGTGCCTGTTAGCTGATTAATTAGAACATGGGGAGCATCTTGGGTGGATTGCTATTGTACTGTGGTTGGTTGGTTAGAAATGGAAGGGTGGAGTCTGCAGAATATAAAGCTGAGGAGAGGTTAATGCTTTGCTGCTCCAGTTATGTTGTTTGATTTTTGAGTTATAGCTTTTTCAGTTGCACATTCTTTCTGTCCTGGCCTGGAACCAATTAAAAAAATCTTTGTTTTTCTGCAAACCTTCCTCCTGGTCCAGTTTTGCCAATTCTCCTGGTTTTCACTGAATTTGTGCCTATCTACAATTTATTTATGAGAAAATACATTGCCAATGCAAAAGTGTAACAATACAATCAATCAATCCATCGCCATCTCCCTATAATGCTTGCTGCCATGGAAACCATGCACCATGTTTGTGGCTAGGTTACACTCTGACTCCATTGTACATTAACCAGTGGAATACCAATGCAGTTTGTTGAGCCATATCATTGAAAATGCAAATTACAGATGAAGTTGAGTATTTTTAAACAAATATGTTCAGTGACTGTACTGTACCCGTCTCTAGAATTCTAAGCTGCGTACTGTATGTTTTGACAGGATACAGTATATGCCAGATGTATGGAGGATGGGGATATAGAACTAGAGAGAGGGGGCATGTCTCTCTATACATGTGTTCCAAAGTTGTACCCTGGCCATCACTTACACAACTGTAGAAGACAGCTCAAAGTAAGAACCTTTTTTGTTTGTTTGTTTGTTTTTGTTTTTTGACATTTTCTTTCATTCTTTGCTGCTGCTGCTGCTTGTTGTAACTTGTAAGCTGTGTGTAGGCCTATACTATTAACTAATGTGATTCAAGGTGTTGGAATTGCTGTTATTTTGAAGGCTGAAGTGAATCTACTGTGTGTACTCACTGTATGTTGAGTTGTCTGCCGTTGAAGTTAGTGAGTTGTAACAAGGAGGAACACATGTTCATTTTGAATTGAAGACGATGATGTGGATCTACAGTGTGTCTGTTGTGGCTGTTGTTGAAACGTATAAGTTGTGAGGACTATGGCTTTATTGGTTCATCATGACTGGCTATTACATACATTATGTTACATATAACGTCCTGGACTTTATTGTGTCTCAGTCTCTAGATGGCTCTGTGTTATTACTTTTAAACTTAACCAAACCAAAAAAGCCGGGGGGTAAAACCGGTTCACACGCATGCATGTAGTGTAGGTAAGAGTAGCCCCTTTCGGGACCCTTGGTTACCTTTTCGTCGGTACCGACATCCCTTTTTAACTCATCTCAGTCACGCAATTATACTTTGCTCAAGAATGGTTTTCTTTAAATTATTTAAACAGATAATAGTCAGGTTTCATTGGCTCAATTCATTTTCTAACTTTCACTTAAATGAATACATTATTACATTTTAAGTTCAGTATCCTTCTCTCTCACACACTCACACACACACACACACACACACACACACACACACACACACACACACACACACACACACACACACACAGTGTCCCTAATGAGATTGCAGGCTGCTGCCGTGAACTCCATCTGCTACCCTCCCTGCCTCACCATCACACCATCACGCAGCTACCTCAGTCTCTCCCTCCTCCCTCCTCCTCTTCAATTTCTCCTCCCTCTCTCCTTTATCCATGCACCTCTGCCTCCATACATACACACATACATACATACATACATACATACACACATACATACATACATACATACATACATACATACATACATACATACATACATACATACATACATACATACATAGGTTAGGCCTATGTTTAACCTTTCCATCTCTCGCTGTCTCTCTCTCTCTGTCTCTCTATCTCTGTAATGTGTATTTGAAAGTTATTTTAATAATTAATTAATTAATTAATATGCATTAATTAATTATGCTAGCTGTATGATGACTCATCTGCAGTGAAGTAGTTTTAAACGTGTGTGTTTCTGTCTGTCTGTCTGTCTGTCTGTGTGTGTGAGAGAGAGAGAGAGAGAGAGAGAGAGAGAGAGAGAGAGAGAGAGAGAGAGAGAGAAAGAAAGAGAGATTATTGAGCTACTTATAACTAATTATTTAAATGACCCCCCCCCCCCCCCCTCCATGAAGGGGGGCACAAAGATAATTTACACCGACATGTAGAAATAGCTGGCTACTGCCAGTGCCTACTACCTATACACACAGCATACACTACTAACCACTAACCAGCTATATGTTACACAATGGAGGAGCGCGCGCGTGCGCACACACACACACACACACACACACACACACACACATGCACACACACACACACACACTAGACAGCCATTGGGAAGAACAGACATGCATGGGAGAGAAAAACAGATGCATGCAAAAATGAAAACATATTCAACAGAATAATCGGATCGTTCGCTCCAGCTGCACACCGTCTGTTAAACAGAATCATGCTGTTTTCGTACCTCTTGCAAAGCCAGCAGGGTGATTTTCGCAGCAGATTATTAGAATATCCTCCTCCGTGTGTTCAATGATGTCTCGTGCGCCCGTTGTTGTCGTCTGGGCTGACGTCACCGCGACCGAATCGGTGCAACAAAATTAAAGGAGCAATGCGCTTTTTTGTGCTTTGGGGCGTTGTTATCCCCCCCCCCCCCCCCTATGGTTGTTATGGGCCACGGTCAAGTGGGGACCCAGCCGCAATGCATGACCAGTGGGTACTCAAAATAATTCACAGATTTTAGTTTATTTAATTATTAATATATATTTGTATCTATATATTATATTTATCTATTTTTGAAAAAATGAAAATTCGGCTGCAGGTTTATGAACACAATCAATTTGAATAAAATTGTAGCTTAGTAGGCCTAGTGCTTTCTGTTTATGAAATTGGTGTGATTCGGATGTCACGTGAATGATTTAGAATAATAATGGCATCTAAATGTCTGTGGTACAGTAGGCTACACTCAGTGGTTGTAATTATGCGTAACCGTGTTGCGACTTGCGAGGATGAGGGGCTTTGATATATGGTGTGTGTGTGTGTGTGTGTGTGTGTGTGTGTGTGTGTGTGTGTGTGTGTGTGTGTGTGTGTGTGTGTGTGTGTGTGTCAGTGTGTGTGTCAGTGTGTCAGTGTGTGTGTGTGTGTGTGTGTGTGTGTGTGTGTGTGTGTGTGTGTGTGTGTGTTAATAAATAGTAGGCTAGTAGTAGGCCTAATAGCAAACTCACAGCAGGAAAAGGTGTATTTATTTAATTGTGTATTCATGTAGGCCTATTTATTTTTTATTTATTGTATTTGTGTACATCTGTTTGTTGATAGAAGAATGAAGAGCATTCGAGTTATAGAGACAGACAGACAGACAGACAGACAGACAGACAGACAGACAGACAGACAGATGGTGTTAATGTTATGCCATAACAAAGAATATTCATGTTATTTTTTTATATTTTTGTTATTATTTATATCCACTCATAGCCAGGGCTTAATTTAGACCTTGGAATGCAAAATATAGATAGAAAACTATAGAGTAGACTATAATACCAGTAGGTCATCACCACCACAGCCAGCTTGAAAACCAGACATAATTTCACCTTCACACAGTACAATAGCAGCATCTACTGGACAGTGTTAGATACTGCAGCTGATATGCACCTATGATTCTTCTGAATACTGTATAATCATTATACCATAATGGATAATGGATCAAATGGAGCATGGATTGTTGTGAGTAAAGACAAGAGTCCATCTGCTTTGTTCAAGTTAAAGAAAACTCCCTGGTTACATCTCCCATGGCTATGTGCTCTTTGAGCAAATAATCGATTCCCAAATAGCATTAAGGGTTAAAGAGCGAATGTAGGGACAGGTGTCTAAATATAAAGCAGGTCAGACAACTTTCTAACCAACAAGTCAGGAGGTAGAGTGTTTGTCTGGGATTCATTCCGGACATTGGCTTGATCCCTGTTTCCACAAAGTGTCCACGAGCAAGACACTGACTGAACCCCTACCCGCTCCTGACACTGTGGTGAAAATAAACGTCCTATAGCTTTTTGGATAAAGGCCATAGGCTATAGAAATTAAAATCAATTGCCACCATGCATGCTGTGGAAGCAGGTGTTTGTGTGAGGTGAGTTTATACTAAACCTTTTCCTTTTGTCTGTTGTGCAAGTGACACACAAACTTTCACTTCTTCCATGGTTCCTTTTCCTGAGTGCAGCATAAAGAAAGTTAATTCCTTTTAATTTATAAGACTGATGGTTATTGCGACCGCAGGTCACATTTACTATGACAACGTGCATTTCCCGTCAGTCCCTCCTTCCGTCACCCACCCCACGGCCTTCATATATGGTCATGCCTCGTGACATCACGTGGCATCATCAGGGATGGAGATCCCTGTCATCAATATTAAGCCCATATATGTGAATGCCCATATATGGAGATCCCTGATGTCATCAATATTGGCTCTACATCTGTCCTCAAACCCTTAGATCGCCATATATGGAGTTGACCTGTTCTGACATTACATATGTTGATCCTTCCCCATCCATCCTTCCTACATGTCTCCCTTTTGACTGATACCTGTCCATTTAAACTCTAGACGGGCCCGCCCCAAAGTTATTTGTGCAGCCTCGCCCGGCAGCCACGAAAACTAGAGTTCTCAACAGGCCTGAAAATGAAACCCTGTACACTCAAGACACTGCCCCCACTGCCACCGTTAGATCTCCATATATGGAGCTGACCTGTTCTGACATTCCATATGTTGATCTGACTTCATCAAACCCTGTACACTCAAGACATGCTCCTTATATGGCCAGTACAGAATTCATTCCATAATTGATCTGACCCCCAATGCCAAAGCGCCAGCACTCGCCCTGCAGTCTGCCGTCACCCAGACGGATGCGTGCACGCTACCTCGCCGCTTCTCGCCCTCAGGGCGTCTTATTGGTATTAGCTGTGTGTGTGTGTGTGTGTGTGTGTGTGTGTGTGTGTGTGTGTGTGTGTGTGTGTGTGTGTGTGTGTGTGTGTGTGTGTGTGTGTGTGTGTGCGTGTGTGCGTGTGTGCGTGCGTGCGTGACTCCATGCACAAGTTTTAAATAACTAATTTGAAAAGACTGATTCTGACACATACTTCTACAGGTAATCACACAGAAAAGTATTTATTTATTTGTTGATTTAATTTCCCACAGCGATCTTTATGGTACCAGCGTTATAACAAGGTTTTCTTTTTTTTTTAGAGTCAAGGGATATATGGAACACACACTCACACACATTAACAGGACTCCACACCATGTCCTCCATCCTCATCATCAGCATCATCATCATCATCATTGTATAATTACACAGCACTGATCTGGTAGGTATTATACCCTCATCTCCATAATAAATTATGTACAATTTACTGGTCATGAGAGAGATGAAAGTTGGGGGTAGTATAGTTTGAGAGTTCAGGTGGGAGGGGGAGGGAGGAGGGGGGATTAAGAGGTCAAGAGGTCAGTGACAGAGGCGTCATTTCAGAAACAAATTAGGGGGGAGAGGGGATAAACCCCGTTTTCAGAATAGCGAAAATAGTGGATCTATAAACTCAAGAGTTGAGAGCTTGTAGATCCTATATTTTTTATTTTCCACTATAATGGGGGAAGAGGGGGGGTGTTCACCTATAATGACATGCCAGGGATGTCAGGCTGAAAGTGGTTGATAAACGTATGGTTGCAGACAAGAAGAAAACACATATCTATAACATGTGTCGCTATAACGTTGATCTGAAATCAGATTAATCTGCAAAACATTGTCAGAGTTGGGGTAAAAAGACATGCATAAAATAACTGAATTGGGGGAGTGGCATGAGACCCTGAATGACGGCCCTGGTCAGTGACGTGCTTTTGTAGGTGTTCTGGGATGGGATGGGAGGGGCAGATCGTGGGGGTGGTAGGTGAGAGTTGAGAGTTGAGAGGCCCATGTTGGCCCCACGGGTCACCTGGAGAGAAGGTCCGATGAGGGGGGGGGGGGGGGGGGGGGGGGGGGGGTTAGGGGGAGCGGAGTCACCACGTGTAGGAGTCGTCATATCTGGAGGAAACAAGCAAAATGGTGTGTTTGTGATCAGGCAGGCAGTCACTCTTGTGTATGTTACATGTAACGTGTTACAGCACTATAATGCATCATTGACTTGCGTATTCTTTATGCGTGCGTGCGTGCGTGGGGGTTTACCTTGACCTCTGATCTCTGGTACTGTCTCCTCCGAACAGCAGTTCTGCCATCGCATCCTCCTGGGCTGAACGCTTCCCATACCTAAGAGAGAAAGACAAACAGAGAGAAAGAGAGTTATTTGTATGCGCATGCTTAAAGTGAGTGGCAAATCGAGTGGCAAAGTGAGTTTAGATGTTTGGATGTATGGGCTGTCAAGGCCAGAAAGTAGTGTTTGCCTTCCCGCATAACGTCTGGGTATGATGATGATGTCACGTGCATACTGTTTTCATTATTACTAACTATCTATCTATCTATCTATCTATCTATCTATCTATCTATCTATCTATCTATCTATCTATCTATCTATCTATCTATCTATCTATCTATCTATCTATCTATCTATCTATCTATCTATCTATCTATCTATCTGTCTAGACGTATGTCTGTCTGTCTGTCTATTTGTCTATTTGTCTGCCTGTCTAGACAGAAGCATCATTTCAGAAACAACTAGAGCTTTGCAAAAACGTGCCCACTTAAGCCCTATTTCCCCCCGTTTCAAAAATGTCTATCTATTATTTGTATACAATGACTACAATGTCCAGAATCGGGACATTGGCTTATCTGGCTAAAAGTGGTTCTTGAATGGATGGCTGCAGACAAGAAAACACGTGTCTAGTCTGTGACAGGTGTGTCTCCAACGCATTTGCACTCTCATGCCGACAAACGGGTGACAGCTGGGCACAGATTTGACCATGCGGCACTAGTTGTTTGGTCACGATCTTGTCTCATGCCATCACTATAGGACGGCTTTAGAGTGACAATATCGTGAAAACCTCATATGTCCAAAAATGTTACTTTTCAGGATTCAAATTCAAAAGTATCAAAAGTAGCTGATCTACAAAATTGAAACGTGGCGCTTTGTGCCACGTTTCGAGCTTGTGGATCTTCTGCTTTTGATGCTTTTGTGTGACACTAAGTAGAGGTTGGTGTCTCATGTCCCATGTAGATGTTGTGGACTGACACTCCATCAGGTTGGTGTCTCATGTCCCATGTAGATGTTGTAGACTGAGACTCCATCAGGTTGGTGTCTCATGTCCCATGTAGATGTTGTGGACTGAGACTCCATCAGGTTGGTGTCTCATGTCCCATGTAGATGTTGTGGACTGAGACTCCATCAGGTTGGTGTCTCATGTCCCATGTAGATGTTGTGGACTGAGACTCCATCAGGTTGGTGTCTCATGTCCCATGTAGATGTTGTAGACTGAGACTCTATCAGCGGCGACCCACAATGCCCCTGTGTCTGTCTGCCTGATCCGGTCTCTTCCCCACCTGTGTCTGTCTGCCTGATCCGGTCACTTCCCCACCGTGCTTATAATGTGTTCATCTCACAGTCCGATACAGACAGTGTATCTCATTCCCCAGTGTGATTGTATGTAATCATTCCACTCATAGGCAAACCAGGGATGCAGAGTTAGGGACCGTTAAGTCACTGAACCATTTCTCAAAGGTGTGTGTGTGTGTGTGTGTGTGTGTGTGTGTGTGTGTGTGTGTGTGTGTGTGTGTGTGTGTGTGTGTGTGTGTGTGTGTGTGTGTGTGTGTGTGTGTGTGTGTGTGTGTGTGTGTGTGTGTGTGTGTGTGTGTGTGTGTGTGTGTGTGTGATTCGATGAGAACCCTGTGTGAACTGTTCTTCCTTTGCCTTCCCATGAGCCACCTGTTCCACTGCTCCATATGACATCCAATCTGATGCCTCATTACACACACACACACACACACACACACACACACACACACACACACACACATGCTATGCATGCTATAACGCGTGTCTACCTGTGTTTGCTTGTCTGTGTGAGCTTGTGTGTGTGTCTCTCTCTCTCTCTAGAGAGAGGTAAAATATCTGCACACTGAGTTATAGCTCCCAAACAAATGTATTACAAGGGCAACAATTGGACCATGGGTCTTTTTCATCAGCCAAAATGAATCCATTTCACCTGATGAAGACCTGTGACCATGGAATAAATTTGTTTGGGGGCCATAACTCGGTGTGGAGCCTAAATACAGGTACAAGATATGTGCACGCAATCTCCTTATTGAAGTGTGTGCTCCAGCCCTGGACAAAAGCAATCACACAGCTCTGTCACACCTGTCGCATCTGTGACATGTGTCACACCTGTCGCACAGAGCAACATGCAAAATGGTTCCAATCCACAATGACATGTCTCATCTTTTAGGTCTGTCTGTCTGCCTGTCTGTCTGTCTGTCTGTCTGTCTATCTGTCCGTCTGTCCAGTTGTCGTACTCTTGCATGTTTTTTGTTTTTTTTTGCTTTACAGATTTTCCCCATTTGCTTTGGCTTGTATCTTTCTTTCTCTCTTTGCCTGTTTGCTTTCATTGTCTGTTTTGCTGACTGTTATCTGCTAGTGCAGCCTGTCTCAGACTGGGTTAACACTTAAACCCTGTACTTACTTGTGTCCTATACGAAGTTGAATGTAGCTAAGAAGTCAAATCTATGGCCTCTCTGCTCTCACTCAGATCTTTGAATGTGTTTTCTTTTTCTTTAACACAATTGCCTTTTTCCCCCCTCACAACATCAACATAAACAAATGTAGGCTATATTTTTCCTGATCTATGGCTCTTGACCATAATCATTTTATGGATATGGTTTTATGTATGGTCAAATGTGTCGATCCCCTGGGTTAACCCCCCCCTATACTTTCCACAGCACAAGGAGTTCTTCCTTTTATCAAAATATCAATGACCTATTTGAATATCATGAATAGCAACCACTTCTGCCCTATGAGGCAACACACTTTTGATAAATAAAAAATATATGCCATCAGTCAAGTAAGTGCCCCAGATTTGTTATACCTGGGAGCTGCAGACGTTGGCTCAGACCTCCACTAACCCAATTTGGGAATCTTCCTCGGGTCCATCTGTGGCGTATTTATTGCTCTGGTCCCGTTGATGTGAAGGCCTGGAGCTTTTGGAGAATGGCTGGTAATCTAATCATCCAAAGCTACCGTTGCATGGGGGCAGAAGGGATGCATCATGCACTGCGTAGTACTATGAAGCCTGATTTATAGTTGGTCATACGTTGGTGCCATGCACCGAAAATAGCAGATTTACAAGCTCACAGCGCATGGCATCCATGGCTCTTTGTTAGCTTTTACGTTAATTTGTTCTCGGAAAGTGACACCGTCATACAATGTGTGGATTAAATTATAGGCATTAGTCAGGGTGACATACTGCATGAGCTGGATATTCAGAGAGTGGTTGTTTGTTATAATAACGCATCTATACTGAATGGCAGTGGATCAAAGGTAGAACATTTTCCCAGTTCGATCCCTATAGGCTACTTATCCTGGCTTTGTGTCAAAGTGTCCATGAGCAAGACACTGAACCTCTGGTCCTGACGAACAGGTTGGTGCCTTGCAAGGTTGCCTCTGCCATTGTGAATCCAACTTTAGATAACAGCTTTGTGACAGGTGATTGATGGTGGTAGAACACATGGGACCTCAAACGCAAAGGGGAAAAGATGAAGTCTAAAGGCCTCTTAGTTTTCTCTATGTTCAGCAGTATACATGCATATTGAAATGTATTGCTTGCTATGCTCATAAATCATAACATGTATTCCCAGTCCCACAGAAGCCAGGTGCTCATTATGTTGTGGAATCCCTAATATCCTTTTCTTTGTCTGCACTGGAAGATGCTTATTGGGGACCAGCCTGTTGAAGCTATAGCTCTGTAGTTTGTGCAACAAAGTTCAGGCACCAATCACATGTGATTGGTTGTGATTGGTGCCCGGAGAGTTGATTGAGGGGTATTGATTAGAACATGGGGAGCATTTTGGGTGGATTGCTATTGTGCCGCGGTCATGTCGTGCGTGCGTGCGTGCGTGCGTGCGTGCGTGCGTGCGTGCGTGCGTGCGTGCGTGTACCTCTGCCTGGTGATAAGGTTGATGTAGTGTCTCAGGGCGGTGTAGTACTTGGCCAGTTCCTCGGGCGGGGCATCTTCCCCGGGGTTCTCAGGTTTGGGGGGGTAGGCGTCCGTCAGCGTGCTCAGGCACACCAGCACACAGAGCACCACCACCAGCAACACTGTCCACGGCTTCATCACAGACATCTATAGGGAAATCACAAATGATATACAGTCTTAAATGTTGAATCTTATAGTAGCACACTCAACAATTAAGTGACCTTGTCATGTTCCAGGGTGGGGTGGAAGAGAAAGAGAGAGAAAGAAGGAGAATTGAGGAATACTCTATAAAAGAAAAGACTATTAAACGAAAAGAAAAGACGTGATAAGTCAGATCTAAAGTTTTTGCATGTGCCCAAAAAGCGTCTGGCAGGTTTCAAACCTCTCCTCCAAGAACTACAGTATCTTTTTTTCAAGGGAAAATACTTTTTTCAGTTCAGTGGGTCTGTGTTAAGTCAATCCACAGAGGCTGAACCTGAGGCTTTTACTCTAGTGCAGTGACTTATTGCTACTGTTTGTGTCTCTTGGCCGATTAGGCTATACTGCCGAGTGCCTGGGGATGACTGAGGAAGAATCCAGTCTAGATGGAAATCGATAGAAGAACACAGCCCTGATTTCACACATCATCAAGGAGATGTCGCCAAGCTGTTATGAATTAGGCTAAATGATACTCATAACCCTGGGCTATGTGCAAGGTCTGCATGCAGCAGAGGGAATATATTCAAATTTCCAGCCAACCTCGTTTTCACAACACAAAAAGGGACGTGGTTAAACATTTTCAAATTAGGGTTTTTATAGCGACAGCCGTTTCATAACCAATCGAAATGTCACTTGTCCAAGCAGCAGACAATGTCATTTCAGCTCCAACTGATCAATGAAAATAGCAGGTGATTGCTTGAAAGGCAAATTGCCCACCGGGGATAATGCATCGCTAATAAATTGATAAAATATATCTTGTTACTTGTTCTGATATATATCGTTAATTTATTTTCAACTGATTGGAGTGAGGAACATTCATTCATGGAACAACTGTGGAGCGCAAAACATTTAGTATTTGACGCAGTTGCGCCTATTACGCACGGCTTTATCTGTATTTCTAAGTGCTTTTATTAGTCCCTCTAATAGGCTATTGTATAAAACTGCAATACAACTCTATAAGAAGCAACAGCACTTTAAGTGAGGAAGGGTCGTTACAGCATTAACCATGCAGTTCCTTTAGAGAATGTGGTTTTTCTTTCTTTCTTTTTTTAATACTGCCCGTAACATAATCACATGCAATAGGCTAATCATGATACTCGTTTATAAACGATGTCGCTATTTCAATTAATTGATTTAGACTATACTGTAGGCAATAAACAAAACAATGCATGCACCTTGTATGCATTTGAAAAATAATTCACAGTCCTCCTGGACCCTATTTAAAAAAAATGCATGCCTCAAACATTTGTAGGCTACTTATTGAAATAAAATAAGTCTGAGCACTCCTATTTTACCGCTGGAATAGGTATTATACATGTACTGTAGCCTCATTGGACCCATGTGCGCGCTAGCCTTGGTGCTGAAATGGCGCTCTTTTAATTAAACAGTGTTGGATATGGTAATTACAAATTGCGTTTCCAACAACCAGGATTTTCGTAAACTGCACTCATTTAAAGTTTCACATTGTTAATTATTATCTAATGCAAAATAAAATAAAAACACAGTCAGGTCAGACCAGGCTGCCATAAGCTGGTCACTTCGTGCCGCGTCTATTACGCACGCTTATATATTTCAGTCACCAAACATTTAAACATTTTAGTCGCGTCAAGTTTTCCGCTGCAATTAGACAACATTTTTCTCCCGTCCTTTAAAAGCCTCACATGAAGTTGAATTTTCCCAGAAGTTCATGTCGAATAAATGCGCTTACTTTGAGAGGAGTTGGTTGGAGATCCACAGGTAGATGATGGTGCAGCAACAGGTCTTTGAAGCTGGTGCTTGTGGTCCGCTGTTCTGTCAAAGGGAACTTAATGCTGGTTCTTCTCGATCTCCAGACCTCCGCTGTTCTGCTGTCAAAACCACCGAACGTGGTGATTTATATATGCTGTCGCCACCCTGCACCACCCGCTTGAGAGGAGGGAGGAACGAGGAAGTGTGTGTGCCTGTGTGCGGGTGGTGTGTGTGTGTGTGTGTGTGTGTGTGTGTGTGTGTGTGCGTGCGTGTGTGTGTGCGCGTGCGTGCGTGTGTGCGTGCGTGCGTGCGCGCGTGTGTAACAAAAGAAGTGGGAGGAGAGGCTGAATAGGCCTACGTCAGACGCAGATGATAATGAAAAACAAAAAAAACTGTAGTGACTGGATGGGAAACGCAAGGTTCCCAGTTCGATCCCGGGCTCCCCCAGAGTTAGTGTCGAATTGTCCTTGAGCAAGACTGAACCCCTAATTGCTCCCAATGTGCAGGTTGGTGCCTTGTATGGTTTCCTCCGGCATCGGTGTGTGAATTAATGTGTGTGTGAATGGGTGAATGTAATGCACAATCTCTGTAAAGCGCCTTGGATAAATGCGCTATATAAATGCACCATTTACCATTTATACCTGTCCTAAAAGGTCCTTCATTATTTCACTTAACAGACGTCATATTTTTGGACCACAATGCTTATATGAGCCAATTTAAAATGAAACTCCTATGACAGTGCTTTAATGAAGTGACATTATTCCGGTAGAGTGTGTCAAGTTTGTCAACCCTGCGGTCGCTCGCAGGTTATCATGTTTATGTGAGTGTGGTCAGTTCAAATTGACCAACACGTCTACCTACACACCAAAGAAATGTAATGTATAGATGACCTCTGTCTTAAATTAGAAATATTAGATTTGATTAAATTAGAGTATGGTGGTCATGTCAGTTTATGACCTTCTAACACCACGCTGAGTGTGTTGGGGGAGAGAGAGGGGGGGGTGGGGGGTGGGGGGTCTGAGTGCAAAGTGCAAACTGCCACTATAGGTGGGGTCCTGGTTGGCGAGACAGCATCTGTGACGTAGGCAGACGTGTTGTGCCTTTTACGCACAATGTGCCCCCTCCCTCCCTCCCTTCCCACTCCAAATGCCTTTGCAATTCACTCCATTTGATATTCCTCCTTTTTCTGTAATGTTATAAGTGTTTTTTCCACCCATTTGTTCATCTGTACAACCATTAGTTTGACTCCTCATCTCACAGCATATCTTTTCAGGGAAGCAGCTATTCCATATTCTATTCTATTCTATTCTATTCTATAGGCTACATATGAAGCCCTTCTATGTCATCCTTGTGTCTTTCACCGTTTCACAGTGCATGTACACAGTGAAATCCTTAGTGATAGTCTGTAACTCTGAGAGTGTACAGAGTTAAATTAACATTTTACAATATAAATTGGGAGTCCCAGAGATAGAAATATCATTAAATGGGGGTCCGTAGACTAATGCGTGTCAAACTTGGGGGGTCCTTGGAATTAAACGGGTTGAGAATCTCTGCTAGAGCCGTAAAGAAATCTTCTCTTATGGGGGTCCCTGGTAACCTGCATATCTCTTCAAAAGGGGGTCCAAGGGCTAATTAGTGTCAATTTGGGGGTCCTTGACATGGACACGTTTGGGAACCACTGTTCTAAACAGCTTCCAGCTGGCTAACGTCAGACTATTGAACAAAAGGCGTCTCCTTGCGGATGTGAAACTTCGTCCTTATGGAGATTACCATTCTATGTGAACCTGCCAATGTCTAATCTCATACAAACCTGCTGCTATGTGGACCTACTGATGTGTTGCCACTTTTGCATCTTATGTTTAACCTGCTGGTTTTATGTGTATAGATATATATTTTCTTGTTCTCTTTGACATGTTTCTTTACTGTTACCTTGCTCGCTCTCTCTCTGTCCCTTTTTCTTCTACTGCCTTTCTGAAAACGACAACAATGATGATGGAGCTCGCACAAAAACACATTTCACCACCAAGCTATTCAATGGTTGCATTGTGTCTGTTTGTACGCAATGAATGCTTCAGTGAAAAATGCAATAAACAAAGTTAGAAAAAGAATCCCGCTTCTGCAAACCTGTGATGTGACAATACGTTTGATTCTTGATCATTCAGAGGGAGCATATAGACAAGACAGGCTCCCCTAGCATGTTGATCATTCAGAGGGAGCATATAGACAGGCTCCCAAGGGAGGCATGGCAAGGTTGGCAAACCCCCCACCCTTTTTTTCCCCTTTTTTTTGGGGCCTATATTATATGCTCCGATCGATCATGTGGTATTGTGTTTGATATGGCATTGGTCAAATAGCATGTAAATGAACTGATTTCTTATTCGTCAGCCGAGGAAGGAAGAAATGAAGGAAGAAAGGAGAAAGACATAAACACATGTGTTAGCTGTGTACTCACTCGCACAGACGCACCCACGCACGCACGCACAAACATGTGCATGTTGTGCACTCACTCACACACATTTCTCAAAGGGACATTGATACATATCATGTTATCATGAAACATCCACTGTAGCTGTAATTTCTGCTGCTTTGTGTGAAATCCAAATAGGTAAATGTAATTATGGAGATGTGATTTTATCAGGAAAGATATGACTATTATTGTGTTATTATTATTATCATTAGAAAGACAGACTACAGCGATGTGGGGATATGGTTTCTTTAGTGTTCTCCAGAGTTACTTCAAGCTAATTTATACTTAATCTTTATGGCATTACTGTCATTAGACAAAGTGAGCCTTTACAGTGAGTGCAGCATGGAAAAGCTTCTATTACTATTGCAACAGGTCAGAGTGCAGAGCTCTGACCTGTGCAAACATTAATGTTCATTAGCAGTTATGCTCTCAGTCAGTAGTATATGCAAGAGGGGAGAGGGTCTTGCTTTTAAGCATCATCATAACACCTGGCTGTGGACAATTATGAGAACAGTAAAAAATAAAAAGAGAGAATCTTCCACAACCATAAAACACCTAAAAAACAAGCTTTACGTTCTATGACTCAACCAGGGATCATTGTTGCAAACCTCCCAGCTTCAAGGTGGCTGTTATTTTTAACCTACGATAAAACACTTTCAGAGGGGCTGAAAGTGTCAAAAGAAAATCTGTTAATCATCTGTCACATTCTGTCCTTCTGTGATGTGAATGAATGAAGGGAAGCCTTCATCAGTCTGACAGAGTGAAGAACCTTTGATGATTTATTAAGTTTTGTTTTTTATGTCTATTGTAGTTTTTTTTCTATCATCAAATTATCTCTGTTTTTCAAGGTTTTAGAGATAAAGGATCCAGTCTGTGAAAGTAATTACATTTTGTCAAAGACAAAAGATATTTGAAAACGGAAATCGATATGTGTTAATCTGAGTCACCATATAACTTTGAGAGAATTAATTAAGGGTCACTTTTCTCTTTGCACTTTTCTCTCCAATTTGTAATAAAAACCATGTCGTATTTTATGAGCCGAGGGGCTGAATGTTAAAGATGTTGAGAGAGAGAGAGAGAGAGAGAGAGAGAGAGAGAGAGAGAGAGAGAGAGAGAGAGAGAGAGGAGAGAGAGGGAGAAAGCGTGCAAGGGAAAGAGGGGGATAGAATATAAGAGAAAGGAATATAACAAAAGGAAGGGAAAGAACAACACACAACAGGATGGATTGTAAAAGAGAAAAGAGAGAGGGAGATAGAATGTAGTCAAACATCATACAATGTCTTCAGACGCACACTCGTACGTACGCACGCACGCACGCACGCACGCAAACACACTGTAGGAGAATGACAATTTGTTGACGCCAGGTCTTTCCACGTTTAACGTAGCCAAACAAACTAAGACAGAAAGGTTTATGTTACAGCTCACCTGTCTTTCCACCCCCTCCCCCCCCCCCCCCCCCCCTCTCTCTCTCTCTCTCTCTCTCTCTCTCTCTCTCTCTCTCTCTCTCTCTCCAGCCATCTCTGTAATCTTCCTAAATGTGATGAATGACTCAGTTGTGCCATTGCATGTCTTCTTCTTTTCCTTTTGGCTTTTCGCTTCAGGGTT